>NC_069507.1:182791179-183436179 GCF_027579735.1 Bombina bombina
CGTCGCTCCGCTTGCAGTGTGTCACAGCCTTAAGAGTTAAAAAAAGGTGTACCAAACACAATATAAATACCTTTTAAATAAAGTGTTATACTCATATACTTACTATCTGATAAAAAAAATATTTATATAAATATTAATATCATTTTTTAAATTAGAATTAAAGGTATAAATGTTTATGGGTGTATATATGTGCATATGTGTGTATTTCTGTATTTATATAAGTATATATGTATAATATAAATGCATATATATACATGTGTGTGTGTGTGTGTATATATATATATATATATATATATATATATATATATATATATATATATATACAGTATATATACACACACACACTTTGGAGCCCTTTTCCAATGATCTTCCCATAGTAGAAAAATAATTTGTATTTATATATATGTATCTGTATATATCTATACCTGTATATATTCATATAGATATACAGATAGATATTGATATATTCGCATAGATGAATATATTTTTTTAAATCGTCATATATGTTTATAAATTTATATTTAAAAATAAAAAGAACATTTATTTCTATGTGAAGAACATTGACCTAATGTGGTGTCAGATTAGCTTGTGAGCGGTAAGGCTTTTTTCTTTTTTTTAAAGCGAGCTCCATTAAAGTCTATGGGGAGAAGAATTTAACATGGTTACGATATCTGAAGTCCTGAAGTTTGCGTGCATTGGGTTTTACTCCTACACAAACAATTTACATTCAACTTGTAATATGTGCAAAATCCTACATAAAAGGTTTACTTCCAGCGGTGTTTGTGCGCGAGCAAAATCACTAAATAGAGCACCAATTGTAATATGGTCCTATAGACACAGGTAAAGTCTATTGTGATCTGTGTTTTTTGCTATGTAGAGTTCTATATGTGAAATTAGATTCCTACATTACAAACTAATGCTCAAAAAAGTCCCCAAACGGTTAGGTGATTTCTCTTTTTTGATCATAAGGTCCTTTTAGTTCTAGTGATATTCTTACTGGAAAGAATAGATCCATGTTGTTGTTTTTTTTAATCACTCAAACTCCTGTTCTGTTTCAGGAAACCTATTCTCTACAGTGTGCATGACTCTTTCACACTTCAGTAAATACGCTCCAAAAGAACAGGAAATTAACAGACATTTGAGAGGATTCTTTCATTTTGGAGGAATAGATCTACAGGCTAAAATATATAAAGCAATGGGGTTGATTCCAACCATTCCAATTTTCTCTTTTGATAGTGGAAAAAGTTCTTTTGACAGACTTGTTTTTCAGGCAATTAGTGCTGACTCTTAAATAACTCCACGGCGTTCGCACAATGTTATGTATATGGCACACATGAACAAGCACCCTCTAGCTGTGAAAAACTGTCAAATGCATTCAGATGAGAGGCGGCCTTCAAGAGCTTAGAAATTACCATATGAGCCTACCTCGGTTAAGCTTTCAACTAAGAATACCAAGAGAACAAAGCAAATTTGATTATAAAAGTTAATTGGAAAGTTGTTTAAAATGACATGCCCTGTCTGAATCATGAAAGTTAATTTTGGACTAGACTGTCCCTTATCAGCTAATTGTTTTACCAGTGCTCCAGTTCAGATATCCTAAAAATCAGGCCTGTTAGGGAGTCCTGAGGAAAGGTTTGAAAACCAGTGATTTAGACTAAATGACAGAATACAAAAGTGCAGTATCCCAATAAAGGCTCTGAGTCATCGCATAGTTTCCCACTCTGGTGCGAACGACGGCTCAGAGCCGTAGCTAGCACTCTTCCACCTTGAGGGAGATCTGGGGGCTCCCACCTGCTCCTACCCTGGCGATCGGGTCTACATAGTGACAGACATCGCCGGGGCTTCACGTTATGCGCGGTGATGTCACGCACAATGACTTGATGATGTCACTGCGCAACTTTAGATAAACAGGTTTGGAAAAAACGGAATTAACCCCAATGTTTTTAAAGCGTACATGATCAGAAAATGTTATACTTTGTTGACTGTTTTACCATAGATAAATTAATTTATTGGACAGTATAATACTAACTGATATATTTTGTGGTTAGTTTTTCAGAAATTAAATGGATCGGGCAGCATTATAATTACCCACATTATGATGATATTATTCCAAGCATTGAGTTTGCTTTGTACATTCATGAGTTCTGCAACTACTTGTTTGAACAGTGTGAGCAATCCCTATGTCACTTTCTTGGGGCCTCTTGGTGTCTACATTTGGGTCTCAATCAGCGGTAAGTATGCATTACGTGTTATAGTAATTATACGCAGACTATATGCATTGCATTAAAAGGTCAAGTCTCAGAAAAAAAAGTTTGTTTATTCAGTACAGTGACACACATGTTTCAAAAAACCAAAGCACAATAATACATTTAGAAACAATTTTTTGACCGAAAAGAGAAACATTTTGAGCATCATGTTAGGCAGAATGATGTATGCTATTCAAAGCAAATATTAGCCTAAGAATAATATTCAGATGTATGTAAAAACTTTTTTAAAGTTTCAGTGTCCATAAAACAAAGAGCGCCGCCATGTTGCAACTTAGATTTCCTTCTCTGCTGAGGCCAATAAGGGACAGCTATAAATGTGTCACTAGATTTTTAAAAATACTATTAAAAACAGGGGCACTTTCATTCATCAAAGTTTAGAAAGCAGCCGTTTTCATTAAAAACTTACCTTTGTTTTTTTGACAGCCAGAGCAGCTTCCCCCACCCAGAGATCCTCTCTTCACACGTCAGCAATTACTAATCTGGCTTCCTCCAATCAAGGCTTTCCCCCCAGGGAAGTCATTGCCTGAGGCCATGCCGTGATTGGAGGAAGCCGGATTAGTTATTGATGACGTTTGAAGAGAGGATCTCCGGGTGGGGGAAGCTGCTCTGGCTGTGAAAAGAACAAAGGTAAGTTTTTAATCAAAACGGCTGATTTCTAAACTTTGATGAATGAAAGTGCCCCTGTTTTTAATAGTATTTTTAAAAAACGGGCTTTCATTCATCAAAATTTACCTTCACTTTAAATCTCAAATTGTTTAATGTCCGTTAAAATGTTACAATTTATATCTGTAATCAAATGTATCTCTTTCTCTCGTTATCATTTGTTAAAACAAACCATTTTCTTGCATGAAAAAGTCAAAGCTGTATAAATTTTAAGTACAACTAACAGGAAGTGCATGATTGCGTACCATACTGCTTTTCAAAATTGATCTGATGACACCTGAATTTTAAAACAGCTGGTTTTGATCTACTTAAAGGGACATGAAACCCAAAATGTTTCTTTCATAATTCAAACAGAGCATGTAATTTAAAACAACTTTCCAATTTACTTTTATTATCAACAATTCTATTATCAACTATGGTTTATTAAGTTGGTAACCTTTATTTGAAGGAGCATAAATGCAATACTGGGAGCTAGCTGAATACCTAGGGTAAGCCAATGACAAGAAGCAGATATATGCAGCCACCAATCATCAGCTAGCTACCTCCCAGTAGTGCATTGCTGCTTCTGAGCCTACCTAGGTATGATTTTCAACAAAGTTTTGAGAGAATGAAGCAAATTAGATAACAGAAGTAAATTGGAAAGTTATTTCAAATTGTATGCTCTGAGTCATGAACATTTTTATTTTGGTTTTACTGTTCCTTTAAAGGGACATATAACTCAATTTGATTGTTTCATGATTAAGATATAGCTTTCAATTTAAAATCATTTTCAAATGTATTTCTATTATCTCAGTTGTTTTGTTCTCTTTGTATCCTTTGTAAAAAAGTTTACCTATGTAGGCTCAGGATGGTGACTGCACATATATGCCTCTCTAGTCATTTTATTTCAGCTAGCTCCCAGTAGTACATTGTTGCTCTTTCAACAAATAATACCAAGAGATTTTAGCTAATTAGATAATAGAAGTAAATTGGAAAGTTGTTTAAAATTGTACAATCTATCTGAATCAGGAAAGAAAAAAATTGGGTTTCATGTCCCTTTAATTCTGAGGGGAAATCTTCAAATACCAGTCTGTTTTTTTTTTTGTAAACTTACTTTGCATGGGTTGTATACAGCACGAAGTTAGTGTAAATTAAAAAAACAAATATGCAGGTTTGAATCATAACCAGTAGCACTGACAATATGCTTTGATATAAATAACACAAAGAAGGATAACATTATTAAACAATAATTCAACTATAGTATAATCATTTAAAATTTAAAGTGCAACAGGAAGCCCATGATTATGTACAACTGAGTTCTTGGACTCTGATTGCTCATTGACTGAGAAAGACAACTTAGACAGAAAAAAAAGTTGGTTTATTCAGTAGAGGAACATCCTTACAATAAAAGCTCTGTAATACATTTTGAAAGATTATTTTTATTTATATAAAATATTTTAATATCATGTTCCCTCAACTTGATGTTTATTACATTATTTACAAATAGCTCTTTTACCTTTATTTTGCCATTTGAAATAGCTATGTTTCCCTGTTGAAATCGCCAGCAATAAAATATGAATATTGCAGTATGTTCTATAGAAAAGCTACATAAACAAGGGTCATTCGCAGAAATCAACCTCCTAGTGAGGGTGGGAGCGAAATTAAGACAGCCCAGCCCATTTGAATGGGTGCTCCTGCAGCTGTGGCGATAACAAAGAACTCTTACTTGCCTCAATACATTGTTCATTTAACTTTTCATGAAAAAATATTACCAAACCATGTATAACTGCTGCTCTTTTATATTCATGATAGAAAATATTTGAGTACAATGTCCTTTTAAGAGCATGTAAACAGTTAGCTTTAATTTCCACTTTCAGATCTCATTATCCTATGAGTAATGATTACCTTTTTATGTTTGCACAAAATGCTCCCAAAGTGTCATAGTAACATCCCTGAAAACCAAGGGCAGAGTTATTTGCATATTTATTGTTTAACTAATGAGTTGTTCCTTCGCCTGACATTTAAACCAAGTCAGCAGAACACATAAGGTAAAAAAAATAATACTACAATGATCATTGAATTAGTGGTCTTTATCATTTGCTAGCCTGCTGGTAAAGGCTAAATTAAATTCTTATTATTTGGCAAACAAATAGTTTGTCCAAAGTGGTAACAATGCTTTTTTTTAATGCATTTTATGTTTAAATCAATTCCTTTTTTCACTACGGCCAGATTACGAGTGAAGCGTTAGTTTGCGCTCCTGCTCTCACATCAATCCTGCTAGACTTTGGCTTTTTGAGAGTGTATTACAAGTAAAAATCTTTTGCCCGTGCGCTAACCCAACGCTCGCAAAAAGCCGAACTTCAAATATCATGACCACGTTAACATATTTCCTCATGGAGGCCGATTTATCATGCCCTGAATGGGGCCAGATACATCTGTTTCCGTGCGAACCTCTGAGGCGGCGTACAGAAATCAGCCCGATCACGTACGATCGGGTTGATTGACACCCCATGCTAGTAGCCGATTGTTTACCAGAACTGCTTGTGCAATGTTAAATGCTGACAGCGTATGCTGTCAGCATTCAGCAATGTCGAGCGGACATGATCGCTACAGTGGATCATGTCTGTCCAACTCTTAATAAATGAACCCCATAGACTTCAATGGAGTTGAAAAGTGGAAAAAGTCTAACACCCTTACTCACGCTGAATCTGATCACATTTTCTCAAGTGCACTAACCTGACATGAAAATATGAATATTTCACATTCCAATGTTCTTTACATAGACGAATATGTTCTGCTTATTCATAAATACATAATTCTATACATCTGATGTTTTTTTTTGGTAAAATATATATCTATACCACTGGTTTTCAAACTTGTCCTCAAGCTTCCCGTACAGGCCAGATTTTCAGGATTACCTTGGGTGAGAGCAGGTAAAATAACCATGGTTACTAATCAGCTGATTATTTCACCTGTGCTCCAGTTTAGATATCCTCAAAATCTGCCTGTTATGGAGACCCGAGGTCAGGTTTGACAACCAGTGATCTATAATACAGGAATATTTATTTAAAAATATTTAGACCATGTTTCCCTATGTGATGAATATTGGAATGTAAAATATAGACAGTAAATACATAGTAAAAACCATTACTAAAGGAATAGTCTAGTCAAAATTAAACTTTCATGATTCAGATCATGCAATTTTAAGCAACTTTCTTATTTACTCCTATTATCCATTTTTCTTCATTCTCTTTGTATCTTTCTTTGAATGAAAGCTTAAGAGCCGGCCCATTTTTAAATCAGCACCTGGGTAGCGCATGCTGATTGGTGGTTACATTTAGACACCAATCAGAAAGTGCTACCCAAGTGCTGAAACAAAAATGGGCCGGCTCCGATGCTTACATTTTTGCTTTTTCAAATAAAGATAAATTCCCTGCTCAGTCTGAATCACAACAGTTTTTCAAATATGAATATTGCATAAATATTAATTTGACTTGTTTTCAGCTACTTGACCTCATATCTTTGAGCCCTTATAACTTTTGATATAATTTTTTTTAAAATAATTCTTATTAGATTGTAACTGTACTTTAAAATGTATTTTCGATGTGTTTTGTGCAACATTTTTGTCTTGCATAACAGTTACCAGAGCTCTTATGTCTCGCTCCCCCGACGCACACTAAATTAAATTGCGCTTGAGCGAATGTGTTTACCTACAACCCCTTTGCGCTTGTGCACAACAGTTAACGTGCCACTCGTAATCTAGCCCTATGTGTTTTACCCTTGCATAGGAGTTGAATACACACCAAACAAGCTCCTGTGTAATATTTTTTTAACAAGTCAAGCCAGTCGATTAATGGATACATACATATGCTACTCATGATTGGCTGACCAGTTGTCATGAGCAGCAACTCTTTACATCACCTTTTTGCAGGGGCCATACACACACTAAGAGAACACAATTTGTTGGAAACTATAATAGATCAATTTTATTTTTTCTTATTGTTAGCAGTGTCGTTAACTTTTTTTCACCGAAAAAGTTATGAACTAGAACCACCAGTGCCAAAATGATACAATTTGTATAACTGATATCAGAAATACTTTAGGATCCTAATTGGGCCACAGACCCTTACTTAAAGGGACAGTACATACCTTTAGATTTTTATTTACTTATGCATAGCCAAACAACTTTGTTATATATGTTCATAAATCATTTTGCAATCTTTTCATATAATTTAGCTCTAAAAAAGGTGACTTCCCTTATTTTCAGAGCTGGAAACGCACAATGTACTTCTAACCCTGCTACATATCTTTCCCTAATTGGCTTACTTAGATCAGTGTTTCTCAATCATGGTCTTCAAGTACCCCCCCAACAGGCCAGGTTTTCATTATAGCCGGACTTGAGCACAGGTGATATAATCAGCTGATCAGTAACTAACCTGCTCTCACCTTCAGCTATAATGAAAATCTGACCTGTTGGGACTACTTGAAGACTGCGGTTGAGAAACACTGACTTAGATAACAACTGCAAAACAACCCAGTTTATAGTAACACAATGACTGCGGCTCGCCCTGTTGTCTGCAGATTCAATTCTAGATTGGCTCTTCTATAAGAGGCAATTGGTGGGTGGAGTTTGGCTATTGAAAAACAATTGCAGTAACAATGATGGTAATTTGTTTTAAAATGTTTAGACTTGTCTAGTATATTATTCTATTGAAACACAACAGATAGGTATTGTGAATACAATGTGTTTAGAGTCCCATAAATAAAATCATACCTTAAAGGGTCATAATAGTAGAACAATGACATGCTCTAATTCAGTAGCTCATGCCATTTTAAGAATATTTACCCTGACTGCTGTATGCTGAACCTAGCAAAAAAATTAAACACACAGTAGAAGTTTCATTCGGGACCCACAGAGCACTACTGGTTCAGAGCCGAAACCGCCACTGATCCAATCAACAATGTGTGACTAATGTTGCGGATTGGAACAGCAGCCCTTTCCACCCAGGTGGCACTTCTACTGTGGGTTTAACCACTCTGGATGGGTTAAACACATAGTAGTGCATGGTCAATAGTCTTAAAATAGTCTTAAAATGACCTGCTCTTATGAATTAGAGTATGCAGGTTTTTTTTTTACTATAATGGCCCTTTAAAAAAAAAAAAAAAAAAAAAGTAACATTCCTCTCTCTCTGATTTTACATTTCTAGCTGTCCTTATCTTGCTTACAATGATTTTGTGTGCTGCAAACATGGAAATAAATAAATTGCCAAAACATCTGGCGGAAGTACTGAAGAACGGTCCAGAGGACTTAACTTCAACTGTCAACACCTATGGATATTCTTTCTGGTTACTGCTTCTAAGTATATGTCTAAGTATTGCTACAATAATTGTAATTTATTACTACCAGCACGCCAGATATAGCAAGAAAAAGGAGCACGAGAGACCCCTGGAAAATGCATCAAAAGATGTGATATTATTTTAAATCAAGAATCAAGAAATAAATGGAACCAGGCTTTGAAGCAGTGAGAGTGACAGTATATTTAATATTTGTACCATTGATGCACAAGTAAACAGCAATTTCTTATGTATAAAGTAACATTTGTTAAAGGGACATTAATATGTTTTTGTATATGCATATTATATACCAACAATTAAAGAAGCATGAAAGCCAACATTTTATTTCATGATTCAGATAGAGAATACAGTTTAAAAAAGGTTTCCAATTTACTTCCATTATCAAATTTGCTTCATTCTCTTGTCATTCTTTGTTGAAGTGATATCTAAATAGGTTTCGTGCACATGCCTGAAGCACTATATGACAGGAAATATTGCTGTCATCTAGTGCTCTTGCTAATGTACAACATTGTTGCAAAACTGCAGCCATTTAGTGCTGCAGACACGTTCACACTCCTGAATTTAGCTTCTTGTTTTTCAACAAAGGATATCAAGAAAACAAAGAAAATATGATAAAGTAAATTGGAAAGTTGTGTGTTCTATCTGAATCATGAATGAACAATTTTGGGTTGTATTCCTTTAAACGCTGCATTGCAAAAAAAATATTTTTACATTTCTTTGCAATCCAGGAACATACCCCTTGAAAAGTATATTTTTTTCTTTACTGTGTTCAATTAAAGACACATTTAAATTAGTTCCTGTACTGAGCAAGCAATTATTGTATATAATGTTGTAGGGTTGGGGTTCTGAATCCTGCAACATCAGCTTGACAATTTTTGTGGGCCATGGAAACCCCCCAATTTTTTTTTATCAGAGTTATATATATTAAGTGGGCAAACAACAAATAAGAATACATTAATACGTTTTTTATTAATTATATTTTTAGGGTAATGTTCCTTTAACATTTCTGTTAAATATTTTAAGATTTTTTTTCATTGGGTTAGATTTTAAGAAGTAATCCCCCCCCCCTTTTGTCAATTTTTGTCCTCCTATGCTTTCGTTTTGACATGGCTGGTCAGTCAGTTAAATGTTCCTGTGAGGTAACAAATCAGTCACTCAGTCTTTTGCTGTTTCTTAAAAGTAAGCATGTAATGTTTGGAGAATGGAGTGGATTATACTACTGGAAAACAAACAGTGCAACTTTCAGAACAAATAAATACTGATGTTTACATCCATTCAGGGTCTGAATGTAAATATTTAAATTATTGTTATAAAATAATGTATACTGAGATCTATTAAATGATCCAATATGAAATAAACGTAACTCCTTTAGCATTTTGTAATGTATGTGAATACTACAATAAGCTTTTGCATGAAGTCTTTACATTAAAATCATTTTGCAAATTTAAAAAAAAAAGGAAAGGTTGAGAAGGAATTTATGGGTAACCTTATGGTTAGTCTGTTTTATCTGATTTCACACCAAAGAAAAATTGCAATTTTGCTACATTTATTTGCTTTAATAAATATAGAGAAATAAAAAGCATCAACTTAAATAGTAATTGTAGGGTAATTTTTTTGTAAATAGCTAATTTGTATCATTTTTGGCGATCAGAATGGTAAACATATATTATCTGCAAAACACAGCAATCAGAATATTCTGTTTTGTTCTTTAAAGGGACAGTCTACACCAGAATTTTTATTTTTTTTAAAAGATAGATAATCCCTTATTACCCATTCCCCAGTTTTGCATAACCAACACAGTTATAATGATACACTTTTTACCTCTGTGATTATCTTGTATCTAAGCCTCTGCAAACTGCCCCCTTATTTCAATTCTTTTGACAGAGATGCATTTTAGCCAATCAGTGCTGGCTCACTGGAACTTCACGTGCGTGAGCACAGTGTTATCTATATGACACACATGAACTAACACCCTCTAGTGGTGAAAAACTGTCAAAATCCCCCGAGAGAAGAGGCGGCCTGCTTAGAAACTAGCATATGAACCTCCTAGGTTTAGCTTTCAACTAAGAATACCAAGGGAACAAAGCAAAATTGGTGATAAAAGTAAATTGGAAAATTGTTTAAAATTACATGCCCTATCTGAATCATGAAAGTTTATTTTGGACTAGACTGTCCCTTTAACATAACACGTCCTATGTTTTGTAAAAAGCTGCAATTTTATTTTTTTACAGACTAGCGCAAAGGTGGGCAATTATCGGCCCTCCAGATGTTATGGACTACATCTCCCATGATGCTTTGCCAGCATTATGGCTAAAAGAGCATCATGGGAGATGTAGTCCATAACATCTGGAGGGCCGATAATTGCCCATCCCTGGGCTAGACTAAGGCATGCTATACCATGAATGACTTTATTAAAAGCACCAACAAATATTATTTCAGGTTTTGTGCTGCCATAGGAACACAGAAATCTGCTGTCCCTCATTGTCTCACATATTTTATATTAGGTTTGCTTAATTTAAGTGTATCTTATTAGTTAGTTTATGAACACACTGATAATTGATTTGACATCCTACCTATCTGCCAGAAACACAAATGCAATGGTGATTATTTTAAAAGGACTGTAAAGTCAAACTTTCAAGATTCATATAAAGCCATTGGAATCTTGATTGCTTCTTTCTGCCTTGTTTACTTAGCTTTTCAATAGAGGTAATTGAAAACTGATTAAATCACAGAAAAATTACAGTACAATGTCCCTTTAACTGAAGTGCAAAGTGTTTTCCAAAGAAGAGAAGGAGGAGGAGTGAGGAGGAACACAGCTGGATCAATTGATGGCTTTTTATAAAACCTTTAAAGTGATGGTAAATCCAAGCGTTTAACAAATGCTAGGATTTACCATCACTAAAAATAAACTCTAGTTTCTGTAATCAAATACTAACAAACGGATGCTAAACTCACCCTTTCTGTGCTGAAGTATATCGCTAAAATCAGCGCCTCCAGCTGCCCACGGCACAGCGCTCCTTTACCAATGAGGTAATGTTTCCTCTTCTAGCCGTGCTAGGATGTCAGTTAACACGAATGGCTATAGTTTTAGAGGTGGAAACGTCACCTCATTGTAGAAGAGCGCTGTGCCATGGGCAGCTGGAGGCGCTGATTTTAGCAATATACTTTAGCACAGAAAGGGTGAGTTTAGAACTCGTTTTTTAGTATTTGATGGCAGAAACTAGAGTTTATTTTTAGTAATGGTGAATCCTAGCATTTGTTAAAAGGACATTAAACACTTTGAGATGGTAATATACAATGATAAATCGTATATATATAAAAAAAGTCTGCAATATACTTTCATCTTTCATTATTTATTTTGTCCCCTTTTCCTGTAATTCCATTCTGAAATTTGGAGCTTTTCAGTTCCTGTTAGAAATGAAAGTGCAGAACACTGTAATAGTCCACACAGCCATTGGCTGCACACTCTAGTAACCTTTTTATAACTGTCTCTAATTGGCCACAGCAGAGAAGGTAACCTAAGTTACAACATGGCAGCTCCCATTGTTTTATAGGCACTAAAACTTTACACTTATTTTGTCAACATTTAAACAGCTAATGAAACTTTAAAAAATATATCTACATGTTATTCTCAGACTAAGCCTTTCTTTGAATGCTTTATTCTATCTAGCATTTATTTGGTGTTTAATGTCTCTTTAAATGCTTGGATTTACCATCACTTTAAGCGGTAGGTAGATAGGTCCACTGGCTGGATGGTGATCCCCTGCAATTTTAGCAAAATATGCAATTCCTCATTTGCATATGAAAGTGCAGCTAACCCACTTTCAAAAAAGAAGCTGGGTGTCCCTCTAAGTTGTACAGTGGAGGAGTGGTTAAAAGCACAATTTGCCATGTTTCTAATGCTCTTTAGTCCTGTTCCAGCTTGTTTCTTCAGATTTTTCTTTCTATGGTTCCTATTGGACAGGGGAGGTGGGGTGGGGCCCTACACTACACTACAGTAACAATATTTTTTATTAAGACAATAAATACAATGTATAGCAAAATGTATGTCAACTGGGCAGCTGCCAGTCCCCAAGATATTGGAGACCATTGGAAGGGGGGAGTTTTAGAGAGCTGTTTGGGAAGGATCAGGGAGGTGGGAGGGTAAGGAGATATCCTGAACTGCATAAAATAATAATAATAAAAAAAACACAAACTCTTCATATGAGGTGAGAGTGAGTGTGTGTGTGGGGGGGGGGGGGGAGAACTGTTTGGGAGTGATCAGGTAGGGATCAGGGAAGTAGGAGGCGTCAGTTGGGAGGGTAAAACCTATATTATAATATTATTACCCTTAACAGCTAACTAATTAACCCATTCACTGCCGGGAATTTCAAACGTGTGGTACGCAGCTGCATTTAGCAGCCTTTCTAATTACCAAACTGCAATTCCATGCATGTCTGCTATTTCTGAACAAAGGGGATCTCAGAGAAGCTTTTCCAACTATTGTTGTTATGACTGCATAAGCGGTATGTAAATAATTTCAGTGAGAAGCCCAAAGTTTGTGAAAAAGTTAGGGATTTTTTTTATATTATCACATTTGGCAGCAAAACTGTGCCATGGAATATACCAATATGTGCCTAGATCAATACATTGGGTACTCTACTAAAAAAATGTATAGTTTTGCTAGGTAAATCCAAAAAAATAATGCTCTATTTTTGTTTAAATGAATAGGAAAAATGCTAAAAATTCTTCAGTATTTTGGGCACATTTTTCTCTGAAATTCCCAGTCCTTGAGGGGTTAAATCACTATTAAAACATTTTATTATATTAATAAACCGTTATTTTACATTCAATATGCACACTATAACTGAAATAAAAAATGTTAATATTATTAATTTGATATTATTTTTTAGTTTTGTTACGCACATTTTCCATAATTTAACACTTTATGGCAGGTCTCCCAAAATGCAAACTTTTTTTGTGCTATTATGTGTATCCCTCAAGCACAACACATAAATGATCACATATAATATAAGCATTAATAGTGCTCCCTGTGCCACTGTAAGATTTTCTGGTTGACCTTTTGTACCACCCACTTGTAATACCTGATTTTGTGCAAAATAACAAACTGTGCGATATTGATTGTGCTCCATTTTTGATCTATCCCATAATCTTCAAATATATGAAATGAAAGGGAAAAAAAATCTAATGACCACATGAGGGCAGCACAATCTTTGTTTTCTCTTTTGTGGCTGATGAATTATCTAGAGATTGATATTTTAAGAAAAAGTCTATCAAAACAGTTAGAAAACTAACAGTGCTAGTAAACTGAGCATATGCCTAATTAGTGTAGAAAGAAATCTTAAAAGACACATTTTTAATAAAAACAAATACATATATTTCAGCTAGGATTTTTCTAAATTTGTTCCAAAAATCAAATAATAAATCTTAACTGTAAATGCAATTTTAGTTATAAATAATGTGAGTTTTGTGTTGACACAGCTAGGGCTTCTGGGCATATATTTATTACAGAACAATATATTTATCTTAAGGTTGTGGCTCCCACTTTTTTATGGCTCAAATCAATTGGATATGTTCTAGATATTGAGGTTTATATTATATACAAGGGTCAGTTACTGTAAAATTGGTTTCCCTTTAATGTGTTTGAAAATTATTTATTCAATTAAGTTATGGTGGAGATAAAAACATGAGATTCAATTCCTCCATACAATAATTCTACAATTAGTTATGATTCCAGCTGCAGAGTTTAGAATGTATTGGATAGTGCTCCTTTATGTTATTTTTGTATATAAAATAGCTGCTAATTGAAACTACAATTCAGTCAAATCGGTTGAATTTGTATGGATAGCAACAGCATTATCTTATCTCTCCATACATACACAGAATGACTCTGGGCGGATCAGTGGTTTGAAACAAATTTATGATTTTGACTGAGTGAGTAATAATTTAACTATAACAACTAAACAAGGAGGTTTTTGTTTCATACACATCTTTTGAACAATATTATTAAACACAGACTGTCTAGAGGAGCTTTACTAATTTTGGTCCAATTTATATCATAGCATAACCTAAGGGACTCTTTTTATGTTATAAATATTACCAGCCGGTAGACAGATGTTGGTGAATTTGACCTGTGGTAATTCCTGTATACTGGTTGCGGATCTAGCACGTGTATTTATATTTAGTAACTTGTTATGAGTAATGTACATCCCATTTGTTTGCCCCTCATTTTTGTTGGGTCTCATTTAAAGGGACATTAAAGCCAAAAAATTTCTCTAATTATTCAGATAGAGAATACAATTTTAAACCACATGCCAATTTACTTCTATTATCTAATTTGCTTCATTCTTTAGATATTCTTTGTTTAAGAAATGGCATTGCACATGGGTGAGCCAATCACATGCGGCATCTATGTGCAGCCACCAATCAGCAGCTTCTGAGCCTATCTAGATATGCTTTTCAGCAAAGAATATCAAGAGAATGAAGCAAATTAGATAATAGAAGTAAATTAGAAAGTTGTTTAAAATTGCATGCTCTAGCTGAATTATGAAAGAAAAAAAATGGATTTAATGTCCCTTTAATGCTTTCAACTCTTTTAATGAAACCTTTTTACACTTTGCTATATTTTTATGTGTGCAATATTAGTGGTCCAGGAAAAACCTGCTACTTTTTTTTTACTTTTTCTGAATATCTTGGCCAGTGAACACCTTTCAAAATAATCATAAAAAAGTAAATCCTTCTGCATTCGAAAACTAAACAATTCTTTAGCAAGATAAATATAAAAAGCTAGATATACATAATGCTTGCAACTAATGGATTGCTTTAATAAAACCTATATATTGCGATGTTGTATCCCTTTTTACACTGTTCTATATTTTTACATATTTAATATTAGTAAAAAACCTGATACATTTTACCTTTTTCTGAATATCTATAATTTATCTATCTATCATCTGTCTGTCTGTCTGTCTATCTATCTATTTGTCTGTCTGTCTTTCTGTCTGTCTCCAAAACACAGACATCCATCCAGCACTGAAAGTTAAATGCAAGCCACAAAGGGGAACCACTCAAATCCCCTGTCAAACGAATCCAAAAAATCCAAGAAGAGTGACAGCAAACAAATTTATTAAGGATCAAAGCACAGAAATAGAAAGCAGCAGTGCCGTGACCCAGATCACGGCACCGCTGCTTTATATTTCTGTGCAATGATCCTTAATACATTTGTTTGCTGCCACTCTTCTTGGATTTTCTGTCTGTCTGTCTGGCCGGCCAGTGAACACCTTTGAAAAATTATAATTAAAAAGAAATGCCATTTTCGGAATCCAGTAGAGATGTGTGTTCAGAGCGTCTCAAATAGGGCCAGGTGACCAATTTTTTTCTTTCATGATTCAGATAGAGCATGAGATTTTAAGCACCTTTCTAATTTACTTCTATTATTAATTTTTCTTTGATTTGCTTTAGAACCGGACCATTTTTTGTTCAGCACCTGGGTAGCACTTGCTGATTTGTGGCTAAATGTAGCGAACCATTCAGCAAGCTCTACCAAGGTGCTGAACTAAAAATGGGCCGGCTTCTAACCTTTTATTACTGCTTTTTCAAATCAAGATAACATGAGAACAAAGAACAATTGATAATAGGAGTAAATTAGAAAGTTGCTTAAAATTACATGCTCTATCTGAATCATGAAAGAAAAAAATGTGGGGTTAGTATCCCTTTAAGTAAATAGTGGTGAAGGTAGTCGTGAATGGCAGTCAAAGGTTTAATTGTAAAACAATATATTTGAATTATACAATCATAAAAATAAAGAATAAAAGATATAGTCAAATTATACAATCATAAAAAATTGTGGAGGATCCACAATATACAGTTAACAAGTAAAAAACATAAAAACAATGTGGGTTGGCTGGAGTGGAAATGTCCAACTAATGGACCTTAACCTTGTGTTGGTGCTACCCAATAAAAGGTGTGTATTTTGCTTGAGACCCTGAGTTGGATGGGGTCAGGGCTGTTTAAAGTGTAGTGGTGTAAGAGTGATGCAATATGAATAGCGCTATTCAGGCTAATAATCAACAGGATGTACAACTCCAGCTTGTGATTTCTGTAGAATTGCAGCTTAGGTGAGCTGTAACTTATTTGATGGTGAGTTGGTGAAAAAAGACCAAAAAATGTGTATAAGTTGAAAAAGTGATCAAAAGAAAAAATGAAAAAATTGTGAAAAAATAAAAATGGATAAAAATATATGAAAAATAAAAACAAAAAAAGAAAATGGTGATACAAATATGTAAGGGATAATCACAAAGAAATTGTCTGGTGAATGTGACAAAAAAATGTAATAAAAATGTGTGCACAAAAAAACAAATTGTAATCCAGTGGTGAATGCAGTCAATATTAAAAGTTAAAAGTTAAAAGATGAAATAAAACAACCTTATTTCTTGATGGTGGGAATCCCTCTTAATTTCTGGTGGCGAGAACCCCCGTGATGGATCCTAGTGGTGTCCCAGAGAGTGGTTCGTAGTCTCTCCTGATGGAGGAAACCTTCCTATTCCTGGTGGCGAGAATCCCTGCAAATGGATCCTGTTGGTCTCTCAGTTATTAGCTCCAATGTACTAAAAATTAAATATTGATAGTGTAGATTGTACAGGTATTGGTGCTAGATTGAAAGTTTGCTTACCAGCTCCTTAGTCAACGCGTTTCAGCCCATCTAGGCCTTTCTCAAGACTAATGTCTGTCTGTTGCTGGTGTCAATTTATAGTGGTCTATCTATATCAAACCTCACACACACAGTTAAACTTCTGTTTTTAACCACACCCCTAATTACACAAAGTGGTGTAAGAGACCACTGTAAATTGACACCAGCAACAGACAGACATTAGCTGCAATTCTACAGAAATCACAAGCTGGAGTTGTACATCCTGTTGATTATTAGCCTGAATAGCGCTATTCATATTGCATCACTCTTACACCACTACACTTTAAACAGCCCTGACCCCATCCAACTCAGGGTCTCAGGCAAAATACACACCTTTTATTGGGTAGCACCAACACAAGGTTAAGGTCCATTAGTTGGACATTTCCACTCCAGCCAAACAACATTGTTTTTATGTTTTTTACTTGTTTACTGTACATTGTGGATCCACAATTTTTTATGATTGTATAATTTGACTATATCTTTTATTCTTTATTTTTATGATTGTATAATTCAAATATATTGTTTTACAATTAAACCTTTGACTGCCATTCACGACTACCTTCACCACTATTTACTTAATCTACTCCACAACAATCAAGTTTTTGTCACTTGGCCCTATTTGAGGCGCTCTGAACACACATCTCTACTATTAACCTCTTGCAGGCTAGCTAGATAGCCTTTGTTCAGAGCTATAGGTGGATCTGTCTCTTGGCGCTCTATCTATAATCCATTATACATTTTCGGAATCCACCGGGATGCAACGAAGGCAAACGTAGCATTACAAAAAAACAAACAAAAAAAAAAATGGCCGCAATAAGTATTAAAAAAACCAAACACCTAACCGTCCACAATAAGTAATAAAAAAAAATAACCGCCCGTACGACCAATTAAGACAAAAATTAACTAACCGCCCGCACGAAGTATTAAGAAAAAAAAAAAATACCCAATAAAATTATTAACCCCTAAATCCACCAACCACATCGGAAACTACCTAATACATCTATTAACCCCTAATCCGCCTACCCCCACAACGCATTAAACCTAATTTACATATTAACTCCTAAACCGCCAACCCCCACAACGCAAAAAACTAATTTAATGAGTAAGCCCCCTAACCTAACACTCCCTAAATTAACCTCTTAACTCTTAGTTAACATTTAAAAAAAATTACATTACATTAATCTAAAATTAAAGAAAATAAAAAAAGGCTAACATTACAAAAAATAATAAACAACACTATCCAAAATAAGAAAAATTAAACCTAATCCCTATGAAAATAAAAAAGCCCCCCCAAAATAAAAACACCCCCTAATCTAAGAATAAACTACTAATAGCCTTTAAAAGGGTTTTTTGTAGGGCATTGCCCTAAAGAAATCAGCTCTTTTACATAAAAAACAAACCAAGTCCCCTCTATTTTAAATTAAAAAAACAAAGTCCCCTCTAACAGTAAAACCCTCCACCCACTAAACCCCCCCAAAATAAAAAAAAACTAACACTAATAAACCTAAACTACACATTGCCCCTAAAGGGGCATTTGTATGGGCATTGCCCTTAAGAGGGCATTCAGCTCTTTTTCACTGCCCTTAAAAGGGCATTCCGCTCATTTGCAAATTGCCCAAAAACCCTAATCTAAAAAAACACGGTTTCAGAAGTCCAACGGAGAAGGTCTTCTTTTAGGCGGGTCCATCATCTTCATCCACAGCGAAGGCGGCACGCAGCGGAGGTCCAGAGCGGTCTACCCAGAGGTGGCGGTCTTCCCAGATGTGCGGGGAGTGAAGGCAGCGTGGAGAGGACTTCCAAGATGTGCGGCGGCAGTCCTCGGTGGCGGTCCTTGGTGAAGGCATGGAGGTTCCTCTTCATGCGATCGTCCGCTGCACACTGAAGATTGAATTCAAGGTACCCCATATTCATTGGGCTACCTTGCATTCCTATTGGCTGAAATTTTCAAAATTAGCCAATAGGATGAGAGCTACTGAAATCTTATTGGCTGATTTGAACAGCCAATAGGATTTCAGTAGCTCTAATCCTATTGGCTGTTTTGAAAAATTCAGCCAATAGGAATGCAAGGTACCCCAAATTGATTGCGGTACCTTGCATTCAATATTCAGTATACGACAGACATTGGATAAAGACGAGCCTCCATGCCGCCGCCGACCACCGCCGCCATGAGGACCGCCGACGCCACCAAAGATGACCACTGCTGAGGATTGCCACATCTAGGAACACCGCTCCGGACATCTGCTCCACGCTGCCTTTGCTGTGGATGAAGATGATGGACCCGAATATTGAATGCAAGGTACCGCAATCAATTTGGGGTACCTTGCATTCCTATTGGCTGAATTTTTCAGTGTGCGGCGGAAGATCGCATGAAGAGGAACCTCCATGCCTTTGCCGAGGACCACCGCCGAGGATCACCACATCTGGGAAGACCGCTCCAGACCTCCGCTCCGCGCCGCGTTCACTCTGCGCACATCTGGGAAAACCCCCACATCTGTGAAGACCGTTCCGGACCTCCGCGCCGCCTTTGCTGTGGATGAAGATGATGGACCGGCCTGGGAGAAGACCTTCTCTGCCGGACTTCTGAAACCCAGTGTCTCACAGCACCATAAATTCTTTACAAATTTCCTTTATTTCAGCATAACACCAGCACAGGTATGCAACATTTCGGGATCACAGTCCCTTAATCATACCTATTTGGGGCTTTAGTGTTAGTTTTTTTTTTAAAGTTTTTAGGGGTTTTTGTTTTTTAGATTAGGGTTTATTGGGCAATTTGCTAAAGATCTTAATGCCCTTTTAAGGGCAGTGAAAAAGTGCTGAATGCCCTTTTAAGGGCAATGCCCATACAAATGCTCCTTTAGGGGCAATGGGTAGTTTAGGTTTATTATTTTTACTTTTGGGGGTTTGGTGGGTGGGGGGTTTTACTGTTAGGGGGGACTTTGTTTATTTGTAATGTAAAAGAGCTGATTTCTTTAGAGCAATGCCCTACAAAAAGCCCTTTTAAGGGCTATTGGTAGTTTATTCTTAGATTAGGGGGTGTTTTTTATTTTCATGGGGATTAGGTTTAATTTTTTTTATTTTGGATAGCGTTGGTTATTTTTTCTGTATTTTTACTTTTTTATTTTTTGTAGCTTGAGGGGTTACATTTTTCACACATAGACTGCACTCTGGGCAGGCTTATCAACTAGTATATATATATAAAGAACCTAATACATTTGAAAGTTTAAATGTCTGCACCAAAGGAGCTTGGCAAAGAAAGATGGTCACGTATGCTGTATCTGACAGCCTCCCATGTAGAATGAAAATATTAATCTGCTGAAATCACAGGTAAATACATTTTTTCCTAAGGTCAGGTTTCTGACCAGGCCTCTTCCAAAGTGGACAATGAAGGTAGCCATCTCCTCTTTATTGGCAGGCAATAAAAAGCCCTGCAGCTCTGACAGAAGTTATGGAATCATTTATAATGTTGTGTTATGTATATCCAGTACCTATACCCATATAAGCAATCACGTTGTGACATCATGAGGATTATTTTGATACCAAACATGACATGTCTGTCATATTTTGTCACTCAATTACAGAAATGTGATTAAAATATGTCTTAATATATATCAGTGTCATCTCTTACCGACCTCAGGTTGGTGTCTTCCTAGGAACACTGTTTTCTGCCACTTATGTTGACATTTTTTACTCATAAAATTCACTAGGTGTGGGTAATAAAATTCATTGTTCCCAAAAGTTTGTCTTTTTAGATAGATCTGGTACAAAGATGTAAATAGCAGAGGAGAAAAAAACTAAGAAAGAAAAAAAAAAAATAACCCCTGACATCCTATAATCATGAGGCCTTCATAATCCAACACATTTCAAATTTCAGTAGAAACCTTTTTAAAGCTTTTTTAAATTTAAAAAAATAGCTTCTGGAAAAATTATTGCGATCATTTTAATGTCCTATACGTCTTACTGAAAATACACAAAATCTTCACCAAATTTTAGAAAGATATAAAACAATGTAAGCAGATTGAATATTCATGATACAAACCTCTTTTCATATGACTTTAGTGTAACTGGCACTTTCTACTGGCACAATTCAAATTAGTAAGTTAATGTAGCCAAATTATTTGTTACATTTTACCGTTAACCTTTTGGTATGATTCAATTTACAGGTTGTATTTCATCATGACACATATGTGTAATATTTATTCTATGGCAATAGCTAGTTACCTTTTGCTATAACAGTTATTTTGCATATACATTGTGTAACATTTTATATACATTTCACTATCTGTGTGTATCTGACTATATACCCTATTTGAATCTGATTTATGGTTTTAAAAAAATCTGTAGACTTAGTTTTCCTGTTAGTACATTTACCCCTGGTGGAGAAACTAGGCTGTGCACTGCTATGTGAAGGCAGGGAATCAATTAAATCAAATGAATAATCAATCACATTTCTACTCAACACTCTTAAAGGGACATTAAATCAATATTTTTTCTTGCATGATTGAGATAGAGAATACAATTTTAAACAACTTTCCAATTTACTTGTATTATCTAATTTGCTTCATTCTTTAGCTATCCTTTGTTGAAGAAATAGCATTGCACATGGCTGAGCCAATCACACGAGGCATCTATGTGCAGTCACCAATCAGCAGCTACTGAGCATTTTTAGGTATGCTTTTCAGAAACGGATATCAAGAGAATGAAGCAAATTAGTTAATAGAAGTAAATTAGAAAGTTGTTTAAAATTGCATGCTCTATCTAAATCATGAAATAAAAAATTTGGGTTTTAATGTTTATCTTGCAGAACAGGTAACATATAGTGATCAGCATGGAATATTTTAAATTAGTAAAACCCTTTTGATTACATTTGTCAAGAATTCTGTAGGAATTAAAATGAGATAAGTGACCTTGGCTTTGGCATCTGTGCGACGTAAAACTAACTGTAATTGTTTTAATTCTATAGAGTGTTGAAATTACAATTACAAGACACAAGAAATCACAATCACCTTATTGATCCATAATGGTTTGTTTTCCATGGGGATATAAAATGATTTTATATTTTTATAATAAAATGTCATATGTCAATTCTGTCTAATAGAAAGATTGTTTCAAAATACTCAAAACTTACCATGGCCTGTTAAAAGTAAAAGTATGAGTGTTGTACTGGATTTTGCTCTGTTTCAAAGTTTATTGAAATTTCTACAGGAGGTGAGAATCCCCCCTCCTCCCTCATCTTACTTTTAATAATGCATTTAAGATTAAAATAAACCTCTTTTGACCATGGCTGTTACATAGCATTTAGAAGTGTGAGAATCCTTTGTAGAAACTAATATAGTTTGGTCATCAATAGGCTGACCATATTGCCGCTTTAAGAAGGGACACAGATAAAAAATACATATGTCAGGGTTCTTATACAAAACATTTCTTTAAACTGCCCTTAAAAAAGCCCTGACATATGTATTTTTCATATGTGTCCCTTTTTAAAATGCAATATGATCACCCTAGTCATCAAGCAATAACTGTGCAGTGTGTAGAAGGCTCAGTGTTCTGAATTACACAGAATTTACTCTCTGTGGAAGTGGCAAAACTACCATTTTCAGAAAGAAAAACAAAATAGTGAAAAAGCACTGAAAAGTATTTTTTTTTCACAGTGTACAATGCTTATTACATAATTAACAGTGATTGATATAATTCCCCTTGCTAATTTCACAATGAGACAAACAAAAATTATTTGGATAAATCCCATTAATCTTTCATGATTCAGTTACAGCGCACAATTAAAAAAAAAAATCCAATTTACAAGTAGTATCAAATTTACTTAATTCTCTTGGTATCCTTAGCTAAAGAGCATAACATAGGCTCAGGAGCACTTTATTGCAGAACTTTTGCAACAATGTTTTTAACAATATTATACTTTGAGCAGAGCACTGCTGCCATATAGTGCTCTAGACTTATGCACACTTCTAAGCTTACCTAGCTTTGCTAAGAGTACATTTATAACGTAAGCTAATTAGAAAGTGTTTTTTTTTGTAAGCTCTATCTGAATCATGATAGAACAGTTTCATGTTTCTTTAAAGGGACAATCTACACAAAAATTAATATATAGATAACGCCTTTACTACCCATTCCCCAGCTTTGCACAACCAACATTGCTAGATTAATATACTTTATAACATTTAAACCTCTAGATTTCTGCCTGTTTCAAAGTCACTACAGACAGCCTGTTAATCACATGCTTTTGTATTTGCTTTTCACAACAGGAAACTGATAGTTCATGTGGGCCATATAGATAACAATTGGCTAGATTACGAGTATTTCCACCGCTTACCTCCCTATAGCGCTGCTATTACAGGTTTGCAAAAACCCGGCGTTAGCAGGCAATATGTCAGCGTTGAGCAAAATTGAGCTCCATACCGCACTCAAATACCAGCGCTGCTTTGAGCTGGTTTTTCGTGCTCGTGCACGATTTCCCCATAGACATCAATGGGGAGAGCCGGCTAAAAAAAAGCCTAACACCGGCAATAACGGAGCGTAAAGCTCCGTAACACAGCCCTAGTGATTCCTATGGGGAAAGAAAATTTATGTTTAAACCTAACACCTTAACATAAACCCTGAGTCTAAACACCCCTAATCTGTTGCCCCCGACATCGCCGACACCTACATTACACTTATTAACCCCCAATCTGCCGCCTACCTACATTTATTAACCCCTAATCTGCTGCCCCTGACATCGCCGCCACCTACCTACACTTATTAACCCCTAATCTGTGGCCTCCAACGTTGCCGCCACCACTATACTAAAGTTATTAACCCCTAAACCTCTGGCCTCCCACATCACTAACACTAAATAAATATATTAACCCCTAAACCTAACCCTAAGTCTAACCCTAACCCTAACACACCTAACTTTAATATAATTAAAATAAATCTAAATACAAATGACTATTATTACCTAAATAATTCCTATTTAAGACTAAATACTTACCTGTAAAATAAACCCTAAGCTAGCTACAATATAATTAATAGTAGCATTGTAGCTATCTTAGGTTTTATTTTTATTTTACAGGTAAGTTTGTATTTCTTTTAACTAGGTAGAATTGTTAGTAAATAGTTATTAACTATTTACTAGCTACCTAGTTAAAATCCATACAAATTTACCTGTAAAATAAAACCTAACCTGTCTTACACTAAAACCTAACATTACACTAAACATAAATAAATTAAATTAACACCTGCAATAAAGGAGTGTAAAGCTCCGTAACGCAGCCCCATTGATTCCTATGGGGAAAGAAAAGTTATGTTTACACCCTAACATAAACCCCGAGTCTAAACACCCCTAATCTTCTGCCCCCGACATTGCCGACACCTACATTACACTTAGTAACCCCTAATCTGCCGCCCCTACATAAATTTATTAACCCCTAATCTGCCGCCCCCAATGTAGCCGCCACCTACATTAGTTATTAACCCCTAATCTGCCGCCCTCGACATCACTGCCACCTACCTCCACTTATTAACCCCTAATCTGCCACCCCCAACGTCGCCGCCACCATACTAAAGTTATTAACTTCTAAACCTAACCCTAAGTCTAACCCTAACGTAACCCTAACCCTAACACCCCTAACTTTAACATAATTAAAATAAATCTAAATAAAAATTACAATTAATACCTAAATAATTCCTATTTAAAACTAAATACTTACCTGTAAAATAAACCCTAAGCTAGCTACAATATAACTAATAGTTACATTGTAGCTATCTTAGGTTTTATTTTTATTTCACAGGTAAGTTTGTATTTATTTTAACTAGGTAGAATAGTTAGTAAATAGTTATTAACTATTTACTAACTACCTAGTTAAAATAAATACAAACTTACCTGTAAAATAAAACCTAACCTGTCTTACACTAACACCTAACCTTACACTACAATTAAATCAATTACATTAATTAAATACAATTAACTACATTACAAAAAAAACACTATATTATACAAAATAAAAAAGAAATTATCAAATATTTAAACTAATTACACCTAATCTAATAGCCCTATCAAAATAAAAAGCCCCCCCAAAATAAAAAAACCTTAGCCTAAACTGCCAATAGCCCTTAAAACCTTGCCCCAAAGAAATCAGCTCTTTTACCTGTAATAAAAATACAAACAACCCCCAACAGTAAAACCCACCCCCCACACAACCAAACCCCCCAAATAAAATCCTATCTAAAAAAAACCTAAGCTCCCCATCGCCCTGAAAAGGACATTTGGATGGGGATTGCCCTTAAATGGGCATTTAGCTCTTTTTCAGCCCAAACCCTAAGCTAAAAATAAATCCCACCCAATAAACCCTTAAAAAAACTAACCCCCGAAGATCCACTTACATTTTTTGAAGACCGGACATCCATCCTCAACGAAGCTGGGAGAAGTCTTCATCCAAGCGGGCAGAAGTCCTCAACGAAGCCGGGTGAAGTCTTCATCCAAGCGGCATAATCTATCTTCATCCTTCCGACGCGGAACGGCTCCATCTTCAAGACATCCGGCGCAGAGCATCCTCTTCTGACGATGGCTACTGAAGAATGAAGGTTCCTTTAAGGGACATCATCCAAGATGGCGTCCTTTGAATTCCAATTGGCTGATAGAATTCTATCAGCCAATCGGAATTAAAGTTAAAAAAATCCTATTGGCTGATGCAATCAGCCAATAGGATTGAACTTCAATCCTATTGGCTGATCCAATCAGCCAATAGGACTGAGCTTGCATTCTATTGGCTGTTCCAATCAGCCAATAGAATGTGAGCTCAATCCTATTGGCTGATCCAATCAAAAACTGTAAGTGGATCTTCTGGGGTTAGTGTTAGTTTTTTTTAAGGGTCTATTGGGTGGGTTATATTTTTAGCTTAGGGTTTGGGCTGAAAAAGAGCTAAATGCCCTTTTAAGGGCAATGCCCATCCAAATGCCCTTTTCAGGGCAATGGGGAGCTTAGGTTTTTTTTAGATAGGATTTTATTTGGGGGGTTTGGTTGTGTGGGTGGTGGGTTTTACTGTTGGGGGGTTGTTTGTATTTTTTTACAGGTAAAAGCTGATTTCTTTTGGGCAATGCCCCTCAAAGGGCCCTTTTAAGGGATATTGGCAGTTTAGTTTAGGCTAGTTTTTTTTTTTGGGGGGGGGCCTTTTTTATTTTGATAGGGCTATTAGATTAGCTGTAATTAGTTTAAATATTTGATAATTTCTTTTTTATTTTGTGTAATTTAGTGTTTATTTTTTTGTAATTTAGTTAATTGTATTTAATTAATGTAATTGATTTAATTGTAGTGTAAGGTTAGGTGTTAGTTTAAGACAGGTTAGGTTTTATTTTAGAGGTAAGTTTGTATTTATTTTAACTAGGTAGTTAGTAAATAGTTAATAACTATTTACTAATTAGTCTACCTAGTTAAAATAAATACAAACTTACCTGTGAAATAAAAATAAAACCTAAAATAGATACAATGTAACTATTAGTTATATTGTAGCTAGTTTAGGGTTTATTTTATAGGTAAGTATTTAGTTTTAAATAGGAATTATTTAGGTATCAATTGTAATTTTTATTTAGATTTATTTTAATTATGTTAAAGTTAGTGGGTGTTAGGGTTAGGGTTAGACTTAGGGTTAGGTTTAGGGTTTAATAACTTTAGTATAGTGGCGATGATTTTGGGGGCAGCAGATTAGGGGTTAATAACAGTAATGTAGGTTTCGACGATGTTAGGGACAGCAGATTAGGGGTTAATAATATTTAACTTGTGTTTGCGATGCAGGAGTATGACGGTTTAGGTGTTAATATGTTTATTTTAGTGGCAGCGATGTCGGGAGCGGCAGATTAGGGGTTAATAATTTTATTTTATTGTTTGCGATGTGGGAGGGCCTCGGTTTAGGGTAGGAAGTTAATGGGTGTTAGTGTACTTTTTAGCACTTTAGTTATGAGTTTTATGTTACGGCTTTGTAGGGTAAAACTCATAACTACTGACTTTCAGTTTACAGTACGGATCTTGACGGTATAGGCTGTACCGCTCACTTTTTGGCTGGACAGGCAAACTCGTAATACCGGCGCTATGGAAGTCCCATTGAAAAATGGCTTTTTAAAAGCTGCGGTAGTTACGTTGAGTTACAGCCAAAAAAGTGTGCAGTACAGATATACCTGCAAAACTCGTAATACCAGCGGTAGTGAAAAAGCAGTGTTATGAGGCTTTTTCACTCATAACGCAAAACTCGTAATCTAGCCGAATGTGTTCACGCCCGAGGAGTTATTTAAAGGGATATGAAACCCAAATGTTTTCTGTCGTGATTTAGAAAGAGCATGTCATTTTAAACAACTTTCTAATTTACTTCTATTATCTCATTTGCTTCATTCTCTTGATATTACTTGCTGAAAAGCATGTCTAGATATGCTCAGTAGCTGCTGATTGGTTGCTGCCCATAGAGCCCTTGTGTGATTGGCTCACACATGTGCATTGCTATTTCTTCAACAAAGGATATCTAAAGAATTGAGCAAATTAGATAATAGAAGTAAATTGGAAAGTTGTTTAAAATTGCATGCCCTATCTGAATCATGAAAGTTGAATTTTGACTAGACTGCCCCTTTAAGAGTTAGCACAACACAGTACCAAATGCAACTCAATAGATTTTAAATAGTCACAGTCATGTGATCAGGGGGCTGTCAGAAGATGTTTAGATACAAGGTAATCACAGAGGTTAAAAAGTGTTGGTTAAGCAAAACTGGGAAATGGGTAATAAAGGGATTATCTATCTTTTAAAACAATAAAAATTATATTGTAGACCCTCCCTTTAAGGATAAAATAGCATTCTCTAAATAATTTTATTGCACTGCGCTTTTGTCCAGTGCTTGACTTGAAAAGTTGTCTTGAGCAGTGGTATTTGAGATTTATAGTACTATAAAGTCCATAGGAATGAATTTGCCTACACCACCATCAGTAACAAAATGTAACTCAATCATAATATATATAATTATAGGAATATTGCTATAATTTGATCAACATACTAACAAGTTCTTCCCAGGCAGAGGGCCTATTACAATCCATTGTGGCCCCAGGGCCTTAGACTGGATAGGCTTACTCTACAGGCACAAATTTACCTGGTTAACTAAATACTCAACAATGAATTATCACCTGTTAATTTAACAACCAAGCGTGGGCTTGATATATTCCCATCAAATCTAATAAATGTGAGAGGCGAGAAAATAAGAGTGTACACTTGCTTCTAGCCTACAGGGCTTACAAATGAACATATATGAATTAGAAGCTAGAAAGCAAACACTTGACAGACTAAATCTGATACTTAAGAAACTTACACTAACACAATGTTAACAAAGTCCCTCCAGCTAGGAATTTATCATAACAACATGTAAGTCAGCTGAGGATAAATAGTACCTTTTGTAGGAATGTAAAATGGTCATTATTTAGGGCCAAAAGTCAGGACCAGGCTTGCTCCTGTCCATTCAAATCAATGGATCTCTTTGTCACTGTGACACCAATGATTTACCTTCTTTTACTCTTCACAGTTTGCACTTCATTTATCATATACTGTTAGTTTAGTCTTGTATGTTACCTGTATACATTTGTCATGTACATTTAAAGGACGTCAAGTGACTTAGCAGAGTCAAGATTCAAATTTCAACTAATCCATACATAACTGATAGATCATTTTTATATACCCTAGATAAACACAAGTATTACATGAAATAAATAATAATTATACATTCATACATATTATATTAAAGGGCCACATACGTTATTTCTCTTCTATCTCATTCTAATCTTTATTTAAAAATATCAAATCATCATATAATTCATGTGTAATTGTGGATTCATTCTGGAAATTGTAATACGTACATGATCTACATTCCCTTTGCGCTGATAATACTGCTACTCATTATGCCTGTGCACTTATATGTGCATGTATGAAGCATTGAGGAGTTAAATGGACATTTAAAATCTGTGCACAGAAGACGTTATATTAAACATGTTTTTACAATAATTTTATAGTGCTTTTGTTTTTTTTTTTCCTTTTTAGAAAGGTTGAACAATTTGTGCGGGAAAAGGAAATGAGTGTGTTACAGCTATTGGAGATTATAAACCCGAGAGCCTCTTTTTAACTCATACAGTACTCGGGTCTATACCTTTATTAATAATCATTCTAATTGCAGCTGTGGGGGTTGCCCTAGGTGTAGTTTATTTAGTTATATAGATAGGCTGACCATATTGCCGCTTTAAAAAGGGACACATATGAAAAATACATATGTCAGGGCTGTTTTCAGGGCTGTTTAAAGAAATGGTTTTGCATAAGAACCCTCACATATGTATTTTTCATATGTGTTCCTTCTTAAAGCGGCAATATGGTCAGCCTATATATAGACATATAAAAAATGGTAAATGGTAGCACTCTCAGAATGACCTGGGTACACATCTCTTTCTCTAGCATCACACTCAAATACACTTGGTGCATTTCCCATAGCAAGGAAATAACTCTCAGGGTAAAGTATATGCACATCCAGCGATACAGGCAACTGGGTTCAAACCTCACTAGGTCTTGACACAAATATATATAAAAAAGTCAGCAGCATAACTATCTGGCACTCACTAACATATAATAAACTGAAAATAATAAAGCGTAAGATTAGGAACAGC
The DNA here is from genome assembly GCF_027579735.1 of Bombina bombina. NCBI lineage: Eukaryota > Metazoa > Chordata > Amphibia > Anura > Bombinatoridae > Bombina > Bombina bombina. The sequence continues at coordinate 182,820,800 of NC_069507.1, forward strand.
TATTGACCAAGAGATGTGTCCAATATTGCAAGTGGCTCTGCAGTAAAATGAATTCACAAAAACTGGACACTTTAATATCCTTTTTCTTTTTTTTTTATTCCACAAGTGGCAGCTAAATGCATCAATGCATTTACAGATATGGTAGAAGCATTTCAAAGATGGTAGCTAAGTGAGTTACAATATCTGTTCTGTTTGTATTACTGTCTGTCAAGTGGGTGAAATCACTGCTCAGTTCATTATTAAATGCCATTGGTAGATAAATCACTGTTTTTTGCTACTGGCAGTAGAAAGGTAAAATCACTAGCTGCCTGTGTATTGGTAGCACCTTGCTGCTCATTTTTTTAAATATACATGACTCAGGCTAAAATGGGATTTGGTCAGTGTCTAGAGTGGAGAAAGTGTCACTAAGTGACCTCCTCTCACTGTCATTTTACTGTCACTCATTGTCCTGTAACCTTAGTAGAATGTGACTCTCAACATTGACACAATGTGGTACAACAGACCTTAGATGAGTAAAAAAAGAGGGTGATTTACTTCCTGGCTTAACCTTGCCTAAGGAAAAAGATACAGAAGACAAACAAACAAGTTTCAGCGTTCATGACTGGTTCAGGGGGCTGCAGGGCTGTGATACTGCAAGGGAAACTCCAAGCACCAGATTACAAGTTACACACCAATAATAACACACAACTGCCTCACACAAACAATAACCCATGACTGGGAAGTAAACGTTTAACAAACAATTATTAATACTCCTGATACTTATATAGTGCATCCTACACTTTCAATGGGAAGTGGTTAAAGCCATCTTGTGTTCGCCCTCTATACGAAATACTGCTTTTTCTTTTAAAGGATAATCAATAAATGCATAATAAAAAGACAAAACAAATGCACTTTGTTTAAATTTCAAATGAGTAATAGATTTTTTTTCTGACAAATGTCAAAGTTAGTTACATTTTCCTTTCTAATGCATCATGTGTCAGCCATCAGCCAATCACAAAATGTATATACGTATAGCCTGTGAATCTTGCACATGCTCAGTAGGAGCTGATGCCTCAGAAAGTGTGCATATAAATGACTGTGCACATTTAGATAATGGAAGTGAATTGGAAAGTTGTTTAAAATTGTGTGCTTTATCTGAATCATGAATGTTTAATTTTGGCTTGACTGTCCCTTTAAGGCTTTTGAAAACCAGGTATTTACTATTATTGTGTGCTATTGTGCAATAAAATACATGGAAGATGTAAAGTACAGAGAAAAAATCTCAATTTTTATGCTTCATTGGCTTTGCGCTCCAGCATTATCTGATATAAATTTTAGTGCAGTCCTTCATAGAATTCTATTATGTGAGAAATTACGCACTTGCGCTAATATGAATAGTGTAGCTCACACTACTATTACTACATGATAAATATTAACCATGTGAATACCAGCACAAACATGCAAGTAGTATAGATTGAGCCCAGCTGATGTTTACATTCCATACCAATTGCATTTTTGTGCTTAACTAATAATATGGCGCCTTATTGGCTTCCTGCACATATACTGTGACCCAGCTGTCAAAATACTCGCAGGCTTCTACAGATATGTGAACTGATAAACGCAAAGATCTATAGACCATCTGGAAGTAAATTCATGGCACTTAAGGACCATTTGTGTATGATCTGAATACACATCCAGATGGTCGCAAACTGGTTAAGCTTGTGGATATTCAATCTGAAATGAATATGTCTATAAGTCAGTGGTATTCAAGTATGATAAAAATAACTGTCACACAATCAATAAAACATATATCTGAATTCTGGAATTTGCTGTCTGTAGGGTTTGGTGTCCACAGAAAATAGAAGATGAACCATATACTCTTTTTAACATCTGTCTGATACATTACAACAATAGATTCTTTTTTTATTTGCCTGGGCAAACACATTTTCCAGTTGCTGACATCTTATTTTTTAAGTATAAAACCAAATGGGGGCAAAAGAACACCAGATTTTGTTATCTTTTTTTCTTCTCAAAGTTAAGCTGACATCTGTGAGACATGAACTTTGCGTTTCTTTTCTTTAGCTCCTAGACACTTGCCAAATATAGATATTTCACTCTAAGTGAAGAGACAGAAAACTTTCTTTACTAAGTCTTATAGTATTAATATAAAATCTGTATGTATGTTTATGTATCTATCATCAATCTATCATATATCTATCTATCTATCTATCTATCTATCTATCTATCTATCTATCTATCTATCTATCTATCTATCTATCTGTCTATATATCTATCATATATCTATTTATTTATTTATATATCATCTATCTATCTATCTATCTATCTATCTATCTAGCTATGTATCTATCTATTTATATATCATCTATATATCTATCTATCTTACATCTGTCTGTCAATCATCTACATCTTAGTATGAATCTGCATACAACTGTTTTTGGTGTAATATGCACTTCAGCCTTCACCCTCTAGAGGGCACAATGGTATTGTTGTGTCAAGTAAAAGCATTCTTATATATTGACTTTGTTCATTATAAACAACATTTCAAATTTAGGTGACATTTATTGAATGTATAATTTGAATGTGGTTATTTTTGTATTACTTGATGCTTTATGTATAATAACAACAATAATAATAGTGACAGAAATTCCTAGCATTGTAGAATGCAATAAAGTTTAACTAGTTGGGTTGCTTCACTAAGATTATATGGTAATTCAATACAGTAGGCTTATAAAATTAATATGTGCATAATAAAAAGACAATGCAATAACACACTCTGAATTTCAAATAAGCAGTAGATTTTTTCTGGCAAATGTATTATTTTGACATTCACAGAGTGTGGGAAACAGCACCAAATCTTTAATCACCAGGCACTGAGTTAGGGATTAGGGATTCGTTGAATTTAAAAAGGGGCCTTTATTTCACTTGTTTGGTCCAAAGTAAAAAGCAAAAAAGGGACAAAGTTTCGGCCTATACCAGTTCCTTAGTCATGACTAAAGACCTAGTATAGGCCCGAAACATCTTTTTGTTTTGTATTTTGGACCATGTAAGTGAAATAAAGGCCCCTTTTTAACTTCAACTAAGGCTGGAGCTATCTTTTCTAAATGTATTATTTTCCATTTTTGCTGCCCCCCCTGTATCATGTGACAGCCATCAACCAATCACAGACTAGTATACGTATACACTGTGAACCTGTGCACATGCTAACTAGGGCTGGTGCCTCAGAAAGTGTGCATATTAAAAGATTGTGCAAAATTTGAGAAAGGAAGTAAAATTGGAAAGTCTCTTAAAATTGCATTTTCTATCTGAATCATGAAAGTTTGATTTTGACTTTAGTGTCCCTTTAAGGTCCACTCTGGACTCTTCAAGCAATATCTACTGGGGCTACGAATTTTAATGCAATGGAACGTTTGCACTCATCAGAAATTATACCCTGCACTGATAAAGATCTAAATACATAAATAAATGTTTTTAAATCAAAGGGATACGAAACCCACATGTTTTTTTCTTTCATAATTCAGATAGAGCATGTTATTTTAAGCAACTTTCTAATTTACTCTTATTATCACATTTTCTTTGTTCTTTGCTATCGGCCAGATTACGAGTTTTGCGTTATGAGGGGTGCGGTGCTAATTTGCACGTTATTGTCACCGCTCACTTCCCTACAGCGCTGGTATTACAGGTTTTTATAAACCCGGCGTTAAAAGACAAGAAGTGAGCATAGAGCAAAACTGTGCTCCATACCGCACTCCAATAACAGCGCTGCTTAAGTCAGCGGTGAGCTGGTTGTACGTGCTTGTGCACGATTTCCCCATAGACATCAATGGGGAGAGCCGGCTGAAAAAAAGCCTAACACCTGCAAAAAAGCAGCGTAAAGCTCCGTAACGCAACCCCATTGATTCCTATGGGGAAACTAAATTTATGTTTACACCTAACACCCTAACATGAACCCCGAGTCTAAACACCCCTAATCTAACACTTATTAACCCCTAATCTGCCGCCCCGACATCGCCGACACCTACATTATACTTATTAACCCCTAATCTGCCGCTCCGGACATTGCCGCCACTATAATAAACGTATTAACCCTTAAACCACCGTACTCCCGCATCTCAAACACTAGTTAAATATTACTAACCCATAATCTGCTGCCCCTAACATCGCCGCCACCTACCTACATTTATTAACCCCTAATCTGCCGCCCCCAACGTCGCCGCCACTATACTAAAGTTATTAACCCCTAAACCTAAGTCTAACCCTAACCCTAACACCCACTAACTTAAATATAATTAAAATAAATCTAAATCAAAACTACTATTAATAACTAAATAATTCCTATTTAAAACAAAATACCTATAAAATAAACCCTAACGCCTAGATTTAGAGTTTGGTGTTAGCCGTCAAAACCAGCGTTAGGGGCTCCTAGCGCTGGTTTTTACCGCCCGCTGGTATTTAGAGTCAGTCAGGAAAGGGTCTAACGCTCACTTTGCAGCCGCGACTTTTCCATACCGCAGATCCCCTTACGTCAATTGCGTATCCTATCTTTTCAATGGGATCTTTCTAACTCCGGTATTTAGAGTCGTGGCTGAAGTGAGCGTTAGAAATCTAATGACAAGACTCCAGCCGCAGGAAAAAGCCAGGAGTTAAGAGCTTTCTGGGCTAACGCCGGTTCATAAAGCTCTTAACTACTGTGCTCTAAAGTACACTAACACCCATAAACTACCTATGCACCCCTAAACCGAGGCCCCCCCACACCGCCGCCACTCTATTAAATTTTTTTAACCCCTAATCTGCCGACCGCACACCGCCACAACCTACATTATCCCTATGTACCCCTAATCTGCTGCCCCTAACACCGCCGACCCCTATATTATATTTATTAACCCCTAATCTGCCCTCCCTAACATCACCGACACCTAACTTCAAGTATTAACCCCTAATCTGCCGACCGGACCTCACCGCTACTCTATTAAATTTATTAATCCCTAAAGCTAAGTCTAACCCTAACACTAACACCCCCCTAAGTTAAATATAATTTTTATCTAACGAAATAAAGTAACTCTTATTAAATAAGTTAATCCTATTTAAAGCTAAATACTTAACTGTAAAATAAATCCTAATATAGCTACAATATAAATTATAAATATATTGTAGCTATTTTAGGATTAATATTTATTTTACAGGCAACTTTGTATTTATTTTAACCAGGTACAATAGCTATTAAATAGTTAATAACTATTTAATAGTTACCTAGTTAAAATAATTACAAAATTACCTGTAAAATAAATCCTAACCTAAGTTACAATTAAACCTAACACTACACTATCAATAAATTAATTAAATAAAATACCTACAATTATCTACAATTAAACCTAATACTACACTATCAATAAATTAATTAAATACAATACCTACAAATAAATACAATTAAATAAACTAACTAAAGTACAAAAAATAAAAAAGAACTAAGTTACAAAAAATAAAAAAATATTTACAAACATTAGAAAAATATTACAAAAATGTTAAGCTAATTACACCTACTCTAAGCCCCCTAATAAAATAACAAAGCCCCCCAAAATAAAAAAATGCCCTACCCTATTCTAAAATTAAAATAGAAAAGCTCTTTTACCTTACCAGCCCTTAAAAGGGCCTTTTGCGGGGCATGCCCCAAAGAATTCAGCTCTTTTGCCTGGAAAAAAAACATACAATACCCCCCCCCCAACATTACAACCCACCACCCACATACCCCTAATCTAACCCAAACCCCCTTAAATAAACCCCTGAAGATCTTCCTACCTTATCTTCACCACAACGGGTATCAGCGATCGGTCCAGGCTCCGATGTCTTGATCCAAGCCCAAGCGGGGGGCTGAAGACGTCCATCCTCCGTCTGAAGTCTTGATCCAAGCGGCGGCTGAAGAAGTCCATCTTCGGGCAGAAGTCTTCATCCTATCCGGGCAGAAGAGGAGATCCGGACCGGCAAAATCTTCATCCAAGTGGCATCTTCTATGTTCTTCCATCCGATGACGAGCGGCTCCATCTTGAAGACCTCCGGCGCGGATCCATCCTCTTCTTCCGACGACTAGACGACGAATGAAGGTTCCTTTAAGGGACGTCATCCAAGATGGCGTCCCTCGAATTCCGATTGGCTGATAGGATTCTATCAGCCAATCGGAATTAAGGTAGAAAAATCTGATTGGCTGATTCAATCAGCCAATCAGATTCAAGTTCAATCCGGCGTGGAGCATCCTCTTCTTACGATGACTCCCGACGAATGAAGGTTCCTTTAAGTGACATCATCCAAGTTGGTGTCCCTTAGATTCCGATTGGCTGATAGAATTCTATCAGGAACCTTCATTCATCGGGAGTCGTCGTAAGAAGAGGATGCTCCGTGCCGGATTTCTTGAAGATGGAGCTGCTCCGCGCCGGATGGATAAAGATAGAAGATGTCGTCCGGATGAAGACTTCTGCCCGTCTGTAGGACCACTTCTGCTGGCTTTGTTGAGGACTTCTTGCCGCTTGGATGAAGACTTCTCCCAGCTTCGTTGATAATGGATGTCCGGTCTTCAAAACTGTAAGTGGATCTTCGGGGGTTAATGTTAGGTTTTTTTAAGGGTTTATTGGGTGGGTTTTATTTTTAGGTTAGGGCTTTGGGCTGCAGAAAAGTTAAATGCCCTTTTAAGGGCAATGCCCATACAAATGCCCTTTTCAGGGCAATGGGGAGCTTAGGTTTTTTTAGTTAGGGTTTCATTTGGGGGGTTGGTTTTGTGGGTGGTGGGTTTTACTGTTGGGGTGGTTGTTTGTATTTTTTTTTTACAGGTAAAAGAGCTGATTTCTTTGGGGCAGTGCCCCACAAAAGGCCCTTTTAAGGGCTATTGGTAGTTTAGTTTAGGCTAGGGGTTTTTTTTATTTTGGGGGGGCTTTTTTATTTTGATAGGGCTATTAGATTAGGTGTAATTAGTTTAAATATCTTGTAATTTGTTTTTTATTTTGTGTAATTTAGTGTTTGTTTTTTTTGTAATTTAGGTAATTGTATTTAATTTAGTTAATTGTATTTAATTTAGGTAATGTATTTAATTGTAGGGTAAGGTTAGGTGTTAGTGTAAGGCAGGTTAGGTTTTATTTTACAGGTAAATTTGTATTTATTTTAGCTAGGTAGCTAGTAAATAGTTAATAACTATTAAGTAACTATTCTACCTAGTTAAAATAAATACAAACTTGCCTGTAAAATAAAAATAAACCCTAAGCTACAATGTAACTATTAGTTATATTATAGCTACCTTAGGGTTTATTTTACAGGTAAGTATTTAGTTTTAAATAGGAATTATTTAGTTATTAATAGTAGGTTTTCTTTAGATTTATTTTAATTATATTTAAGTTAGGGGGTGTTAGGGTTAGGGTTAGACTTAGGTTTAGGGGTTAATAAATTTAGTATAGTGGTGGCGACGTTGGGGATGGCAGATTAGGGGTTAATAAATGTAGGTAGGTGGCGGCGATGTTAGGGACAACAGATTAGGGTTTACTAATATTTAACTAGTATTTGTGATGCAGGAGTACGGCGGTTTAGGCGTTTATATGTTTATTATAGTGGCGTGATGTCTGGAGCGGCAGATTAGGGGTTAATAATTTTATTTTAGTATTTGAAATGCGGGAGGGCCTCGGTTTAGGGGTTAATAGGTAGTTTATGGGTGTTAGTGTACTTTTTAGCACTTTAGCTATGAGTTTTATGTTACAGCTTTGTAGCGTAAAACTCATAGCTACTGACTTTAGAATGCGTTACGGATCTTGGTGGTATAGGGTGTACCGCTCACTTTTTGGCCTCCCAGGAACAGCTTGTAATATCAGCGCTATGGAAATACCATTGAACAAAGACTATACGCAATTTGCGTAAGTTGATTTGCGTTATGGCCAAAAAAGTGTGCGGTGCCCCTAAACTCATAATAGCAGTGGTAGTAAAAAAGCAGCGTTATAACCTGATAATGCTGCTTTTTCACCATAACGCAAGACTCGTAATCTAGCCATTTATTTGAAAAGTTGGAATGCTAATCTTAGGAACTAGGCCATTTTAGGTTCAGCACTCCGGATAGCGCTTGCTTATTGGTGGCTACATTTACCATTTACATTGCAGCCCAGGGAAACACTTGTTTAAAAAATATTGAGTATTCTCTCCTCTTGTCAATTAGGGTTAATATATAAATGAGGTCTTATACATCTAAAACTATCACTGTGCATCATGTAAGAGGGTCAGAACTCTGAATTCCATGGAAAGCACTTCATCCTCTCTAAGGGAATTGGAATTAGTGTAAATACTACAGTTTTAATGCAAAATGTATAATAAAAAATCATTGCATAGGGGCGGAGTCTGGCCACGCTGGGACATGGCCGCTCAGTGAGGTTGCTCTGTGGGACCGGAGCTTACCATGCAAACTTGTAACTAGCCGGGGACAAGATACAGACACTCAGTGGTGTCTGAACACTTGAGGAGCTGATCCGCCGCATTGAGGACAACAAACATGCCCTTATTAGCCCGCAAACACCCGGAGTGAGTCACAGTGCTAAGGAGATAGCGGATTCCATCTTGGTTTCCTCCCCACGAGGCTCAGGCAGTAAACGGCTGCAACAGGTCCAGGTACAGTCAAAGTGGGTAACCACAGTGTTTCAACACTTCAGGCACAGTGTTTTGCACAAATATAAGAGACTTTAACCATAATGTACGTTGGCATAAATAATAAACTAAATGGCTCATAACTGCTCATGTATATAGGATAACAGAGCTTATACACTCTCCCCTTTGTGGACACAATTTATCTTTATAACATCCTGCCAAGTATATGGGACATTTTGCTAATCAGTGGATCTGATGTTACATGTACAGGGAAATCCAGGATACTGCTCTTTTTCTTTTTCTTTTTCTTTTTAAAAAATGCAGCTCTCTTTTGAGGAAAAAAAGGAAATGAAAATACTCAACAAACAGCCAGACATGCATATATGCCTATAACTCACATATATTGAATTCTTGTCAGGAAGATACACTGGGAATAACTTATTATGTTTTATAACCATACTCATAAAATGAAGCACTGCCTTCCAAAGTTATATTAGCAAGTTAATAAATGAATAATTAATGCTGCTTTAATCCCTATGTAATATAAATATATCTGGAATTTTTCCTTCTTTTTTGCAATCTCACTGCGGAGGCTCCACCTGGTGTCTATAATCAGATATTACAGTGAAGATATCTGCTTTATATTTGAAATCTTAATAATGTCTTCCAGAAGGCAAACAAAGCCAGATAAACCTGCAAAATCACAAAATTCCACGCCTAAGTCAGTCTCAGATTTTTTCCAATCTCAAGATAGAGAAAGCACAAGCCAAGAACCAACACGCTTGAAACACACTGACAAACCGCCACTATCAGGAGACACCATGGCGGACCAGCAGCAAGATCAATTATCACAAATTCTATCCAGGATGAATGATTTACCCTCTAAAAATGATATAGACTCTCTAAAGGATCTGATTAAGACAGAGATATCCGATCTTAAGAAAGATATAACTGATATCGGCAATAGAGTGGATAATTTGGAGACATCACAGGACATGACGGCACAAGAGATGAAAGATATTACAGAATCTCAAGAGCAGCAATCTCTTTTAATTCAGGATTTGAATGTTAAACTCGAAGATCTGGATAACAGAGGTCGAAGAAATAATTTGAGAATTAGAATGATACCTGAGTCTATTGGACCCACCGACCTGGAAGATTACTTACAATCACTCTTTCACCATCTTTCAGAAACCTCGGATACCACATCCTCTATACCATTAGAGAGAGCTCATAGAGCTTTGAGAGCAAAACCTTCGAGTCAAGCACCACCGCGAGACGTTATTATTAAATTCCTTAGTTTTAAGGATAAGGACAATATTTGGCAACACTTTAGAGATAACCCTAATCTTAAATATCAGGATCATGAGATTCAGGCATACCTGGACCTAAGTCCAATCACTCTTCAAAAAAGAAAAGACGCTAAATTTATTACATCTATTCTACAAAAACACAATATAAAATACCGTTGGGGATATCCTTTCGCTCTCATTGTATCACTTGAGGGCAAAACTTGGATCTACAGAACTTTGAATGACCTGGACTCTTTTTCCAAAGGTATTAACCTTGCAATTCCTACCCCTTCAACACAGGATAAAACACCTGCTACAAGTGGGATGACATCTCGTCCGAAAGAGAGGAGATCAGAATGGAACATTGTTCAACACAGGAAAAGACCTCCCAGACAGATGAACTCTGACTCAGCTCCCAATTCTGATTTCATCACATGATTCCTCAAAAGACTTAAGGCTGATTCTCACAAAGACTAACTGCTCATAGCTGGGCAGTCTATATCCTTTACGTAATTCTCTGACGAGAAAAAGGAAAGAAAATGTTTTTGTTTGCTGTTCTTATGTTTATTGTGTTCTTTGGTTGTTCTCTTTTTTTTGTTTTTTATTTATTATGTTTTTCTCCTCTAGATACACGTTGCATATTCTATGGACAACAGTTAGCAGAAATGTCTCCAGGTTTTGACACTATATCTAACGCTTATTAGCTGAGACAAAATAGTAATGTAATCAAGGTAGAAAGTTACTTTGAGTTGTGATAGAGTATTTTATGCGTGAAATTTCCATGTATCTGCAGATAGATATCTAAATATCAAGGTTTAGTAAATATTGTGTGATTTTCCCGTTACTGTATTTGACTAATATAAGTTGAACTAACTTAGTAATACCCTATGTTTAATGAAGACTTTTTTGGAGCATTATCTCTTAGCTCCCCTCATTGATAGCAGAATCTCTGGTACCCAACCCCTGTTTCTACAATCTGTTTATGTATCTCTTTTTTCGCTTTGTCGAACTCTTTTTACCCTTCACTCTTTTTTCACCCTCTGATTGTCATTCTATGATAATTTATAGTACCTGGAACAATACTTCATATAATAGCTCTACACTTTGTAAAATTAGAACCTTATACCCATCCATCTTTTTCTATGACAGATAAACAAATTAACCAACTTCGGATAATTTCTATTAATGCCAAAGATCTAAATTCTCCCTTCAAGAGAAATTCAACCCTCTCTGATTTTAAACAACATAAAAGTGACATAGTTACGCTTCAAGAGACGCATTTCAAAAGAGGTAGGGAACCACAAACTTATAAATTTAAATTTGGCCAATGCTTCTACTCTTCCAATACAACTAAGACAAATGGGGTTGGGATTCTGATTAAAAACAATATTCCTTTTCAGATGATATCTACCCACAAAGATAAGGAGGGAAGATTTATAGCTGTTACGGGTAAACTGTATGGTAAGCTTGTAACCTTAGTTTGTATATATGCACCAAACACTCAACAACACCTCTTCTTTAAGACAATAACAAATAGATTGCTTGACAATGCAAAGGGAGCTTTGATTATTGGAGGTGACCTCAATGTCCCACTTGAACCACACATTGATTGCTCTACACACTCATCGTCTATCCCATCCAAACGAATCACTGCAATAAAACAGAACATGAGGGACTTAGCAGTACATGACGTGTGGAGAACTCTTAACCCACAAACAAAAGTCTATAAATTTTATTCTGCTCCGCACAAGTTATATTCTAGGATTGACTATCTGTTTATGGATGTTACTAGTTTCTCATACATAATTCAAAGCAAGATCCTAACTTGCACATGGTCAGATCATTCCTTTATGAGTTGCAGTCTAAACTGGCCCAACATTTCCAAAAAAAACATTTAATTGGAAATTTGACTCCTCCCTATTAGAAGACTCATTAATAAATTAAAAATTGGGGAAATCTTTAGCTGAATATTTTGAACTAAACTCATCTCCACAAATGGACGAAAGAGTTGTGTGGGAGGCACATAAAAGTGTCATTAGAGGTGAATGTATTAGTCATAAAAGCTTTCAAGTCAAGCAACGAAGAGCTAGACTAGAAGCAACACTACAGCAAATTACTGCTTTAGAGTCTCAGCACAAACAGAACCCAGATGATGAACCTGTGTATATTGAACTCTGTAATAAAAGACAAGAAATGAACTCCCAACTTCTACATAGATATAAGCAAAAGGCCCTTCACCTTAGACAAGTTTACTTTGATAGTGACAATAAGAGTGGAAGATTTTTAGCTAGGAAACTACGTAGACAAACAAATAGATCCTTTATCATGTCAATTAAAAATGCGAAAGGTACCACATGTTCCAACACCACTTCTATAGCTAACGCATTTAGGGAATACTTTGAAGGTCTGTATAATTTGAAAGACTCCAATCCCATAGCCGCTATGCACAACGACTCTTTTAGCTCTCATATCAAGAGATATTTAGATAATTTACAGATTCCCACCTTATCAAAAGAACAGCAAGAACAATTAGATAGACCAATTCAAGTTGAGGAAGTTATTAATGTCATCAAACATTTACCTAATGGTAAAGCGCCAGGACCAGATGGTTTCACCAATTTATATTATAAAAGCTTTCAACCCATAATTGCCCCCCAGCTATGTAAATTGTACAATGTTATAAATGAAGCCACTCCCTTTTTGCAACAATCATTAGAGGCCACAATAGTACTACTACCCAAAATTGGGAAACCTACAGACATGGTTACGAACTATAGACCGATCTTATTGTTGAATAATGACTCAAAGATCTTTGCCAAGATACTGGCAAATAGAATAGGCCCTACTATGCCCCACTTGATACATGGGGACCAAGTTGGTTTTGTTATAAATAGGGAGGCAAAAGATAACACAATCCGTTCCCTTCATTTAATTCAGTATGCGCTTTCTTCTGATTCACAAATAGTACTTGTATCCACAAACGCTGAGAAAGCGTTTGATCGGGTAGATTGGACGTTTTTGGACCAAATTTTGGAGAGATTTGGATTTGGCAAAGGTATTTTGGGGAAAATCTTTGCATTATATAACGACCCAAGCGCGCGTTTTTTGGTAAATGGAGATCTCTCTGCCCCCTTCTATATTAAAAATGGCACCAGACAGGGATGCCCTCTATCCCCCCCTACTATTTGCGTGCGCTATAGAAATATTGGCAATAAAAATTAGGGAAAATAAAAACATTGGCGGGCTGACCCTTCAGAACCATACCTATAAACTTTCGCTATTCGCGGATGACATCTTGTTTACATTGTCATCACCTAGCCAGTCAATCCCTAAACTAATGAAAGGACTTCATGATTTCAGAATTATATCTAACTTTCTAATTAATCAGTCAAAATCTGAAATCATGAACATTAACTTGTCTCAGGAAGAACTTCATTTTACAAAACAAATCTGCCCCTTCCGTTGGCAATCCTCTTCTATTAAATACCTAGGGATTTTCTTGTCCCATAAACAGACTGACTTATTAGCTCTTAATTATGACACTTTTAAAAAGAACATTGTAGCAGACTTAAGTTATTGGAGATCTAAGCGCCTTAGTTGGCTAGGGAGAATGGGCACAATCACTATGAACATACTGCCCAGACTTTTGTATGTTTTCCAGACGGTACCAATCCCCCTCCCACCATCTTATATTCCCACATTACAGAGAATAATTAATGATTATATATGGGATAGGAAACATCCCAGAATTAATAGAAAGCTAATGACTCTCCCTAAAGAGTCGGGGGGACTGGGAGTTCCGGATCTAGAGAAATATAGACAGGTGACCTTCCTACAGCGGGTGGTAGATTGGAACACTAACTATCTTGACAAAATCTGGGTGAGGATTGAACACCAGATGCATCAGTGTTCTCATTTGGGTTCTTTGTGTTGGCTAGATGACTCTGAGAGCCGACTGAGAATGGTTGGTAATTATATTACCGAGGAGACATACAAAATGTGGAATAGGCTATTAGTAAAATATCCCATGCTATCTTCTGTACCCTCCCCATTGAACCCCCTTCTTGGAAATTTAGAGTTCCCTCCAGGAATAGGATTTGCTAATCTAGAACCCCTGGACAGACGGAGCAATCTACCGTTTTTTGTTTTATCAGAGGGAGGCAAAATGCACACAAGGTTGAAACTCCTAGACGATGACTTACATTTATTTAATAATTGTTTTTTTTATCTGCAAGCACACTCTTTTCTTCAGAACCATAAAGGAAAAAATAATTTGTTAAGATCTCCTACCAATTTTGAGAAACTATGCATGTCTAGGTCTAGAACACGACTATATTCAAAAATGGGAATCGGAATTGAATCTTAGTATCTCCCCAAAGGAGAAACATATGATATTTAAAAGGACAATGAAAGCTTCTACACCCGCTAGGATATTAGAAATTAATTTTAAAATACTACACCGCTGGTATTATACTCCTACACGTTTAAAAACTCTATACCCACAAAGATCGGACATATGCTGGCATTATGACAGAGAGGGAGGCAATATGGGACATATATGGTGGTTATGCCCAAACATTTCTCCCTTTTGGAGAGATGTTATAAGCCAAATGGAAAAGATGCTGGGAATCATTATCCCGCAGGACCCATTGGTCTGGCTCCTAAATAAACCCCCCAGGCGGCTATTGGCAACACATTTGGCCATACTTCAGATCACTTCCAATAGCGCTAAGACCCTAATAGCACAATTTTGGAAACAATCCACAATCCCAAACATTGCTCAGTGGATTGACACAATGCATAAGACTATTCAATTAGAGGAATACCACTATATGAAATCATCACGCACAGATTTCTTTCAAGAGATTCTCTTTATTTCGGAATAAATATGGTAACTAAACAGATACCGAAGTCTGATTGCCTGTGATGGCAGGGTGAACGGAAAACTTGAAGTCTGAGTTCCATGAACTAAATGACAATTCTTCTCTTCTTTCTTTTTCTTCCTTCTTTTTCTTCCTATATATCTTTCTTCAGTAAAATTAAAAATCTGACGAGGTTATGGTTTCAGTTAATGGTCAGGTTTCTATTTACCATGTTATGTTGTAAATCTGCTTAATTGTGACATGATCTTGACTACGTATTATGATTAAGTGTATGATTTGTTCTACCTCAATAAAAATATTTAAAAAAAAAAAAAAAATCATTGCATAATTAAACTTTTATGGGGAATTATATTTTTTAAGGGAAATAAAATTAAGGACTATTGATTGCATTTAACCATGAGTTGAACTCCTGCAATTTGGTTAAACACATAGTTAAATTCAGCTCCATGGCAGCAGTACACTACTTTAATCTAGCTGAGCACATCTGGTGAGCCAATGAAAAAGGGCATATATATGTAGCCACCAATCAGCAGCTAGCTTTAGTAGTGAATTGCTGCCCCTGAGCCTACCTAGCAATATTTTCCAACATAGAATACCAAAAGAACAAAGTAAATTTGATAATAAAAGCTATTTCTGTGTAAGAATAATTTCAGTCTTAAAGGAATAGTCTAGTCAAAGTTAAACTTTCATGATTCAGATAGAGCAGGCAATTTTAGGCAAATTTCTAATTTACTCTTGTTTTCCATTTTTCTTCGTTCTCTTGGAATATTTATTTGAAAAAGCAGGAGTGTAGGCATAGGAGCCGACCCATTTTTGGTTCAGAACCTGGGTAGCATGTTCTGATTGGTTTCTAAATGTAGCCACCAATCAGCAAGCACTACCCAGGTGCTGAACCAAAAATGGGTCTGCTCCTAAGCTAACATTCAAATAAAAATACCAAGAGAACGAAGAAAAATTGATAATAGGAGTAAATTAGAAAGTTGCTTAAAATTGCATGCTGTATCTGAATCATGAACGTTTAATTTTGACTAGACTATTCCTTTAACCCTTTAAGGACACAGCTTTCAGTTTGCTCAATTGTTTTATGACGGAAAAATTCCGTCATATGTCCTTAAGAGGTTAATACTTATTTTGATGTTGCACGATTGTAGTAGCCAAAAAAAATACGATGTTAAAAAATATCTTCTTTTAAAAAAACAATTTATATAGTGCAATGATTAAAAAAAAACAAAAAAAAAAACACTATTGTAAAAGGAAAATGTCTTCAACGGCTTAATAAAATACCACACACACCAAAAATGAATAGATATTTATTTATTTAAAGGGACACTAAACCCAACATTTTCTTTCATGATTCAGATAGAGAATATAATGTTAAACAACATTCCATTTTACATCTATTATTTAATTTTCTTCATTCTTTAGCTATCCTTTGTTGAAGAAATAACAATGTATATGGGTGAGCCAATCACACGAGGCATCTATGGGCAGCAACCAATCAGCAGCTACTGAGCCTATCTAGATATGCTTTTCAGCAAAGTATAACAAGAGAATGAAGCAAATTAGATAATAGAAGTAAATTAGAAAGTTGTTTAAAATTACATGCTCTTTCTAAATCATGAAAGAAAAAAATGTGGGTTTCATGTCCCTTTAAATATCAAATTTAGCCAATTCTATATATGTATAACACACTATATACACATGCACTATATACCCACAATCCCCCAGTTCATATTGGTTTATTATTCATGTACAAGTTTTACTATTGTATTGTCATTCAATACTGTCTAAAGGGACCATTTGTATTAAACCCCTTCGCTACATATGGTGATGCTGCTTTAAACGTTCCGCCACAGACAGAGAAGTAGCGCCTCCCACAGTGAAGTGTAGTAAAATGCCTCTTTGCGACGCTGCCTTCACGGAAGCATTCGATCCCTTTCGAACATTTCCCCTGCATTCTTAGTTGCAATGCAAATACCTTTAATGTGACATGGGGCCCTTTGTTTTAGAGTCCGAACTACAAGGATGTATAGGAATTAGACTTGTGCACGGCCGAAAAATTAGTTTAGTTTCGGTTCGGATCGATTCGGATGTTTTCGAATTTCGGTTCGGATCGATTCAAATTCTGAAAACTTCGAATTAATTTGTTTGGGATTCGTTTCAGATTCATTCGGATTCGAATACATTTGGCTGGATTCGGTTCGGTTCGGAAATTTGGAATTTCGGTATGTGTTAGGTGGGATGTGCTGTGTATTTGACTAGTATTATGTACTGTATATTAGGTGTAACCCATAGCAGAGTGATATAACCTAATATACTGTACAATACGAGTGTAATATATGGCCATCCGAATGTAACAAATAAATCTGAACTAATTCAGATTTATTCGGTAGATTCGGTACTACCGTCATTCGGAAATTCGAATCGATCCGAATCTCCGAATTTAACAAATTCGTCCGAATTTCAATTCGGAACGAATCGAAACGCACGTCTAATAGGAATATATCATTTATATTTAAGATGATGTATTAATATGTATTTAGTATACATAGAGAACTTTGAAAACATTTTAGCAGAAGGGACTCCATTAAAAATAACATTATGCAAAAACTTTATAAAAAAACAAAAGTTTAGTATCCAAACCTCAAAAACTTAATTTTCTTATTAAGATATTCCAACAAAGTGCAATATATATGATTTTTTAAACTAGGATAATATAATATTTAACCACTTAATGACCACAGCACTTTTCCATTTTCTGACCGTTTGGGACCAAGGCTATTTTTACATTTCTGCAGTGTTTGTGTTTAGCTGTAATTTTACTCTTACTCTTTTACTGTACCCACACATATTATATACCATTTTTCTCGCCATTAAATGGAATTTCTAAAGATACCATTATTTTCATCATATTTTATAATTTACTATAAAAAAAAAAAAAATATAAGGAAAAAATGGAAAAAAACACACTTTTTCTAACTTTGACCCCCAAAATCTGTTACACATCTACAACCACCAAAAAACACCCATGCTAAATAGTTTCCAAATTTTGTCTTGAGTTTAGAAATACCCAATGTTTACATGTTCTTTGCTTTTTTTGCAAGTTATAGGGCAATAAATACAAGTAGCACTTTGCTATTTCCAAACCACTTTTTTTCAAACTTAGCGCTAGTTACATTGGAACACTGATATCTTCCAGGAATCCCTGAATATCCCTTGACATGTATATATATTTTTTTAGAAGACATCCCAAAGTATTGATCTAGGCCCATTTTGGTATATTTCATGCCACCATTTCACCACCAAATGCGATCAAATAAAAAAAATTGTTCACTTTTTCACACATTTTGTTACAAACTTTAGGTTTCTCACTGAATTTATTTACAAACAGCTTGTGCAATTATGGCACAAATGGTTGTAAATGCTTCTCTGGGATCCCCTTTTTTCATAAATAGCAGACATATATGGATTTGGTGTTGCTTTTTGGTAATTAGAAGGCCGCTAAATGCCACTGCGCACCACACGTGTATTATGCCCAGCAATGAAGGGGTTAATTAGGGAGCATGTAGGGAGCTTGTAGGGTTAATTTTAGCATTATTGAAGTGTAGTAGACAACCCTAAGTATTGATCTAGGCCCATTTTGGTATATTTCATGCCACCATTTCACCGCCAAATGCGATTAAATAAAAAAAAAAGTTACATTTTTCACAATTTTAGGTTTCTCACTGAAATCATTTACAAACAGCTTGTGCAATTATGGCACAAATGGTTGTAAATGCTTCTCTGGGATCCCCTTTGTTGAGAAATAGCAGACAAACATGGCTTTGGCGTTGCTTTTCAGTAATTAGAAGGCCGCTAAATGCCGCTGCGCATCACAGGTGTATTATGGCTAGCAGTGAAGGGGTTAATTAGGTAGCATGTAGGGAGCTTGCAGGGTTAATTTTAGCTTTAGTGTAGAGATCAGCCTCCCACCTGACACATTACACCCCCTGATCCCTCCCAAACAGCTATCTTCCCTCCCCCACCCCACAATTGTCCCCGCCATGTTAAGTACTGGCAGAAAGTCTGCCAGTACTAAAAAAAAAAAGCTATCCTTGATAAAAAATTTTTTAAAAAAAGGCATATTTACATATGCTGCTCTGGAGGATCCCCCCTTAGCCCCCAACCTCCCTGATACCCCCCAAACAGCTCTTTAACCATCCCCCTCTAACTTATTAGTAGCCATCTTTGGTACTGGCAGCTGTCTGCCAGTACCCAGTTTATAGTAAAACATTTGTTTTTATTATTTTTTTTAAATATTTTTCTGTAGTGTAGCTTGCCCCCCCCAAAAGACCAACCCCCACCCCCTCCCAGATCTCTTAGATCGATATACTTTAGATATTTTTGGCCCTCACTGCCACTTTTTTCACATAATTTTTCTGTAGTGTAGCGGTTCCCACCTGCTCCCTACCCGTGCGCACCCCCGGCATTCCCGCCCACGATCCCGCCCCCCTCCACATCATACGGCCCATCGATGGCCTCCCAGACTGGCTCCCACCCACCAACGAAACCGGCCATCGATGTCCGGTGCAGAGAGGGCCACAGAGTGGCTCTCTCTGCATCGGATGGCCAAGGGGGGTTATTGCAGGATGCCTCGATGTTGAGGCATCACTGCAATAACTGGAAAGCAGCTGGAAGCGAGCAGGATCGCTTCCAGCTGCTTTCCAGACCGAGGACGTACACCATACGTCCTCAGGCGTTAAGTGTATTTTTTTTGAGGACGTATGGCGTACGTCCTTGGTCGTTAAGGGGTTAAAGGAACATGAAGTAAAAATGAAACTTTTATTATTCACATAAAGAGAACAATTAAAAAAATTACTTTTGTTATCAAATGTATCTTTTATTTTAAGGTTTTCTATCCTTTGTTGGAACTTTCCATGAGAGCATACTGAGGTAAACTCAAGAGTTTGCCTGCCTGGAGCACTATATAGTAGCAGCTTTTGCAACAATGTTTGTGGGAATGTTATGCATATAGTGCTTCAAACACTCACGTACTGTGTCTGCCTCAGTATGTTCTCATGTAAATGACCCTTAACGACCAGTGACGTACAGGGTACGTTGCGGTAGTTAAGGGGTTAAGATTTCATTGCTCAGAATGAAATTTTAAACAAGTTTCCAATTTACTTCTATTATTTAACTGACTTTGTTGTAAAGAAAATCTATGTAGGCTTAGGAGGAGCAATGCACTACTGGCAGCTAGCTGCTGATTGGTGGCTGCTCATATAAGCCTCTTGTCATTGGCTCAGCAAATTTGTTTATCTAGTTCCCAGTAGTGCATTGCTGCTACTTCAACAAAGGATAACAAGAGAATGGAGCAACTTTGATTATATAAATAAAATGGAAATTTGTTTAAAATTGTATTGCTTTATCTGAATCATAACAGACACATTATGGGCTTACTGCTTTTTTAAACTTTAAACATTCAAATAGAATAGCATGTTTAATTCACTTTTATATCTATTCACTTTATACTCTTGGTATCTTTTGTTGAAAAAACATGCCATGGTAGGCTTAATATTAGTGGGACATTATTTCTTAGGTGCTTGCCCTACATTTCCAAAAAAGCTGATTTTAAAACCTAGATTTAACAAAATGCTGCTTTTTCCTTTAAATAAAAAAATATTTATGATTGTAATGAATTGTTTTATTTGCAACAATAACAATTAAAGTTTGGCATTAATGTCCCTTTAACCACTGGCAGCAAAGGGGTTAAACAAGTGGCCATATTTTTCATCCCTAGATGCCTGTAAACTCATAAGTAGAGTCTGAATAAAAGATTTAGGATAACAATTGCTTGCATATACTCTGGAGTATATTGTAATCCTTTACAAAAGCTTATCCAATGTTTTTATCTAAAAAATATCACATAAATATAATACTGAACTGGGGAGTAAAAAAAGTCTTGACAAGTATTTATAAAGGATTAGAATAGAGTCGTTTGTTTTGTAAACAAAAACATAAACCCTAAACATCTCATAATCCCTTCCTCTCCTCTTAGAGATATTAATATATCTTGTTGATCATTCACACACCAGAAAAATATGTATATAGAGCACAGGTGTCCTACCTTGTGTGTTTTTTTCTTTTTCACTGGAGGGGCTTGTGTGTACATTACTTAGATACCGGTAATTATATTTTACATAAACACATTGCAGATGAACAATTATTTAGCAAGTTAGGTGTCACAGCATTCATGTGCACACAAACAAAGAATATACACTGCACCAGTGGTATTGCTGGGGGAGGGGGTTAATGGTGAGGCTAAATAACCTGAGTGTGGCAAAGCATAGAGCCAGGTCTCAGTCATGTTCTATTGTAACCCCCACTTCAGTAAGACAGTGCTGATCTATCACTGCAGACTGAAGCAGGTTTTGATTTTGCTACTGAAGCAGAGATGGAGGCCCTGAAGAAGATTGTAGACTACAGGATACAAAACCAGGCTTCCCTGTCTAGTAGACTGAGCCATGAAGGAGCTACTGCTAAAACAGAGATATTTGGAGAGGTAATTACTTAGCTTGATGCTACGTGTGACTGAGTGTAACCATGTTTGTGAGTGAATGTGTCTCTGTGTGTGTAAATGTATGAGTGAGTATGTGTGCTTGTGAGCATGTGGGTGTGTTTGTACGTGTGAACATGTTTGTATGTGTGTATGTGAGCATGTAGGTGTGTTTGTACGTGTGAGTATGTGTGTATGTGAGCATGTGGGTGTGTTTATACGTGTGAGTATGTGTGTATGTGGGCAACTAGGTGTGTTTGTGAGTATGTGTGTATGTGAGCATGTAGGTGTGTTTGTACGTGTGAGTATGTGAGCATGTAGGTGTGTTTGTACGTGTGAGTATGTGAGCATGTGGGTGTGTTTATACGTGTGAGTATGTGTGTATGTGGGCAACTAGGTGTGTTTGTGAGTATGTGTGTATGTGAGCATGTGGGTGTGTTTATACGTGTGAGTATGTGTGTATGTAGGCAACTAGGTGTGTTTGTATGTGTGAGTATGTGTGTATGTGAGCATGTGGGTGTGTTTGTACGTGTGAGTATGTGTGTATGTGAGCATGTAGGTGTGTTTGAATGTGAGTATGTATGTATGTGAGCATGTGGGTGTGTTTGTACGTTTGAGTATGTGAGCATGTAGGTGTGTTTGTACGTGAGTATGTAAGTATGTGAGCATGTGGGTGTGTTTGTGAGCATGTAGGTGTGCTTGTATGCATGTATGTGAGCATGTGGGTGTGTTTGTACGTGTGAGTATGTGTATATGAGCATGTGGGTGTGTTTGTACGTGTGAGTATATGTAGGTATACCATAATTTTTAGAGGTGAAACTGGGACCACCTGGTGCGGTGCCAGTGGGGGTGTGGTCAGGAGTGTGGTCAAGGGGGCGTGGCAATTACCAGTCCTTTTAAAGTAGTAGCTTTATGTGTGTAATGTTTTGTGGATACCCTTCCTCAGTCAAACAAGTGAATCACACAGTTTAAATAGACCATAACACCACCCCCTAGTGAAAAAGGCACCATTACGTTGTCATGGCAAATAAATCATTAATCTAAATCTCAGATTCTAAATAATGCCAAACATCAAGCATAATTATCACTTTCATAATTATCAATTTCACAATTTAATATTTGCAGTGTAATATGTGTTTTATGTGTCTAATTAAGGAACAGAGCCAAATACTGATAAAGCATAAATACAACATTGAATGAAATAAGTAAAAAAGAAACACGTACCTGCTAAAGCTGTTTAAGAGGCTACTCTATACCATAATGCAGGAAGATTACAGCCAAAATGCTATCCTGCATGAAGTAAAGCAAGATCCAGGCCAAAAATCCTGCCTGTCTGTACTTCTTAGTCATACCCATATGATTCTCCTAAAGGTGTATTACCGGCAATGTCACCAGGGGTCGGGGGGGAAAAGGTGTTAAATTCTTAGAAAAATAAACCAAGTAGTACTACAAAATTAAAAAAACCCTATGCTGCTCACTCAGCCTCTATTACTAAATGTAAACTTTGAAGGACACGAACGTTAAGCTAAGCAGAGTACCAGCATCCAACTATGCTGGAGAGCCACAGTCCAGTCATTTTGAATAATGTGTCCGGGTTTCAGGTGGTCTGAAACCCGGACACATGATTTGAAACCTGGAGGTGGCAACCCTACTGGGACAGAATGAACAACTGGGTGGGACACTGGGACAGCGCCTCCAAACCTGGACAATCCCAGTAAAAGTGGGACTTCTGGTAAGCCTAAGTATATGTGTATGTGAGCATGTGGGTGTGTTTGTGAGCATGTAGGTGTGTTTGCACATGTTTGTATGTGTGAATATCAGCATGTAAGTGTGTTTGTAGGTGTGTGTGTATGTGTATATGTGAGCATGTAGGAGTGTTTGTTTGTGTGAGTATGTGTATATGTGAGCATGTAGGTGTGTTTGTATGTGTGAGTATGTGTGTATGTGAGCATGTGGGTGTGTTTGTACGTGTTTGTATGTGTGTATGTGAGCATGTAGGTGTTTATGTACGTGTGTGTATGTGTGTACGTGAGCATGTAGGTGTGTTTGTAAGTGTTAGTATGTGTGTGAGCATGTGGGTGTGTTTTACGTGTGAGTATGTGTGTGTGTGAGCATGTGGGTGTGTTTGTACGTGTGAGTATGTGTGTGTGTGAGCATGTGGGTGTGTTTGTACGTGTGAGTATGTGTGTATGCGAGCATGTGGGTGTGTTTGTACGTGTGAGTATGTGTGTATGTGGGCAACTAGGTGTGTTTGTATGTGTGAGTATGTGTGTATGTGAGCATGTGGGTGTGTTTGTACGTGTGAGTATGTGTGTATGTGGGCAACTAGGTGTGTTTGTATGTGTGAGTATGTGTGTATGTGAGCATGTGGGTGTATTTGTACGTGTGAGTATGTATGTATGTGAGCATGTAGGTGTGTTTGTATGTGTGAGTATGTGTGTATGTGAGCATTTGGGTGTGTTTGTGAGCATGTGGGTGTGTTTGTACGTGTGAGTATGTGTGTATGTGAGCATGTGGGTGTGTTTGTGAGCATGTAGGTGTGTTTGTACATGTTTGTATGTGTGTATGTCAGCATGTAAGTGTGTTTGTAGGTGTGTGTGTATGTGTATGTGTATATGTGAGCATGTAGGAGTGTTTGTTTGTGTGAGTATGTGTATATGTGAGCATGTAGGTGTGTGTGTATGTGAGCATGTGGGTGTGTTTGTACGTGTTTGTATGTGTGTATGTGAGCATGTAGGTGTGTATGTATGTGTGTGTATGTGTGTATGTGAGCATGTAGGTGTGTTTGTAAGTGTTAGTATGTGTGTGAGCATGTGGGTGTTTTTGTACGTGTGAGTATGTGTGTGTATGAGCATGTGGGTGTGTTTGTACGTGTGAGTATGTATGTATATGAGCATCTGGGTGTGTTTGTACGTGTGAGTATGTGTGTATGTGGGCAACTAGGTGTGTTTGTATGTGTGAGTATGTATGTATGTGAGCATGTAGGTGTGTTTGTACGTGTGAGTATGTGTGTATGTGAGCATTTGGGTGTGTTTGTTCGTGTGAGTATGTGTGTATGTGGGCAACTAGGTGTGTTTGTATGTGTGAGTATGTGTGTATGTGAGCATGTGGGTGTGTTTGTACATGTGAGTATGTGTGTATGTGGGCAACTAGGTGTGTTTGTATGTGTGAGTATGTGTGTATGTTAGCATGTGGGTGTATTTGTACGTGTGAGTATGTGTGTATGTGAGCATGTAGGTGTGTTTGTACGTGTGAGTATGTGTGTATGTGAGCATGTAGGTGTGTTTCTACGTGTATGTGTGTATGTGAGCATACAAAACCAGGCTTCCCTGTCTAGTGGACTGAGCCATGAAGGAGCTACTGCTAAACAGAGATATTTGGAGAGGTAATTACTTAGCTTGATGCTACGTGTGACTGAGTGTAACCATGTTTGTGAGTGAATGTGTCTCTGTGTGTGTAAATGTATGAGTGAGTATGTGTGCTTGTGAGCATGTGGGTGTGTTTGTACGTGTGAACATGTTTGTATGTGTGTATGTGAGCATGTAGGTGTGTTTGTACGTGTGAGTATGTGTGTATGTGAGCATGTGGGTGTGTTTATACGTGTGAGTATGTGTGTATGTGGGCAACTAGGTGTGTTTGTGAGTATGTGTGTATGTGAGCATGTAGGTGTGTTTGTACGTGTGAGTATGTGAGCATGTAGGTGTGTTTGTACGTGTGAGTATGTGAGCATGTGGGTGTGTTTATACGTGTGAGTTTGTGTGTATGTGGGCAACTAGGTGTGTTTGTGAGTATGTGTGTATGTGAGCATGTGGGTGTGTTTATACGTGTGAGTATGTGTGTATGTAGGCAACTAGGTGTGTTTGTATGTGTGAGTATGTGTGTATGTGAGCATGTGGGTGTGTTTGTACGTGTGAGTATGTGTGTATGTGAGCATGTAGGTGTGTTTGAATGTGAGTATGTATGTATGTGAGCATGTGGGTGTGTTTGTACGTTTGAGTATGTGAGCATGTAGGTGTGTTTGTACGTGAGTATGTAAGTATGTGAGCATGTGGGTGTGTTTGTGAGCATGTAGGTGTGCTTGTATGCATGTATGTGAGCATGTGGGTGTGTTTGTACGTGTGAGTATGTGTATATGAGCATGTGGGTGTGTTTGTACGTGTGAGTATATGTAGGTATACCATAATTTTTAGAGGTGAAACTGGGACCACCTGGTGCGGTGCCAGTGGGGGTGTGGTCAGGAGTGTAGGTGTGTTTGTACGTGTGAGTATGTGTGTATGTGAGCATTTGGGTGTGTTTGTTCGTGTGAGTATGTGTGTATGTGGGCAACTAGGTGTGTTTGTATGTGTGAGTATGTGTGTATGTGAGCATGTGGGTGTGTTTGTACGTGTGAGTATGTGTGTATGTGGGCAACTAGGTGTGTTTGTATGTGTGAGTATGTGTGTATGTGAGCATGTAGGTGTGTTTGTACGTGTGAGTATGTGTGTATGTGAGCATGTAGGTGTGTTTCTACGTGTATGTGTGTATGTGAGCATGTAGATGTGTTTGTACGTGTGAGTATGTGTGTATGTGAGCATGTGGGTGTGTTTGTATGTGTGAGTATGTGTGTATGTGGGCAACTAGGTGTGTTTGTATGTGTGTGTATGTGTATATGTGAGCATGTAGGTGTGTTTGTACGTGTGAGTATGTGTGTATGTGAGCATGTAGGTGTGTTTCTACGTGTATGTGTGTATGTGAGCATGTAGATGTGTTTGTACGTGTGAGTATGTGTGTATGTGAGCATGTGGGTGTGTTTGTATGTGTGAGTATGTGTGTATGTGGGCAACTAGGTGTGTTTGTATGTGTGTGTATTTGTATATGTGAGCATGTAGGTGTGTTTCTACCTGTATGTGTGTATGTGAGCATGTAGATGTGTTTGTACGTGTGAGTATGTGTGTATGTGAGCATGTGGGTGTGTTTGTATGTGTGAGTATGTGTGTATGTGGGCAACTAGGTGTGTTTGTATGTGTGTGTATGTGTATATGTGAGCATGTAGGTTTGTTTGTACGTGTGAGTATGTGTGTATGTGAGCATGTGGGTGTGTTTGTTCGTGTGAGTATGTGTGTATGTGGGCAACTAGGTGTGTTTGTATGTGTGAGTATGTGTGTATGTGAGCATGTGGGTGTGTTTGTACGTGTGAGTATGTGTGTATGTGGGCAACTAGGTGTGTTTGTATGTGTGAGTATGTGTATATGTGAGCATGTAGGTGTGTGTGTATGTGAGCATGTGGGTGTGTTTGTACGTGTTTGTATGTGTGTATGTGAGCATGTAGGTGTGTATGTGTATGTGTGTATGTGAGCATGTAGGTGTGTTTGTAAGTGTTAGTATGTGTGTGAGCATGTGGGTGTGTTTGTACGTGTGAGTATGTGTGTTTATGAGCATGTGGGTGTGTTTGTACGTGTGAGTATGTATGTATATGAGCATCTGGGTGTGTTTGTACGTGTGAGTATGTGTGTATGTGGGCAACTAGGTGTGTTTGTATGTGTGAGTATGTATGTATGTGAGCATGTAGGTGTGTTTGTACGTGTGAGTATGTGTGTATGTGAGCATTTGGGTGTGTTTGTTCGTGTGAGTATGTGTGTATGTGGGCAACTAGGTGTGTTTGTATGTGTGAGTATGTGTGTATGTGAGCATGTGGGTGTGTTTGTACATGTGAGTATGTGTGTATGTGGGCAACTAGGTGTGTTTGTATGTGTGAGTATGTGTGTATGTTAGCATGTGGGTGTATTTGTACGTGTGAGTATGTGTGTATGTGAGCATGTAGGTGTGTTTGTACGTGTGAGTATGTGTGTATGTGAGCATGTAGGTGTGTTTCTACGTGTATGTGTGTATGTGAGCATACAAAACCAGGCTTCCCTGTCTAGTGGACTGAGCCATGAAGGAGCTACTGCTAAAACAGAGATATTTGGAGAGGTAATTACTTAGCTTGATGCTACGTGTGACTGAGTGTAACCATGTTTGTGAGTGAATGTGTCTCTGTGTGTGTAAATGTATGAGTGAGTATGTGTGCTTGTGAGCATGTGGGTGTGTTTGTACGTGTGAACATGTTTGTATGTGTGTATGTGAGCATGTAGGTGTGTTTGTACGTGTGAGTATGTGTGTATGTGAGCATGTGGGTGTGTTTATACGTGTGAGTATGTGTGTATGTGGGCAACTAGGTGTGTTTGTATGTGTGAGTATGTATGTATGTGAGCATGTAGGTGTGTTTGTACGTGTGAGTATGTGTGTATGTGAGCATTTGGGTGTGTTTGTTCGTGTGAGTATGTGTGTATGTGGGCAACTAGGTGTGTTTGTATGTGTGAGTATGTGTGTATGTGAGCATGTGGGTGTG
Organism: Bombina bombina; assembly: GCF_027579735.1. NCBI lineage: Eukaryota > Metazoa > Chordata > Amphibia > Anura > Bombinatoridae > Bombina > Bombina bombina. The sequence continues at coordinate 182,848,478 of NC_069507.1, forward strand.
TTTGTAGATGTGAGTATGTGTGTATGTGGGCAACTAGGTGTGTTTGTATGTGTGAGTATGTGTGTATGTTAGCATGTGGGTGTATTTGTACGTGTGAGTATGTGTGTATGTGAGCATGTAGGTGTGTTTGTACGTGTGAGTATGTGTGTATGTGAGCATGTAGGTGTGTTTCTACGTGTATGTGTGTATGTGAGCATACAAAACCAGGCTTCCCTGTCTAGTGGACTGAGCCATGAAGGAGCTACTGCTAAAACAGAGATATTTGGAGAGGTAATTACTTAGCTTGATGCTACGTGTGACTGAGTGTAACCATGTTTGTGAGTGAATGTGTCTCTGTGTGTGTAAATGTATGAGTGAGTATGTGTGCTTGTGAGCATGTGGGTGTGTTTGTACGTGTGAACATGTTTGTATGTGTGTATGTGAGCATGTAGGTGTGTTTGTACGTGTGAGTATGTGTGTATGTGAGCATGTGGGTGTGTTTATACGTGTGAGTATGTGTGTATGTGGGCAACTAGGTGTGTTTGTGAGTATGTGTGTATGTGAGCATGTAGGTGTGTTTGTACGTGTGAGTATGTGAGCATGTAGGTGTGTTTGTACGTGTGAGTATGTGAGCATGTGGGTGTGTTTATACGTGTGAGTATGTGTGTATGTGGGCAACTAGGTGTGTTTGTGAGTATGTGTGTATGTGAGCATGTGGGTGTGTTTATACGTGTGAGTATGTGTGTATGTAGGCAACTAGGTGTGTTTGTATGTGTGAGTATGTGTGTATGTGAGCATGTGGGTGTGTTTGTACGTGTGAGTATGTGTGTATGTGAGCATGTAGGTGTGTTTGAATGTGAGTATGTATGTATGTGAGCATGTGGGTGTGTTTGTACGTTTGAGTATGTGAGCATGTAGGTGTGTTTGTACGTGAGTATGTAAGTATGTGAGCATGTGGGTGTGTTTGTGAGCATGTAGGTGTGCTTGTATGCATGTATGTGAGCATGTGGGTGTGTTTGTACGTGTGAGTATGTGTATATGAGCATGTGGGTGTGTTTGTACGTGTGAGTATATGTAGGTATACCATAATTTTTAGAGGTGAAACTGGGACCACCTGGTGCGGTGCCAGTGGGGGTGTGGTCAGGAGTGTAGGTGTGTTTGTACGTGTGAGTATGTGTGTATGTGAGCATTTGGGTGTGTTTGTTCGTGTGAGTATGTGTGTATGTGGGCAACTAGGTGTGTTTGTATGTGTGAGTATGTGTGTATGTGAGCATGTGGGTGTGTTTGTACGTGTGAGTATGTGTGTATGTGGGCAACTAGGTGTGTTTGTATGTGTGAGTATGTGTGTATGTGAGCATGTAGGTGTGTTTGTACGTGTGAGTATGTGTGTATGTGAGCATGTAGGTGTGTTTCTACGTGTATGTGTGTATGTGAGCATGTAGATGTGTTTGTACGTGTGAGTATGTGTGTATGTGAGCATGTGGGTGTGTTTGTATGTGTGAGTATGTGTGTATGTGGGCAACTAGGTGTGTTTGTATGTGTGTGTATGTGTATATGTGAGCATGTAGGTGTGTTTGTACGTGTGAGTATGTGTGTATGTGAGCATGTGGGTGTGTTTGTTCGTGTGAGTATGTGTGTATGTGGGCAACTAGGTGTGTTTGTATGTGTGAGTATGTGTGTATGTGAGCATGTGGGTGTGTTTGTACATGTGAGTATGTGTGTATGTGGGCAACTAGGTGTGTTTGTATGTGTGAGTATGTGTATATGTGAGCATGTAGGTGTGTGTGTATGTGAGCATGTGGGTGTGTTTGTACGTGTTTGTATGTGTGTATGTGAGCATGTAGGTGTGTATGTATGTGTGTGTATGTGTGTATGTGAGCATGTAGGTGTGTTTGTAAATGTTAGTATGTGTGTGAGCATGTGGGTGTGTTTGTACGTGTGAGTATGTGTGTGTATGAGCATGTGGGTGTGTTTGTACGTGTGAGTATGTATGTATATGAGCATCTGGGTGTGTTTGTACGTGTGAGTATGTGTGTATGTGGGCAACTAGGTGTGTTTGTATGTGTGAGTATGTATGTATGTGAGCATGTAGGTGTGTTTGTACGTGTGAGTATGTGTGTATGTGAGCATTTGGGTGTGTTTGTTCGTGTGAGTATGTGTGTATGTGGGCAACTAGGTGTGTTTGTATGTGTGAGTATGTGTGTGTGTGAGTATGTGTGTATGTGAGCATGTGGGTGTGTTTGTACGTGTGAGTATGTGTGTATGTGGGCAACTAGGTGTGTTTGTATGTGTGAGTATGTGTGTATGTTAGCATGTGGGTGTATTTGTACGTGTGAGTATGTGTGTATGTGAGCATGTAGGTGTGTTTGTACGTGTGAGTATGTGTGTATGTGAGCATGTAGGTGTGTTTCTACGTGTATGTGTGTATGTGAGCATGTAGATGTGTTTGTACGTGTGAGTATGTGTGTATGTGAGCATGTGGGTGTGTTTGTATGTGTGAGTATGTGTGTATGTGGGCAACTAGGTGTGTTTGTATGTGTGTGTATGTGTATATGTGAGCATGTAGGTGTGTTTGTACGTGTGAGTATGTGTGTATGTGAGCATGTGGGTGTGTTTGTACGTGTGTGTATGTGTTTATGTGAGCATGTTGGTGTTTTTGTACGTGTGAGTATGTGTGTATGTGGGCAACTAGGTGTGTTTGTACGTGTGAGTATGTGTGTGTGAGCATGTGGGTGTGTTTGTATGTGTGTATGTGAGCATGTGGGTGTGTTTGCACGTGTGAGTATGTGTGTATATGATCATGTAGGTGTGTTTGTATGTGTAAGTATATGTATGTGAGTATGTGGGTGTGTTTGTATGTGTGAGTATGTGTGTATGTGAGCATGTAGGTGTGTTTGTACGTGTGAGTGTGTGAGTATGTGTGTATGTGAGCATTTGGGTGTGTTTGTATGTGTGAGTATATGTGTATGTGAGCATGTAGGTGTGCTTGTTTGTGTGAGTATGTGTGTATGTTAGCATGTAGGTGTGTTTGTTTGTGTGAGTATGTGTATGTGAGCATGTAGGTGTGTTTGTATGTGTGAGCATGTGGGTGTGTTTGTACGTGTGAGTATGTGTGTGTGAGCATGTGGGTGTGTTTGTACGTGTGAACATGTGTGTACAAAGGTGTTCTTGTGTGTGTATGAATGTGTTTGTGTGTATGAACATGTTGGCTGAGGTGGCAACCCTAGTGTGAACATGTGTGAAAATGTGTTTGTATGTGTGTGTGAGCGTGTTTTTGTGTGTATGAACATATTTGTGTGACTAAATGTAAGTGTTTGTGTGAGCATGCTGGTGCGAGAGTGTGTGAATGTGTGTGCATGAATCTGCATGTGAGTGTGAGTGTGCCTTTTGTGTGTGTGTGGGTGTGAATGTGAGTTTGGTTGTGAGCATTTGTGGGCTTGTGTGAGTGTGTTTGTATGAACGTTTGAATGTATGTTTGTTTTGTGAACAGGTGTAAATGTGAGTGTGCTTGTTAGCATGTTTGTGTCATTGTGTGTGTGTGTGTATATGAGTCTGCCTGGGAAGAATTTCAGAGAAGAGACTTTAACCCCTAAATACACAGCTTCAGTCTGCTCAACTGTTCCATGACGGAATTATTTGGTCACAGTTCATTAAGCGATTAATATTACCCACAAGCAGAAGAAGAAGAGCAGGCATGAGAACTTAATGTGAAACACTTTGTGGGCAAGATTCATTAAAGGGACACTGAACCCAAATTTTTTCTTTCGTAATGGAGCATGCAATTTTAAGCAACTTTCGGCCAGATTACGAGTTTTGCGTTATGATCGGCTCGGTAATAACTTGCAAGTTTTTTCCACTGCTCACCTTTAATAGCGCTGCTATTACAGGTTTGCAAAAACCCAGTGTTAGTGGGGATTATAGCAGTGTTGAGCTCCATACCGCACACAAATACAAGAGCTGCTTTGAGCTGGTTTTACGTGCTCGTGCACGATTTCCCCATAGACATCAATGGGGAGAGCCGGCTAAAAAAAAGCCTAACACCGGCAATAACAGAGCGTAAAGCTCCGTAACGCAGCCCTATTGATTCCTATGGGGAAAGAAAATTTATGTATGTTTAAACCTAACACCTTAACATAAACCCTGAGTCTAAACACCCCTAATCTGCTGCCTCCGATATCGCCGACACCTACATTACACTTATTAACCCCTAATCTGCTGCCCCCGACATCGCTGCCCCCTACCTACACTTATTAACCCCTAATCTGCTGCCCCTGACATCGCCGTCACATACCTACACTTATTAACCCCTAATCTGCCGCCTCCAACGTTGTCACCACCACTATACTAAAGTTATTAACCCCTAAACCTCTGGCCTCCCACATCCCTAACACTAAATAAATATATTAACCCCTAAACCTAACCCTAACCCTAACACCCCTAACTTTAATATAATTAAAATAAATCTAAATACAAATTACTATTATTACCTAAATAATTCCTATTTAAGACTAAACACTTACCTGTAAAATAAACCCTAAGCTAGCTACAATATAAATAATAGTTACGTTGTAGCTATCTTAGGTTTTATTTTTATTTTACAGGTAAGTTTGTATTTATTTTAACTAGGTAGAATAGTTAGTAAATAGTTATTAACTATTTACTAGCTACCTAGATAAAATCAATACAAATTTACCTGTAAAATAAAACCTAACCTGTCTTACACTAAAACCTAACATTACACTAACATAAATAAATTAAATTAACAAAATTCATTTATCTAAATTACAGAGAATAATAAACACTAAATTACAAAATAAAAAATAACTTATCAAATATTTAAACTAATTACACCTAATCTAATAGCCCTATCAAAATAAAAAAGCCCCTCCAAAATAAAAAAAAACCCTAGCCTACAATAAACTGCCAATGGCCTTTTGCGGAGCATTGCCCCAAAGAAATCAGCTCTTTTACCTGAAATAAAAAATACAAACAACCCCCCAACAGTAAAACCCACCACCCACACAACCAACCCCCCCCAAATAAAACTACCTAAAAAACCTAAGCTCCCCATTGCCCTGAAAAGGGCATTTGGATGGGCATTGCCCTTAAAAGGGCATTTAGCTCTTTTACATTGACCAAAGTTCCTAATCTAAAAATAAAACCCACCCAATAAACCCTTAAAAAAACCTAACACTAACCCCCGAAGATCCACTTACAGTTTTTGAAGACCGGACATCCATCCTCAACGAAGCCGGGAGAAGTCTTCATCCAAGCGGCAAGAAGTCCTCAACGAAGCCGGGAGAAGTCTTCATCCAAGCGGCAAGAAGTCGTCCTCCAGGCGGGCAGAAGTCTTCATCCAGACGGCATCTTCTATCTTCATCCTTCTGACACGGAGCGGCTCTATCTTCAAGACATCCGGCGCGAAGCATCCTCTTCTCTCAACGGTTCTTGAACAATGAAGGTTCCTTTAAATGACGTCATCCAAGATGGCGTCCCTTGAAATCCGATTGGCTGATAGAATTCTATCAGCCAATCAGAATTAAAGGGTAAAAAATCCTATTGGATGATTCAATCAGCCATCAGGATTGAGCTTTAATCCTATAGGATCGAGCTCGCATTCTATTGGCTGTTCTAATCAGGTTTAGGGGCTAATATATTTATTTAGTGTTAGTGATGTGGGAGGCCAGAGGTTTAGGGGTTAATAACTTTAGTATAGTGGCGGCGACATTGGTGGCAGCAGATTAGTGGTTAATAATATTTAACTAGTGTTTGCAATGCGGGAGTACAGCGCTTTAGGGGTTAATATGTTTATTATAGTGGCGGCGATGTCCGGAGAGGCAGATTAGGGGTTAATAATTTTATTTTAGTGTTTGCGATGCGGGAGGGCCTCGGTTTAGGGGTTAATAGGTAGTTTATGGGTGTTAGTGTACTTTGTGACACTTTAGTTAGGAGTTTTATGGTACAGCTTTGTAACGTAAAACCCATAACTACTAACTTTCAGTTTACGGTATGGATCTTGTAGTTATGGGCTGTACTGCTCACTTTTTGGCCGGACAGGCAAACTCGGAATACCGGCACTGTGGAAGAAAAAGGACTTTTTAAAAAGTGGGGTAGTTATGCTGCGTGACGGCCAAAAAAGTGTGCGGTACAGCTGTACATATAAGACTCGTAATAGCAGCGGTAGTGAAAAAGCAGCGTTATGAGGCTTTTTCACTCATAACGCAAAACTTGTAATCAAACTGTTTATAATTTACTTCTTTTATCAATTTTTCTTTGTTCTCTTGCTATCTTTATTTGAAAAAGAAGGCATCTAAGCAATTTTTTTAGTTCAGATCACTGGACAGCCCTTGTTTATTGGTGGGTGAATTTATCCACCAATCAGCAAGAACAACACAGGTTGTTCACAAAAAATGGGCCGGCATCTAAACTTACATTCTTGCTTTTTCAAATTAAGATACCAAGAGAATGAAGAAAATTTGATAATAGGAGTAAATTAGAAAGTTGCTTAAAATTGCATGCTCTATCTAAATCACGAAAGAAAAAAATTGGGTTCAGTGTCCCTTTAATGGAGCTCTGCTCCCGCTCCTGCTTCACCAGCCTATGAATCTTTACCTATAATTTACAAGTGGAGAGAAAACTGAAGCATTAGAGGCTGGTGATGCAACTCTAATACATTTTGAAATTTTGACAGAGTGAGAAAGCTGCTCTGCAGATAAAATTAAAGCAATTAACCTTTTAACGCCGTTATGCCGTTCTATTCCGTCATATTTACACTGGGCTTTAGAACCGTTATGACGGAATAGAACGTCCTGAAGCCTACTGCGCTTCCTGGGTTTGATCGCGGTCTGGAGGGCGTTCCTAGGGTTATAGGGATGCCCCCCAGACCCAATCCAATAATTGAAATCTCGCGATCGTGTGATTTCAATTTGTCTACATCGGAACATAAATAAAAATATTCTTTTTAACTAATACACTTGCTGCTGGATTTTTCTGGGAATCCATCTATACTCCTGCATCAGTTTTAGGAGCTTTCTTATTTGCTGAAACCTTTGAAACAGTCAGCTGGGCGGCTGAGAAGTCCCAGTCTGTGTATATTGCACCTGGAGGTGCTTTGCTACATGTAAGTGTGCATATTCCCTGGATACACATATATTTGTACAAACTGTACTGGGCTATGTTGGCTCTATATCCTCCCCTTTAGGAACCAGGAGGACCTCACTGGTGAAGAAGTACTACAGAATTATCTCTGTGTCTGTTCAGTTTGCTGGGCAACTGTGAGGTTCCAGTCTGCTCCCTTGCACTTTTTGGTGCTATTCGTTTTTGTGAGTATTAGTCTTACATATTTTGCTTGTCCCCTGGTATTGTGGTATTAGGCCATTGGGCTTCTCTGTGATTCTTTTTTCAGACCATCTGTTATCATAAGGATTTTGACCCCCCTACGACAGAGAGCTGACCTTTGCAATCTTCTGGAGCTATTGTGACTTACAGGATATCATTTAGTTATTGGACATTTATTGTGTTTCCAGTCACAGGGTTATATTTTTCTGGTATTCTGCTGTTTATTTTTAGATTGTTGTTGTATACATTACTATTGTTCTTATTACATTGTGTTACATTTGTTTTGATTGAGAGCGCCCCCTTGAGGATTAGTGTGCTTCCATACAACATATCTATATATTATATATATTAGGCACTTTAACCTTGGCAGGAAAGGGTTAGAAAAAAAAAAAAAAAAAAAAAAACAATCACTGATATCCCTGTTTATTGTAGCAGTTTTGCAAATACTGATATAGCATCAAGTCTCCAATGTAGTTCATGTTTTAAATAATCCACTTAAAGGGACATCAAAGTCCCAATAACTGTTTATGATTTAGACAGAGCATGTAGTTTCACATAAATTTCAAGCCTATTTCTATTATATAATTTGTTTCATTCTCTTATTTTTTATTAAAAAACATACCTAGGTAGGCTCAGGAGCAGCAACGCACTACTGGGAGCTAGCTGCTGATTGTTGGCTGCACATATATGCCCCTTGTCATTGTCTCACCCAATGTGTTCCCGGTAGTGCATTGCTGCTCCTTCAACAAAAGTTACCAAGAATTTGAAACACATTTTGTAATAGAAATAAAATGGAAAGTTGTTTAAAATTGTATGTTGTATCTGAATCATGAAAGAAAAAATGTGGATTTTATGTCCCTTTAACTGTGCAAAATGACTCCTTAGTATATTTCGCAGTGGCTCCATCAAGCAGGAGATAGATGAAGTTCTGCCTCAATAAAACACTTCTAACAAAAGTTATTGCTGTTACAGTGAGAGCTTTTACTGTGCACAGAGAATATGTGCATATGCCTCTTGTACACTCATTTATAAATTTAGAGTGCTCTGAGAGTTGGTGGTGGCTTGTATTCATCAGCGATGATGCATATGAAGCCATTAATGACAATAAATGCTGTCTGAACATCCAGGGTTACAGTATGGACAGACATACTGTATTAGTTACAATGTTCGTAACAATGTTTTACATAAAAGGATCAATACTTCAGTAAGAATAATCTCATAGAAAGGAGCTAAATTTCAACAACGGATGCCAAGTGTGCAAGGTAAATATGGTAATAGGATTTCATTGGATTTAGGGACACTAAAGTCAAAATTAAACTTTCATGATTCAGCTAAAGCATGCAATTTTTTTTCCAATTTACTTCCATTGTCAAAATATGCACAATCTTTTTATATGCACACTTTCCGATTAACACCTGATGGGATCTGAAATGACCAGAAGATCTCTAAGATTAGTGTTGCGTAGGGTAGGGTATAAACGCAACACAAATCTTAGAGATCTTCTGGTCATTTCAGATCCCATCAGATGTTATTCGGATGATGATCGAAAGAATACACACAAGGGTTGTTTTTGGTGCCCATATTGCACCACGTGCAACAGAATGATAGCCACCAAAAGGTTGAACCATCCACATGGTAGCAAGAAGTACACAATCATCCTATTACTTGCACTACCTCACATGTGGTGTACATGTTGATTTGTCCATGTGGTTTACACTATGTGGGCAAGACCCAAGGGACTATCCGTGAAAGAATGGCCAACCATCAAATAGCTATAAGACAGGCCATAAAGAATGTGGAATCCGAACAACCGGTGGCTCGCCACTGGTTGCTGGCTAAGCATCCTGTATCTTCAATCAAAGAGATTCTCATCGACCACATTCCCAAGTTACCACATGGTGGTGATAGAAACAAACTGCTTCTTAGGAGGGAAGCAGAGTGGATGTTCAGGCTAGATACCATACATCCTAAGGGACTGAACTCTTTGCCTGATTTTGGTGCATTAACATAAGGAGTCGTTTCAATATGTCACTGTTGGGATATGGAATTAGATGGTTGTAGATGGGGACTTGACGGGGGTTGTCTTCCGTCTTTTGACGGGATATATATCCCCATACACAGTAGTTGGTAAGAGTATGTGATAGCGCAGATTATTTTTAGTTTGCGGTGTCACCACGATACCCCCTAGACCAATATAAAGTTCCATCCTATAAGTGACGTATACTCACAAATAACCTGTTACATGGCACTGAAGTGTCCTGATCTGGACTAACATAATGTTATGATTGACATGATAGATGTGGTTTTCTTGAAGGTGGTTTAATAACCAGTAATTGTATTGTTCTAGGATATGTGTATTGATGAAGTAGGTACCCTCTTGTATGATCTATAATAACATAAGGGCCAAGATATCTTACATTGTTGCCAATACTCTGAGTTTGTAATTTGAGTGTGTACATGATTGTATTATTTGTTTGAACATTAGATATATGGTTGATCACTTGAAGTTCACTAATACTTACTTGTTGTTTCGTAGTTCTTTTGATTACATCGTGGCAATACAGGCATATTTAACACAAGCTTGTATGCACTTAAATACACGTGGTTATTGTTGATACTGGTCCCGGAAGTGGCGTCAGTTCTACGCAGTTCCGGTATGACCGGTCACAGGAAGTGACGTAACTTCCGGTAATTAGATGTGAGAACACGGATAGAGATATACTGCACACAATATTGGTAACATATGACTAAGACACACTAGATTACACCACTGACATCACTGAATATTAAGGTATGATAGGTGGATGGGTGATTCATCACATTGGTATACTGGATGTAACATTGTGATGCTTGATGTTGAGAATTGTTATTTAAAACTGGACATTTATTAAGGTTGCACTTTACACCCGGAAGTGAATGTTGTAAACTTCCTGGGTCACATTAGCCTGTACTGGAAATGATGTAATTTTGGAGCTTTTTTCTCACAGGAAGAGGGAGTACCTGTTTGTTTTACACTGTATTTAAGCACGGTTTGTGTGTATATTTTTTGTTCTGAAGAAGGGGAGTTTTATTCCCCGAAACATCAATAAAATTGACTTTTTTGCTTTGAAGAAATCCTGGTTTGCCTCTGATTTTGTTGGAAGTATATATATATATATATATATATATATATATATATATATATATATATATATATATATATATATATAGGTATTTTGGTGCAATATACTGTATATCTATGCCTTTATATATATAGATGAATATATAGGTATAGATATATATAGATATAATAGAAATATATATTTATAAATACATATAACATATTCTGCTATGTGAAGAACAATGGAATGTGAAATATTTACAGTAAATATACAGTATAACACTTTATTAAAAATGAATATTGCATATATATGTTTTTACATGTTTTAATCTACTTAACTTAAAAGGGCTCCAATGCACTTATATATATGTCTATATGTGTGTACATATGTATTTGTGTGTTTATATGTCTGTAAATACAAATATACACATATAATTACACAAATACACACCACACACACATATATATATATATATATATATATATATATATATATATATATATATATATATATATATATATATATATATATATACCTCATATCTTTGAGCCCTTATATTTTTTTGTCTTTTTTAATAATTTTTATTAGATTGTGTTATTGGGGTTAATTTATAAATGTGCGAGCGGACATGATACGATGTAGCGTATCATGTCCACTGCACATCGATAAATGCCGACAGCATACGCTGTTGGCATTTATCATTGCACCAGCAGTTCTTGTGAACTGCTGGTGCAATACCACCCTCTGCAGATTCGAGCAGGGGGTGTCAATCAACCCGATCGTATTCAATCGGGTTGATTTCTGTCCGCCGCCTCAGAGCAGACGGACAGATTATGGAGCAGAGGAAACACGGGGCATCAAGCTCCATACCAAGCTTGATAACTTGACCCCATAGAATGTAACTGTACTTTGTAATGTATGTTTGTGTTTTGCAACACTTTTTTGTTGTGTGAAACAGTTAACCAGAGCTCTGAGATCGCGCAAACCCAATGTGCATTAACTTTAATAATTGTGCTCAAGTGATCGTGTTTACTTTCAACTTGTAATACGAGCAAAAAACCTGACGCACGCCATCAGCCGAAATAAACCCCTTATCGCTCTTGTGTAACTGTTAACGCGCCATTTGTAATCTGGCCCATAATGGTGTGAAAGAAAGAAAATAGTGATGTGAATGAATCTAATGTGTTAAAAAGAAAAATGCAATCAGTGCTTGATGCTGATGATAGATGCTGGTGTTTGATTGCTGTGATAAAATAAAATAAAATGAATGTAGCTAAGTTGCATGAGATAAAAGCAGATGAATAAGACCCGAATATGAAGTATTGAAAATGAATGCTCTGGTGGTATAAGCATGAATGAAGTTGAATGAAAAAAAAAATGGTGTGAAATGAATGACAATGTGAAAGTGAATCTTATGTTGAGTGAAAAGATGTGATAGAATGCTGCCGACTCAGGTAAATGTTACCTTATTTGCACAAGATAGAGTCACTCCAGCCTCTCTGGAGGGAGTGGAACAAGTATAGTTTTACAGGTAATCTACAGCAAAACCAGGCAAACTAAACAATGTGTATAGCAATATTGTTTTATTTTCCTTAAAAGGACATGAAACCCCACATTTTTCTTTCATGATTCAGGCACAGCATACCATTTAAAAAAAGTTTTTAATTTACTTCTATTATCGAATTTGTGTCATTCTCATTTTTTTTCTTTGCTGAATAGATATCTAGATAGGTAGTGTGCATGTGTCTGGTTCACTACATGACAGGAAATAGTGCTGCCATCTAGTGCTCTTGCTAATGTATAGCATTGTTGCAAAACTCCTGCCATATAGTACTGCAGACACGTGCACACTCCTGAACTTACCTTCCTGCTCTTCAACAAAGGATACCAAGAAAAATAAGAACATTTGATAATAGAAGCAAACTGGAAAGTTGTTTAAAATTGTGTTTTCTATCTAAATCATCAAAGAAAATGAGTGGGTTTCATGTCTCTTTAATTAAACATTTTAAGGGGGGGGGGGTCGACTTCTTGCGCATTTTTTTAGGAGAGAACGATTTCTGAATGTTGGCCTTTATTGCCAGTGTGTTTTTTCAGTGACCACAATCCTCAAATGTCTCAGCTGTTAATAACCCTTCAAGCTGGAAAATTTTACCTTCCAAAAATGACACAAAATTATTAAATGGTGGGTTTAGCGATTACATGACAGGTGGGCTGTTCCTCTTTAATAGGGCGTAGTGATGCTAATAAATGATATGCAATTAGCCTGTGTATCTCTGTGTGTTTCTCTTTAAGAAATTTGAACAGGAGCATTATCAGTATATGTAAGTCTGTTTGTTGGGTTGTTGACTTCCCTAATTAAGTGCTTGTTATTTATTTTTTATAACCTTAGTTGATTGCGCATGTAATGTCGTTTTTGTTGATGTAGTTTTCCAATGTCATCCAATATGGTGGGAGGTTTTTATTTAGTGTTTTTTCCCATACACAAAATTAGTCTTACAGTTATTTTGTTGTCTGTGGAATTCCTTAAGTGTATATTGTCTTTGTAAATTTATCATTATTAAGTAGTCACAGATATCCAGCACAGGGAATGTATCAAAGTGTGCCAGCAACCAGGTTCCTGCCAGAACCCAACAATATAGCATAAACAAAAATGAACACCACCACCAAATTCTTTCTTCAAGTTGCTTTATTCAGCTTGAGGAGTAGCCAGACCAAAAATCAAACAACAACGTTTCGGACACAGTCCTTAGTCATGTATGGCTAAACTATAAATAGAATCATCCTTAAATACCATATAAGCCCCACCCACACACCTGTAAAGCTGCACATTCCAAATTAACCCCTTACATCCTAAACTAAGTACACAGGTAAATGTCAGCAAAGTTATACATTGCACTATCATTAAAGTTAAACACAGCAACTTCATATATATTGGAATACAATTGTGTATACCCATACATCAAGCAAACAAGCAGAACCTAATCCACAGTCATCTGTAACAAAAGAAAAAGAAAAAATTAAACAGCATTGTGCATAATCTGAAATGAATTAAAGGCACACAGATAGGTCAAAATCCCTATTCATCCCATTTGGGTATAATGTCCCCAATTTATTAATCCAAAATATTTCTCTGCTTTTAAGGATTTTAACCCTATTCCCACCCCTTCTAGGAATAGGAACATGCTCTAGAACTTGGAATCTTAACTGATTAAGATTATGTCCAGCAGACAAAAAATGACAAGCTACCGGGGCATCTAATTTCTTAGTCCTAATGCTGCTCTTGTGTTGCACAATACGCTCGCGGATACTACGGGTGGTCTCCCCGACGTACCCCAATCCACAAGGACACTTAATCATATAAACCACATATTCTGTATTGCATGTAAAATAATCTTTAATAGAAAATATATGTCCAGTCCTAGGATGGCTAAAGGTGGGGCCTTTAATCATACTGTTGCAGTTAGAGCAACCAAGGCATGGGAAATTCCCCCAATTTTTCTTGCCTATATAGCTCTGAACCCCCCTCTTTTTAAGGGGGACAATATCTGCTCTAACTAGTGAATCTTTAAAATGTTTGCCTCTTTTATAGGCAGGCATAAAATGTTTGTTAAATTCTAAAACATCAGATTCACAAGTCTGCAAAACATGCCAATGTTTAAGTAAAATTTTCTGTACTTTTAGACTTAAAGAAGAGTATTGGCTAATAAAGACCAATCTATCAGACTTTTCTTTCTCCTTTTCCACATTGTTTTTCTTGATTAAAAGGGACTGACTAGATGTGGCAAGAGCATTCCTTAACTCTGTCTCAATCAAATCCTTAGGGTAACCCCTTGCTAGAAACCGATCACCCATCTCCCTCAGTCTTATTTCAGCCAGATTTTCATTTGACACAATACGTCTTACCCTACGGAATTGGCTCCTAGGTAAAGATCTGAGAAGAGATGGAGGGTGGGCACTGGTGTAATGGAGGAGGGTATTGCAATCTGTTTCTTTCTTATACAAATCCACAGATAGACCCTGTGAAGTTTTTGATACCCGAGTGTCAAGAAAAACCACACTCTCCTCACTCCACATCAGTTTGAATTTAATCCTACTAGTAGCAGAATTCAAATCATTAACAAATTTCTCCAGGGTTCCAATGTCGCCCAACCACATGCCAAAAATATCATCTATATAGCGCCACCAAGTGGCGCCATACAATAAAAATAATGGATGATTATAAACAAAATATTCCTCAAAAGTATTCATATAGATGTTGGCGTATGTAGGGACGACATTGGAACCCATGGCGGTCCCCTGGAGTTGTAGGTAATAATCATCACCAAATAGAAAATAGTTGCAACATAATACAATCCTCAACAGCTGGATTAAAAATTCTTGTTGAAATGGTGAAAAACTAGAGTCTTCACTCAAAACCTTGGTGACCGCACCAATACCTGCCTCATGAGAGATGGAGGTATACAAAGATGCTACATCCAGACTAAAAAGTATGCCCATGTTTCCATCAATAGACAGGTTCTGCAGTTTTACTATAAAATCACTTGTATCCTGAATATAGGAATTAGATAATACAAGGGGTCTCAAAGCTCTATCCAAAAAAATTGAAACTTTAGATAAAATAGAACCCATTCCAGCTACAATGGGGCGTCCAGGGGGAGAAGTTAAACACTTATGTACTTTAGGGAGTGTATATAGAACAGGAGTAACAGCCTCTGATTCTAAAAGAAATTTTGCAATATCTTTCTCTATTACTCCATTTTTTATTGCAATATTAACACATCCCTCAACCTCTTTTTGGATGTTAAATACTGGGTTTGTAGGCAATTTTTTATACACATCAGTATCTGATAATTGTGTTTTGATTTCATTCACATAAAATTCCTTGTCCATAAGTACAATTGCACCTCCCTTATCCGCCCCCTTAATGATGAGCTGTTTGTTATTTTTTAACCCATTCAGTGACATCAACTCTTTTTTAGATAAACCTTGTCCCACAGGGCTCTTTTTCCGTTTACCATAGTGTTTTCTACACATATCAGCCACATCATTATCAACCAATTTGATAAAACTCTGGACCCCAGCACCTACCTGTGTAGGGGTAAATGTTCTTTTATTAAATAACCCAAACTTTTTTAATTTCAACATTTGCATAGCATTAATATCAACATTACTCACTGCTGTTTCTGGAGAAGAATGGGATACACTTGTAAAGAAACTTTTTAGCTTAATAGTCCTAAAGAACCGATATAGATCTTTCTGTAGTTCTAGATAGTCATAGTCCTGTTGAGGGCAATAGGAAAGTCCTTTGTTCAGGACTGTCAATTCATCATTTGTGACTCGTACCTGAGAGATGTTAATTATTGCCTGTTGCTGCTGCGTGTTATCACACGGCGATCCCCTCTCCCTCTGTTCTTCCTCTGCTGGAGTGCTGCTGTCATGCTTGTGTCACCTGTGTTTGCGGCCCCCACAGAGTGTGTGGGCGACATTGGAACCCTGGAGAAATGTATTAATGATTTGAATTCTGCTACTAGTAGGATTAAATTCAAATTAAATTCACCAATAAGCAAGCGCTGTCCAGGTGCTGAACCAAAAATGGTGTGGCTCCTAAACTTGCATTTCTGCTTTTTCATATAAAGATAGTAAGAGAACGAAGGAAAATTGTTTGGGTTTCATATCCCTTTAAATATAGGACAATTTCTCACTGAAATGATAAAACGTTCTGTGAATGACTGATTGTGGTTGTGTGAGATAGAAAAGGGATATACAAAGATATAGATACAATAACAATTAAACAATACACTGTGATTAACATATAAAAGTTTACTTTAATGCCCCTTTAATACAGAAGATACAGAATAAAATTGCATATTAGTGATATTTTTTTAATATAGATCCCTCTAAAACATTAACAGCTATAATTAGTGAATATTGTTCCTAAATATGATCTTCCTCCTTTTTGGTGTTTCTAGAATGGGTTAAAGGAACCAACTACAAACGTGTCCTTTACATATTTACAAAATATTGGTCCATACTAAACTTTTGACTTGTGGACTTGCTGTGGGAAAATAATGTACGCGTGGCCACAATGTATGTAAAATACACAATAATACCTTCCCACACAATTCTAGTTGTCACAATATCCCTAATATATGGAAAATAGATGTTAAAATAAAGAATGGACAGTACATTTTTTTCAGCAAATATTTATTTTTTACTACAAAAAAATAAATTCTTGCTTGACATAATAAAGCTTTGGAACACTTGCTTGTAATCTTTCATGTCTTCAGTTTCTCACGGTATATCAGTTATCTGTGTGGCAAATTGTTTTTGCGTGGCAAATTGCTGACATTTACTATTATGATTTACAGTTCAAGATTAGTTTTCGATTACATCTTTAAAGACAATCATTTTCTGTTTGATATGCGCTGTAATGAGATGTATAGGCCCATCAATAATATGATTGCTGTAATATTGTCTTTATTAAATAGATTTAAACCTGGTCTGCCTATGTCATGTAAATTCAAATCTCTTAAACCAATTAGTGCAATTGATATATAGTATAAATCATTTTGTACACAGTATATAAATATATATTTTATTTTAAATAGTTTTAAAATTGACAATCTTTTGATATTCATGGGGCACTGTGGTTTATTTTGATATGCTTTTTGAAACTGCAAATACCAAATTAATACAATTTAATGACTTCAAAACAAAAACACTGTAAACTATAAAGAGTAAATTTGAAATATTACATATTGTGTGTCACAAAAAGATTTTGGCATATGTTTAAAGGGACAGTGTACTTAGGCAATCAGCTCATAAGAGTTTATTGTATTTTTAAAGGTGTTGAATGAAGACCCCTTCAAAGCTAATGCACTCTATGGGGTCGATCCGATATAAATCGTCGCCCGCAAAAGCCGGCGACGCCAATATTTGCGCGGGTTTGGTATCACATATACGGCGTAACCTAGAAGTTACGCGCGTATATTTCTGCCGTTGCCCGTAGTTTTTTGGGCCATAGGCAGGTATACCAAACCCGCGCAGTTTGGTATCCAATATGCAGCGTAAGGACTTACGTGGCGAAAATGGAGAAAACTTACTCCATTTTAAGCTCGCCACAAAAAGCAGCCGTAAGAAGCCTTACGCTGACTATTGGAGCCCCGTAACTCCCTAAACTGGCTGCTAAAATAAACCTAACACCTAACGCATGCGCAATGTCTATCTCCCTGTCAACCGCGATCTGCTAAAATAAACCTAACACCTAACGCATGCGCAATGTCTATCTCCCTGTCAACCGCGATCTGCTAAAATAAACCTAACACCTAACGCATGCGCAATGTCTATCTACCTGTCAACCGCGATCCCCCCCCCCCGAAATCCCTAATAAAGTTATTAACCCCTAAACCGCCGCTCCCGGACCCCGCCGCCATCTACATAAACTAACCCCCTACTGTGAGCCCCTAAAACCGCCGCCATCTACCTTATCTATCCCCTAATCTGACCCCTTACACCGCCGCCACCTATATAAAAATTATTAACCCCTAATCTAATCCCCCTATACCGCCGCCAGCTATATTAATATTATTAACCCCTAATGTAAGCCCCTGATCCGAACAGCCAATCAGATTGAGCTCGCATTCTATTGGCTGATCGGAACAGCCAATAGAATGCGAGCTCAATCTGATTGGCTGATTGGATCAGCCAATCGGATTGAACTTGAATCTGATTGGCTGATTCAATCAGCCAATCAGATTTTTCTAACTTAATTCCGATTGGCTGATAGAATCCTATCAGCCAATCGGAATTCGGCGGACGCCATCTTGGATGACGTCATTTAAAGGTACCTCATTCGTAGTACAGCAGTCGGCCGGGATGGATGCTCCGCGGCGGCGGAGCGAAGAAAGAAGATTGAAGATGCCGCAGGAAGAATGAAGACTTTGCTGCCGCTTGGAGGAAGACGTCGCCGGAGGAAGAATTCTTCTTTGCCGCTTGGAGGAAGACATCGCCGGAGGAAGAATTCTTCTTTGCCGCTTGGAGGAAGACATCGCCCGGATCGGATCAGGAGTTCGGCCCGGTGTGGTGAAGACAAGGTAGGGAGATCTTCAGGGGGGTAGTGTTAGGCTTTTTTAAGGGGGGTTTGGGTGGTTTTAGAATAGGGGTATGTGGGTGGTGGGTTGTAATGGGGGGGGGGGATTGTATTTGTTGTATGCAAAAGAGCTGAATTCTTTGGGGCATGCCCCACAAAAGGCCCTTTTAAGGGCTGGTAAGGTAAAGAGCTTTGAAATTTGTTTAATTTAGAATAGGGCAGGGAATTTTTTTTATTTTGGGGGTTTATTATTTTATTAGGGGGCTTAGAATAGGTGTAATTAGCTTAAAAATCTTGTAATTTTTTTTATTTTTTGTAATTTAGTGTTTGTTTTTTTTTGTAATTTAGTTTAGTTAATTTAATTGTATTTTTAGATAGATGTTTGTAGTTTATTAAATTTATTGATAGTGTAGGTGTATTTGTAACTTAGGTTAGGATTTATTTTACAGGTAATTGGGTAATTATTTTAACTAGGTAGAAATTAAATAGTTAATAACTATTTAATATCTATTATACCTAGTTAAAATAATTAACAATTTACCTGTAAAATAAATATTAACCCTAACATAGCTACAATGTAATTATTAATTATATTGTAGCTATCTTAGGGTTTATTTTATAGGTAAGTATTTAGATTTAAATAGGAATATTTTAGTTTATAAATTAATTAGATTAATTTAATATAAATGTAGTTAGGGTTAGATAGAGTTAATATAGTTAATATAAATACTATAGTAACTATATTAACCCTAATATAATTAGGGTTAATATAGTTAATATATATAATGTAATACCTATATTAACTATAATATACTTAGGGTTAATATAGATAATATAGCTGGCGGCAGGGTAGGTAGATTAAATTAGGGGTTAATCATTTTAATAGAGATGGCGGCGGTGTAAGGGGCTTACATTAGGGGTTAATAATTTTAATATAGATGGCGGCGGTGTTAGGGGCTCACTTTAGGGGGTTATAGATATAATATAGCTGGCGGCGGGGTACGGGAGCGGCGGTTTAGGGGTTAATAACTTTATTAGGTTGCGGCGGGGTACGGGAGCGGCGGTTTAGGGGTTAATAGCTTTTTTATTGTTAGGATAGTGAGGGGGGATAGCGGATAGAGGGTTAGACGTGTCGGGCTATGTTAGGGAGACGTGTTAGACAGTGCGGGCTATGTTAGGGAGGCGTGTTAGACAGTGCGGGTGTTTTAGACTTTAGTCAGGTTTTAGAGGCGCCGGCAGTTTCTAACGTGCCGTAAGTCACTGGCGACGCCAGAAATTTGTACTTGCGCAGATTTCTGGACATCGCTGGTTTGTCAGACTTACGGCACGTTAGCATCTGACGGCGACTTATATGGGATGGCTCGAGTTGCGAGCTGAAACTGCGGGCGACGCCGGTTCCCTCGCTTGCGCCGCAAACTGCGATCTATATCGGATCGCGCCCTTAATCTCCTATTCCAAATTGGGAGGTTGATTTCTGCTTTTGTCCCTTATTTAAAGGGACAGTCTACTCCAGAACTGTTATTTTTTTAAAAGATAAATCATCACGTTATAACCCATTCTCCTGTTTTGCACAACCAACACAGTTATATTACTATACTTTTTACCTCTGTGATTATCTTGTATCGGTGCTGATGTTATCTATATGACACACATGAACTAGCACTGTCTGGCTGTGAAAAGCTAATAAAATGCAATGAGATAAGAGGCGGCTTGTAGTGGCATAGAAACAGGCAGACATTGAGTGGTTTAGAGGTTATAATGTATATTATTATAACAATGTTGGTTATGCAAAGCTGGGAAATATTTTATTAAAGACGTTATTTATCTTTTTAAACAATAAAAAATAGTAGACTGTCCCTTTAAGTTTTAAATAATGCAATTAAACTCTTGCATGACGTTACTAATTCTGCTTATGTGGGCACTATTAAAGTGATGGTAAACTCTCCCCTTCTTAAAATCAGATCTGGAATGTAAGCGCTATTTTAGATGGAGTTTAATTCATTAGCTGTAATGAAGATGCAGTATAACATGCTTTTTAATATAGATATGAAATTCAAATACTGCATGCTCCTCCGCCCACTTCAAAAGTAACATTTTCTGTGAGCTAACAGATTGAATTGTTGTCCAATCAGCGCTCTCCCCATATGGCACTTTTGTTGTAGCTAGAGCATTGATTGGAGAGTAATTCAATCATTTAGCTGACAGGAAAATTGACTTTTGAAGTGGGTGGTATAACGTGGGGGTATTTGAATTTCATATCTATATTAATAACTAAGTTATAGCGCATCTTCATTGCACATGATGAATAAAACTCCATCTAAAATAGCGCTTACATTCACTTTAAAGAAACCTCAGTTAGGGACCTTCTACAATATAGAGAAAGAGTCAGTGCTGCAGCTATGCAATCTTACAAAGCGTTGCTGTTGGAGACTAATGCAGGAATTCAGCATGAGGATGTGTTTTCTGCAAAGCATTATCATCAACCCACAGTAAAAGTGACTATAGCCAGGGCCGTCTTTAATATTGATTGGACCCTGGGCAAAAAATTTCTTGGCCCCCCCCCCCCCCATGCAATTTTGCTCTCCACCCCAACATCCCAAAAAACAACTAAATCAATTTTTTTTATTATTATTAGCCCAGCGGTGGATCATCCACTGCTGGGCTAATCATTTAAAAAAAAAAATGCAATATGTGAAACTGGACCTAAGCAGTACTAATAAGTAAATAAATATATAAATTCCTCCACTGTGGTTTCATTTAATATTCTTTTGAATGTGATTCTGGTGTGAGGTTAGCTGGTTAAAGAGATTTAGGGCAGCCAACAGGAGCAAAGCAAGGTAAAGGAGGAAGCATGGAGGTGCAGACAAATATAAGTTTACTGACTGGAACAGCAGAACTACTATGGGAAGCTGTAAAATCTGAGACAGAGAGAAAATAAAAACTATAAAAATAAACCTTACATTAATGTGTGAAGTATCAGCATGACGCTATACATCAGCCACACCAGCACATGTCGCGTCTTTGCTAGGAACAAGTTCCCTCTCACCCTGAACTAGACAATGCTGCATGGGGAGGGGCGTGTGTGCACTCACTTATTCTTCCCACTGACACCTTTCTACAAAGCACTATTCCCCTAATAAACTTCAGTTAGTTGATCTTAGGGCCACAGCAGAAAGAGCAGGGCTAAGGGGACCAGTAGACTGGATGCTGTCTGTCCAAGGCTGCATGGATACAGTGTGAGATGAGTCACACAGCCTCAAGACTGAAGAGAGCAGTGTATGCAGCTGCACAGATGCTCAAATCCTCATGTGCCTGCCGCTCCAGCTTTCTGCTGCATGCGCCCACAGTCAGCCCTACCCAGAAACAATCCCCACCACCAGAGCAGTTACCTGGTAACAGTGGTAACCCCAGTAGGACCTTTTCTGATGCAGTGGGAAATGGCTGGATGCCGAGTTAGGGCTTTACATTCAGTGCTGCACAGTGCACATCTAAAACAGCACATGGCACTAGCTTGGCATGTCACATGACACCGGCACGGTCTGGCACAGTTATATATAAGCAGAGTACTTTTGACTGTGACAGTATTAGGACTGAATGTATGTGTTCCCCATGTCACATCAGCAGTCTGGTATGAACCATAAAAAAAAAAAAAAAAAAAAAAAATTTTTTTTTTTTTTTTTTAGGACTCTTGGGCCCCTCAACAGAGACTGGGCCCAGGGCAGCTGCCCCTTTTGCCCTGTGTTAAAGACGGTCCTGATTCTATAGCTATATTCATTCTCCGTCAAGTACCCCTCTGTTCTTGTTATCAGAGAGCCAATCAAATGTCAATAACCAATGAACTAACTAATTGGGATAATGTCTGTAGCCTATCTTGAGAACCAGCCAAGGGCACCTGTTTGAGTCTGTAAATACAATTAATAATGAAAAGGTTTTACAGGGCTCAAGTAGGCAGCTGGTATGTGAGCTGATAGCTATCAAGGGAGGATGAGGCACATATTCTGACTGTCTTTTTTGCTTGATGACAACTCATTTAAAAAAAACAACTGTATTTAGGGTGGTCAGGAGTGAAAGCTAATATGTTACTACATAGGTTAAAGGGATGTCTGTAAAATTATATTCCCATTAATGTGGTGCCAATGACTTGTTGTACCAGCTTCAGAGTATTACATGTATGGATAAATGTCCCTTTAGGTTTATTTTTGTATATGAAAAATATGGTTTTGCTCACTGAACTCACAACTCATTTAAATGGGATGAGCATGCAGGGAGAACAGACCTCCTTATTTATCCTCTTTTTATACTCAAAGCCTCATTATCTCTTTTTGTATACACAAATGTCAATTTCAATTGAAAAGTAACATTTTAGTTCTTTTCTTTCCCACCCTTTTTGGCAGGATGATTACAGCTGTTGCCTCTTGTTTACATCTATAGTCTGTTTTGCTTTGTTCTCTTGTTAACCTTTGGTATCCTTTGTTGAAAAACATACCACGGTAGGGTCAGGAGCAGCAATGCACCACTCGGAGCTAGTGGCTGAACATATATGCCTCTGTCATTGGTTCAACTGATGTGTTCAGCTAGCTCCCAGTAATGCATTGCTGCTGCAACTTCAACAAAGAATACCAAGAGAATGAACCAAATTTGATAACTAAAATGGAAAGTTATTTGAAATGGTATGCTCTATCTTAATCATTAAAGAAAATGTTTGGGTTTAATGCGCATTTTGTCACTTTCAACCACATTTTCTTAACTTATTTGTTTCTCGTTATTATTTTTTTAATTGTGCAGTTCTTTTTAGCAGGTAGTTGCAGTGTGTCGCAATTTTTAAACTACAGAAAAAAAAGTTGTTTTATTAGTGATGCAGCAGGTAACTTTCCTATTATTTTATTGGTAAATATACAATTTGAAATTATAATTATAGAATACTTATCATATAGTATATATAAATTAAAGGAATAGTGTAGTCAAAATTAAACTTTCATGATTCAGATAGAGCATGCAATACAACTTTCTAATTTAATCCTATTATTAATTTTTCTTTGTTCTCTTGGTATCTTTTTTTGAAAAAGCAAAAATGTAAGTATAGGAGCCAACCCATTATTTGGTTAAGCACCTGGATAGCGCTTGCTGATTGGTGGCTACATTTAAATACCAATCAGCAAGCGCTACCCAGGGGCTGAACCAAACATGGGCCGGCTCCTACGCTTACATTTTTGCTTTTTCAAATAAGGATATCAAGAGAACGAAGAAAAGATATTAGGAGTAAATTAGAAAGTTGCTTAAAATTGCATGCTCCATCTGAATCATGAACGTTTAATTTTGACTAGACTATCCCTTTAAGCTCCAAAAAGTGAATGTTCAGTATCAAAAACAGGTGAAGGTACTGAAGGTATAATTAATTAATAATTAATTAATGACTATAAAAGTCATCTTGATTATGTAGAAGCATGTAAAAAAAATGTATAGTTATGCAAAATAACATTAAAGGGATATGAAACCCACATTTTTACTTTCATAATTCAGGTAGAACATGCGATTTTAAGCAACTTTCTAATTTACTCCTATTATCATTTTTTTCTTTGTTCTCCTGGTATCTTTATTTGAAAAGCAGGAATATAAGTTTAGGAGCTGGCCAATTTTTGGTTCTGCGCCTGGGGAGCGCTTGCTAAATGTAAATTCCTGCTTTTTTAAATAAAGATACCAAGAGAACAAAGAAAATGTGATAATAGGAGTAAATTACAAAGTTGCTTAAAATGGCATGCTCTATATCAGACATCCTCAAACTTGGCTCTCCAGAGGTTTTGGAACTACATTTCCCATGATGCTCAGCCAGCATATCAGCTGGCTGAGCATCATTGGAAATGTAGTTCCAAAACCACTGGAGGGCCAAGTTTAAAGGGATACTAAACCCATTTTTTTTTCTTTCATGATTCAGATAGAGCATGAGATTTTAAGCACCTTTCTAATTTACTCCTATTATCAATTTTTCTTTGTTCTCATGCTATCTTGATTTGAAAAAGCATTACTGTAAGCTTTAGAGCTGGACCATTTTTGTTCAGCACCTGGTTAGCACTTGCTGATTTGTGGCTAAATGTAGCAAACCAATCAGCAAGCTCTACCAAGGTGCTGAACTAAAAATGGGCCGGCTCCTAACCTTTTATTACTGCTTTTTCAAATCAAGATAGCAAGAGAACAACGAAAAATTGATAATAGGAGTAAATTAGAAAGTTGCTTAAAATTGCATGCTCTATTTGAATCATGAAAGAAAAAATGTGGGGTTAGTATCCCTTTAAGGATGTCTGCTCCTTATGAATCATGAAAGAAAAAAATTGGGCTTCATATCCCTTTAATATATATAATGCAGATTACTTTTCAAATTATGCTGCAGATTTTAATACATCATTTACAAAATATCTATTTATTTTTCTTTTAAGGACATGAAATACAATCTAATAATAAATGTGCAACAAATTATCATACTATTGAAGTGATAGAAAAATACAAATAATATCAAGTACTTCTTAAAATATTTAATGTCACCTTATTTTAACTAAGCATCCATACAAATAATTTTCCTAAATACAGAATACAAAAACAAACACACATTAAATATTTCAACAACTTGAGTGAATCTAGTTTGTATTGGCTCAAAATTATGTTTTCTTTATTGTTTTACAGCTGGATCTTGTGAATTGTCTGCTAGAGAAAATGTATAGGTGTAGTACCAAACTGTCTTAATTGACCATTTATTTTTAACATAAAGTTATTGAAATAATTGTTTAAAAAGTTAGGACTAAAATAAACAAAATTGTGTTTATTTGTCTAGTGTTACTTTAAAGAGAGACAAAACCGGTGGTATATATATTCTTGTTCATGTTTTTACATATTTTATAGTTAAACATTTTCAATTAGATGAGTGTTTTTTCCTCCAACGTTTTCCTCTCTTCATTAAAGGGATATAAAACAGGTTGAGATCTTTGCATATTCTAATAGTGCTAATTAATTAAAAATAGATTGCATAAAAAAATTGTTTAAAAATTGCTGGCAAGTATTTTAAAATAATTTTAAAAAATAAGCAAAATGAATTACATAGCTTAGCTGCCTGGAGCAGCCAACTCCACCCCTTTTATCAGTGTTTAGACACAGGCATTGTATTTCAATAACAGCTTCTAGGCATGCTCCAGCAGATAATCCATATGCACTTTTGCATTCTACCAAAACAACAATAGATATAGATACATCCATAGAAGGAAATGTGTGGGGGGAGATAGAGCTTTACAATTCAGAAACTAAAAAGAAAGGGTTAATGGCGAGACACTGCAGTATAGATTTGCAGGTAAAGTAATTAAAGTACATATTATTATATTTTGTCTCTATCCCAACTTGTTTTATGTCCATTTAAGTCTTTTGACTAAATCTATTTTGAGGTCATTTTCTAGCTGACTTTACTTCTGCAAAAGTTGACAGTATTGTGTCTAGTTTTTCCCCTCATTTTGTTGGCTGTTGCATTAGCATTAATCTGGGTTCCCTCTGAATTCTAATTACTATTGTTTGCATAAACACTGTATTAGTTCTTGATGAATATAATGTAATTTTAACATTGCTTGCACATTCTGGGCTTGATTATAAGTGGATCGCAATCAATAGCACAGGGTGTTTATCTTGTTCTCAATCTTGTGCTAAGAGTAAAGCACAGTTTGGAATTACAAGTGGATGGATAAGAAGTTTAATCAAAGCATTTTAAAGGGGCAGAAAACTTTTAGAGCACCTTATAATTGTAATGAATAGTGCAGAAATTAAGTATTAGGGTTCTAACATTACACTCTTATTACAAGTGGTGAGTTAAAGGGACAGTCTAGTCAAAATTAAACTTTCATGATTCAGATAAGGCATGCACTTTTAAACAACTTTCCAATTCACTTTTATGATCAAATATGCTTTGTTCTCTTGGTATTCTTAGTTAAAAGTTAAACCTAGGTATGCTCATATCTAATCTAAGCCCTTGAAGGCAGCCTCTTATCTGAGTGCATTATGATTTCAACAGTTTTGCACATCTAGACTGCACTAGTTTATGTGTGCCACATAAATAACATTATGCTCACACCCGTGGAGTTATTTATGAGAGGGCACTGATTTGCTAAAATGCAAGTCTGTCAAAGCAACTGAAATAAGGGGGCAGTCTGCAGAGGATTAGATACAAGGTAATCACAGAGGTTAAAGTATATTAATATAACAGTGTGGTTATGCAAAATTGGGGAATTGGTAATAAAGGAATATTATTTATCTTTTTGAACAATACAAATTCTGAAGTAGACTGTCCTTTTAAGTGTTGCAGGTGATTAAAAATAACTTTGGATTTGAGCATGAAAATATAACTGCTATTGATTATGCTTGAAATGCAACAACTTATTCAGCTAACAACTGAAAAAGAGTACAAATAAAGCACTTAAAATGTCATGTATTATATCTGGCAAAATATTTCTAATAAGAAAAAATAAAACTTAACTTTTATTAAGGCAATATAAAAGAAAATGAAAGTTTAATATAGCAAATGCTTCCTCTCAAAAATAAGTCTAATGATTACTTATTATTAATGTGCCATAAAACAGGTTGAGATCTGTGCATATCCTAAAAGGGCTAATTAATTAAAAATAGTTTGCATAAAAAACAATGTTTAAAAATTGCTGGCATGTATTTTAAAATAATTTTCAAAAATAAAACAAAATACATAAATAGCCATGCTCTCTGGAGCAGTCTACTCCACCCCCCCCCCCACCTTATCAGTGTTTAGACACAGGCATTGTATTTCAAAAGAGTTCACAGCTTCTAGACATGCTCCAGCAGATAATCCCTATGCATTTTTGCATTCTACCATAACAATAGATAAAGATACAGCCATAGAAGGAAATGTGAGAGGAAGCATTTTTCGATTTTAAACTTTCATTTTCGTTTATATTGCCTTAATAAAAGTTAAAGACACAGTCTACAATATAATTTTTTATTGTTTAAAAAGATAGATAATCCCTTTATTACCCATTCCCCAGTTTTGCATAACCCACACAGTTATATTAATATACTTTTTACTTCTGTGATTACCTTGTATCTAAGCATCTTCTGAAAGCCCACTGATTACATAAATTTTTATTTATTATCTATTGACTTGCATTTAGTACTGTGTTGTGCTAACTCTTAAATAACTCCTCGGACGTGAACACAATGCTATCTATACGGCCCACATGAACTAGCAGTCTCCTGTTGTTAAAATAAAATAAAAATGCATGTGATAAGAGGCTGTCTGTAGTGGCTTAGAAACAGGCAGACATTTAGAGGTTTAAATGCTATAAAGTATATTAATATAACAATGTTGTTTGTACAAAGCCAGGCAATGAGTAGTAAAGGCATTATATATCTTTTAAAACAATAACAAATTTAGTGTAGACTGTCCCTGTTTTATTTTTTCTTACTAGAAATATTTTGACATATATAATACAAGACGTTTTGAGTGTTTTATTTCTACTCTTTTTTTCAGCTGTTAGCTAAATAATTTGTTGAATTTCAAGATTAGTATAAAGCTCCTACCCAAATACAGTACAATTATACACAAAACATATGAGGGAAGTCTTCAAATCTCAAGTAGTTTGGTATAGCTTGCTATTGATTATGCTTGAGCAATCTTAAAGGGACATAAAACCCAACATTTTTCAATGATGAGTCAGATACAGCATACAATTTTGTATTCATTTTTTATTTATTTATTTATTATTTTATTAATCTTTTATTCCAAAGTAACACAATTACAAATCATGGACAGAAAAAAATGACTTATTAAACATTGACATAAAAAATGATTACATAAACAGAAGAAAGAAGGACTTATTATAACATCCTTTGTTATCTTTACATGATTATTGTATAATATATTGCAATCAAAGAAAATACATAAAACATGTTTCTTACATTCGCACTTATTTTCCCTTTCAATTGAAGAAAACAAAAATGACTGAAGAATTCCTAACATTCTTTTTGCTTTCAACTTTGTGGGGAGAGGAAAAAAAAAAGAAAGGGAAAAGTAGTAAATTCTATTCCTCCAATCTCCCCTCCCTAATCTTGAGAGTTTGGGACGCAAACTACAAGCACAGACATACAAAAAAATCTGATAAGACCAATTGTCTCTGGGTTCTTTCTGGATATGAAAGTATGACCTTGAACCATTTTGCAAAAAAACTTATCGTGGCCCTCCCTGATAGTAATACCTACCAGTGAGAACCCCTCCCCGAAGGGGCATGGACAGAACTGCCCACTTCCTCAGTTACCTGTTTATAGGTAACTCCCAGATAGTATCACCCCCTCCTCCTAGTTCTGTCCAGCCTTGCAGGTGGACAGAGCTGGGAGACCTTCTCCAAATTTTTGGTTTAGCTTTCTTTTGGTCTTAAACCATTAATGGATACCCATCTTTGTATCCTTCTTTGTGAAATTTATATCTGCTTTCTTAAATTTAAAGGGACAGTCTAGTCCAAAATAAACTTTCATGATTCAGATAGAGCATGTAATTTTAAATAATTTTCCAATTTACTTTTATCACCAATTTTGCTTTGTTCTCTTGGTATTCTTAGTTGAAAGCTTAACCTAGGAAGTTCATATGCTAATTTCTTAGACCTTGAAGGCCACCTCTTTTCAGAATGCATTTTAACAGTTTTTCACCACTAGAGGGTGTTAGTTCATGTTTTCACATAGATAACACTGTGCTCATGCATGTGAAGTTATCTGGGAGCTAGCACTAATTGGCTAAACTGCAAGTCTGTCAAAAGAACTGAAATAAAGGGGCAGTTTGCAGAGGCTTAGATACAAGATAATCACAGAGGTAAAACGTATATAAATATAACTGTGCTGGTTATGCAAAACTGGGGAATGGGTAATAAAGGCATTATCTATCTTTTAAAACAATAACAATTCTGGTGTAGACTGTCCCTTTAAAATAATTTTTTTCTAGTGACTTTTACAGCAGCAGGAAATGTTCAGAATTTCAGGCACTTTTTATTCAGCAGTCATACCTTTATTCTTTAATCAGGATGAAATAATCTTGAAAGCTGTTGCCAAATATTGTCTCTGACTTGTATTGCAGTCAAGATAATAGTTTACCTTCCTTCAGTCCTGATAAGCAGGAGAGTTGAAGGAAACCATTTTTCCGTTTGATTGTGGCATGGTGCTTTCTGATTCTGCTAAGAGAGCTCTATTACTTTGTAAGCTGGTAATCTTTGTATTATTAGATAGACATTTACACAATTTGCCATCTTCATTTGGATTGTTTTAGTTATTTTCAGATCATACAAATTATAGAATGAGCAGGTTCCAAAAGGGGCTCATTGTATACTAAACTAGGGTTTTGTGGCATTATGGATTTTAAAATAAATGCCAAGCCAGATGAACTTTGTCAGGCCGCTGTTTGGAGATTGAATCATATCTTTATTTTATATTTCAAGCTTGGTGTACACCCGTCAGCTTCTGTTGGGTTTGGTTGTAGTGTTGTTCTCATTATAAGCTGGATATTAGTCTTTTGGCTTCTGCAAAGTTTGATCGCCGGATTCTATCTTCAGTTTTCTGCAGTAATTTCTTGCTTTTGTGTTTTTTCTTTCCCACCCTTATTTATTTCACAGCTTTGGGATTTGTCTCACTGGTAGGTATTACTACCAGGGAGGACCAGGATAACTAGACATTTTCACCCAATATATAGTCATTTCTATATCTTGGCCCATATCCCTGGGAAATACCTACCAGGCTCCCTCCCAATTTTTTCCAAGTCCATCTATTGGCTGGACATCTCTAGGGGAGGGGGTGATACTGTCTGGGAGTTGCCTATATACAAGTACCTGAGGGAGTGGGTAGTTCTGTCCACACCCCTTCAGGGCCAATTTCTCACTGGTAGGTATTACCCAGGGATATGGGCCAAGATATAGAAATTACTATATATTGGGTTAAAAATTCTAGTTTTAACTCCTGTTTCATGTGCTATGCTTGGGTCGTATTGCTCTAAGTTAATTTGAAATAAAAACTCTCTTTATGAATTCTCTTATACTCAGACTTGATCTCGCTTTCCATGAACTTAGTATAGTATTCCTGCTTATTAGAATCACTGTATTTATTAATTTATTATTTTGAGTCTCCAAAGTTTTGATGTGTAAGAAGAGAATCTGCAGAATCAAAAGTTACTTTCCTATCTAATTCAACCAGAAATTCACCTTGTACCAGAAATGTTTTACTTTTGGGCCCATCCAAAACAGTGAGTTAAGTCAGCATTTGGAAAGGAACATCTGATTTGTTAATTAATTTCATATGGGACTTTCTCCATGCACAACCATCTCTAGGGTCTACAGAGAATGGTTCAAAAAAGAGAAATTATCCAGTGAGTGGCAAAAATGCCTTGTTGAGGTCAGAGGAGAATGGGCAGAATGGTTCGATATGGTAGAAAGGCAACAGTAACTCAAATAACTACTTGTTACAACCAAGGTATGCACAACACGTCGAACCTTGAAGCAGACAGGATACAGCAGCAGAAGACTATACCGGGTGCCACTCCTGTCAGCTAAGAACAGGAAACTGAGGCTACAATTCGCACAGGCTCACCAAGATTAGACAATAGAAGATTGGAAAAATGTTGCCTGGTCTGATGAGTCTCGATTTCTGCTGTGACATTCAGATGGTAGGGTCAGAATTTGGAGTAAACAACATGAAAGCATGGATCCATCCCGCCTTATATCAACGGTTCAGGCTGCTGGTGGTGGTGTAATGGTGTGGGGGATATTTTCTTGGCACACTTTGGGCCCCTTAGTACCGATTGAGCATTGTTTAAATGCCACTGCCTACTTTTGGTGCTGACCATGTCCATCCCTTAATGACTACACTGTACTCATCTTCTTATAGCTACTTCCAGCAGGATACTGCACCATGTCACAAAGCACAAATCATCTCAAACTGGTTTCTTGAACATGTACTCCAATTAGCCTCCACAGTCACCAGATCTCAATCCAATAAAGCACCTTTCAGATGTGGTGGAACCGGAGATTCACATAATGGATGTGCGGTCAACAAATCTGCAACAACTGAATGATGCTATCATGTCAATATGGACCAAAATCTCTGAGGAATGTTTCCAACCCCTTGTTGAATCTATGCCCCGAAGAATTAAGGCAGTTCTGAAGGCAAAAGGGGGTCCAACCCAGTACTAGCAAGGTGGTTTACCTAATAAAGTGGCCAGTGATTATATATATATATATATATATATATATATATATATATATATACATATATATATATATTTATTATATATACAGTATATATATACACACACACACACACATATACAGGGAGTGCAGAATTATTAGGCAAGTTGTATTTTTGAGGATTAATTTTATTATTGAACAACAACCATGTTCTCAATGAACCCAAAAAACTCATTAATATCAAAGCTGAATAGTTTTGGAAGTAGTTTTTAGTTTGTTTTTAGTTATAGCTATTTTAGGGGGATATCTGTGTGTGCAGGTGACTATTACTGTGCATAATTATTAGGCAACTTAACAAAAAACAAATATATACCCATTTCAATTATTTATTTTTACCAGTGAAACCAATATAACATCTCAACATTCACAAATATACATTTCTGACATTCAAAAACAAAACAAAAACAAATCAGTGACCAATATAGCCACCTTTCTTTGCAAGGACACTCAAAAGCCTGCCATCCATGGATTCTGTCAGTGTTTTGATCTGTTCACCATCAACATTGCGTGCAGCAGCAACCACAGCCTCCCAGACACTGTTCAGAGAGGTGTACTGTTTTCCCTCCTTGTAAATCTCACATTTGATGATGGACCACAGGTTCTCAATGGGGTTCAGATCAGGTGAACAAGGAGGCCATGTCATTAGATTTTCTTCTTTTATACCCTTTCTTGCCAGCCATGCTGTGGAGTACTTGGACGCGTGTGATGGAGCATTGTCCTGCATGAAAATCATGTTTTTCTTGAAGGATGCAGACTTCTTCCTGTACCACTGCTTGAAGAAGGTGTCTTCCAGAAACTGGCAGTAGGACTGGGAGTTGAGCTTGACTCCATCCTCAACCCGAAAAGGCCCCACAAGCTCATCTTTGATGATACCAGCCCAAACCAGTACTCCACCTCCACCTTGCTGGCGTCTGAGTCGGACTGGAGCTCTCTGCCCTTTACCAATCCAGCCACGGGCCCATCCATCTGGCCCATCAAGACTCACTCTCATTTCATCAGTCCATAAAACCTTAGAAAAATCAATCTTGAGATATTTCTTGGCCCAGTCTTGACGTTTCAGCTTGTGTGTCTTGTTCAGTGGTGGTCGTCTTTCAGCCTTTCTTACCTTGGCCATGTCTCTGAGTATTGCACACCTTGTGCTTTTGTGCTTCAAGGAGACATGTTAAAGCATGCTAGAGTAGTATGATGAACTATGCCGGGTGTTTGAGATTCAGTTGATAAGGAGAGCTCAGGAGCCACAGAATACATAGGGCTCAGAGTGCAGTTAAGTGTTAGCTTGGGTATAGCCGATATGCTAGCGCATATTACCAGATTAGGATGTGCTGGTAGGGGCTATGTTATCTAGATAGTTTGGATTAGTGTAACTATCAGTCCGGATCAGAATGTATATGAATGTAGAGAGCGAAAAAGATGATAGACCCCAGGTCTTGTTCTATATACAGTATATATAACACTTATTTGCTGTTGGTATCTGAGGGCGGGGGAGGACCTAAAAAATGTTCATATAATAAAAAAGTATAATGTATAAATCCGGCTGAGTGCTTTCCGCTTTGGGACATTTATATATATATATATATATATATATATATATATATATATATATATATATATATATATATATATATATATGTGTGTGTGTGTGTGTATATATATATGTATGTATATATATATATATGTGTGTGTATATATATATATATATATATATATATATATATATATATATATATATATATATACAGGGAGTGCAGAATTATTAGGCAAATGAGTATTTTGACCACACCATCCTCTTTATGCATGTTGTCTTACTCCAAGCTGTATAGGCTCGAAAGCCTACTACCAATTAAGCATATTAGGTGATGTGCATCTCTGTAATGAGAAGGGGTGTGGTCTAATGACATCAACACCCTATATCAGGTGTGCATAATTATTAGGCAACTTCCTTTCCTTTGGAAAAATGGGTCAAAAGAAGGACTTGACAGGCTCAGAAAAGTCAAAAATAGTGAGATATCTTGCAGAGGGATGCAGCACTCTTAAAATTGCAAAGCTTCTGAAGCGTGATCATCGAACAATCAAGCGTTTCATTCAAAATAGTCAACAGGGTCGCAAGAAGCGTGTGGAAAAACCAAGGCGCAAAATAACTGCCCATGAACTGAGAAAAGTCAAGCGTGCAGCTGCCAAGATGCCACTTGCCACCAGTTTGGCCATATTTCAGAGCTGCAACATCACTGGAGTGCCCAAAAGCACAAGGTGTGCAATACTCAGAGACATGGCCAAGGTAAGAAACGCTGAAAGACAACCACCACTGAACAAGACACACAAGCTGAAACGTCAAGACTGGGCCAAGAAATATCTCAAGACTGATTTTTCTAAGGTTTTATGGACTGATGAAATGAGAGTGAGTCTTGATGGGCCAGATGGATGGGCCCGTGGCTGGATTGGTAAAGGGCAGAGAGCTCCAGTCCGACTCAGACGCCAGCAAGGTGGAGGTGGAGTACTGGTTTGGGCTGGTATCATCAAAGATGAGCTTGTGGGGCCTTTTCGGGTTGAGGATGGAGTCAAGCTCAACTCCCAGTCCTACTGCCAGTTTCTGGAAGACACCTTCTTCAAGCAGTGGTACAGGAAGAAGTCTGCATCCTTCAAGAAAAACATGATTTTCATGCAGGACAATGCTCCATCACACGCGTCCAAGTACTCCACAGCGCGGCTGGCAAGAAAGGGTATAAAAGAAGAAAATCTAATGACATGGCCTCCTTGTTCACCTGATCTGAACCCCATTGAGAACCTGTGGTCCATCATCAAATGTGAGATTTACAAGGAGGGAAAACAGTACACCTCTCTGAATAGTGTCTGGGAGGCTGTGGTTGCTGCTGCACGCAATGTTGATGGTGAACAGATCAAAACACTGACAGAATCCATGGATGGCAGGCTTTTGAGTGTCCTTGCAAAGAAAGGTGGCTATATTGGTCACTGATTTGTTTTTGTTTTGTTTTTGAATGTCAGAAATGTATATTTGTGAATGTTGAGATGTTATATTGGTTTCACTGGTAAAAATAAATAATTGAAATGGGTATATATTTGTTTTTTGTTAAGTTGCCTAATAATTATGCACAGTAATAGTCACCTGCACACACAGATATCCCCCTAAAATAGCTGTAACTAAAAACAAACTAAAAACTACTTCCAAAACTATTCAGCTTTGATATTAATGAGTTTTTTGGGTTCATTGAGAACATGGTTGTTGTTCAAACTTATAATATTAATCCTCAAAAATACAACTTGCCTAATAATTCTGCACTCCCTGTAGATATCCACCAGTCTTTTTGGAAACCTGACCTTGTTCCATAAGAAGGTATATGTATGCATCAATCTCTTTCTTGAAATCTTTAGTTGGATCGCTACTCAATTTCCTGTAGGTTCCTGTATCCCCAAGCTGTGACAGAATTTCTTCTTTATAATCTGCATAATTTTGTAGGACCAAGGCCCGCCCTTATCAGCCTCCCTGATAACAATCCGTGGGTTGTCCTTCAGATCCCTGAGTGAATCACGCTCATCTTTAGTTAGGTTTTGTCTACATCGTTTGGTGGTTTTATTGATACAGTCCTTGAAATCGGAACCCACCATCTTCATATAGGTCTGGATACTAGGGTTGTGGCTCTTAGGTTCAAAAGTGGTCTTGCGTTTGAACTCTTGTGTTTCATCTTGTATGTTTCCAAAGAATTCTTTCAGTTTGAGTGTAAGCTGAAACTTATACTGATCAATCTGTAAATTAAATTCATCTGGACGTGTGGTGGGTACAAAAGTAAATCCCTTTTCTAGTACACTTTGTTCAGAAGGTGTAAGTTGGTGATAACTTAAATTCATAATTATGTTAGTAGTTACTGCTTTTTCCATGCCCAAGTGGGTCTTCCTCTTCTTCTTGATCCCCCCTCTTCATACCTGTTTCTTCCACCTCGTTCCCCATATTTTGAATGGGTAAACATACCTGAGGTTTGTGTGTTGATGCCTTCCACTGTACCCACATGTTGTGACATTGATGGTTCATTGTCTGAACTATTATCAGAACTATCCACCGTGGTTAGTTTACGTGGTTTGAACACTCTTATGCCTTTGTTGGTAAGGGGGTCTTTGATCCGTATTATAGCGAGATTGCCACTTATATACACACTGCTCCTTGTAGTCATAGACCACTACATCCCACTTTCTTTCTTTAAAGGCAATCAGGTCATTTTCATAGGTATCAAGTTGTTGCTTTAATTTTGTCAGCCAGTCACCCTCTTCTAGCTTTGACAGATCTATTTGTTCAAAGGTTTTAATCTCCACATCTAATTGCTGTAGTACTTGGCTTACTTCTTCAGTTACAAGCAACATTAGATCCAAAGAGAATTTACTTAGGACTCTGCACCATTTCGTACAAAATGAGGCCTTATTCCTCCCAATTGATGGCACATTGCGGATCCGGAACCCTTTTGGAATGAACATCTTCCTATGATATTGGGACAAATAACACCCATGCAATTTAAAATCTACACCACGTTTCTTTAATTTCAGTAATTGATTGAACAGTTGTTCCGGTTAATCCCTCCTGGTTCTTATTGCAACTTCATCAAAGCGGATTCTTACTGCATCATCCTCTGTAAAGACCTCTGCCCCTTTAATTTCACTAGTAACATCTCCTTCCTCAGTGCTGTTAGCTACATTAACGCTTGTTACATAGGCCTCTAGTTATCAATTATCCCAAGACTTATATCGTTGGAAAGGTTAGATGATAACCTTTCCAACGGTGGGTCTTGGGGGTCTGTAGCTGCTTAGATGCCTGAGATACATGCTTCTAAGCAGCATGCCCCCTTTCCCTATATTGTGCATTGTATTTTTTAAATAAAGTTGCAAAACATGAAGCCCTGGCAATGCCTGTCACTATACAGGCTGGATCACTGGGGTGGGAGTCGATGGGAGCCCCAGGATTGCCCTCAAGGTGGGTGAGTGCCAGCAACTGACTGGGAAAATTTGTAAAGACTCATCATTAGCACTCAAAGGGTTAAACTTAATTTTATAATAAACAAGAACAGTCAAGCACAACAGACCACTGCACGTCAACCAGGTCTCCACCACCAAGACCAAATAGAGTCTAAAAAATCCAAAATAGGTATGCAGTAAACTGTGGAATACAATTATTTATTGAGCACAAACATAACAAATTAGCAACGTTTCGAGAGTAAACCTCCCTTAATCATGCCATTTCGGCAGATCATTAAAACTGAAAGATATTTGGCGCATACACAATCCGGACAAGAGATTATTCACTTCTGAGTCCAAAACACACTAAGCATTTTCAGGGATAGATCTCTTCCTGATTAGTGAAAACTTACTGAGCTTGGACATAGAGTCAGAAATTTATGATAAATATCTATTAGATCATGCAAGTATCTCACTTAAAATTCAATATAAAAAACAAGGAGAAGCTAGAACTAATATTTTTTTCTTTCCCAGATATCTACTACATAATATTAAATTCCAAAACTGGATGAGAGGGAAATGGATTTTTTTTTCCATAATAGGATATATTGGGAGAAGGTGGAAATGTTTTGGGTGTCAGCAAAGGCATTTTTCCATGGAGAAATGAATGCCTGGATCGTTAAGTGGAATAAGGTGACTGAACTCAGAGAACTACAAACTCAAATGCACTGAGAAATAGTTATAGAAGATTTATAAAAAAACATTGAAAAAAGATTGTGGGATAAATACCAAGAGGCAAAATTAGAAAGGGAGAGCTTTTTGAACCAGAAGATGTGTCAAAAATATATTAAAAAAAAAAAAGCACCTGCTTTCTGATCTTTAATGGTAAAACATTGAAATGGCTTTCGCTATTAGATAATTCTCGTAAGAATAATAATTATATTAAGGCCATAAGAGTTCATACAAATACTGCTTAGATTAAAGATATCATCTATAAGTATTTCCAAAAAATGTATTCTGCAGAAAATACAGTAGCACAACACCTGACTAAAGCAGTGCACAGTATAATGCAGAAGCTTTCACAAAGCATTTGACATTATCTCCATGGAAACAAGCTAGCCTCTTGGCAACAAACAATAGCTGTACCTGATGTCCCTCCTCAACCCCCCTTTAAATGAATAGGTAATTATCCTCACATGCACACTTTTTTACATGATATCTCAGGGTTTGGAGTAAGATACCGATAAGGGGGTGGAACAAGCTTCACTTTGGAACACTAAAGTGTAATAATTTTGCAGGTTTTTGGAAATTTTATTAAAATACCTTTAAGCTTTTTTTTAACACACTGTTTTATCTCAGTTGACCCTATATGCACATAACTCAAAATGTTTTATGGCACTTTAAATCAACGGTTCCCTTTCTTCCAAATTATTTATAGCTAAAGGCACTAGACAAGGCTGCCCCTTATCCCCCTTCTCTTTAATATATCTTTTGAACCTTTAGCAATAAGCCTCAGAAGAGAATTGGAAGGTATCCTCCTTGGAAAAATTAGATTAGTGTTATCATTATATGCAGATGACCTGTTAGTATTTATTGGTAACTCTCTGAGAAATATCCCAATTTTATTGGACACTATTCAGAAATATAGCTCTTTTCCGGGTTATAAAATAAATATACCTAAATTAAAGATTCTATGGCTAGGTAAAAGTTAGAAGATTATGAGAATCATTCCATTTAAAGAAGCCAAAAATCAAATTAAATATCTGGGTATATTTTAAAGTAAAAATCCATAAGAATGGTATGATATAAACTACAAAAATCTTTGGAGCTCTATCTCCTCTAACCTCTTGAGATGGGGTCAGCTAAAGTACATTTGGTCAAGATGATCTTACTTCTAAAGATATTATTCCTGTGTCAGAATCTCCCCTTATTTATTAAGGATAGGGAACTAAAGACATTTTATTCACAATGCTCTCAGTTGTTGTGGAACAAAAAAAAAAAGTCTGTATAGCCCTTAGACAATTTACACACAAAAAAAAGAATATGGGGGAGTAGGCTTTCCAAATCTGAAATATTATAACTGGGCCTGTATGATAAAGGGGGCCAGCGATTGGATTACGGAGAGAAGTCTAGTGTCATATCTGCAGAAAGAGAATGATTTGATCTCCCCCAGTCTCTGACTTAGGAGTACTTCATTCAGGGGAAACAGCATACAATTTTAAATAATTTTTCAATGTACTTCTAATATTACATTTTCTTTGTTTTCTTGTTATCCTTTGTTGAAAAGCAGGAAGGTAAGTTCAGGAGTGTGAACGTGTCTGCCGCACTATATGGCAGCATCTTTGCAACAATATTATACATTAGCAAGAGCTGTAGATGGCAGCACTATTTTCTGTCATGTAGTGCCCCAGCCATGGGCACACTAGCTATTTAGGTTTCTCTTCAACAAAGAATAACATAAGAACAAAGCAAATTTGATAATAGAAGTAAATTGGAAACTTTTGTAAAATTGTATTCTTTATCATGAAAGAAAAATTTGGGATTTCACGTCTCTTTAAATGTAATCATGAGTTGAAAAAAATTAAGGTATTTTTTTATTTACTTGAGCACTACACACCATACTTAAAATGATACTGAACCCAGGCAATTTTAAGCAACTTTTAAATTTACTCCTTTTATCAATTTTTCTTCATTCCCTCTTGGTATCTTTATTTGAAAAAGCAGGAATGTAAGCTTACAAGTCGGCCCATTTTTGGTTCACACCCTGGGTAGCGCTTGCTGATTGGTGGCTAAATTTAGCCACCAATCAGCAAGTGCTACCCAGGTTCTGAACCAAAGATGGGCCTGCTCATAAGCTTACATTCCTGCTTTTTAAAAAAAAAAAAAAAAAAAAAAAAAGATACCAAGAGAACGGAGAAAAATTGATAACAGAAGTAAATTAGAACGTTGCTTAAAATTGCATGCTGTATCTGAATCATGAAAGAAAAAATGTGCCCACTCCTGTCCCGACATTCAGGAATGTATCCATGTGTGTGTGTAATCTACATGTGTAGAATTATTGTGGTTCGTGTCTAGTGTTTGTGATGCTCATACATACACACAAATACACACACATACAAACTCACGCTCAAACATACACACACACAGAAAGACACACACTCATACAAACACATACACACACTCACTCTCATACAAACATACACACAGAGACACACACACACACACACACACACACATACAAACTCATGCTCAAACATACACACACATAAACACATACACACAAACAGACTCACTCTCATACAAACACAAACACTCATACTCATACAAACACATACACACACACACTCACACTTATAAATACACACACACAGACATACACACACACAGATGCACACGCACACACAGATATACACTCACGCTCATACATACACAGACACACATGCACACACACACATACACACACTCACGCTTATACATACACACACACATACACACACTCACACACAGATACACACATGCTAACGCTCATACACACACACACACACACACAGATACACACACGCTCATACACACATACACACACAGACATACAAGCACACACACATACACTCACTCTCATACATACACACACACAGATACACACACGCTCACACTCACGCTCATACACACACACTCACTCATACATAAACCCACACACACAGATACACACACAAACACTCACCATCATACATAAACACAGACACACGCAGACCTATACATACACACAGACAAAGACCTATACATACACGCAGACACATACACACAGACACATACATACACACAGACACACACAGATCTTTACATACATACAGACACACACACACACACACACTCACCATCATACATAAGCACAGACACACACAGACCTTTACATACATACAGACACACACACACATCCTCATTGATAAAAGCATAAAAGAAGCAGGTCAACAATTGCTATATTTGGTGACAATTTATAAATTACAATTTAAAATTAGCAATGGAATTGCATAAAGCACCTCCCCCCTCAGATGTCAATATTTTATTTGTAATCAGATTTACTAGTCATAGCTTGGCAATGTGTCACATCCATCTTAATATGCCTCTTAAAAATGTGTGAGCGGTAACAGGCGATGAGTGTAATACGAGAAGGTTCCTTTGCTGTTTGCTGCACATTAACAAGATACAGATCTCAGTTAATCTATCTATATCCTTACTTTGTCTTCCTTTATTTTCTTTGACTCTAACTTCTGTAGTTTGATCACTAGTTGTAGATAAAGTTCCAGAGCTAAATATTTTAGCTTAATTCAGTTATTCTGACTGTTTGCTTGTAACAATGTCTATTAATGCATCAAGCAAGTATTACTATTAATATTAATATGTTTTTTATTTATAGAGTACGAACATAGAGCCAGAATACAAATGGAGCGCTTACATGCAAGGGGTATAGAGCGTTAACATGGGAGCAATCCATACCACTTGCATTTTTGTGCTGGTATTACAAGTCCATGGTTATTTTCTGTTGAGACTGTAGAATCCTCATGCCCCATTTTCTCAAAGGGGATTACTGAGACCCGCGTTCCCCAATATTTTTTTCAGAATTAAATTATATTACTTTGTATTAAATAAAAATCTCAGAATGATGTTATATAACAACCCTACAACCCAAATGCATCCATTAATCACCCCTTTAAATTGTAGCTTTCCAGCCCCAGCTGCTGCAGCCCACCGGGAAATCTCCTGGTGTCCTGGTAGGCCAATCCAGCCCTGGAGATGTGCAATATTTGATATTCATTTTTTTTTAACGAATATCCTAATGCACTAACGAATTTAAAGAATAACAAATATATATAGTACATAATCATTAGTATATTTATGTTATGCTTAAAATTAGGTTCAATACTTCTTCATGGAGTGCAGGAACTTTCTAATAGGAGGATTACTGCAGAAGGTCCTTTTAGCACAGGCTCCGCCGCCCTAATCTGTGTCTCCTGCAGCAAAATAACATTTACATTAGTTTTAATGAAAACAAATGTAAATATTAACACATATTGGTTTTGTTTTAAACTAAATGAATACCTGAATAGTGCAGCAAACGAATATTCTGAAAAAAATAATTTGTCAGAATATTTGTTCTGAATGATTAATCTGAAATGAATTATTCTGTGCAGTGCTGCACATGTCTAATTAATATACAGCTCTGGAAAAAATTAAAGGGACACTAGCGTCAAAACAAAACTTTCATGATTCAGATAGAGAATGCAATTTTAAACAATTTTTCAATTTACTTCCATTAAGAAAATGCGCACAGTCTTATTATATATTACAATTTTTGAATCACCAGCTCATGCAAGAATTCACAGAATATACGTATATGCATTTGTGATTGGCTGATGGCTGTCACATGATACAGGAGGAGTGGAAATAGACATAATTTTTAAATTTGTCATAAAATAGGTTATCGTGAACACAATATTCTAACTTTATCTTTTAGCCCAGAACACAGTAAAAAGCATCTAGAAAACTGGCCATTACTATTCAGTGGCATACGCACATATGATTTGAGGGCCCAAGGACAAGTATTCAACAACTACACATTCTCAGAAATTCAGCAGTGGCTTATATGGCACAAATTAAAGGGACAGTCTAGTATAAATTACACTTTCATTATTCAGATAGGACTTTTATTTTTTTTTTTTTTTTTATTTTATCTTTATTATTGTATTTCAACAGACATTATAAGATTTCATACAGTTTCAGAGGAAGCAACATAAAAGAAGGGCAAAACAAATAATTAGAAACCAAACAATAATATACATTTCATATCTTGATATGCCCAATATATATAAAAAACAGAAGAACAAAAGAAAAAACAATAAGAAAAGAATAAACCCCTTCTGTAAAATTTAGGGGCTTTCAGCCTCTGTTAATCTTAACATATGGTTTCAATCTAATACTCCTCGAACTTCATCATTAACTGTTGAGATACATTTTTCCGTTTTCTGTATTCCCCCCCTTGACAAAAGACAATTACAATTCGACATAGCCATTACAACACTCAACAAGACAAAAAAAAACAAAAAACAAAACAAAAACAAAACAAAACAAACAAACAAACAAAAAAAATAATATTACCAAAGACCAAGCAAAACCAATTCAGTATTTCTGAATGGATATATTAAGCTGTCAATTTCATTCAAGGGAAAAGATCTAATAAAAATAGACCACTTTCTGAAAAACAAAATAATATCCCCTTCATCTTCCAGATTGGTGTCTATTTGTTCCAGAATACATTGTTTTTTAAGGCAGTTTTTAACCTCTTGGATACTGGGGGAT
The DNA here is from genome assembly GCF_027579735.1 of Bombina bombina. Lineage (NCBI taxonomy): Eukaryota > Metazoa > Chordata > Amphibia > Anura > Bombinatoridae > Bombina > Bombina bombina. The sequence continues at coordinate 182,891,566 of NC_069507.1, forward strand.
ACCCTATTTTTCCATTTTTTTTAAATTAAGTATCTTGCTGCTAAAATAGCTAAATTAACTATTTTAGTGTTTACTAGTCTATCTTCCGGTTCTTTCCATAGAAAAATAATGTGTGCTGGCAAGAGGGTCAAAGGGAGAATTCCTAGTGTATTAAGCCAATATTGTACCTTCAGCCAAAACTGTTGAATTTTTGGACAATTCCAAATCATATGTAGAAGATTGGCCGATGGTAAGGAACATCTAGGACATAGATTGAATTCAGTGTTCCTGCATCGCACAGCTTTTTCAGGAGTAAAATAGGTCATAAGTAATAATCTTATATGTGATTCTCTCCATGATGAGGAAAGAGTAATTCTTGAGACCTCAGATAGTGAATATTGAATTAATTTAATTTCCCCCAAGTTCTGCGATAGAGCCACCGCCCAATTATCAAGTATTTTTTCCAAGCTGGGGTTGCCTTTTGAGGAATTTAGATCTCCATATATGGGGGAAACTGACGTTAAGCCATTTTTAGCTAAAATTAGCCATTTCTCTATATTTCCCAATGACCAAGTCCAGCCAAATGTATCAACTAAGTTTAGGGCAAAGTGTCTTACTTGAAGGTAGGCGAAGAACTCTTTATGGGATAATTTGAACTCCTCTCTCAGAGTGTCAAAAGTTTTTATACATTTTCAAAATCCAACAATTGATACATTTTCCCCAAACCTAGTGCCTTCCATCTCTGGAAAGGGGACAAATTAAGACCCGCTTGAAATTGAGGGTTGCCTACTATTGGCATATGTTTAGATACTCCTTGTTCAATATTGAGGAGTTTACACACTCTCCACCAGGCTAATAAAGGATTGAACATTGTTTTCATATTTTTCACTTCTTTCGGTAGAGAGCTTCTAGTGCAATGAAGTACAGCTAAAGGGGTAAATGGGTATAGAATATTTTTTTCCAATTCGTTATTAGTGACATAGTCTCTTTCTGAAATCCAATCCAAGATCAAGCGGGTCAAGAAGGCAAGATTATAAAGTTTAATATCTGGCAAGGCTAGCCCCGCGTACTCTCTAGGAAGAGACAATTTAGTTAGCGAGATTCTGGGCTTTTTATTCTGCCAAATAAATTTTCTCAGTGCAGCGTTAAATAATAAGACATCTTTACCTTTAAGGACCAAAGGAGTGTTTTGTAAAATATATAGTATCTTCGGAAGGCAGACCATTTTATATAGGGCAATACTACCTGACAGTGATAGAGGAAGGTTTTGCCAGTTTCTCAAGTTTTCTTTAATTTTATTCAATATCGGAGGTATGTTAAGATTATACCACGTATCTGGATTGGACGAGATCAAGATACCAAGATATCTAAAGGAGCTAGTCACTATTTTGAATGGAATATTACCCATAGATTCCTTGGATTGATTAATCCATAATAATTCGGATTTCGACGTGTTCACTCTATAACCAGAAAAAGCCCCAAATTGTTCTATGATTGATATGAGTTTAGGGACATTCGTAGATGTTTTAGACATATATATTAAGATATCATCAGCATATAAAGCTAATTTCATATCTTTCTCACCAATCCTAATACCATCAAGATGTTGTCTGATGTGTATGGCAAAGGGCTCAATTGAGATATTGAAAAGGAGGGGGGAGAGAGGACACCCCTGACGAGTACCTCTCTTAAGAAACATATTTGAAGAAGTTAAACCATTAGCTGTTTTATGTAGATTATCAATAAAATTGAAAAAGTTACCTTGTAAACCAAATTGTTGAAGAGAGTGTAACAGATGATCAAAATGAACAGAATCAAATGCTTTCTCCGCGTCAATTGCAATGATTGCAGCATCTGGGGCGCCCTCTCCCCCTCCCTCTCCCTCTTCTTGTTAAAATGATCTATAGTTAAAAAAGTTCCCTAATCTTTGCTGACGAATTTCGTTTAGACATAAACCCTGCCTGATCTTTATGTATAATACTGGGGAGAAGTAGTTGAAGCCTATCTGCTACAATGGAGGACAAAATTTTATAATCGGTATTTAATAATGCTATCGGCCTGTATGATTCCTTTCTATCAGGCTCTTTCCCCTGTTTAAGAATAAAGGTTGTAAATGAGGCAGAAAAGCTGGGTGGGGGAATAATGCCTTTTATGTAAATCTCATTATATAAAGAAAGTAAATGAGGTGATATTGATGTGGCAAGTATTTTATAAAATTTGTTAGGTAAACCATCGGGGCCCGAGGCTTTGTTTAAGGAGAGAGCAAGAATTGCTTTTGAAATCTCGGGCTCAGTTATAGGAAGATTAAGCGCTTCAACTAGATCTGCCGGTGCCAAATTATATGTAATTTTATCCCAAAAAATTCCCGTGCCTGTAAATTTGAGGTTTTCAGGGAATATATGTCCTGATAATATTCTACAAAAGATTGAATTATATCTTCTGAAGATGTTATTGTCTTATCTTCTCCCTGTAATGAATCAATCACTGATGAGCACTTATCTCTTTTTACTAATTTTGCTAGCAGTTTTCCTGATTTGCTCCCATGCCTATATAATTTGGCTTGGAATTTCAGATCTTTCTGTGTAGTCTTAAGTAAGAGAAAGGAGTCTCTTTCCTTTAACGCTTGGGTATATTTTGCCCAATTTCTAGGTGTTTTGTCTAATAGGTAGGAGTTATAAGAATTGGAAACAGATCTTATAATTTCTCTTTCTCTAAGCTTAAATTTTTTTGTCCTGTTTATCGTATAGGCTAAAATTTCTCCTCTCAAAACCGCCTTAGCAGCTTCCCAAAAGATTATAGGACGATTAATGTATTCTTTGTTAAAGGAAGAGTATTCCTGAAACTTAGTGTTTAGCCAATTTTTAAATTTAAGATCAGAAGCAAGATAAGTGGGAAAAACAAATCTGGAATATCTTGCAGTAGGATTGCTCGGGAAAAACTCTAAAGAGATTGGAGCATGATCCGATATACAAATAGGTAAAATTTTAACATCTAGTTTTACTTTGCATAATCTCTCATCTATAAGGATCAGGTCAATTCTTGACAGTGACTTGTGCGCCTTAGAAAGGCAAGTAAAATCCCTGGACTCTGGGTTGTGTGACCTCCATATATCTCTAAGTCGGAGATTCTGAAAAAGTTTGAGAAACATTTTGGCTTCTAAGTTGTCCCTTTTGGTTCTGAGAGAGGAGTTCTTATGCCTTAACCTGTCTAGGGGGAATTGTGGTGCCATGTTGAAGTCCCCGCCTAGTATCAGAAAGCCTTCTGTATAGGACAGTAAATTTGCTTGAAGCTTTTCCCAAAAAGGGAAGCTAAATACATTTGGAGCATATATGTTACATAGTGTGTAAAGTATTTAGTCAATTTTAATTTTTACCATTAAGAACCTCCATTTTGGATCTGAGTTGGTGTGGAGAACCTGGTATTTTATCTTTTTACCTAATAGAATCGCTACCCCTCCCTTCCTTTGGGTACTGGGCGACGCAAGCACTTCATTCACCCAAGAACACTTAAGTTTAAGAACCTCTTGCATTTTAAGGTGAGTTTCCTGCAAAAATGGGATATCTGTCTGAATTTTTCTTAACTGTGCTATTATTGTTTTACGTTTAATAGGTGATGTAATACCCCCAATATTCCAAGAGGCCAATTTAAAACCTTTAATCATGTCAATCATTGTATTAAAAAAAATGGAAGAGTAGGGTAGCACATATATTAAAAAAAAAAAAAAAACACAAGACATGACGAGACACCCCAACATAAAACAAGAACCATTGAGAAATGTAGAAAATATGATCTAAACCTTGTGTGAATATTATGCATCTCATAACCATCTATATTGATATTGTCAAGCTGTAAATAAATGCCAAAAAAAATAAATAAATAAATAAAAAAAAAAAAAAAAAAAAGGAAAGAAAACACCAGTATCACATTGTGGAGAGGCTGGTGGGAAAAGTCTACCCCCCCTTCCCTCCCCTCCCTTGTTTCCGATAATTCTATACATTTTTGTAGTGAGTAGAATATCTAAATTGTCAACAATGTCAAATCTAATTTTAAATATGTCCTGAGAGAAATATCTCATCATAAAATTTCGCTGCATCTTGAGCAGAATCATAGAAATATGTACATCCCTCCCTTTGTATTTTTAATTTTGCTGGGTAAAGCAAGGCAGCCTGTACACCTTGGCTTATAAACCGTGAGCATATTGGGGCAATCTCCCTTCTTTTTGAGGCAACTTCTGCTGAATAGTCTTGGAACATAAGAATTTTTACATCACCTAAAAATATAGGTTGATGTTTGCGATAAGCCTGGAGCATTGCCACTTTGTGCTGAAAGTTCAAAACCTTAACAATTATGGGTCTTGGCCTTGTGTTAGTTTTATTTAAAGTGAGTGTCCCTATTCTATGGGCCCTCTCGATAACTATCCTTGGGGAGGACTCAGGGATCTGTAATAGTCTCGGTATTGTCTCTGTGATCAATTTGTCTAAGTTCTCAAATTGTTTCTCTTCTGGAACTCCAATGATTCTCAAATTATTCCTTCTAGATCTATTTTCAAGATCTTCCATTTTGTTCTGAATTTTTAATAATGTTGTGTTTAAGGCCTCAAGGCTATTTTTATAAGACATTAGTGTCCTCAAGATCTGAAATTCTCTGCTCTGCCTCGGAGAGTCTATGTGAAAACTGTTTGACCTCGTTTGTTAACAGTAGGATGTCTTGCTTTATTTCTATTTTTAAAGCATCAAAATTGGGAGCCAGAGCTTCTGAAATCTTACTAACTAAGGTCTGGATGTCTAATGGCTCTACTGGGGAACTACTCCCAGATGTATGAACCTCAGCTGACGTTTCATGAAGTGTTTTATTCTTTTTGTCTCTTTGCCTTCCTGCCATAGCTGGGGGAGAATTTTTAGGGTGACTGTGAAAATATTTATCCATGTGATGTGTTTAAAAAAGATTATGGGGTATTTACTACCCAGTGAGAGAAAAAATCAAAAATATGTAAAAAAAAAAAAAAAAAAAGGGAAAAAGGGGAGGGGAAAGTGAGTGAATAGGTGGGGGAGTGTCTGCTTACTTCATTTTCGTGCTCGTGTTAATTAAAGAACTAAGCCAGCTAGTCTATGTATTCAATGCGGATTATAGAGAGAGAGGAAAAGAAAAAAAAAAGGCCCACCAAAAAGCAGAAGGGCAAGAGACAAAAGAAACGGAAAAAGGAAAAAAGAAAGTATCTGTTCTACTGTAGAGGTTGACAATCTTTCAGGACACTTTTAATGAACCCTTAACCAACCATATGTGGTATTCGGGGAAGCTATTTACCTCTAATCTCTTTTCTTCCTTTTCTATAGTTCTGCTTAGCCCTCGTTTATTTATAACCAGACAATCAAGAAGTTAATACCCTGTGAATATTAGGTATATTACTAGCTGTGAATTGCTAGACAGTTATTTTTTAATTTCAGTAGTATACTGACCCACAAGGATTTAAGCTTGTGCCTATGGCGGTGATAGATTAATACAAAATTAGCCCTACTATTTGTTTAATTATATCAGAAAACCTGAACAAGAAATTAATTTACCAGGCTTATTTTCCTTATCTAAGGTGTTGGGGCGCACCCTGCCTGAAGCAATTTGACCAATTTAAACAGCTAAACACTAAAAAAAAAAATAAAAAAAAAAATAAAAAAATCTGATTTCCTTCTTTTGGTGCAATGTGTACTAGAATAATGTACGTAGGCTTAAATGTGAAGAAATATTTGATATGACCTTACTAAATTTATTAATTCAGACCTCTCTGGTATTTTCTTGAGGAAGTTATATATATATATATATATATATTAAATCACAAGAATTTAAGTTTGTGCCTAAGGCAGCAGCAAGATATACAAAATTAGCCCTACTGTTTGTTAATTTATATCAGAAATCCTGAACAAGAGATTAATTTACCGATCTTATTTTCCCTTATCTAAGGTGTTGGGGCGCACCTTGTCTGAAGCAATTTGACCAATTTAAACAGCAACAAAACAGTTCAAAGATATGCAACGTCAGAGTAAAGCACACAGAAAAAAAAACTTTGAATTATAATGAGGTTGCTTATATCTATTTTTAACACTTTTTCTGAACAACAACAAAAAAAAAAATCACCCAGCTCTGGCTTCCTTCTTTTTGTATAAAGTGTACTAGAGTAGTATAAGTAGGCTTAAAGGTAAAGTTATATTTGATATGACCTTGCTAAATTTATTCAATCAGACCGCTCTGATATTTTCTAGAGCAAGTTAAATATTTCAGAGATTTGTAGCCTACTGTTAATGACCCAAATTGAGAGCAACAGTAGATTAGCTTAATTCTCTAGCGTGAAATAAATTACACTCTGTTGGAGAAATTGCCGATTAATTACTATCCCCAGAAAACATGACTATTTGAAACACTGAGAGTAAATATATATAGCTAGCTATAGTAACTTTTCAGCTAAGTTAATTGCATGATTACTTTAAAAGTCAAACACATTTGTAGCGGAATTTATACAGAAAAGTTTGTATATTTCATGCAGTTCTTTAGATAGGCAGTAACAAGGAGCGCAAAGCCCTGCTAGCAACAGTAAAATACCTGACCCTGTCCGTGTGGTTATCAGTGTAGCTGCTGTTATGGCCAAAAGAGAAACACACCACAGGACCAGCACCCCCCCGCGCAGCACCGGTGGGGGGGGGGGGGAGCCGGTATCAACAGCGGTGTGGAGCAGTCCGTATTCTTGATGCCTCAAGCTCGGATCAGAGATCTGTTCGCCAAGAGCTGGACTCAGAGTGGGCTCCGGTGTGGGAGAGTGTGCCCCTGCACCTGATGGAGACGTTTTATATCTTAAGCCCGCTTACTTACGAAGACGGCATCCATTCAGTGACTACAGCCCACAGCAGCTCCCCCCCACGCAGCACCGGTGGGAGGGGGAGTACTATCCAAAACGGTAACCAAAGGGACAGGAAGCAGTCACCGCAACCAGAAGACTTGCACGTAAAGCACAAGAAGGACAGGGGGCCGAGAAGTCACTCAACCAAACCAGAGCTCAGCGGCAGTCTTCAGCCCTCACGCAGCATCGGTGGGAGGGAGCAATGAAGAAAGGTGAGTGCCGTGTAGAGTCTCCTCGTAGCTCCTGGGCTCATTCGTTGCGCTTCCCTGCAGAGTTGTAGAAGTCAGAGCCCAGCCGATAACCAGCCCAATAAGCTTAGCCTTGATCTTTATTATGGAGGTGCCTGGAGAAGCTGGGAGGGGGGGATGTCCACCCCATATGCGGTCAAAGAGATTTAATGGCCACCATCCTTAATCAGTATCTAGAGGCTGGCAGGACAATCTTGTCTGATAGAGGAATTCCAAATCCGAAGAGGTCTAGTTATCTGTGCAAGATCGCTTACAGCAAACCATATGCACACAGGCACTAAAAATTAGCGTCAAGTCCCTGTTTCAGAATCTTGCTCTCAGGACAGGGTACAATGTTATAGTATTAAGCAGACTGTCTTTACAAGGTATTTGGTCCGGGTAAACTCTGTGCAGTCTCTGCTTTCAGTATTAGTGCGGTGGTATGGCACTATGAGGCTCGGGTAGCGGTATCAGTGATTCTCCCGCTGTACAAGCCGCCCGTGGTCAGAGGGTTTGGGCGCGAGTCCCGCCAAGGGCTTGTAGGAAGGTGAGTCAGAGCAGGTAGAACACCTGACCACACACCTGCGCTCCTCCCCCAGCAAGCTCGATTTATTTTAATAGGAAACAAGGACTTTTAGTTTTAATCAACTTTCCAATTTACTTTTATCATCAAATGTGCTTTTTTTCTCTTGGTATTCTTAGTTTAAACTAAACATAGGTAGGCTCATATGCTAATTTCTAAGCCTTTGAGGGCTGCCTCTTATCACATGCTTTTTAAATCTCTTTTCAACACAAAGAGACAGAAAGTACATGTGGGCCATATAGATAACACTGTGTTCAGGCACAGGGGGTTATTTAAGATTTAGCACAAAACAATGATAAATTTAAGACAATAGATAATAAACAGTCACAGTCATGTGATCAGGGGGCTGGAAGAAGGTTCCTAGATACAAGGTAATCACAGAGGTAAAAAGTATATTAATATAACTGTGTTGGTTATGCAAAACTGGGGAATGGATAATAAAGGGATTATCTATCTTTTAAAACAATAACAATTCTATGCTAGACTGTCCCTTTAAGTCTTCAGAGACACAATACACTCCACTGCCAGCTCTTTGAGTTTGCATTCCTGTGCAGGGGCCCTCACAGCGTATGTGCGTATGCTGCTTAAAAACAGTAATAAACTTTACTATGACCTTTTTATCCTTTTAAATTAAAGTTAAAAATATTGTTAAATCCACACTTTTACTATGAAACGTGTACCTAAAATAAACATGATCATTATAATGTCCAGCTATGATTGCATTAAAAATATTTGAAATTTAAATATGTTAATAATTAAATTACTCATAATAATCTTAAATTATAAATTGCACATATCAGCATTTAATATCAATGGTTAAATAAAAAAATTGCATTACAATATATTAAAGGATGATAAAATACAATACATTTGCATAACAGTCAAATGCATAATAAAAAGACAATGACATAACTCTTATTTTTAATTTCCAATGAGTAATAGATTTGTTTCTGACAAATTTCAAAGTTTCTTTTAATTTGCCTTTCCCCTGTATCACGTGACAGCCATCAGCCATGATTTGTATATGAATATACTGTGAACTCTTGATCATGCTCAGAAGGACCTAGTGCTTCAGAAAGTGTGCATACAAAAAGACTGTGCATAATTTGATTACAAATGAAAGATTACAATTGCATGCTCTATCTGAATAATACAAGTTTAATTTTGACTTTAGTTTTCCTGACAGTAAAGATAGAGCATTTTAAGTTAGGGGGTGTTAGATTTAGGGGTTAATATTTTAATTTAGTGTGTTGCGATGTGAGGGGCCGGCGGTTTTTTGGTAAATAGGTTTATTTAGGTGTTAGCAATGCAGTGGGGGCTGCTGCGGTTTAGGGATTAATAGTTTTATTTAGTGTCGGGGTGGCAGATTATGGGTATTTAGACTAGGGGTTTATGTTAGGGTGTTAGGTTTTTACATAACTTTCTTTTTCCCATAGACATCAATGGGGTTGCGTTATAGCGATCGCCATTCTATTTTTCTAACACTTTCTCTCCATTGATGTCTATGGGGGAAAACGTGCACGAGCACGTAAAGTCTTGGCTTTTTTGCGGTATGGAGCTTAACGCACCATATCGCACAACAAAAGAAGGTTTTTTAGTAACTTGTAATGGCAGCGCTATGGAGAGTGCGATACCGCTCATTTGTTTGCCTTATTTACGCACCCGGTTTAGCACACAACTTGTAATCTTGGTGAATGACAGCAGTGTTTGTAACTATGTATAACTTCACTATAAACACTGTTGCAAACACTGTTACTAGATGGCTAAGAACATGTGCACACTCCTAAACTCACTTAGGATTATTCTTTAACATAGGATACCAAGAGAACTAAGCAAAATTGATAATAGAAGCACATTTGAAAGTTGTTTAACATTCCATGCTCGATCCAGTCAATTTAAACAGTTATCAATACTGAAATAATTAGTTACCATGTTTTAATTTCTCTTTTTTTTAAGTATCGTTTGGTTTCCGAGACCCCTGCTTTTTTTCCCTTCCAAGTGTTAAACTATATTGTGTTGTTTTATTGTCTACTAATTTGAGCTGCTTTACTAAACTGAATGAATTTGAATGAATTGCAATGACTGAAAAGAAAGCAATAAATCACAGAGCTGCATACAGCATGTTGGGGGCTATTGTTCCATATTAACTGATGTTGTAGTTACACACACAACTAAAACAAACCTACTTTTTGAAAATAATAATGTGGTATTATTGTCACAAATTTCCACTGATATACAAAGTTCAAATGAGCAGGGAGATTGTAACATATATACATGCTAAACATTTGTCTGTTTCTCTCCGTTCATTACACCATTTTTAGTAAAACTATCCATCACTTAATGTTTGGCATTCAAAGACAATTTGGTGTCAGACGTAAGTCATCTTTATTGATAACTAATCAACGTTCCTTAGACACACCTGAGGCTATCTACCCCAGACATTATTGTTAACTTTGGTGATGAAATATTCGCCTACAGGCAGGCAACATTCAAAGCATCCACCTTTCCAAAAGTGTACTAGAAAAGTGCTGCAGTTGGAATAAAGTGGTTAACAGGTTATTTTCTTTGATTCATACTGTGATGCCACTAAAAGAACTTGCAAATATATTATGTAAAGAAAATAAACAGTGATTTGATAAAAAAAAATCCAGAAAAGGTCTTCAAAAAATATATTTTAATATATTCTATCTAATGACAACAGTAAATATGGTGAAACCTAATCAGGCTGATTAAGAAAAGAGATAATAAAAGTTTTCTTTTTCATATTAGATAATTCTATAAAATCTATTTTAAGCACTTTCATAAATCACATTTTTATAGCAAGTCCAGGAACTTAAAAGATCTTTGTATATATTCAGCAATACATCTTGTTAAGATCTGCAATAAATATTGTGATGAAGATTATACTAAATACTCCATAGCAAAGATTCTTGGAAGTCCAAGTGGGTTTGCCATGTTTTTATATATTTTTTTAAAGAAATAACTTAGATAAATGGTAAACCTCAATTTTTGCAATTACAAAATTGCTCAATGTCTTTTGTGGACCATGGGTAGTTTACTAATTAAAGGGACATGAAACCAAAAATATTTCTTTCATGATTCAGATAGAGAATACGATTTAAAACAACATTCCAATTTACTTCTATTAAATAATTTGCTTCATTCTTTAGATATCCCTTGTTGAAGAAATAGCAATTCATATGGGTGAGCCAATAACAAGAGGCATCTATGTGCAGCAACCAATCAGCAGATACTGAGCATATCTAGACATGCTTTTCAACCAACAATATCACGAGAATGAAGCAAATTAGATAACATAAGTAAATTGGAAAACTGTTTAAAATAGCATGCTCTTTCTAAAGCATGAAAGAAAGTTTTTGGCTAGAATGTCCCTTTAAAGATTAATGACGTTTTCACGGTTATGGCAAGCTTCGATTAAACTGTTATTGCTGCTTTAGTAATTTCATGTACCACACACACACACACACACACACATATACAGTGTGTATATATATATATATATATATATATACAGGGAGTGCAGAATTATTAGGCAAATGAGTATTTTGACCACATCATCCTATTTATGCATGTTGTCTTACTCCAAGCTGTATAGGCTCGAAAACCTACTACCAATTAAGCATATTAGGTGATGTGCATCTCTGTAATGAGAAGGGGTGTGGTCTAATGACATCAACACCCTATATCAGGTGTGCATAATTATTAGGCAACTTCCTTTCCTTTGGCAAAATGGGTCAAAAGAAGGACTCGACAGGCTCAGAAAAGTCAAAAATAGTGAGATATCTTGCAGAGGGATGCAGCACTCTTAAAATTGCAAAGCTTCTGAAGCGTGATCATCGAACAATCAAGCGTTTCATTCAAAATAGTCAACAGGGTCGCAAGAAGCGTGTGGAAAAACCAAGGCGCAAAATAACTGCCCATGAACTGAGAAAAGTCAAGCGTGCAGCTGCCAAGATGCCACTTGCCACCAGTTTGGCCATATTTCAGAGCTGCAACATCACTGGAGTGCCCAAAAGCACAAGGTGTGCAATACTCAGAGACATGGCCAAGGTAAGAAAGGCTGAAAGACGACCACCACTGAACAAGACACACAAGCTGAAACGTCAAGACTGGGCCAAGAAATATCTCAAGACTGATTTTTCTAAGGTTTTATGGACTGATGAAATGAGAGTGAGTCTTGATGGGCCAGATGGATGGGCCTGTGGCTGGATTGGTAAAGGGCAGAGAGCTCCAGTCCGACTCAGACGCCAGCAAGGTGGAGGTGGAGTACTGGTTTGGGCTGGTATCATCAAAGATGAGCTTGTGGGGCCTTTTCGGGTTGAGGATGGAGTCAAGCTCAACTCCCAGTCCTACTGCCAGTTTCTGGAAGACACCTTCTTGAAGCAGTGGTACAGGAAGAAGTCTGCATCCTTCAAGAAAAACATGATTTTCATGCAGGACAATGCTCCATCACACGCGTCCAAGTACTCCACAGCATGGCTGGCAAGAAAGGGTATAAAAGAAGAAAATCTAATGACATGGCCTCCTTGTTCACCTGATCTGAACCCCATTGAGAACCTGTGTTCCATCATGAAATGTGAGATTTACAAGGAGGGAAAACAGTACACCTCTCTGAACAGTGTCTGGGAGGCTGTGGTTGCTGCTGCACGCAATGTTGATGGTGAACAGATCAAAACACTGACAGAATCCATGGATGGCAGGCTTTTGAGTGTCCTTGCAAAGAAAGGTGGCTATATTGGTCACTGATTTGTTTTTGTTTTGTTTTTGAATGTCAGAAATGTATATTTGTGAATGTTGAGATGCTATATTGGTTTCACTGGTAAAAATAAATAATTGAAATGGGTATATATTTGTTTTTTGGTAAGTTGCCTAATAATTATGCACAGTAATAGTCACCTGCACACACAGATATCCCCCTAAAATAGCTATAACTAAAAACAAACTAAAAACTACTTCCAAAACTATTCAGCTTTGATATTAATGAGTTTTTTTGGGTTCATTGAGAACATGGTTGTTGTTCAATAATAAAATTAATCCTCAAAAATACAACTTGCCTAATAATTCTGCACTCCCTGTATATATATATACACCCCTATTATATATGTAGTATTTGAGGACACAATAATCTGTGTGTCAAACTAAAGATTATCATGTATTTTTTACATGAGTAATTTAAATAATTCCAACATTTTGTAAAAAAAATATTTCAGGGAATAGCATTATAAAGGGATAAATTAGTCAAAATTAAACTTTCATGATTCAGATAAAGCATGCAATTTTCTAATTTACTCCTATTATCAATTTTTTCTGCAAGAATGTAAGCTTACGAGCCGGCCCATTTTTGGTTCACCACACTGGGTAGCACTTGCTGATTAGTGTCTTGAAAGTTTAATTTTGACTAGACTATTCATTTAATTTTACACACCAACCTAAACATGCAAGCGTGGAGCTGCACATATTCAGATATATGGTGTAATCACTAGCTAAGCCTGCTGCAACTCAGCAACACTGACACAGATATACTCCAGTTGGGGTTATTTTAACCCTCTAGATACTTAATAATATTGATATAATTATCTACTGAGTATAATTCAAGCAAGTCTCCCAGGGTGTATCATGATCACTTTATAATAACACTGACAAGCGTGGAACTGTACATATACAAATATACTGTTTAATCATCAGCAAAGCCTGCAGTGACCTAGTATCACTGATATAAACTAGACTTCAGTGGGGGTTATTTTTAACCCTCTAGTTACCCATCAGTATTAATACTACTATCTCTGAGTATAATTTAAGTAATACTCATAGGTTGCATTACGATTTCCTCATGCCAAGTTGCTAGTGCTGTCTTTATTCTCATGTCACATCAGATCCAATATATCTATACAGTATTAGAGATAGATGAATTATTTTGTTTTTTTAATTAAGACAGCATTTAGCAATTTAGGTTTATATGTAAACGTATTTTACAACCTAATGACAGCAGCTTTAATCTACAACTGTATGCACAGCTTAACTCAGTAGCTACAGCCGCATGCAGCCCAGCTTCATCATCAACTACCAATCCCAACTTATTTATTAGTAATCAATCCCTATGTTTATTGGCTAGTTACATACTATTAGCCATTCAAGCATATTGTTTTCTATTATAAGGACATGAGTGCACACTCATTATAGTCTATTCATACCTACAAATGATAACAAGAGTGATGCCAACTTGTCCTAGGTATATAGTTAATACATTTGGGATCTAGTATATAGGTTGGTGCCTACATTACCTTGGCACTTAACGTACAACCAGCAGTTTGATATACTTTATGATGCACAGAAGTTATTTTTATTAAAGATTAGGAACTCATTACTATTTCGGGTATATACAGTACTCATTTTGAGTATACAAATAATTTTACGTCCTTAATAGTTCCTACAATATTGGGGCCACAGTGAAGCTAACGCATAAGCATTCACTTTAATTCATACGCCGATCGTCCTCCACCTCGTAGTTTTAATTGTATGTATTTTGTATGTTTTGGTTGTTTTTAATAATACAAATAAAAGTTATATTTTATTACCACACTATCTGACCCCCTTACACATTAATATTGAGACAATGTCCTTTAGTCTTTAAGATTGCTTTACTATGATAAGGACTTTTGAGTCCTATTAAGTGTATATTTTTGTTGGATAGCCTGACTATCCAATTAGTGTTCTTGCTATACATGCAAATTACTTTACCAGAAATGGATAGCAATATGTGTTGATATATCGATTTTTCAATATTTATTTATTTATAAACAAGAATATGGTTTTTATGCCTTTTAAAAAAACTAAACTTTTGTGGGTATGGGAGAAGGGACTTTTCCCATACCCACAAAAAGTTTGTTTTTTAAAAGACATAAAAACCATATACTTCTTTGTAAATAAGAAGGCAGACTTGATGCACTATGATATAAACACCCTTCCCTTCTGCAGCTTCTGATAAAGCAGGAAATCTCTGATGACATCATTAGTGATGCAGCCAACATGACATCAATGTTGGCTTTAAGAATGGGCACAGTGAGCTGCAAAAGACATTAGATGGGTAAGTAGAAGCTTGTTCTTTTAAAGGGACACTGAACCCAATTTCTTTCTTTCAGGATTCAGATAGAGCATGAAAGTTTGAGCAACTTTCTAATTTACTCCGATTATCAATTTTACTTCGTTCTCTTGCTATCTTTATTTTAAAAGCAGGAATGTAAATCTTAGCAGCCAGCCCACTTTAGGTTCCGCACCATGGATAGGGCTTGCTTATTGGATGCTTACATTTACCCACCAATAAGCAAGCATAACCCAGGTTTTCAACCAAAAATGGGCCGGCTCCTATGCATCACATTCCTGTTTTTTAAATAAAGATAGCAAAAGAACGAAGAAAAATTGATAAAAGGAGTATATTCGAAAGTTGCTTAAAATTGCCTGCTCTATCTGAGTTATGAAAGAAAAAAATGTGGGTTTAGTGTCCCTTTAAGAGATAACCTATGGTTAGTGACCAACCTTCTTAGGAAAATCATTAGGCTATTTCTGACACCACATAGGGGCCAATTTAAGAAGGTGCGAGCGGACATGATCCGATATTACGGATCATGCCCGCTTCACATCGATAAATGCAGACAGCATATGCTCTCTACATTTATCATTGCACCAGCAGTTCTTGTTAACTGCTGGTGCAATACCGCCCCCTGAAGATTTGCAGACAATTGGCCACTAGCAGGGGGTGTCAATCAACCCGATTGTATTCGATTGGGTTGATTTCTGGCGATGTCTGTCTGCCCCCCGCAGAATAGGCAGACAGGTTATGGAGCAGCAGCCTTTAGACTTCATAACTTGTGTTTCCAGTGAGTCTGAAGGCTCGCCAGAAATACGGAGCATCAAGCTCTGTTCCGAGCTTGATAATTCGGCCCCATAGTCTCAGAGCAGATCTTCTACAGAAGAGTGTATACAGCAACCAATGAAGTCAAATGAAAAATGAATGAAATGTTCTAAAAACATAAAAACCCAGATTACAAGTGTGCTATCAACATTGAAGGCTTAGCACACAGTCTCGTACTACAAATGAATGGTTAACAAAATTGCAAAAGAATGTTAAGCTCAGTCGATGTCTTTTTAGTGCACTCTAATGGCTAGATTACAGTGACGCACAAATTACCGCAATCCCAGACATGTGGTTAACTGTTTCACGAAATTAAAGGGGGGGGGAGGGGTCCCGGGCGCCAACTGACGGAGGCTAGGTGTGCTTAAAAGAAGTTTAATAGAGTAGAACAATATACAATAAAAACAATGTAAACAATATAAACAATATATAAAAAATATATAAAAAATTGCTCTCATGGATCCATGGTACAATAACAAGGGATATAATACAATAAAACAATAAAACAATAGACCACAGTTAAAACACAATTAAAACAGATAATGATAGCTCAAAAGTGTTGAATGTATTAAATGATACAGTCCATATATAGCAAATCGCTCGATTAGGTAGTCCACTCCAGTGAGGTCAGGTGAGGACAAAAAATGATAATCCAAATATGACAGACCAAATGGTGTCTTAGAGTGAAAGAGTGGTATAGAATAGTATCCTAGTGGTCCGGTAAAAAATGTGTGGACTTGAGGATTAGAAGTGAGGACGGTGAAAAAAAATTTTTTGTGTAAAAAATATAAACAGCTGAAGCAATGAAATTCCACAAATCAAACAATCAGTGATAGTCTGTGTACAAAATTTACATTTAGACAACATGGTAGGAAAGTATTTTAATATAAGGTTGAAAAAAGAGCACACTTTGGAAAGTATTCTATTTACATATTGTCACACGACAATACGACCGGAAGTGATAAGTGATTTCCCACATCCGGGTCCTCATAGCGTGAACGCTATAAACGGCCGCCAGTTTACATGTATAACCAGTCTTGATAAAGGCCTACAAGGGCAGAAACGCGTAGACCAGTACTGGTGAGTTTAATTTCAATCCTAGCTGATTATTTTGGATTTCCTCTCATACACTTTGAAGTTTTTTCTCCACACTTGTAGAGACCGTTGTCTCAATTTTGCATTACCCTGCACTAAGGAGCCTGTACCCCAAGTCTCCAACACTGACATACACTTGGATCCACTATATTTTGTATTTTGTGGTTGATTACTATTTTTTCTCAACGGATTTTTGTCTTGTTATTTTTTCTCAACGGATTTTTGTCTTGTAAATTTTGTACACAGACTATCACTGATTGTTTGATTTGTGGAATTTCATTGCTTCACCTGTTTATATTTTTTACACAAAAATTTTTTTTTTCACCGTCCTCACTTCTAATCCTCAAGTCCACACATTTTTTACCGTACCACTAGGATACTATTCTATACCACTCTTTCACTCTAAGACACCATTTGGTCTGTCATATTTGGATTATCATTTTTTGTCCTAACCTGACCTCACTGGAGTGGACTACCTAATCGAGCGATTTGCTATATATGGACTGTATCATTTAATACATTCAACACTTTTGAGCTATCATTATCTGTTTTAATTGTGTTTTAACTGTGGTCTATTGTTTTATTGTTTTATTGTATTATATCCCTTGTTATTGTACCATGGATCCATGAGAGCAATTTTTTATATATTTTTTATATATTGTTTATATTGTTTACATTGTTTTTATTGTATATTGTTCTACTCTATTAAACTTCTTTTAAGCACACCTAGCCTCCGTCAGTTGGCGCCCGGGACCCCTCCCCCCCTTGAAGTTTTTTAGGTGAGAGCTAGGCTTCACCTCTCCCAGGCTTATAGGTGTCTGCTGGCGCTTTGAGTATACCCATCACATAATGTTTCACGAAATTAAAAAGTGCCCCAAAACACATCAAAATACATTACAAACTACAGTTACATTCATAATAACACCATCTAATAAAAATTGTTCGCAAAAAAGTTATTACGGCTCAAAGATATGAGATCTCAGGTGTTACAAAAAAAAAGGCAGGCAAAGGACTTTAACATAGACATACATAAATATACATGTCTAAAGATGTATATGTATGTATATATATATATATATTTAACAAATGATCCAAGAGCGCCAAACTAGAGGCAAATGAAGAATCTAACGATTGAATGATTATTACTCAAACATATGATTGATTATTATTCCAACATTTATTAACATATATTACCTAATGACATGGATCCATGTTACAAATAAACTAAAAATACAATAGAATAAAGTTAAAACATGTACAAGATGTAATGTGGAAGCATATATAAAACAATATAAAAAACAATTCCAAATGCAAATGTCAATCGTTAAAATAAGTTAATGGGTAAACAAATAAGAGTCACGTGAAATGATCTCTATATTATAGAAAAAAGACGTTCAATAGGTGATATAATCCCCTTGATTAAACATGATGGTAAAAATGATGGTAAAAAATCCAGTGAAAAAATCCAGTGATAAAAAGAAAATGAAAAAACAAACACAAAAATTAATTTGAATCTGTGAAGCAGTGGGAAGGTGTAAAATATAATATAGGGATCCCCAAAAAAGATAATGAAATGTAAATGTGTAAAAACCAAAAATATAAAATGTAAATGTGTAAAAACCAAAAATATCCAAAAATAGAAAAATGTGGAAAAATGTGAAAAAATGAGACTGAAATTAAAAATGGAAATAGTGCATCCAAATGTCAAATAGTAAAAAGATAGGTGTATATACTCCAATTAGGTGTCAGTTAATGAATGTTAATGAGGGATCCTCCTTGTGAGTGTATCCGTGTGAGTGAAGATGATCTTTCCTTTCGCTGGATAATTGTATTTTTCTTTCTGTATTAGCTTTAATAATTCCTGTAATTCAGAAGTCTTGAGAAAGGCCTGTTAAATAGGCCGAAATGCGTTGACAAAATTGGTGAGCATTATTTCATTATCATTTATGGTTTTAAATGTTATTGCACTATGTTATTTTTCTGAATTACAGGAATTATTAAAGCTAATACAGAAAGAAAAATACAATTATCCAGCGAAAGGAAAGATCATCTTCACTCACACGGATACACTCACAAGGAGGATCACTCATTAACATTCATTAACTGACACCTAATTGGAGTATATACACCTATCTTTTTACTATTTGACATTTGGATGCACTATTTCCATTTTTAATTTCAGTCTCATTTTTTCACATTTTTCCACATTTTTCTATTTTTGGATATTTTTGGTTTTTACACATTTACATTTTATATTTTTGGTTTTTACACATTTACATTTCATTATCTTTTTTGGGGATCCCTATATTATATTTTACACCTTCCCACTGCTTCACAGATTCAAATTAATTTTTGTGTTTGTTTTTTCATTTTCTTTTTATCACTGGATTTTTTCACTGGATTTTTTACCATCATTTTTACCATCATGTTTAATCAAGGGGATTATATCACCTATTGAACTTCTTTTTTCTATAATATAGAGATCATTTCACGTGACTCTTATTTGTTTACCCATTAACTTATTTTAACGATTGACATTTGCATTTGGAATTGCTTTTTATATTGTTTTATATATGCTTCCACATTACATCTTGTATATGTTTTAACTATATTCTATTGTATTTTTAGTTTATTTGTAACATGGATCCATGTCATTAGGTAATATATGTTAATAAATGTTGGAATAATAATCAATCATATGTTTGAGTAATAATCATTCAATCGTTAGATTCTTCCTTTGGCTCTAGTTTGGCGCTCTTGGATCATTTGTTATATTTGTGTTCCCTTTAGGGTTAACTAGATACCCTACATTCCAGGAGCTATAAGGAAGGAGGTTGAGCGCTGGTAGACATTTTAAACATATATATATATATTTATATATATATGTGTGTGTGTATATGTGTACATATCTATTTATGTATTTATATGTGTATATATGTATTCACACCTATAATTTTAAACACACAAATACACGTGTACCCATATATACACATATATATAAGTGCATTAGAGCCCTTTGCAATTAAGCAGATGAAAACATGATAAACAGTATTTATGCAATATTCATATTTAATAAAGATGTGAGCAAATTACAAAAAGCATATGTGCCTAAACACCAATCAACAGCTAGCTCTCAGTAGTACATTGCTGCTTCTAAACCTACTTAGGCATGCTTTTCAACAAAGCATACCAAGAGAACAAAGTCCATTTTAAAATAGTAGTAAACTGTCATGAACCAAGCCTCCAGACTAAAAAGAAAAAGAAAAGGTCTGGGAGGCATTCTGCTAAGAAGGGCTGTGTGGGGATTTGAACCTGTGGCTCTCTGGTTACTATTCCTGTTTGCTTGCAAGTCGGTTTGTTTGTGTGCTGAGCCAAAGCCAGTTATAGTAATAGCAAGGAACTTAAAAGATCAGATAAATAACTATTTGCCTTACTTGTTATTACACCTGTGCAACACACAGGTGTTCTCAATTCTGGAATTAATCAGAACCAAACCTGTGCAAAACCTCCCTATTTAAGGATGGCTTTTAGTCTGCATTAGTGTCTTCACATTGGATCTGTTTTGTCAAGTCAGAACCTGTTTCCTGTACTTCTTTGGAGAAAGATTTCACCTTTGCACCTGTTTACAAGGTATTGCCAGGAGAAAGCCTTTACCTTTAAACCTGTTACCAGTTCACAAGTTTGTTTCCTGCCTTGTGCAATTCCTGCAGTCAGCTATAACCAGGAGAAAGACTTTACCTTTAAACCTGTTACCAGTTCACAAGTTTGTTTCCTGCCTTGTGCAATTCCTGCACTCAGCTATAACCAGGAGAAAGACTTTACCTTTAAACCTGTTACCAGTTCACAAGTTTGTTTGTTTCCTGCCTTGTGCAATTCCTGCACTCAGCTATAACCAGGAGAAAGACTTTACCTTTACACCTGTTACCAGTTCACAAGTCTGTTTCCTGCCTTGTGCAATTCCTGCACTCAGCAATTACCAGGAGAAAGACTTTACCTTTAAACCTGTTACCAGTTTACAAGTTGTTTTCTGCCTTGTGCAAATCTTACATTTCAGTTATTACCAGGAGAAAGACTTTCCTTTTTGAATCTGCATCTCTGCTTACTTTGTTTGTTTATTTTCACTCATCCCGTATGTGGTCTTAACATACCTGAGTAGCATATTTAAAGATTCTGCAAGTATTTGCTTAATCAAAGTATTTTGTTGTTTAAATAAATTTGTTATCATTTTCAATCAGTATGGCTTCTACTAATCTTCCTTTAAAGCAACTGTTCCAGACAATGAGGCTCTCACATGATATCCTGAGACAGAACATGACAGAATGTGAAGACCCTAAAAGAGAGCCCTCTGGGATTATTGCTGTATTGGAATCAGTGTTAAAGTTTATTAAGGACATACTGATTAACTTCATGGAGCTGATGGAAATGTTATCTCTCCCAACCGAAACCTTGTCTAAAGTTACCTCCCAAACAAGGAAAGGTTTTAAAGAACCCTTGACAGAAGAGGAGAAAATTCGGTGAAGACAACCTAACCTCTGTTTCTATTGTGGGGGAACTGGTCACCGCATCACAGGGTGTCCAGTAAGACCCCCTAGAGGATCAAGTTGAGATACAGCCAATTTTAAAATGGACTCTGATGATAAGGGAACAAATTATTCTTCCACTAGCAAACTTAAAGATACCCCTGGAGAGGATACAGCTACTGAGAATACATCTAGTCTCCAAACAACCATTTCTAACACTTCAAGAAATGGTACCTGATTTGAAACAGATGGTCGTTGGCAGTACAACTTCAACTACATCCACTACCCATGCCACTGCCTCTGTTTCTGCATCTACCACATTGGGGAGCTCTGCAAAAATACTTCCTGGAAATCCTGCACATTACCTTGTCTCTGCCCTGGCTGGAGATCCATCTAACAAAAGTCACTCATCAGACATAAAAGTGACAAACATTCCAGCTGAATCAGACTCTGCCAATTCCAAAGATCCACACCTCCTTGCACCACCTTCACCCAGCTACTCATTGACTGAGAAAGAATTGGATGAGATGGTTGAATTGGATAAATATGACACAGATAATGAATTCCTTGACTCTGAAGGAGAGGTCATATTATACCCGGAGGTACTCTACCCATCAGCCAGTCCATTGCAAACTGCTGGGCATAAACAGGAACCTCCAAATCAAACCAATTTTTGTACTTCAACTCTTGTTATGCTTACAGTGGTATCTTCTAAGGGTCCCCAATCTCAGGCAGCTGTTCCAAGCGAAGAATCAATTTCATCTGATTGTATTAGGGCTTCAAATGGAACACTTGTTCATAAATCCCACCTTCAGATGTTTGAACAGGCTTTGAGCGCCCGGAGTGCGCTCTTTGGAGGGGGTATCTGTCATGAACCAAGCCTCCAGACTAAAAAGAAAAAGAAAAGGTCTGGGAGGCATTCTGCTAAGAAGGGCTGTGTGGGGATTTGAACCTGTGGCTCTCTGGTTACTATTCCTGTTTGCTTGCAAGTCGGTTTGTTTGTGTGTTGAGCCACAGCCAGTTCTAGTAATAGCAAAGAACTTAAAAGATCTGATAAATAACTATTTGCCTTACTTGTTATTACACCTGTGCAACACACAGGTGTTCTCAATTCTGGAATTAATCAGAACCAAACCTGTGCAAAACCTCCCTATTTAAGGATGGCTTTTAGTCTGCATTAGTGTCTTCACATTGGATCTGTTTTGTCAAGTCAGAACCTGTTTCCTGTACTTCTTTGGAGAAAGATTTCACCTTTGCACCTGTTTACAAGGTATTGCCAGGAGAAAGCCTTTGCCTTTAAACCTGTTGCCAGTTCACAAGTTTGTACCTGCCTTGTAAAATTCCTGCACTCAGCTATAACCAGGAGCAAGACTTTACCTTTACACCTGTTACCAGTTCACAAGTCTGTTTCCTGCCTTGTGCAATTCCTGCACTCAGCAATTACCAGGAGAAAGACTTTACCTTTAAACCTGTTACCAGTTAACAAGTTTGTTTCCAGCCTTGTGCAATTCCTGCACTCAGCTATAACCAGGAGCAAGACTTTACCTTTACACCTGTTACCAGTTCACAAGTCTGTTTCCTGCCTTGTGCAATTCCTGCACTCAGCAATTACCAGGAGAAAGACTTTACCTTTAAACCTGTTACCAGTTTACAAGTTGTTTTCTGCCTTGTGCAAATCTTACATTTCCGTTATTACCAGGAGAAAGACTTTCCTTTTTGAATCTGCATCTCTGCTTACTTTGTTTGTTTATTTTTACTCCTGCCGTATGTGGTCTTAACATACCTGAGTAGCATATTTAAAGATTCTGCAAGTATTTGCTTAATCAAAGTATTTTGTTGTTTAAATAAATTTGTTATCATTTTCAATCAGTATGGCTTCTACTAATCTTCCTTTAAAGCAACTGTTCCAGACAATGAGGCTCTCACATGATATCCTGAGACAGAACATGACATAAACTGATAAGTCACTTAAAACTGCATACTGTATCTTCCGCATATGTTACTACAGATCATGTTTTAAATTATCTAAATTTATACTTGCTTTTCATGTAGAAACTTATAAAAATATTTCAGATCCAGATAATTTTAATTCTCCCAATCTCTGCATACACAATACCAAACAGCAGTAGAACAGGGTAGTGGGTGACAGTAAACCATAAGAAATTAATATAAACAATATGCCAGAGCATTTTATTGTTGTACTATTGCAAATACATAGTTAAAGTCAGCTATGGGTCAGAAATGTACTGGCCTGAACACAGTTGGTGATTAGCTGTTATATACATATACTGGCCCTAATTTGCTCACTGGCTGTGTTTAGCTCCAAAATGCATTGCTATTCCAGAGTCAACTTTATTTATGTACTAAACCTTTTTGCAAGGGTTAAACACATACGCCTAGATTTAGAGTTCTGCGTTAGCCGTCCAAACCAGCGTTAGGTGGTCCTAATGCTGGTTTTGGCCTACCGCTGGTATTTAGAGTCTTGTAGGTAAGGGTCTAACGCTCACTTTCCAGCCGCGACTTTTCCATACCGCAGATCCCCTTACGTCAATTGCGCATCCTATATTTTCAATGGGATCTTCCTAACGCCGGTATTTAGAGTCTTGGCTGAAGTGAGCGTTAGAACTCTAACGACAAGACTCCAGCCACAGAAAAAAGCCAGGAGTTAAGACCTTTTTGGGCTAACGCCGGTTCATAAAGCTCTTAACTACTGTGCTCTAAAGTACACTAACACCCATAAACTACCTATGCACCCCTAAACCGAGGTCCCCCTACATCGCCGCCACTCTAATAAAATTTTTTTAACCTCTAATCTGCCGACCGCACACCGCCACAACCTACATTATCCCTATGTACCCCTAATCTGCTGCCCCTAACATTGCCAACACCTACATAATAGTTATTAACCCCTAATCTGCTCCCCCAATGTCGCCGTTACCTAACTACGCTTATTAACCCCTAATCTGCCGACCGGACCTTGCCGCCACTATAATAAATGTATTAACCCCTAAACCACCTCACTCCCGCCTCAAAAACCCTATAATAAATAGTATTAACCCCTAATCTGCCCTCCCTAACATCGCCGACACCTAACTTAAAGTATTAACCCCTAATCTGCCGACCGGACCTCGCTGCTACTATAATAAATGTATTAACCCCTAAAGCTAAGTCTAAACCTAACACTAATACCCCCCTAAATTAAATATAATTTAAATCTAACAAAATAAAATAAATCTTATTAAATAAATTATTCCTATTTAAAGCTAAATACTTACCTGCAAAATAAACCCTAATATAGCTACAATATAACGAATAATTATATTGTAGCTATTTTAGGATTTATATTTATTTTACAGGCAACTTTGTATTTATTTTAACTAGGTACAATAGCTATTAAATAGTTAATAACTATTTAATAGCTACCTAGTTAAATAATTACAAAATTACCTGTAAAATAAATCCTAACCTAAGTTACAATTAAACCTAACACTACACTATCAATAAATTAATTAAATAAACTACCTACAATTACCTACAATTAAATCAACTAAACTAAATTACAAAAACAAACAAACACTAAATTACAAAAAAAAAAAGATTACAAGAATTTTAAACTAATTACACCTACTCTAAGCCCCCTAAAAAAATAGCAAAGCCCCCCAAAATAAAAAAATGTCCTACCCTAATCTAAAATAAAAAGTTTACAGCTATTTTACCTAACCAGCCCTTAAAAGGGCCTTTTGCGGGGAATGCCCCAAAGAAAACAGCTCTTTTGCCTGTAAAAAAACATATAATACCCCCCCCCAACATTACAACCCATCACCCACTTACCCCTAATCTAACCCAAACCCCCCTTAAAAAACTTAACACTAAGCCCCTGAAGATCTTCCTACCTTGTCTTCACCACGCCGGGTATCACCTATCCGTCCAGAAGAGGCTCCGAAGTCTTCATCCTATCCGGCAAGAAGAGGTCCAGAAGAGGCTCCGAAGTCTTCATCCTATCCGGCAAGAAGAGGCGATCCGGACCGGCAAACATCTTCATCCAAGTGGCATCTTCTATCTTCATCCATCCGACGAGGAGCGGCTCCATCTTCAAGACCTCCGGCGCGGAACATCCTCTTCTCCCGACAACTAGACGACGAATCAAGGTTCCTTTAAGGGACGTCATCCAAGATGGCGTCCCTCGAATTCCGATTGGCTGATAGGATTCTATCAGCCAATCAGAATTAAGGTAGGAAAAATCTGATTGGCTGATTGAATCAGCCAATCAGATTCAAGTTCAATCCGATTGGCTGATTGGATCAGCCAATCAGATTGAGCTTGCATTCTATTGGCTGATCGGAACAGCCAATAGAATGCAAGCTCAATTCTAGGGGGCTTAGAGTAGGTGTAATTAGTTTAAAATTCTTGTAATCTTTTTTTATTTTTTGTAATTTAGTGTTTGTTTGTTTTTGTAATTTAGTGTTGGTTTTTTTTTGTAATTTAGTTTAGTTGATTTAATTGTAGGTAATTGTAGGTAGTTTATTTAATTAATTTATTGATAGTGTAGTGTTAGGTTTAATTGTAACTTAGGTTAGGATTTATTTTACAGGTAATTTTGTAATTATTTTAACTAGGTAGCTATGAAATAGTTATTAACTATTTAATAGCTATTGTACCTAGTTAAAATAAATACAAAGTTGCCTGTAAAATAAATATTAATCCTAAAATAGCTACAATATAATTATTATTTATATTATAGCTATATTAGGGTTTATTTTACAGGTAAGTATTTAGCTTTAAATAGGAATAATTTATTTAATAAGATTTATTTTATTTCGTTAGATTTAAATTATATTTAAGTTAGGGGGGTGTTAGTGTTAGGATTAGACTTAGTTTTAGGGGTTAATACATTTATTAGAGTAGCGGTGAGGTCCGGTCGGCAGATTAGGGGTTAATAAGTGTAGGTAAGGTAGCGGCGACATTGGGGGGGGGGGCAGATTAGGGGTTAATAAATATAATATAGGGGTCGGTGGTGTTAGGGGCAGCAGATTAGGGGTACATAGGTATAATGTAGGTGGCGGCGTTGTACGGAGCAGCAGATTAGGGGTTAATAATAATATGCAGGGGTCAGCGATAGCGGGGGCGGCAGATTAGGGGTTAATAAGTGTAAGGTTAGGGGTGTTTAGACTCGGGATACATGTTAGAGTGTTAGGTGCAGACTTAGGAAGTGTTTCCCCATAGGAAACAATGGGGCTGCGTTAGGAGCTGAACGCTGCTTTTTGCAGGTGTTAGGTTTTTTTCACCTCAAACTGCCCCATTGTTTCCTATGGGGGAATCGTGCCAAGCACGTTTTTGAAGCTGGCCGCGTCCGTAAGCAACGCTGGTATTTAGATTTACAGTGGCGGTAAATATGCCTGTACGCTCCCTTTTTGGAGCCTAACGCAGCCATTCAGACAACTCTATATACCAGCGTTGTTTAAAAGGTGCGGGGGAAAAAAACCACGCGTAGCTAATGCACCCCTTCTAACGCAAAACTCTAAATCTAGGCGATAGTTATGTTCCATCAATAGTGTAATGCTTGCACATTAAATCATTTTATTATTGCTCTTTTATGTCCCTTTTAGAGTATCTATCTATAATTTTAGTGGAATCTAAATTTAATGAACAATTTACTGTAATGTAAATCAGACATTTCCTTTAAAGGGACATAATACATATATGCTGCTAAATCACTTGAAAGTAAAACAGCATAACTATAGAAAGCTGTAGCAAAATATCACCTGAGTATCTCTATATAAAAAAAAGAAGATATTTTACCTCACAATTACCACAGCTCACCAGTGTAAGTTCTCTGTAAAAAGTTATCTTTCAGTTACTGCCCAGCTGCAGGTAAAAAAGGGAAGAAATAAACAACAGCCAATCAACATCAGCAGTGCTGAGGTCATGAACTCTTTTACTGTGATCTCATGAAATTTCACTTAACTCTCATGAGATTTCATAGTAAACTTCCTTAAACTTAATAGGGAAATAACATGAGTGTGCACGAGGCTCACTCCCTTGCATGTCCCGGGACAGGCATACTGAATTGCTGCTTAAAGACCTTTGCAATGGGGTGTGAATACTTAGGACATTTTGAGGTAAAATATCTTTCTTTTTTACATAGAGATGTTTAGGTGATCTTTTCTAGCCAGCTTTTTAGAGCTATGCTACATCACTTTCAAGTGTTTCAATATTTGGGTTTCATGTCCCTTTAATTAGCACTTATTGACCCAAAGTGTGAATTTCTGAGCTATTGAGGTGACCTTAGTGCTATTTGTTTCCTTTATTCTCATATTATGCTGACTGTAAACAAAGTCCCATCTATGATTTTTATTCTATAATTAACCAAGACACATTTTATTGTGTTTCTGTGTTTACAGTAAATCGCTGCCTGTTGGTTCTTTGTTTTCAGTAAACTTAATGTACACAGAACAGTAAGTTTTACCTTGCATGCAATTAGTGACACCTGTTTGTCACTCAGATAGCGCTAATTATGTAGGTCACAACCAGACTGATTATCGATCTGGTCAGCAATCCAGTGATACTCATCATAATAGCTGTGTGGTATGGTCAAGCCCCATATTATCTATATTCAAGAGGAGTCAAAATTCATAATCCTCTAGCAGCTTTGAAATTTTGGTGTGCTATTGAAATGAATGGGGTTATCTCAACATACCCCTAGAACTACCAGTGACACAAAAGAGTTGTTGTTTGCAGTGTTTGATTGCTTATGAGTTATTGAGTTACCACTTTACTCTAGTAGCTTGGCATGATAATTGACATTTGCTTTGATGACTTTGATTATGTTATGTCCCTGACTTCTGTTAATGACCTTGGCTTGTATTCTGTGACTATGTTTACAGCTCTGAGTTTTAAACATTTTTTTGCTTGTTTATTATTATGCACCTGCTATTCAATTTGTTCTGTATTTGTCTGTGCTGGTTTGACCTGGACTAGCTGACTATGTACCCTCTACTACCCTATACTTGACATTACTGATACTATTATCCTCAGACTGTTGCTAGGATAATAGTGTCAGTAGTATTTTATAACTGAAAAGTGTACTGCACCCTGTACTATGGATCTTTTATAACTGCAAAGTGTACTGTACCCTGTACTATGGATCTATTATAACTGAAAAGTGTAGTGTACCCTGTACTATGGATCTTTTATAACTGAAAAGTGTACTGTACCCTGTATTATGGATCTTTTATAACTGAAAAGTGTATTGTACCCTGTACTATGGATCTTTTATAACTGAAAAGTGTACTGCACCTTGTACTATGGATCTTTTATAACTGAAAAGTGTACTGCACCCTGTACTATGGATTTATTATATCTGAAAAGTGTACTGCACCCTGTACTATGGATCTTTTATAACTGAAAAGTGTATGGCACCCTGTACTATGGATCTTTTATAACGGAAACGTGTATTTTACTTTGTACTGTGGATTTTTTTTTTTATAACTGAAAAGTGTACTGCACCCTGTACTTTGGATCTTTCATAACTGAAAAGTGTACTTTACTTTGTACTATGGATTTTTTATAACTGAAAAGTGTACTGCACCCTGTACTATGGATCTTTTATAACTAAAAAGTGTACTTTACTTTGTACTATGGATTTTTTTATAACTGAAAAGTGTATTGTACCCTGTACTATGGATCTTTTATAATTAAAAAGTGTACTGAACCCTGTACTATGGATCTTTTAAAACTGAAAAGTGTACTGCACCTGTACTATGGATATTATATAACTGAAAAGTGTACTGCACCCTGTACTATGGATCTTTTATAACTGAAAAGTGTACTGCACCCTGTACTATGGTTCTTTTATAACTGGAAAGTGTACTGCACCCTGTACTATGGATCATTTATAACTGAGAAGTGTACTGCACCCTGTACTATCAATCTTTTGTAATTGACAAGTGTACTGCACCTGTACTATGGATCTTTTATAACTGAAAAGTGTACTGCACCCTGTACTATGGATCTTTTATAACTGAAAAGTGTATTTTACTTTGTACTATGGATCTTTTATAACTGAAAAGTGTACTGCACCTGTACTATAAATCTTTTACAACTGAAAAGTGTACTTTACTTTGTACTATGGATTTTTTATAACTGAAAAGTGTACTGCACCCTGTACTATGGCTTTTTTATAACTGAAAAGTATACTGCACCCTGTACTTTGGATCTTTTATAACTGAAAGTGTACTGCCCCCTGTACTATGGATTTATTATAACTGAAATGTGTACAGCACCCTGTACTATGGGTCTTTAATAACTGAAAAGTGTACTGCACCCTGTACTGTTGATTTATTATAACTGAAATGTGTACAGAACCCTGTACTATGGATCTTTTATAACTGAAAAGTGTACAGCACCTTGCTAAAAACATTTAACAATTGTTATATTGAATTATTTTATGATCTATTCAACTGATTTACATGCACAGTTATCTAAGATTTAATAATCTATTCCTTATGTTGTCATACACTGGAAGATAGATTGTGTCTCACTGCATTTGTACTATGATCATGGTTAGGTTTAGATGCTTGATGGTAGTACTTGTTTACAACAAGCCCTTATGGTTCAGGATCACTAATGCTTAAATATATATATATTTAAAAAGAAAAAGAAAATTTTCTTCTAGTTAAAAAACATTGGAATGTAAAATATGCATAACTTTGGGTTGTGCGCACTTGGAGGCCTACTTATCAAGCCGTCAACTGCAAATACGCTGGAATTCCGCAGCATAATTGTGGCGAGCCTGATTCCCCTTAGTTATCAAAGCCTACAGACCGGCAAAAGTTGAAATCTGTGACGTAACATACGATCCGCTGGTCTCAGTCTGACACAGATCGATGCTTACGTCACTACAGATGTTCCGAATGCAAATTCGGCACTTTCTGACTAATTTTGCTAGTTAACAAATGTCTAACATAGTTAACAAATGTCTAAAGTGTATTTTACTTTGTACTATGGACAGGGCCGCCACTAGATATTTTGGGGCCCCTGACTCAACCATTGATCAGGGCCCCCCCCCCCCCTCCTTTGACATGTGCAATTTTTGACCAAGTGACTAAAATGTATATGCACTTTATTCTTAATTGTCTATTTAAACTTGGAAATGTTGTAAAGGTAGTAACATACACACACACAGACACACACACTCATACACTGAAACACACAAACAAACTCACACATAAGGATTCACATATAGACACTCTAGCAGACACGCAAAGAAACACACTCAGACACAGAAACCCAATCAGACACTTAGCACTTGTTTACATTGACCTGACAAGTAATGAGGTAAACTACAGTTTTGTAAAAAAAAGGAGATTTAGAAAACAAAATATGGAGTTCTGATTATCTTTTTGTAAAGGAAGATGACAACTAAATTTCGACAACAGCATGCAGTGGCTGAAAGGAAGGGCCCTGAACTGCCTAAACAATAATTTAAAGGTTAAATGGTGGAGTGGTTACTTCCGGAAAGGTCTTGTTAGTCTCAAAGTCTGTAGAAAGATGTGAATAATCAGTAGTAAGGTCAAAATGTCCTAAAAAGGAACAGACAATGGACACACACACACAAACTCAAACTTGCACATACACCCAAGGAAACACTGACAGAGACAGCCTCAGAAAACACACAAAGACATATACACACACACAGAGAGACAACCACATGAAAAACACAGAAAGACATACATACACACACCCTCACTGAGACATCCACAGAAAACACATACATACATACATACATACACACAAACAACCTCACAGAAACACCCATAGAAAAAGCTCAAAGACATATGCACACAACCTCACAGACATCCACAGAAAATGCACAAAGACATACACACCCACCCTCACAGAGAGACCCACAGATAAAAAATACATACACATAGAGACACAAACCAAAGCACAAAGACATAAACACATACACCCACAGAAACACTCACAGGAGGAAACATTTATGCACCTTGCATCCCCTAAATCAACAGTGTAAATGTGCAAACAAAAATAATTCTGTGAATTCAAAATTGTACATTAATGAGCTGGGTAGATGGCTAGATGAAGAAAAGTACCTTTAAAAGGTTGACATATGTTTGTTTGTTTTTTTCCCATTTTCCCCAACCAAGAGCACCACTTCAAATATAGTGTACAAATTTTCCCATCTGTCAGCTGTACTTATAGATTTTGAAAATGCTGTACTCTATATGGTCTTGGTGGGACCATAAGCTGTGGTACTTATACCATTAGATCTGGTTAAATGCAGGATTTAGGCTTGTTGGTATGTATTTCAAAACTAAGTCAGCTGTAGTGTAAACTGAACAGTTTTAAGTTAACCTGTCTCATTTCAAACACTGAGCAATCTTAGTCTGAGAGTATAAAATTTTATGCAGATGTAAAAATCTTAGATAAAATACCTCCTTGCATCTGGAAAGTCCTTGCATAAAGGGGCAGTAAACTGGAATGTAATATATATATATATATAAAATGCATATCTGCCAAAAGGGCATCTACCATTTGTGTATTGAGGAGGAAACATTTCTGCATGCTTTTAAATATAGAATTTCTACAGCATTGTCAAATAATCATAAATAAACTGCTGCTAAAAAAAAAATGTTTTTATGGACCCCTGGCCCCACCATACAACTACTACCACACTGAAGTTACAATCCAAAATTGCACAAAGAAATAAAAAACATTTGCTAAGTAAGTCCACCTCCTCTTCAAATGAAAGTGATCTGCCGTCTGACTCAGGCACACACTGTACAAAGTGCCAAGTCTGTCTCACACTGAGCATAGTGGTTTAGTGCACACTAAGAAATCCTCTCAAATGCTAATACTTTACTACTTGTAATAACATTTCCCATGATCAATTAGCACTCTGCTGTAGTACCCACTGGTGGCTGCAAAAAATAAAAAAAAAAAAAAAAAAAAATAATTTTTTTTTTTTTTTTTTTTTTAGTTCTTGCCTCATGGGGCCCCCCTGGCTCATTGGGCCCCTGACAGGAGTCATCCCTGTCACCCCCTGATGGCGGCCCTGACTATGGATCTCCTATAACTAAAAAGTGTACTGCACCTGTACTATAAATCTTTTACAACTGAAAAGTGTACTTTACTTTGTACTATGGATTTTTTATAACTGAAAAGTGTACTGCATCTTGTACTCAGGGCCGACTAAAGATATTGTGCTTCCTGGGTCCAAGAATCAAACAACACCCCACTACCCACAGTAACATTACTGATTAGCATCAACCAACTAGCCTGGCTGCTGACCTTATTAAGCCTGCCTGCATGCAACCAATACTTATGCACAATTTTTCAATAAGTGGGAAGGTAGTTAGGGAAGAGATGCACTTGTCCTACCTTGAATGTTGCCCCTGACCAGTTCTGTGTCTTTGTGCATGATGATGTTAAGCTGCTGGGAACCTGTTACTTCCCCCACGGAAACAGAGGACAGAAGAGGTCTGGCTCTGATAACGACTGACTCAGTCACTGAAGTGCTGCCCCTTGTCAAGTGTTGCCTGGGTCAATTGGACCCACTTGGTCCTATGGTTGAGCAAGCTCTGCTTGTACTATGGATCTTTTATAAGTGAAATGTGTACTGCACCCTGTACAATGGATCTTTTGTAACTGAAATGTGTACTGCACCCTGTACAATGGATCTTTTATAACTGAAAAGTGTACTGCACCCTGTACTATGGATCTTTTATAATTGAAATGTGTACTGCACCCTGTACAATTGATCTTTTATAACTGAAAAGTTTACTGCACCCTGTACTATTGATCTTTAATAACTGAGAAGTATACTGCACCCTTTACTATGGATCTTTTATAACTGAAAGTGTATTGTACCCTGTACTATGGATTTTTTTTTAACTTAAACTTGTACTGCACCCTGTACTATGGATCTTCTATAACTGCGAAGTGTACTGCACCCTGTACTATGGATCTTTTATAACTGAAAAGTGTACGGCACCCTGTACAATGGATTTATTTATAACTGAAAAGTGTACTGCACCTTGTACTATGGATCTTTAATAACTGAAAAGTGTACTGCACCCTGTACTATGGATCTTTTATAACTACTGAAAAGTGTATTGTACCTTGTACTATGGTTCTTTTATAACTGAAAAGTGTACTGCACCCTGTACTATGGCTTTTTTATAACTGAAAAGTATACTGCACCCTGTACTTTGGATCTTTTATAACTGAAAGTGTACTGCCCCCTGTACTATGGATTTATTATAACTGAAATGTGTACAGCACCCTGTACTATGGGTCTTTAATAACTGAAAAGTGTACTGCACCCTGTACTGTTGATTTATTATAACTGAAATGTGTATGGAACCCTGTACTATGGATCTTTTATAACTGAAAAGTGTACAGCACCTTGCTAAAAACATTTAACAATTGTTATATTGAATTATTTTATGATCTATTCAACTGATTTACATGCACAGTTATCTAAGATTTAATAATCTATTCCTTATGTTGACATACACTGGAAGATAGATTGTGTCTCACTGCATTTGTACTATGATCATGGTTAGGTTTAGATGCTTGATGGTAGTACTTGTTTACAACAAGCCCTTATGGTTCAGGATCACTAATGCTTAAATATATATATATTTAAAAAGAAAAAGAAAATTTTCTTCTAGTTAAAAAACATTGGAATGTAAAATATGCATAACTTTGGGTTGTGCGCACTTGGAGGCCTACTTATCAAGCCGTCAACTGCAAATACGCTGGAATTCCGCAGCATAATTGTGGCGAGCCTGATTCCCCTTAGTTATCAAAGCCTACAGACCGGCAAAAGTTGAAATCTGTGACGTAACATACGATCCGCTGGTCTCAGTCTGACACAGATCAATGCTTACGTCACTACAGATGTTCCGAATGCAAATTCGGCACTTTCTGACTAATTTTGCTAGTTAACAAATGTCTAACAGGTACGCTTGTCACTATTCCGGCCCGGCATACCTGCTTTTCAATCCGCCGCCCTGGAGGCGGCGGATGCCGTAGGAATCAATGGGAGTCTGAAAGCAGCGAAAGCTATGTTCGCTGCTGCCCGATACCCCATTGATTCCTGTGGGAGAATAAAAGTTATGTGTACACTTAACACCCTAACATGTACCCCGAGTCTAAACACCCCTAATCTGCCACCCCCTGAGCTTTCATCCTATTGGCTGATCCAATCAGCCAATAGGATTGAGCTTGCATTCTATTGTCTATTCCAATCAGCCAATAGAATGAAAGCTCAATCCTATTGGCTGATTGCAACAGCTTAATTCCGATTGGCTGATAGAATTCTGGTAGAACGCGACCACAAATGCATTTCCTGAGACCCAAATGCTAGGGAAGAATTTCCAGCCATTTTCCTCCTAAAGTTAGAGTCATAGTCCCTCCACACACTGTCTTTATGGTGTTGATAAATCCAGTGTATGGTGTCGACGTGCTTCAGCAACGCCTGTCCCTGGTCTGGGTATTTGTCCAGATAACATGACGAGAGGATCCTGAAACATTTGAGCCACTCATCAAATGTTTCAGGTCGCTTAATTTGCTTAGGCCCTGTTCCGTCCGCACTCTTCTCTTTCTGCCTATGCGCTTCCATGGAGAGTTCGAAAATGTTTACATACCGACCCTCCTGAATTCTCCTAACCAACTTCTGCTTCAGATGACCATGAAGCAAAAAAATTGGGCACAATAAAGCATCACCTGCTAAAGCTGCTTTCCTGGTAAGCGCCACTGGAGCTGCCTGTATTTGCCCTTGCGCTAACGGAGTCACTACCTCAACTCTCTGATCTTTTTGCAACTGACCTGACCTCTTTTCTTTAAGCATTTTATACATGCGCTTTTGTCCTTTGGATTTTAAACCTAAAGACGTGTCGCTATCTAAATCAGAGTCAGTAGTGGATGAGTCTGATAATTGTTCCCTAGGGTGTTTAGGTGCAGGTGACTCACCGTTCCCAGCGGCAGATGTAGTGGGAACCTCTGTTGCTGCTCCCACTAGAGAAGTCTGCACCGCCATAGGGGCCGATCCCCCAGAGCTCGCATCACCAACTGCTGGTGTAGATGGAATTGGTGGCAATGCTGTAACTGATGAAGCTGTTGTCACTGATGAGGCTGCTGTACCTTCAGATGCCATGACCGGTGATGTGGTGGCCACCGCCAAAGGAGAGGTGACAGGGGGAACCTGCCTTCCGGATAACACTTCCTGCAAAACAGAAAGAAAATCGCGAGCACTTTGCCCTGAAGCCAGAGGAAACCCAGGTGTGACCTGAGAGGCCCTACTCGTGCCCTGCTCACAAACATTTCCCACCCCTTGCATAGCATTCAACACATTATCCTGGAACCCCAAACTTGGAGACCCTGCAGCTTGCACATTTGCAACCCTTTGCACATACATATTATCCACGTTAACATTGTGATGAGGTACATGCACAGTATTAGCAATTACATCCACATGCGGCATGGAAACGGTCTGCCTATTCACATTTGCATCATTAACATTCATCACACCCGCATTCTGCCTAAGCCCATTAATGGCTTAAACATTGAGGCCAGAATCAGACTGCATGTTAGAAATATCAGTAAAAGCATTTGTATTAACTGTCTGCACATTCACATTATGCCCAGTATTAACATTCTGCACCGTCCCAACATTAGGCTAAATAATTGGGGCATTTACCCTATGACCAGAGATATTCTGTCCTGCCCCAGTCCAAGCATTAGCATGCATTCCAACATTGTTGCTGTTATCATCAGCCTGCACAGTCACAGCATTTCCCCTGTTAGTTGCATTGTTACAGCTTTCACGCACAGAAATATTAACCCCATCACTGCCTGAAATTAAACTCCCATGAGCTTCCTTTACTACCGTCACATTTTTATATTGGGCAAAACCTTGCATAGACCCCCCCAAGCCCCACCGGCGACTGACTAGGTGGCCCCTGGCCAGAGAGCGCTTACGGTGCTCACCTGCCAGGGATCCGCGTCTGATTGATGACCGGCCTCGTGTGTACTGCGCAATTGCGCTGACGTCACCGGAAGCATCATCAGGCCCAACCAGACGCCGGGCCTGGTGAAGATGCGACCGGAGCTGGACGCCGAGCCATAGCCTGATGGCCCAGATAAGTGACCAGGATGGGCGCATGCCTAGGGGCAGAGGGAGACCCTGTAAGGACCTCACGCTCCACTAGTGGGGCATGAGGAGGTGCTGGGGCAGATTGGCCAATGGGTGAGGGGGCCGTGGGAGGAGCTAACGGCCGCAACGTAGGCCTCGTGGGGGTTAAAAAAGATGGCGGATCTAACGCCAAAATCATTTGTCCCGGGGGGGGGGGCTTGTGGGCCATGCTGGGTTGTTTGAATATTACTAATAGGCTGTCCAGAGGTAATAGCAGCCGCTAAGGTGGAAAGAAGGGATGCAACAGCACCTGCCGCAGGGGGAGGGAGGGCTGCAAACATGCCAAAAAATGATAAATCAGGATTAATAGTGCCAGGCAAATTAACTTTGAATGCCAACTTAGCCTCCCCATCCTGGGCAATAGGAGAAGTAGGCTGGGATTCTGGGACCACTACTGGAGGGGTTGGGAGCAGGGAAAGGGGAGGGGGGTAGATGTCCACCCTAGTAGGTAAGGAATGACTGGTATTGGGTACAGTGGTTTGAGCAGGGACCTGAACTGGAACCTGAATAGGGGGGGAGGAGGGGGAGAGGGTGGAATTTCATCAATGATTTGGGAGGTAGGAATAAATTCCTCAACATCGTTGATACTTAGCTGCTGTTCTTGTAGTCCACACTGAGTAACTGGTATATTTCCCTCTCTAAACCCCAGGGGGGAGCTGAAGAGCGTGTGGAACGTCTCATGATGCACAGAAGGATTGAAGAATGGAGAGGAGAAGATTCAAGGAGAAGATTCAACTTGTCAGCTTCCTGTCCAGGATCAAAGAGGCCCAGGAACTGTAGGCACCAGCATAAGAAAGGTAAGCCACTCTCTGCCCCTGCAACATTGTTGCAATTTACTCAAAATCTCACTCTCCCTGGCAGCCTTAACCCTTATGCCGCTGCAAGCCTATTTGGCTCTACACTTACTTAGTGTTTTGTTATTTTTTTGTAACTTAGTTGTTAGTTTTTTGTAACTTTGTAATTTTTAATAGTAGATTTAAATTATTTGAGTAGGGTTTGGTTTTTGAATATGTAATTTAGTTAATTTAATTTGTAGTTTAATGTAATTTTAGTATAACAGTTAGGGTAGATTAATTATTAGTTTAATATAGTTTAATGTGATTTTAGTATAACAGTTAGGATAGATTAATTATTAGTTTAATGTAATTTTAGTATAATAGTTAGGGTAGGTTAATTAATAGTTTAATATAGTTTAATGTAATTTTAGTATAACAGTTAGGGTAGATTAATTAGTAGTTTAATATAGATTAATTTAAATCTAAAGGTAAGTTTAAATTTATTATAAGATAGGGATGAGTTAATATTTAATGTAAAGTTAGCGGGTTGTTAGGTTTAGGGGTTAATAGCTTAATTTAGTTTATGACAATGTTGGGGGCTGG
The DNA here is from genome assembly GCF_027579735.1 of Bombina bombina. Classification (NCBI taxonomy): domain Eukaryota; kingdom Metazoa; phylum Chordata; class Amphibia; order Anura; family Bombinatoridae; genus Bombina; species Bombina bombina. The sequence continues at coordinate 182,929,382 of NC_069507.1, forward strand.
CGGTTTAGGGGTTAATAGGTTTAGAAAGTGCTAGTGATGTGGAAGGCCAGAGGTTTAGGGGTTAATACATTTAGTTAGTTACGGCGGGGTCCGGGAGTGGCAGAATAAGGGTTAATTAGTTTATTAGAGTTGCGGCGGTGTCGGGGAGCTGCTGGATAGGGGTTAATAACTTTATTTAGTTGTGGCAGGGTCCGGGAGCCGCGGGATAGGGGTTAATAACTTTATTTAGTTGCGGTGGGGTCCGGGAGCGGCGGGATAGGGGTTAAACATTTTAGTATAGTGGCGGTGTTTAGTGACAGTACACAAATAAAGCTGGGAAAAAGCCGAATAGCAGCGAGATTGATGACTGTTTAGTTAACAGTCTGCTGCTCATCGCCCCGTACTTGGTGCGCGGCTTTTTGACAGCTTTTTTGTTAAATATGGAGAGCGTATTCAGGTCTGCGGTCGCGATGTTAGGCGATGTTAGGCGAGCGTATTGGTGCCGTCGACTGCAAGTAAGTTGACGGCTTGATAAGAAGGCCTCTTGGTTTAATGCAGTGTCTGGTTACTTTGCGATTGATAAGAGTTAGACATGTACATTTGTTTTTGAGATTTTCCTTTTCATAAGCAAAAAACGAAAATCCGAATGAATGCACCATCTAACATTAAAGAACATGGAAAATACCATCAGTATTCATTTGTTTCCTTTAATTTTGTTTTAAGGGTTAAATATTTACCTTAATGTCCTGGAGAGCTTACTTACCCGTTCCTCTTCTTGCCAGAGCCCGAAAGCACTAAAAGGAGGCTTAGCACGCTCGGCTTCCAGGACCTGCACTAACGGGAACCAAGAGCATTAAAGGGACATTCCAGCCGAAAATGTAAATACACATAGATGAATGACATTTTTGAATATAAACATATTTGCAATATACATGCATTAGCTAAAACACTCCTAGTATAAGCTATCACTGTTTTAGTGTTAACATTTTTCTCTGGACGTGCATGTTTAAAATAGATAGATATTCTCAGTGCACCAGCATTTTAAATACTGTGGCTACTCAGAGTGCCCGTTGGGCTTGTATCATGTCAGCAATGAACAAATTGAGTCATTACCAGATGGTACAAGCACCTTATGCTCTCTGAGCAAGTGCTGTGTGTAAAATGTTGGTGCACGGTGCATACTTAAATCCACTTTAGAAAGAGCTATAGCTTTTATTAGAAGCATTTTTGCTAATACATGTATATTACAGAAATGCTTCTATTCATAACTGAAATGCATCCATGTGGATTCCAATTTGGGATGGAATGTCCCTTTAAGCTTAGTGTTAGTGTGGCCGGGGCTCTGGCGAGAAAAGGATCAGGTTAACTCTCTCTCCAGAGCATTTTAAGGGAAGTATCACCTGTAGCATTGAAACATTTACATTCGCTTAACGAAAGCATATGTAAATGTTTAATGAAAATTGATTTGCGTTTTATTTTAAACTAAACAAAAACGGAATGGTACGGGCAACAAATATTCAGGGAAACAAATTTTCTCGAATATACAAAATGAAATTTTCTGTCATGCACATCTCTAAATAGTGTTAGTTTTTTTTTTTTAATAACGTGCTCCATCGAAGTCTATGGGGAGAAGAAGAAGTTAGCACGGTCGTGATATCCGAAGTCCTGAAGTTAGCTGACATTGGGTTTTGATAGCACGCAAACCATTTACTTTCAACTTGTAATATGTGTACTAACCTGTACGCGTTAAAAGTTTTTGCGCACTAGCGAAAGAGCTAAATAGTGCACCACTTGTAGCCCTTTAGCTGTAGTTTCATCTGAAATTGATTGTTCTTTTTATAGGAACAGTTTGCCAAAGATAAGATGCAGTATCAACATTTTAACTTTATATCCTTTGAAATTATAATATGTAGTAAAAAAAAAAAAAACAATGTATATTTCTAATTGCATAATTATATATGATCTTAAAATACCATGGACCAAAATCACAGCAATAATAAATGTAATTGTATGTGGAAAAAAGGATGATGAGGGTGATGTTTGTTGTACGTTTGTAGCAGTGAGTTTTGGATGAGTTTTATTAATAATAAAAAAAAAAAAACAACAGATGGTGAAGCAAATGTGATATCTTAATTGGTTAACTGGTGTTTTTAGATGAAGGTTTAAGGGTCACTAAGGTATGTTCTTTGGCCAGCAGTTCATGCCTGGGGGAAAATCTGTGTGGTCTTAAATACTTGAATCAGTTTTCTGAAAAGCTCATATATTTTCTCTTATTACATAGTTTTCATGAAAATGCAATAAACTTGATTATTAAAACTTATTAAAACAAGTGAATATATGTAAGAGAAAGTAGACCATAGGGATAACTGTGCTAGTTTTCAATCAAACTTAAAGACTCTACTGTTCAGGGATGCATATAATATACACTAAAAGTTTCTTATCTTAGTTCCTCTCCTCCTTTAGTTATCCCCTGAACCCCTTTAGAATGTAAGCCTACGGGCCTAGCTGCTTTGTAGATCACCTTCATGAGACCTGATTTACAACGGTGAAACTCTTGGCAGGGCCCTTTATCCTTTTGTCTCCCATAATTGTTACCTTGCATAATAAACCCATGTTTTTAGCGCTGTGAAATATGTTGGCGCTCTACAAATAATTAATAATAATACTATCAGCTGATATTTTTTTTTTAATATTTTTAATTTAGAACAATTATTTACCACCATCCAGCTTGCAGTGAAACATAAAGAATTCATAATTAATATTTTTAATTGAATTTGCACAGAGATAACTTGTGTAGTCATCAAGGTGTAACTAGATGTGGCTGGGCACCAGGATGTGGTGGACCATTCTAATTCAACCCTGCCCTTTCTAGCTTTTTGCAATCAGCAGAAGCTGAGATGGCGGCCACGTAGCAGAACGTGAACCTGCTACTCTATGAATGTCAGTCATTCTTCCCCTATGGATAGTCTATGTCAGAGGATATGCATAGTATTCCTGTACAAGTATTGTGACAGGTTTTACTGTACAGAAACACTGTGGCAGCTATCATGGAAACCCTGACACCATATTAAACTGTGAGTCTGGTTTCCAGTGGGGCACACAGAGGGGCCAGATATGATGGAGGTGGAATGGAGATGCTACTAATTGCAAGGCCCAGATGGACTCCCCAGAGATGGTTGCCTGGTCCCAATTGAGACCTCTGAAACACCTGAATCTATTGTCAAATTAAAGGGATATTGTACTCTGACATTTTCTTTTCTTTAATGTGTTCCCAATAGCCCATTGTACCTGCTGAAATGTATTTAATTGTTTGGAAGAAAAAAAATGTTTGTTTTTTTAATTTGAAATAACTCTGTTTTTCTATAGAAACCACAACCTACACTGAAAATATGAATAAAAAGCATGATCTCTGTAGAGAAGCTATGCAAATGGGAGACAATAGCCCTAATTAATCTCCCAGTGCAGGGTAGGAGAGAGATAGTTTTGTGTCTGAAATAGTTGGTTATGCCCAGCCATAATTAGCAAAACCTAACTATATTTAGACATAGATAACATTAGGACTGCTTTACCTGCAGACACAGCCTATTTTTATGGGCATGTCCTTGATAACAACAGGTGATTGCTGTATTAAGCAAAAACAGTTATTTAAATTACAAAAATAAACATGAATGGATATTTCCCATACATTTAATACTCTGCAGTAGGTATAACAAGTCATTTGGAACGCTTTAAGAGAAAACAAATTTTATGGTACAGTGTCCCTTTAACATCTCAATGACCAGCACTGTACAGGGAACAGTGCTGGTTGTTTAGCCCTGTTTACCCTGTATGGCAGCTGTTTCCTGGGCTGATAGTGTGCCTATCTTGGTCCTCTTGAGCGAAGCAGGGCAGGAATAGTATATTGGAGGGCACCACAGGCTATCGATCGTAGGGACAGGGTATTATGCCTGTTAGTTAGGTGTCTCCATTCATGAGATACATGAGATACACGCTGCCAGTCACAGTGATTGTATTCTTATAATGGAGCCTAGATACTAGCATGCAGGAGAAGGCAGTCCAGTGATTCACAAAAAAGTGGCCTATGGTCATGTGTTTACTGTGTCAGCCAGCCATTATGATCACATGTCAAAAACAATGCTTGTCTTGGCCCCTCCCCTTTTGTCCCAGTGAACACGTACAGTGATAAAAGTGTAAAGTGTATTTTAATAAAGTGTTTTTATATTTTTTAATGTATTTTATTTTAATAAAGTTTATTTATTGTTGTTGTTTTTTAACCCCTACATTTTATTTTCTTCCCTTGGAAATAAAAGGGTTAAACATAGTGGCCTCTAGTTATCAAGCCGTCAACCTCAAATATGCTGGAATTCCGCAGCGTATTTGTGACGAGACTGATTCGCCTAAGTTATCAAGCCCTACACACCGGCAAAAGTAGAATTTTGTGACGTAAGCTACGATCCGCCGGACTCAGTCCGACACAGATCGATTCTTATGTCACTCCAGATGTGCCGAACGCAAGTTCGGCACAATCTGACTACTTTTGAAAGTTATCAAATTCCTAGCAGGTACGCTCGGCACTTTTCCGGCCCAGCGTACCTGCTGATCCAATCTGATTGGCTGATTGGATCAGCCAATCCAATTGAACTTGAATCTGATTGGCTGATTGAATCAGCCAATATTTTTCCTACCTTAATTCTGATTGGCTGATAGAATCCTATCAGCCAATCGGAATTCGAGGGACACCATCTTGGATGACGTCCCTTAAAGGCGTCGGTTGAAGAGGATGGATCCACGTCGGCTGGGAAGAAGATGGCTCCGCTCCGGATGGATGAAGATTGAAGACGCCGCCTGGATGAAGACTTCTATTGGATGGAAGACCTCTTCAGCGCCCCTTGGATGATGACTTCTATTGGATGGAAGACCTCTTCAGCGCACCTTGGATGTTGACTTCTATCGGATGGAAGACCTCTTCAGCGCCCCTTGGATGATGACTTCGGCCCAGCTGGGTGAACACGACTCAAGGTAGGGAGATCTTCAAGGGGTAGTGTTAGCTTATTTAAGGGGGGTTTGGGTTTGCCGAAGAGCAGCGAGATCGGATGAGTGATAACTATCACAGTCCACTGCTCATCGCCCCGTACTTGGTGCGCGGCTTTTTGACAGATTTATTGATAACTTTGGCGAACGTATTCAGGTCCGCGGCGGCGATGTGAGGCGAGCTTAGGCGAGCGTATTGGGGCCGGCGAAGGCAGGTACGTACGGAGCTTGATAACTAGAGGCCAGTGTGTCAAAATACCTCTAGATTAATACCCTGGGGTGTCTAAATTCTACAAATATATACTTTTGTGTAGCAGTTTCAAAATGGGTGACCACTATTTAGCTTGAGTCTAAGGGGCCGATTTAACAAGCTGTCAATCAGCCCCAATGCAGCTGTTTAGGCTTGCCGGAAACAGTTGTAAAGACCGCTGCTCCTTAACTCGTACACCTCCTCTGAGGCTGCGGACATTAATCCGCCTGATCGTATATGGTTGGGTTGATTGACACCCCCTGCTAGGGACCGATTGGCCGCAAATCTACAGGGAGCAGCATTGCACAAGCATTTCACCAGAACTGCTAGTGCAATGTTAAATGCCAACAGCGTATGCTGTCGGCATTCAGCGATGTCTGTCGGACATGATCCACTGAGCGGATCATGTCAGACAGACACTTGATAAATCAGTCCCTAAGCATAGTACATTTTAGCATTAAAACAATAATTTCATCTTTGTAGTATTTGGTCTATATTTGCTATAAGTTACTTGGAAAAAATAGACATATGGGGTATTCGTAAAATCAGGACAACGTAACAAATCTATTTGGTGGTAAATTCGCTTTAGCTGCACTAGTTTTGTAGAAATAGTTATAAATAAAACTGCAAAAATGACTTTTTCTTATTTATTGTTATTTTATGTACCCATATAGGGCATCACTAGAACGTCCTGTTTGTCTGTTAAAAATGTTGTATAATATGTATGGGTGCTCTTAAAGGGACAAGAAAACAACATTTTCATTTCATGATTCAGATAGAGCAAACAATTTTAAACAAATTTCCAATTTACTTCTATTATGTAATTTGCCTAGTTCTCTTGGAATCCTTTGTTAAAAAGCATACCTAGGTAGTCTCAGGAGCTGGGAGCTAGCTACTGATTGGTAGCTGCTCATATATATACCTCTTATCATTGACTTACCAATGTATCCAGCTAGCTCCGAGTAGTGCAGTGCTGCTCCTTCAATAAAGGATACCAAGAGCACGTAGCAAAATTGATAATATAAGTAAATTGGAAAGTTGTTTAAAATTGTATGCTGTATCTGAATCATGAAGGAAAAGTTTTGGGTTTCATGTCCCTTTAACAAGAGAGCAGATAATTAAAGTGGTGGTAAATTCAAGCGTTTCAAAAATGCTAGGATTTACCAATGCTATAAATTAAAGGTGACTTTCAGTCATGAAGTATAAAAAGATGCTTAGTGCCATATGGCTAGCATGGTTATTGGCTAAGAGGTGGAAACCTCACCTCATTGAAATAAATTACTTTTGATATGGGTGGCCGGAGGTGCTTAGTTTAGGCAGAAGCTTGCGGCCAAACTAAAGGTACTTTCTCTATGTATTTTTTATACTTCACATTTATAGCTCTGGTAAACCTAGCGTTTTTGAAATGCTAGGATTTACCATCACTTTAAGGTGAAACCAAAATGGAGCAAAAATGCCAAAACTACTTGTGTCATTTAAGCACAGAAAATGGCAATAACCTTGATCCTTTAAAGGGACACTGAACCCAATTTTGTTATTTTGTTATTCAGATAGAGCATGAAATTTTAAGCAACTTTCTAATTTACTCCTATTATCAAATTTCCTTCATTCTCTTGGTATCTTTATTTGAAATGCAAGAATGTAAGTTTAGATGCCGGCCTACTTTTGGTGAACAACCTGGGTTGTCCTTGCTGATTGGTGGATAAATTCATCCACCAATAAAAAAGTGCTGTCCAGAGGTCTAAACCAAAAAAAGCTTTCAAATAAAGATAGCAAGAGAACGAAGAAAAATTGATAATAGGAATAAATTAGAAAGTTGCTTAAAATTGCATGCTCTATCTGAATCACGGAAGAAAAAATTTGGGTTCAGTGTCCCTTTAAGTGAATGTCAACTTTCATGATAAAGTGCCCGTTTTTAAAAAAAACTATTAAAAACAGGGGCACTTTCATTCATGAAAGTTTACATTGCACCAGATTTTACAAATACTTAGCTTCTTCTCCTGAAACGCCGGATCGCTGATCCCCTGCCTGCAGGTCCTCTGTACTTTGTCAGCAATGACGAAACCGGCTTCCTCCAATCACGGCTTCCCCCCCAGGAGCGTCCATCTGGTGAGACCACACTGATTTCCTCATTGTTGTTTAAGTACAGCAGGAACAAGCAGGCGGAGGGATCGGCGATCCGGTGTTTCAGGAGAAGAAGGTATTTGTTAAATCCGGTGCAAATACTTTTTTTTTTAAAAACGGGCACTTTATCTTGAAAGTTAACATTCAATTTAAAGGGTGAAATGACTAATTATCAGCAGAAGTAATTATTTAAAGGGACATTACACTCAGCATTTAATTCCATAAAATATAGTTAATAACTTATAGTAAACTAAAATGCCCTTTCTTGTTCATGCTGACAACTTTTCTTTCAATTTAATTTAATTCTGAATTTTGTGGTCTTTAAACTGGCGCTAGAAAGGTCTGAGTGCATCCTGCAGATTCAGATCTCTGAGCCTAAAACATACTATGCAGTGATGACTTCATCAGCACAGGAATTAATTTGTATTTGCCATTAATGGGGTAGAATATAATCAGACTTTGCAGTCGTTATGTACGACGACTGAAAAAGAAATGCTTTTAAAACATTTATTATGCAAGCAGATCTTTTGCAGCAGTTGATATATGTGCATATATAAAATTACTACAATGTCCCTTTAAGTTCAGGGGTTTTGCAAACATCTATGTACAAGACTTTGTAAGGTGCATTGTGGGATAAAGCAGACATAGGGGCATATTTATGATTGTGCGAGCGGACACGATCCGATATAGAGGATCATGTCTGCTGCACATTGATAAATGAAGACAGCATAGGCTTTCTGCATTTATCATTGCACCAGCAGTTCTTGTGAAGTGCTGGTGCAATGCCGCCTCCTGCAGATTCGTGGCCAATCGGCCGCTAGCAGGGTGTGTCAATCAATCCGATCGTATTCGATCGGGTTGATTTCTGTTGATTTCTGTCCGCCACCTCAGAGCAGGCGGGCAGGTTATGAAGCTGCAGTCTTTAGACCGCTGCTTCATAACTTCTGTTTCCGGTGAGCCTGAGGCCTCGCCGGAAACACGGGCATCAATCTCCGTATGGAGCTTGATAAATATGCCCCATAATCTTGAATGATATCAATGATTGGCTGCCAGAATACTTAAAGGGATATTAAACCCAACATTTTTCTTTCATAATTCAGATAGAGTATGCAATTTTAAGCAACTTTCTAATTTACTCCTATTATCAATTTTTCTTTATTCTCATGCTATCTTTGTTTGACTAAGCAGGATTGTAAGCTTAAGAGCCAACCCATTTTTGGCTCAGCACCTGGGTATCGCTTGCTGATTGGTGGCTAAATGAAGAAAACCAATCAGCAAACTCTACCCAGGTGCTGAACAAAAAATGGGCCGTCTCCTAACCTTACATTTCTGCCTTTTCAAATAAAGATAGCAAGAGAATGAAGAAAAATTTATAATAGGAGTAAATTAAAATTGCATGCTCTATCTGAATCATGAAAGAAAAAAAATTGGGTTTAGTATCCCTTTAAGCCACCCTACTGTAATTTAAAAAATAAATTATTTAGTTTAAAAAAATGTTTAAGAATAATTATTGACAAATATTACTTCCAAATGAAAGCATGTCTTCAGCATCATAACTGATAATAATAACTTTGGCTATTTTAACACCTGCATGTGTGTTGGCACCAAGAAGACCTTCACTGCCGGTGTCAGAAAAATAATGTCATTGAAATGGTAAACAGAATCATATATTGCTGTAATGCCTCTGTTTACAATAATATCTATAGATAACATTATGCTCTCAAAAATAATTCTCTTGGATCCAGTTAACTTTATAAAAACATTGATTAAGGCTCAAAGACAGTGAAATATGTGGATCTTAAACAGACATATCTAGAGCACCACAAGTTCAAGAAATATTGTGGAGAAAAACCAAAGATCTTTTAAACTTGCTTATAAAATCTGGAAATGAAGATAGAAACAAAATGACATGAAAAAAAGCTACAATGAGTTAAATACATTTTTAAAGGGTCGTTATGATGAATAAATTACATGATCTTATTTGTTCGGGTATGTAATTTAAACACTAGTGACGCTGCAAGTCTATGGGCATGATATTCAATAGATGTGTGAATTCAGATCATTTGTGAGAATCCAAATGCGGAAATAAGGAGACGCTTGTTCACTTCAGATATTTTTGTAGCCAGATTGATTCCTGTGAAAGATCCCCTCTCTAAGATCTGTGGCTGTGCAAATTCAGATATTAGAATGGGGACCTTTCACAAGAATCAATCTGGCTACAAGAACGAGCGGCGCCTTACTTTTGGATTCAGATCCTCCCGAAGGATCCAAATGCACACATCTAATATTCAAAACCTCGCCAGCATGGATAGAAATCACACAAAATCTTTTTTTTTTTTAGACCTTGTATTGTAAAGTAGGAGTCTGTTTCACTTAACCACTTAACGACCAGCGTTTTACCCTCTACGACGCTGGTCGTTAAGCCCTTAGGTACTCATATAGGGCATCACTAGAAATGCCTGTTTGTCTGTTAAAAAGGTGTATAATATGTATGGGTACACTTAAAGGGACATGAAACCAAAAAATTTCTTTGATAAATCAGATAGAGCAAACAATTTTAAACAATTTTCCAATTTACTTCTATTATGTAATTTGACTAGTTCTCTTGGAATCCTTTATTGAAAAGCATACCTAGGTAGGCTCAGGAGCTGGGAGCTTGCTGCTTAATGGTAGCTGCACACACACACACACACACACACACACACACATATATATATATATACTGTATATATATATATATATATATATATATATATATACTGTATATATATATATATATATATATATATATATACACATGTATATGTATATACCTCTTATCATTGACTTACCAATGTGTTCCGCTAGCTCCCAGCAGTGCATTGCTGCTCCTTCAATAAAGGATACCAAGAGGACGTAACAAAATTGATAACATAAGTAAATTGGAAAGTTGTTTAAAATTGTATGCTGTATCAGAATCATGAAAGAAAAGTTTTGGGTTTCATGTCCCTTTAACTAGAGAGCAGATAATTAAAGTGGTGGTAACTTCTAGCGGCCTATCGCTGGAGAGGAGCGGGAGTGGCGAGATTTTTTTTATCTGAGAGCGGCAGGGAGGGGGAAGAAGGGATGGAAAGGGGGATCATTTGTTGAGGGAACACTTAAGAGGGTAGCGAAAGGATCATGGATGGGGAGGGGGGAGGGAGTTGGGCAGCTACACTACAGAAAAAATGTTTTTGGGGTTATTTAAAACTACAATATATTTAAAAAAAAACACAGAAAAGTGCCTAAGATGGCGGTAATTAGTTAGAAGGGGAGGGTAAGATAGCTTTTTGGGAAGTTTTAGGGAGGTGGGAAGGTAAGGGGCTAATACTACACTAAGGACAATAATAAAAAATAAATAAAAAAAAGTGTAAAACTGTATACTGGCAGACTGTCTGCCAGTACTTAAGATGGGGGTGAGGGAGCGAAGAGAGCTGTTTGAGAGGGATGAGATAGGGATCTCTACACTAAAGCTAAAATTAACCTTACAAGCTACCTGATTAACCCCATTTGATGCTGGGAATAATAAAAGTGTGGTGTGCAGCTGCAATTAGCGGCCTTCTAATTACCAAAAAGCAATGGCAAAGCCATATATGTCTGCTATTTCTGAACAAAGGGGATTGGGTCAGCAGTAGTTTCTGCTCGGGTCTATCAGTTGCTCCTGAGTGGTTCTTTATCTTTGTGTTACTAATATTGAAGCAATTCCAGGTTCTCCTTCTTACTGTGATCCTCTGCACAGACCAGCTACAACCTACCATCAGTTACAGACTGTATTTATCTTTGTTGTAATCCCATCAGTTTTATTGATGGTTCTGTATTTCTGCTACATTCTGAAGTCTATGATTTATTCTGGTTTGCTGTGGCAGTGTATATCATAAAACCCAGAAAGTTTTACTTCATGGTATTATGTGTATAATTTCATGTATTGTTTTATCATGTTATAGTCATACATATAACCGTCTATCCTTATGTATTCATTTTCATCCATGCATCATGTCCTCCTGGCTCCTCAACTCAATTTCTAGATCACTTGGCTGCCTGTGCCTTTCCTCAGACGCCCCTTCCCTCATTCTTGGTGACTTCAACATCCCTCTTGACAATCCCACTGCCTCCTCTGCAAAATAACTTCTGCAACTCACTTCCTCTTTCGGTTTGTCACAATGGACTGATTCTCCCACTCACAAAGATGGTCACTCCCTTGACCTGATCTTTAGCTTTCGATGAACTCTCTTGAAACTTCACAAACTCCCCCTTTCCTCTTTCTGACCACCATCTCCTTACTTGCAACATATCATCCCTCCCTACAACTCTCCCTCCTTCTGCTCCTCACACCAAACTTCACAGAAGCATTATGTCATTAGATCAACAACAGCTTTCTAATTCCCTCAAACCTCTCCTCTCATCATTCTCCTCCTTTTCCTGCCCTGACCAATCTATCTGCCACTATAATTCCACCCTTACATCCGTCCTTGACAATCTCGCCCCTCTTACCATAGCTCGGAAATCAAACACTCATCCTCAGCCCTGGCATACTCCTCTGACACAATACCTACGCAGATGTTCCCGTACTGCTGAGCGGCACTGGAGAAAATCTAGTAGTTCAGCTGATTTTTAACATTACAAATTTATCTTAAACTCCTACTACTCTGCCCTTAATTTCCATTACTTCTCTACTCTTATCTCTCTTTCTTCAAACCCAAAATGTTTGTTCTCCACTTTCAATACTCTTCTCCGCCCTCCCCCACCTCCTAATACAACTTCTCTGTCAGCTCAAGACTTTGCCAACCACTTCAATAACAAAATCGACTCCATCAGAAATGAAATCAGCTCTCAACATAATTCCATTCTCTCACCCCCTCAAATGCTCTCAATCAACCACAACCCACATAACCTTAAACTTAGCTCATTCTCCCCTGTTACTGAGGAAGAAGTTTCGGCACTTATACTGCGCTCTCTGTCCCCTTGACCCTATCCCCTCACAGCTACTCCCCTCCCTCTCTGCCACCCTTACCCCTATACTCACACACACTTTCAACCTCTCCCTCAGCATCGGTATATTTCCCTCATTGCTGAAACATGCACTGGTCACACCTATCCTCAAAAAACCTTCCCTTGATCCTACCTCCCCATCCAACTACCGCCCTATTTCCCTCCTCCCTCTTGCATCAAAGCTTCTAAAAAAACAGGTTATGCACGCCTATCCCATTTCCTTACAATAAACTCCCTCCTTGACCCATTGCAATCTGGATTTCGTCTCCATCACTCCACAGAGCCAGCAATTGTTAAGGTTACCAACGACCTACTGTCAGGGTGCCAGGAATCAGACTGAGTCAAGAAGTGCAAAAATAATCACACCTTTATTAATAGCAAAAATAATAAAAAAGTTCACAAGCCAAATAACAAGCCAGGAGTCAAAACCAGAGCTGGTAGTCAGACGAGCCGAGTCAGGAGCCAAAGCGAATAGTCAGACGAGCCGGAATCAGGAACAAGGAAAACAGAAGAGTTAGGAACAAGCCAGGGATCAGGAACCAGGAAGGAAGTCAGGCAGCCAGGTAATACACAGGAACTCTCACAAACAGGTCTGAGACAACGCAAAGGCAAAGCATACTGAACAGAGGCCCTTTAAATAATAAGTGATGACATCACAATTATGAGACTGCATCCTGTCTCACATGGATGATGCACACCAGTCTGGCCATAAAAGGAAGTGCAGGAAATGAGCAGCATCCCCCACAATGCACCAAGTCAGGAAGAGAGGTGAGTAAAATGTGGTTTGACCAAGGAAGAAAAGTTTTTAATAAACTTTCTATAGTAATTGGCGAACCCCAAAAAACGTTGAATAGACCGAAGACCAACTGGGTGAGGCCACTGCTGAACTGCGGATAACTTGTCAGGATCCATGGAGAACCCTGCAACGGAGATAACATAACCTAGGAAGGTTACTTAAATCTGATGGAACTCACATTTCTCGAGTTTACAAAACAGGCCGTTCTCACGTAGTCTCTGAAGAACCCGTGTAACATCAGAACGATGAGCCCCAAGTGTGGGTGAGTGTATGAGGATGTCGTCTAAGTGCACCACAACACACTGTTGCAACATATCTTGTAGGACATATGAATAAGGTAAACAGAAAAAAGTTGACAGTTTCACAGCACTCAAAAAAGCACTCATAATAGTGTGAATACTAATGTAGAGACAAGGGAGATCACCTGAAACCAGGGATCTAAATAAAACTTAACATTTACTATGAATTGATTAAAACATGATGTATGAGACAAACAAAATGTGTGTGTTAAAACTTAGATTAAATATATATACATAGGGTTATAGTATCCACCTGCTATATATAATACACAAAAATTAAGGTAGAGCACACAGCTCAGTGCAAACCAGTATCGCAGGCTCACGTATTGCAATTGTAATTAACTAAAAAGGAGGATTGACCTCGCCACAAATTTCTCTAAAAAATGCAATTCTGGAGCCAAGGTAAGCACCGTTCTGTGGAACTCAATAATAACTAAGAGGACATTGCCCCCATAAAAACGAGTAATGTGTACAGATATAATACAACTATAGGGGTGGAAACTATCCCCAGATACGCCCGATGCGCATTTCGCCGTTAGCATGGCTTTCTCAAAGGCTAACCCAATTTGGGATAGCCCCCTTGTCTTTATATTTCAAGTAGCCAATTATCGTGGAGTGTGGCTAAACACCCACCGAAATCAGCCTATCATTGGTAGCCACACTCCACGATAATTGGCTACTTGAAATATAAAGACAGGGGGGCTATCCCAAATCGGGCTATTATGAGTGCTTTTTTGAGTGCTGTGAAACTGTCAACTTTTTTCTGTTTACCTTATTCATATTTACTTCTGACAGTCAGCACCCCCCTTTGACTCAAACGATATTTACGCTTATCATAATATGTATGTGTGGTTGCACTCAATATTACACTTGATATAACGTTTATATTATTTGATACTAGGAATAAGGGGCTTTTTGGTTTATTTATTAAAATTTCCCTCATCGCTTAACTTTCTACATATCTCATAGGACATCATTAATAAATTCCTGAAAAACAGCAGGAGCATTACATAGGCCAAAGGGCATTACAAGATACTCATAATGCCCGCTCCTGGTGTTAAATGCTGTTTTCCATTCGTGGCCCTCCTTAATCCTAATGAGATTGTACGCTCCTCTCAAATCAAGTTTAGTAAAGACCGTATCTCCCTTGAGGCGGTCAAAGAGTTCCGTAATGAGCGGAATAGGGTAAGCATTCTTAATGGTAAGACGATTAAGACCCCTATAATCGATACATGGTCTTAACTTGCCACCCTTTTTCTTCATAAAGAAGAAGCCAGCCCCTGCAGGAAAGCAGGATTTGCGGATGATTCCCAGTGACAGAGCATCTGCAACATACTCCTCCATAGCACAATTCTCTGCAACAGACAGAGGGTTCACCCGGCCCCGAGGAGGAATGGCTCCGGGTTGCAGGTCTATGGCACAATCGTAAGACCGATGAGGAGGCAACGTACTGGCACGCACCTTGTCAAACACGTCTAGGAACTCTTGGTACTCCACTGGCAATTGAGATACCGAAGAAGTGCACAAGACTTTAACTGGTTTCCGAAGACAAGTGAAAATACATTGCGGGGACCACGACAAAATTTCGGACCTGCGCCAGTCAAGACTGGGATTGTGCTTTTGGAGCCAGGGATAACCCAGAACAACCGGAAAATGCGGAGAGTTTATCACCTGGAACTGGAAGATTTCAAAATGGAGAGCTACAACAGCCATGGACAACGGAGTAGTTTCGTGAGTAACGAGTGCGGGCTGAAGGGGCCTGCCATCAATGGCCTCAATAGCAAGCGGAACGGACCGAGGCAAAACAGGAATGGAGTGCTTTGATACAAAAGCACTGTCAATGAAAATGCCCGCAGCACCGGAGTCAACAAGAGCCTGAGTAACTATGGAGGAGTCCACCCAGGAAAGGACAACCGTGACCAAAAGTTTCTCCTTAAGTGGTTCCGGGGACGAGAATAAACCACCCAAGGTCTGCCCCCGACAGGACCTTAGGTGTGAGTGTTTCCCGGCCGTGTAGGACAAGACTTCAAAAGGTGGCCCTGTAACCCACAACAGAGGCAGAGCCCCTCCCTCCTCCTAAAGGCCCTCTCCACCGTGGAGAGACGCGTGAATCCCAACTGCATCGGCTCATCAGTACCTGGTGACTCGGGACCAGGAGGCATGGGAGGAGAGAGAGGCATGGGTGGGAACGAACATGTAGGAGACAACGGAAAAGGAGGCTTCCGCAAGCGCTCCTTGAAAGAGGACCTCTCTCTGAGTCTGATGTCAATTAGGATAAAAAAAGACACCAATGCCTCGAGATCCTCTGGCAGCAACTTCATCTTTAATCGCATCAGAGAGCCCATGAAAGAAGGCGGCAACAAGGGCTTCATTGTTCCAACCTACCTCTGCGGCAAGCGTACGGAACTCATAGCATACTGAGCAACAGACCTTGTACCTTGCTGAATGGACATGAGTCGTTTAGCAGCAGAGGAGGAGCAAGCTGGAACATATACCCTTCGAAAGGAGGCCACAAATTCAGGGTAATTTGAAATCACAGGTTTATTAGTCTCCCACAAGGGATTAGCCCAGGCAAGAGCTGTGTCAGAGAGTAACAAGATGAGAAATCCCACCTTAGCTATGTCATAGGGAAACGCCTGAGGTAACATCTCAAAGTAAATGCCCACCTGGTTCAAAAACCCTCTGCACTGAATAGGATCGCCTCCATATCGCTGAGGTAGAGGTGCAGAACCGGACATGCTCCTGGTAGGCATAGGTGCAGCAGCACAAACAGGAGCAGCCATAACTTGCGGGACACTTTGGTCCAAATGTGCAGTGCGAGTCAGCAGGGTTTGCAGGGCTAGTGCAAATTGATCCAAGCGGTGATCTTGTACATCTATCCTGGAAATGATGGCAGGTAAAGGTGGATAATTAGCAGCATCAGGATTCATGGCCTTTGCATAATGTCAGGGTGCCAGGAATCAGACTGAGACGAGAAGTGCAAAAAATATTAAACACTTTTATTAATAGCAAAAAATAATAAAAATGTCTACAAGTCAAATAACAAGCCAGGAGTCAAAACCAGAGCTGGTAGTCAGACGAGCCGGAATCAGGAACAAGGAAAACAGCAGAGTTAGGAACAAGCCAGGGATCAGGAACCAGGAAGGACGTCAGGCAGCCAGGTAATACACTGGAACTCTCACAAACAGGTCTGAGACAACGTAAAGGCAAAGAATACCGAACAGAGGCCCTTTAAATAATAAGTGATGACATCACAATTCTGAGACTGCATCCTGTCTCACATGGATGATGCACACCAGTCTGGCCATAAAAGGAAGTGCAGGAAATGAGCAGCATCCCCCACAATGCACCAAGTCAGGAAGAGAGGTGAGTAAAATGGCTGCCAGCAGCACATGGCAAACACAACAGGGAAAAAACCCTGACACCTACTTACAGCAAAATCAAAAGGCCACTTCTCTCTGCTTATCCTCCTTGATCTGTCTGCAGCCTTTGACACTGTTGTCCACCCTCTTTTGTTCCAAACCCTCCAATCCTTTGGCATCTGTGACACAGCCCTCTTGTGGCTCTCTTCCTACCTGTCAAACCGTACCTTTAGTGTAGCCTTCTCTGGGGCCTCCTCTGCCCCGTCACCACTTTCTGTCTGGGTACCGCAAGGCTCTGTCCTCGGTCCCCTTCTCTTCTCAATCTACACGTCATCACTAGGTTCCCTAATAAAGTCCCACGTTTTACATTATCATTTGTATGCCGATGACACCTAAATCTACTTCTCTGCACCAGACCTATCTCCTTCCTTGCTAACCCGTGTCACTAACTGTCTTTCTCACATCTCTAACTGGATGTCCTCTCACTACCTCAAGCTAAATCTCTCCAAAACTGAGCTCCTTATTTTCCCCCTTCTTCTAAACTCTCCACCCCCAATTTCTCTATAACTGTCGACAACTCCATCATTACCCCTACCCCGCATGCCCGATGTCTTGGGGTCACATTTGACTCAGATCTTTCTTTCACTCCTCACATTCAGTCATTGGCTAAAGCCTGTCGCTTCAACCTTAAAAACATCTCTAAAATTAGACACTTCCTTACACAAGACACAACTAAGATTTTAATCCACTCTCTCATTTTTTCCTGCCTCGATTACTGCAACTCTGTCCTCTCTGGTCTCCCCACCTGCCGCCTAGCTCCTTTACAATCCATAATGAATGCCTCTGCCAGACTCATCTTCCTTACACGTCGCTCTTCATCTGCTGCATCTCTCTGCCAATCCCTTCACTGGCTTCCTCTTGCCTCTAGGATCAAACACAAAATTATCATTCTGACATACAAAGCCCTCAACTGCACTGCTCTCCCCTATATCTCAAACCTTGTCTCCAGATACTCTCCCTCCCGTCCCCTTCGCTCTGCTCACGACCTCCTACTCTCCTCCTCTCTTGTCACCTCATCTCACTGGCTCCCATCTTGTGGAACTCTCTGCCTCGCTCCACAAGACTCTCTTCTAGTTTTAAAAGCTTAAAGTGCTCCCTAAAGACTCTACTGTTCAGGGATGCATACAACCTACGCTAACCTTTCTTTATACCAGTTCCTCTCCTCCATTGCTATCCCTTGAACCCCCTTAGCATGTAAGCCTAAGAGTCCAGCTGTTTGTAGATCACCTTCTTAAGAGCTGACTACAACAGTGCAACTCTTGGCAGGGCCCTATACCCATTTGATCCCTATAATTGTTTTGTTGTACTCCGCCTTTGTTTATAGCGCTGCGGAATCTGTTGGCGCACTACAAATAACCGATAATAATAATAATAACATTTATATTGCTAGAATCAAATACTAGAAAGTACATATCATAGCTTTGTACTTATATTCTCTTATATAGAGAATAATTGTATCATTACCCACGATTTTGAAACCGAGATCACCTTTTTTAATAATTGCAATTATTTGGAATACAAGGTTTTAAAGTGTTCTTTTGCTTATGAATGACACGTATATACACCTTAAAATAGTCCAAAGTAAAATGTCCAGTTGGCCTAGAGATCATGTGTTGAAACCTTTGGAGGATGGAAGAATATGTCCTAACAAAATATTTCTTCTTACTTTTACCCTGATTGGGACATTCATTTTTATAGTATTTCTCTTGCTCTACATATGGTTTCCTAGTACTATAAATTGCTAAACTATTTCCTATCACGCTAAAGGTATCAATAGGCAAATGCATTAGAAGTATTTTTTTCACCATGTAATATAAAAACATTTCTTATTTTCAATTCAGAGATACTTGCTTTTTATGCTACATTCTCACCTCCTACAAGTTTTTTTTCACAATGAGGTTTCTGGGGATAAAGCCAATCAGATAATCTGTTATAGTGAATGAGACACACTCTGCCAAGACATTTTAAAATAGAGAATTTCATTTTTGCACTAAAGTGTCCCTTTAAGAAGGTTAGTCTGAGATTTTCTATTTACAGAGTCCCAGTGTAAAGGTCCAATAAACAAAATGGGATGTTCAACCTGATCTCAAATTCCAGCTTTAGGCCATTTGGTCACAGCCCAGTGGTGAAAGGATGATTAGAGCCTTAGTAATGGAAGGCAAGACAGGAAAAAGCCAAAAGACTCATTTGAAAATATGGTAAAATCAAAGGGTAGAGAAACCTCTTGGGTAAACAGCTCAAAAGTCTTCCACTCTTCCAGAGGAATTCTATATTAATGATGAAGTGAATAATAGATTGAGGAAACTTTCCTTTAGGCTACTCATTCTTAAGGTGTATTCTCTAATGAAGATTAAAGTCATTTGCTTCTATTTGACTCATGTTAATACTTATAATTGATGGATTTAAGACAGACCTATAGATAGATAGATAGATAGATAGATAGATAGATAGATAGATAGATAGATAATGGATAAATAGATACTGTATATAGATGATAGATAGATAGATAGACAGAGAGTTAGATAGATAGATAGAGAGTTAGATAAATATATAGATAGAGATAGAGAGAGAGATAGGTAGATAGATAGAGAGAGGTAGATAGAGAGAGGTAGATAGAGAGACAGATAATAGATAGATAGATAGATAGATAGATACTTACATGTTAGGTAGAATAACTAACATAAACTTTGGGTAATACTATAATGTAACTCAGATAAGCTAATCTCTTAAGTAATCACATCTATTCTTCTTGCTTACAATTTATGCCACAACTGAGAGTTTTTAGAACCTGATACATCTTTAGATATTGATGATATATTTTGCTTTTATTGTATTCCGAAGCCAGCTAGTGTTAAAAAAGGTTAAAGTGAAAATTGATGACCAATTAAATTCCAGAAGTCATGGTAGAACCATGGATGATGTATATCTGTATTTTCATAACCTTTGAGCTACAACTAATACATTTAGGATATAATGGGAACTACAGACACCTAGCAGGAGGTGAGCAGTCTGATACTAATGACAACTGGACTGTAATAAAGAGCCTTTTATTGCATGCTTAGGGTTTATATTGTAGCTAGCTTAGGGTTTACTTTATAGGTAAGTATTTAGTTTTAAATAGGAATAATTTAGTTAATGATAGTAATATTTATTTAGATTTATTTAAATTATATTTAAGTATGGGGGGGTTAGGGTTAGACTTAGGTTTAGGGGTTAATAAATTTAATATAGTGTCGGCGATGTTGGGGGCGGCAGATTAGGGGTTAATAAATATAATGTAGGTGGCGGCGGTGTAGGGGCGGAAGATTAGGGGTTAATAAGTATAATGTAGGTGGCGGCGGTGTAGGGGGCGGAAAATTATGGGTTAATAAGTATAATGTAGGTGGCGGTGGGCTCCGGGAGCAGCGGTTTAGGGGTTAATAAGTTTATTTAGTTGCGGCGCGGTCCGGGAGCGGCAGGATAGGGGTTAATAACTTTTATTTAGGTGGCAGTGGTATGGGGGGGGGGGCAGATTAGGGGTGTTTAGACTCGGGGTACGTGTTAGGGTGTTAGGTGTAAACATTCCCATAGGAATCAATGGGATATCGGGCAGCAGCGAACATAAGCTTTCGCTGCTTTCCGACTCCCATTGAATACTAGTTTGAAAACCAGGTACGCTGGACCGGAATAGTGGCGAGCGTACCTGGTAGTTATTTGATAACTAGCAAAAGTAGTCAGATAGTGCAGAACTTGCATTCGGAACATCTGTAGTGATGTAAGCATCGATCTGTGTCGGACTGAGTCCGGCGGATCGTATGTTACATCACCAAATTCTACTTTTGCCGGTTTGTAGGGTTTGATAACTAAGGCAAATCAGGCTCGCCACAAATACGCTGTGGAATTCCAGCGTATTTGCGGTTGAAGGCTTGATAAATAGATGCCTTAGTCTGAACTTCAAATGAGTAGTAGATTTTTTTATAACAAATGTCAAAGTTATGTATATTTCCACTCCCCTTGTACCATGTGATAACAATCAGCCAATCACAAATGCATATACGTATAGTCTGTGAATTCTTGCACATGCTCAGTAGGATCTGGTGACTCAAAAAGTGTAAATATAAAATACTGCACATTTTTTTAATGGAAGTATATTGGAAAGTTGTTTAAAATGACATGCTGTATCTAAATCATGAAAATGTAATTTAACCTGAGTGTCCCTTTAAAGACACAGCAGTGGAGAGTTGCTAGTCTTAAAATAACATGCTCTAACAAATTAAAGCATGCCATTTTCAACTCTTAACCTTACATGCACAGAATTTAGTCTTTGAGTTTACAAATATTTATACATTAGATATAAGAATTTACCACAATTATTTGACAAAAAGGAGCAGTAAACAGTAGCATACACCCATATATCATGGTAGGGTAGGCCTATACTTATATGACCTGTGATATATAACAAATATGTCATGTAGTGTAATATCAAAAGTTAATAAATTAGGCCAAAATTACATGGCTTTATATACTGTAGTAATGAGTACCAAAAAGTCTATTATTTACTTAATATCATGATATTAGGCCCTACTTCCTGGAGCCAATACATAATTACATAGAAAGGTACCTGTATATGTGGGCATAATCTGAAATCTGCATATAGGGCGATTTATATTTAAGATAGAACATGTCTAAAAATCTTAAAACCCATTTATCTAACAAAGTTTCTAAGACAGTTTTAACATTTTGAATATTATTTTTGAGGCTAAGGGATGTCAGTGGAAGTGTTGACAAAGAGGTGTAGCAGATGTGGAGTGATCCTTAAAGAAATTAGCCTGGCAGAGGCATTCATGATGGATTGCAGCGAGGACAAGCGGTAGCTTGGGAGACTAGAGAAGACAATTGCAATAGTCAAGGCGGGAAATGATAAGGGACTGGATAAGAATCTTAGTTGTGTTTTGAGTGAGGAAGTGATTAATTTTAGAGATATTTTGTAAGGTGGAATCAGTAGGAGTTAGCTAATGTAGGGAGCAAAAAAAAGTTCTGAGTCAAGTGTGACCCTGAGGGCAGTGACGTGCAGTGACTTCAGAGGCTGGTGAGGCAGTGGTTAGGATACGCCTTCATTCTTTAGATATCCTTTGTTGAAGAAATAGCAATGCACATGGGTGAGCCAATCACATGAGGTATCTATGTGCAGCCACCAATCAGCAGCTACTGAGCATATTTAGATATGATTTTCAACAAAGGATATCAAAAGAATGAATAAAATTAGATATTAGATGTAAATTGGAAAGTTATTTAAATTTGCATATGGGTTTCATGTCCCTTTAAATGGTGTCTTGGAAAACTGGTCAACTTAGTAAACATCTGATTTTAGTCTAAAAGGATTGTAACAGAAACTCTTGCCAGATAACACAATGCTTGCTCTGATTATGAGATCTAGAAATCCATGCCCATTAAAATATGTTTAAAACATACTTTTTACTTTAATGCTGCAAATTATGCTTATAGATTCTTTCATTACTCAGTAAATATAAAAATGTCTTGATCCAGTGGCG
This sequence comes from Bombina bombina, assembly GCF_027579735.1. NCBI lineage: Eukaryota > Metazoa > Chordata > Amphibia > Anura > Bombinatoridae > Bombina > Bombina bombina. Next base: position 182,951,821 of record NC_069507.1, read on the forward strand.
GCTGGTGAAATTAAAAGATGGTGGGGCGCTTGACCCCACCCCTTTAAATAAAGCCACAACATCAGATGGCACTACCAATTCATTAATTAAATAAATAAAAGGTAGACAGAAACACAGAAAAGCACTCGGGGGGAAAGGGAGAGAGAGACGGGGGAGAGAGACACAGAGGGTTAGAGAGAAAGAGAGAGAGAGAGACACAATCACACACAGAGGGTTAGAGAGAGAGAGACACACAATCACACACAGAGGGTTAGAGAGAGAGAAAGAGAGAGAGAGACACAATCACACACAGAGGGTTAGAGAGAGAGAAATAAAAAGAGAGTGAGAGACACAATCACACACAGAGGGTTAGAGAGAAAGAGAGACACAATCACATAAGAGGGTTAGAGAAAGAGAGAGACAATCACACACAGAGGGTTAGAGAGAGAGAGAAATAGAGACACAATCATACACAGAGGGTTAGAGAGAAAGAGAGAGAGAGACAATCATACACAGAGGGTTAGAAAGAGAGAGAGAGAGAGACAATAACACACAGAGGGTTAGAGAGAGAGAAAGAGAGAGACACAATCACACACAGGGGGTTAGAGAGAAAGAGAGAGAGACACACAATCACACACAGAGGGTTAGAGAGAGAGAGAGAGAAATAGAGAGAGACACAATCACACACAGAGGGTTAGAGAGAGAAAGAGAGAGACACAATCACACACAGAGGGTTAGAGAGAGAGACACAATCACACAAAGAGGGTTAGAGAGAGAGAAAGAGAGACACAATCATACACAGAGGGTTAGAGAGAGAGAGACACAATCACACACAGAAGGTGAGAGAGAAAGAGAGAGACACAATCACACACAGAGGGTTAGAGAGAGAAAGAGAGAGAGAGACACAATCATACACAGAAGGTTAGAGAGAGAGAGAAAGAGAGACATAATCACACACAGAGGGTTAGAGAGAGACACACAATCACACACAGAGGGTTAGAGAGAGAGAGAGAGAGAGAGAGAGAGACACAATCACACACAGAGGGTTAGAGAGACACATACGGGATGAAAGTCAGAGGGGGAAGAAGAGAGACAGAGAGAGAAAGAGACCATGGGGGAGAACAACACATAAGGAGAGAGATGGATAGATAGAGAGAGAGAAAGACACACACACACACAAGGGGGGGGGGGAGAGACCACTGCATTTTAAAGTAATAAAACAGCAGAGCTACAGAGAGTTCAGAAAATTAGTCTATAATTTAGTGTGAAGTACAGAGGCAAGCTGCTAAGTTAGTGGGTGTAAAGTTTGAGTAAACAAAATACAAAAACGACCCTGCTGTAAAAGAGTAAAAAAAACACTAAACCACATTCATTAAATTATCATTTTCACTAACAGAATCCCTTTCAGTAAAATCTTACTTTAATAAGATGTGGCTGAAACACTGCTCTCTCTGCCTCTTTTCCTGCTCTGTATAAGGATTCAGGAAGTGACAGTGGCACATTCCACTGCACTTAGAGGGGAAGAACAGAACTCTCTTTTTCACTTTAGCAAGGCTAGCAGGTTCACAGGACAGCAACAAAATATATGAAAGTAGTTTTTTTCCGTTTTTGTTTTGTTTTATATGATTTAACATCCAGCCCCAACCCTATGTTCCACTTACTAATGCCTCTCGCTGGATTGGTTCAGCCCAAATAGACTGCCTCAAATAAGCAGTTAATGGGCCATGCAATGATCTTAACCACTTGCATCCAGTAGGTGGCGCAGCATGTTGTGTAATGGTGGACAGACCTGCTTGTGCCTCTCCATTGCACAACATATAGCTGTGAGAGAAAAAAATGCTGGGGGGAAAAAAATTACAATTTTTTTTTTAAAGCCAATAAAAAAACATATATATTTTTGCCCATATGAGAGGTGAAGCACTGCCTCACCTGCCTCTAGTGACTGCTCATCACTGCCTGAGGGGTATGGATGATGACAGTGTTTTCCACAGTTAGATTTGGGGAATAGGCAGATTGGAAGAGGGAGGAAATAGGAGTTTAGTTTTATAGAGATTCAGCTTAAAGTAGTGAGAAGCCATCCAAAATGAGATATTAGCTAGGCAGCAGGTGAAATGAGTCAGCAGGAAGGAGGAAATGTCTAGTGCAGAAATGTAGATTTGGGTGTCATCCGCATAAAGATGATACTAAAACCCTCAGGACTTGTGAGCCTAGATATGATGTGTAGATTGAGAAAAGAAGGGGACCTAGAACTAAGCCTTGAGGTACCCCAACAGAGAGGGGTAGAGGGGAGGAGGAAGAGCCAGAGAAGGATGAAGGTACAGCTAGAAAGGTAGGAAGAAAGCCACAGTAGAGAGCCTTTAATACGTCTATCATTTTGTTTCCTTTTCATGTGTTTAGATTTTGCAGTTCTATTGTTTTCTAATTAATTTATTTTCTAATTGATTGGAATTACTTCGAAATTGATGAAACACCCAAAGTGCTATACAATGTTAGGTATTAATTCAGTCTAATTTAAATGAAACTCTCTATTAGTTAAAGCCATCAGTGGTCTGTGGAAGATCTTCTCCTGACAATTCCAACCTCCAAGTTTGACTCATTTAAAGGGACAGTAAAGTCTTTATTAGACATTCATGATTTTGACAGAGCATACAATTTTAAACAACTCTCCAATTTACTTCTGTTATTTAATTTGCTTCCTTCTATTGTTATACTTTGCTGAAAGGTTTATCTTGGAAAGCTCAGGAGCAGCAAAGAACCTAGGTTCTAGCTGCAGATTGGTGGCTCTATGTATATACCAACTGTCATTGGCTCACCCATGTCTTCTGTTAGAAACCAGTAGTGCATTGCAGCTCCTTCAACAAATGATACCAAGAGAATGAAGCAAATTTCATTATAGAAGTAAACTGGAAAGTTGTTTAAAATTGTATGCTCTGTGTAAATCATGAAAGAAAAATTTTGGGTTTCATGTCCCTTTAAGGGGCATAAAAGAGGAAAAGGAAAATAGCTGTTTGAAGTATCCTCTAGTCCACCCCTATGTGTTTCGTCTCTTGTCTTCACAGACTTTCTCAAGGGTATACCCTTGAGACACAGACACAATGCATAGGGGCAAACTAACTAGTAGAGGATACTTCAAATGGCTACTGTCAGCGGACGCCGGGGACTGCCCTCTTTTCCATTTGAGAAAAACAAAGCATGCCAACTACAACAGGGCAACGGCGAGACCGAGCAGACGTAAGACAGCCATTGAGTTAACATTGGACATTTTATTTGTTGATGTGCATACAATATTTGCACCTATAATGAGTGCATTTTCACACAGTGTTTTATTTGTTATTAAATATTGACACCTTGAGTCGTGGATGCGCTCTTTCTTTTTATTTTTGTTTAAATTAAAAAGCTGCTTAAAATTGCATGCTCTATCTGAATCATGAAAAAAAAATGGGTTTCATATCCCTTTAATCATTTCATTGACCAAATTTTCTAGTTTATAAAAATAAATTAAACTATCTACACAGATACTCCCCCCAGTGGTCATATATAGAAAAAACAAGGGAAAACAAAGAAATCCTGCTTATGTGTTTAATCCCTGCTTAGTTTCCCTCAAAAAAAAAAAGGCCAAGTAAAATTTAGAAAGCTGGGGAGTTTCCCACATTGCTTCCCTATCTTCTACCACCAGTCCAAGCAGCATGATCCATTAATTGAGGTTGAGGATTCCAGGCCTGTATAGGACCAGCTCAAACACCTACATAACAAAAGTTATTTCTTGATAATCTTATTCTTTGATAGAGAACTAGAATTCCTTTTTACACAAGTAAAAATGACAAGCGTATACTATTATAACATATCCCTACAAGCAACACAGTACCCTTTCAGTTTTTAGCATGCACACGTTACTCAAAGCCAAAGATACACATCTCTTATACACGCTTTAGTAATAATGGCTCACGATAGGCCACTAGTAAAATCAATCACCAGATGATACCCCTACTTTGTAGTTTTTGACCAATCAAAATCTTAGAAAGATTACATACTTCTATACATTCCAATTAAACATACTAGACCTACCTAACAAGGGCTCAGCCTCACGATTCCATTACGCCTGCACATATATATCATGCTTCCGCTATTAACTAAACACTAACAACCAATGAGAACTTATCTTGAACCTTTGAGCCATTGCAAAGCAGGGCTAGCAAACCCCATGCAGCACTTCACAATCTATATAGAGAGGGGTCCGAAGCTTTTAGCTTCAGTTGGGATGTGAGCACCAGCGATGAAGTATCCAGGGGAAGCGGAACTGCTGCTGTAGCTCTACGCAACTAATCAGTGTCTAAAACAGATAAATCTATCAACTTCCCACAAACACATCTAACATGCACGGGGCTCCGACCGTCTTCCCGGGGACATTTCCGGGGACATAATTTGTCCGGGTACAGTTTCCTCAATCCGGGGACTGTCCCCTAAAATCAGGGACATCTGGTCACCCTACTTTTCATGCCCTCAGGTGTAAGTGTATTGAATCTATATGTCCAGGTAGCCTCTCTCTGTTTTAAAAGGAGTTCCCTATTACTACCTCATCTGGGAAATGTAACCTGTTCAAAAACTTGACATTGCAACTACTAATACAGGGAGTGCAGAATTATTAGGCAAATGAGTATTTTGACCACATCATCCTCTTTATGCATGTTGTCTTACTCCAAGCTGTATAGACTCGAAAGCCTACTACCAATTAAGCATATTAGGTGATGTGCATCTCTGTAATGAGAAGGGGTGTGGTCTAATGACATCAACACCCTATATCAGGTGTGCATAATTATTAGGCAACTTCCTTTCCTTTGGCAAAATGGGTCAAAAGAAGGACTTGACAGGCTCAGAAAAGTCAAAAATAGTGAGATATCTTGCAGAGGGATGCAGCACTCTTAAAATTGCAAAGCTTCTGAAGCGTGATCATCGAACAATCAAGCGTTTCATTCAAAATAGTCAACAAGGTCGCAAGAAGCGTGTGGAAAAACCAAGGCGCAAAATAACTGCCCTTGAACTGAGAAAAGTCAAGCGTGCAGCTGCCAAGATGCCACTTGCCACCAGTTTGGCCATATTTCAGAGCTGCAACATCACTGGAGTGCCCAAAAGCACAAGGTGTGCAATACTCAGAGACATGGCCAAGGTAAGAAAGGCTGAAAGACGACCACCACTGAACAAGACACACAAGCTGAAACGTCAAGACTGGGCCAAGAAATATCTCAAGACTGATTTTTCTAAGGTTTTATGGACTGATGAAATGAGAGTGAGTCTTGATGGGCCAGATGGATGGGCCCGTGGCTGGATTGGTAAAGGGCAGAGAGCTCCAGTCCGACTCAGATGCCAGGAAGGTGGAGGTGGAGTACTGGTTTGGGCTGGTATCATCAAATATGAGCTTGTGGGGCCTTTTCGGGTTGAGGATGGAGTCAAGCTCAACTCCCAGTCCTACTGCCAGTTTCTGGAAGACACCTTCTTCAAGCAGTGGTACAGGAAGAAGTCTGCATCCTTCAAGAAAAACATGATTTTCATGCAGGACAATGCTCCATCACACGCGTCCAAGTACTCCACAGCGTGGCTGGCAAGAAAGGGTATAAAAGAAGAAAATCTAATGACATGGCCTCCTTGTTCACCTGATCTGAACCCCACTGAGGACCTGTGGTCCATCATCAAATGTGAGATTTACAAGGAGGGAAAACAGTACACCTCTCTGAACAGTGTCTGGGAGGCTGTGGTTGCTGCTGCACACAATGTTGATGGTGAACAGATAAAAACACTGACAGAATCCATGGATGGCAGGCTTTTGAGTGTCCTTGCAAAGAAAGGTGGCTATATTGGTCACTGATTTGTTTTTGTTTTGTTTTTGAATGTCAGAAATGTATATTTGTGAATGTTGAGATGTTATATTGGTTTCACTGGTAAAAATAAATAATTGAAATGGGTATATATTTGTTTTTTGTTAAGCTGCCTAATAATTATGCACAGTAATAGTCACCTGCACACACAGATATCCCCCTAAAATAGCTATAACTAAAAACAAACTAAAAACTACTTCCAAAACTATTCAGCTTTGATATTAATGAGTTTTTTGGGTTCATTGAGAACATGGTTGTTGTTCAATAATAAAATTAATCCTCAAAAATACAACTTGCCTAATAATTCTGCACTCCCTGTATGTCCTGCAGAGATATATCACATGAAAGTAGAAACTATGATTAATTTAAATGTGATAGTATTGTTAACATGTCATACATGTCTGCCCAGTTCCGCAGGTTCAGTTGAATATTAAAGGGACATGAACCGCTAGGGTACAACTACAGTAGCAGGGTTAATACTCACTATGTTATTGTATTTCCTCTTGTGACTGCAGCTCTCTTCAAAGTCATTCTCTTATTTTATACCCCTACAAATATTCATACTGGGCGCCACCATCTTGGATACTGAGGGGCACCCAGTATAAAATGCAGAGCTTTACCAGCTGCAATCTGTAATGAGTTAGAATAAGAGAACGGCTTTAAAGAGAGCTGCAGGTACAGGAGGGGAAAACAATAGCATGGAGTAGTAACCGGCTACTGTAGTTGTACCCAGCAGTTTAATATCCCTTTAATGGTGATATTTTGCCTGATATGAGAGTGTATATGCACAGTTTGTTGTGCTTGTGTAATGGCAAAATATTTAAAGGAACAGTAAAGTCAAAATTAAACATTTATGGTCTAGATAGAGCATGTCATTTTAAACAACTTTACAATTTAGATCTATATGAAATGTGCTTTGTTCTCTTAGTATCCTTAGTTGAAGTGTAAATATAAACAGACTGATATGAGTTCAGGAGCATGCATGTGACTAGCACTCTATGGCATCAGTTTGCAACTTTGTTTAACATTTCTATAAACATTGTTTTAAACATTGCTGCTAAAGAGTGCTATAGACACATGCACACTCCTGAGCCCCTATGAGCCTGCATACATTAACACTTCAACAAAGGATACTAAGGGAACAAAGCAAGTACAAAATATATATAATGAACTCTAGCAGGCCCATTTATCAAAGGGCTTGCGGACCTGATCCGACACTGCGGATCAGGTCCGCAAGACCTCGCTAAATGCGGAGAGCAATACGCTCTCCGCATTTAACATTGCACCAGCAGCTCACAAGAGCTGCTGGTGCAACGCCGCCCCCTGCTGACTCGCGGCCAATCGGCCGCCAGCAGGGAGCTGTCAATCAACCCGATCGTATTCGATCGGGTTGATGTCCGGCGATTCCTGTCCGCCTGTTCAGAGCAGGCGGACAGGGTTATGGAGCAGCGGTCTTTAGAACGCTGCTTCATAACTTGTGTTTCTGGCGAGTCTGAAGACTCGCCAGAAACACGGCCCTTCAAGCTCCGTACGGAGCTTGATAAATGGGCCTGTTGGTGGCTAGTAAGTATTTACACCCTGCCCAAGATGCACGAAAAGCAGTAACTAGAACTTCTGTAAAAACCCTTTATTTAATACCTGCTGAATAAAACATTCAGGTTGTTCCATTGAGTGCCTTCATTGCTGGATTTACATATATATATATATATATATATAGTGTATAAACTAAAGTATTGAAAACAGTCATCATAATAGATGCATTCAGCATGTTAGAATAATTTGAATTGGCTCTTGAGTTGACGAGTGTAACATATTACACATCTGACCTTTCAAGAGGCAAAAGGCTCTCTTACTTCTAATCACATTAAAAAAATGACATTATCTGAGTTACAAATTATTTTTAAAGCAAGTAAGTAACTGCTAATTGCTTAGTAAGTTTGTGCTAGACAGGTAGTTTATCCAACAGTTCTGCTATATGATGTTTCAATCTGGTTACCTAGACTTTACTGAACAGTGTAGGTTACATTTGTACACATTACTGAATGGTAGCGCTATAATCCATTTGTTGTCAAAATTAATATTTAATTCATATTATTCTTTTTCCAGTGTTATACATAGTACAAATAGCTTGGATATCCAGACTAAAAAATAGATAGTACATTTAAAGTTAAAGGGATAGTAAACACCAAAAATGTTATTGTTTTAAAAAATAGAAAATCCCTTTATTTAGCATTCCCCAGTTTTGCGTAACCAACACTGTTATAGAATTATACTTTTTACCTCTGTAATTACCTTGTATCTAAGCTTCTACTGACTGCCCCCTTATCTCAGATCTTTTGACAGACTTGCATTTCAGGCAGTTAGTGCTGATTCTTAAATAACTCCATGTGCATGAGCACAATGATATCTATATGAGACATATGAACTAATGCCCTCTAGCTGTGAAAAACTGTCAAATGCATTCAAATAAGAGGTGGCCTCAAGGGCTTATAAATTAGCAAATGAGCATACCTAGGTTTAGCTTTCAACTAAGAATATCAAGAGAACCAAGCAAATTTGATGATAAAAGTATATTAGAAAGTTGTTTAAAATTACATGCCCTATCTGTATCAAGAAAGTTCAATTTTGACTTTACTATCCCTTTTACTATCTTTATAGATTTCAGTTTGTACATTACTAACTGTACATCCTATTATAGGCATAATAATTTCATATATGATTTTTTTTTTTTATTAATTTTAAAGGTATTCAAATTAATAAGAAAAGCAAATGACTGATTTTGAAAAAAAAGCTTTAAATTAGAAAAATATAAAGCAGCAAAATCTAGTCATAGGGACATTCAATATTAAATAAATGCAGAATATAATAATAATTTAAAAGCAAAGACTAGCCTGAGAATCATTTGTAAATGTATTTTTAAAACTAATTTGCTTTATTTAGGGACAGATTACTAGTGGAGTGAAAACCTTTGAGCGCAATCGATAAGGGGTTTATCGAAGGTGATAGTGCTCATCGGACAAGTTGAAAGTAAATGCGATTGAAGCACTATCACGATTTACGCTAGAATGAATACCACAACTTCAAAGCTCTGGTTAATTGTTTCGCAAAACTAAAAAGTTGCACAAAACACATAAAAAATGCATTACAAAGTACAGTTACACTCATAACACTATCTAATAAAAATGATTAAAAAGATATTGCACACAAAAGTTTTAAGGGCTCAAAGATATGAGGTCTCAGGTGATAGGAAAAAAAAGTCAGACAAAGGCTTTCACATTGAGATACATACATAAACATGTCTAAAGATGTATATATGACATATATACACATATAAACACATAAATACACATGTACACATATATAGACATGTAGAAGTGCTATGGATCCCTTTGCAGTTAAGTGGATGAAAATAGATATAAGCATTTTTATGCAATATTATTTTTTAATAAAGTATTATACTGTGTATTTACTGTAAATATTTCAAATTCCAATGTTTTGCACATAGCAGAATATGTTCTATGTGTTTATTACTTTATATCTGCATATATCTATACCTATATATAATCATATAGATATATAGGTATAGATATATAATATACCAAAAAACATCAGATACATATAAAAATATTTATTTATGAATAAAGAGAACATATTTTTCTATGCGGAAAACATTGGAATGTGACATATTTACAGTAAATACACAGTATAACACTTTATTAAAAATTAATATTTCATAAAAATGTTTTTATATGTATTCATCTAGTTAACTGCAAAACGCTCTATAGCACTTCTATATATGTGTGTTAGATTTTTCCCACAGATTTTTTCTCCATTGACTTATACGGGGTAATACGTAAATGCGCACGCAATATTCTAACTTTGGCAGAAACAATTTACTTTCAACTCATAATTCGAGCACAACCCGACGAGTGCAAAAAGCTTACTTCTAGTGCAGTTAATGCTCGAGCGGGACCGTAACTTAGTGCTCCACTTGTAATCTGGCCCAAAAAAGCTTTTATAAAGTAATTAGCTCTATCATGTTGAAACCTAGATTTCCCTTATCCACTCTCTTCTGCTGAGGACAAATAGCGATGGATAAAGCACACAATGGCTATGTGGAACATACCAGTGTTAAAGTAATTGTATTTATCATTTTACATTGCTATACAATGCTATATCTTACACAATCATTTGCACATTTTAGCTGTCCCTAATTGTTCTCAGAAGAAGAGATTAGATAAGGAAATATTCTGTATGTTTTAACATGGCAGTGCCCAAAACTTTATTGAAACTCAGAATTGTAAATTTGTAAATCCCACATTTTTAAAATTGAAAGTTAAAGAGACAGTCAACACTTCCGTTAACATTATTTGAAATAGAAATATAAGAACCGAAGATCTGCCTGCACTATACCCCTTCTGCCATGCTGCCTTGCTTCTGTAGTAATCACTTTCGCTAACTTGTCTAATACCGGGTAAATATGGCAGCCGGACTCCCCCCACCGTTACATAGCTGCCTTCTTCTTCAAATGATCATCAAATCAGAATCATGTTAACAGAAGTGTTGACTGTCCCTTTAAACTACAGGAAAGGGGACAAAATAAATAATAAAATCAAAATACAAATTTATTTTTTTACTGCACATACAATAATTAAAAGGACACTCAAGTCAAAATTAAACCTATATACAGATATATGTATAGGAATATATATTTATAAATACTTAGAATTTATTGCCCTATGTGCAGAACATTAAAATGTCAAATATTTTTACAGTAAATACACAGTATAACACTTTATTAAATATGAATATTGCATAAATATTATTTTACACGTTTTCAGCTACTTAAAGGGACAGTACACTATAAAATAGTTTTTCCCTTAATGTGTTTCCAATTACTTTTTTTACCAGCTGCAGAGTATAAAATGTATGAGATTTGCTTTTTTAAGGCTTATTTGTGTATATGAATTAGCTGATTTTGTGTTTTGAAGCCACAACCTAATCAAATGGGTTGAGCTTGTAGCTATAATCAGATCTCATTACTTTATCACATTGTGCAAATAGACATGTTTATTTATCTTATATCTGTCCATAAACCAATCACCAATACTTGGAGAGAACAATAGAAAATTAACATTTTATTACCTTATCTCTTCTATAACCCACTGGGAGTGTAATTTCTTTTACTGGCTGTGTTAACACAGTTTGACCTCAAGGCCAAAAACTTTCAGGATGGGTGGGGATACCACAGGCTAAATAAACTATTTCAAATGCCAATATAAGGGTAATGTAAATACTTGTAAACAATTTAATACACTCCAGCAGGTAAAGTGGATCATTGGGAACAAATTAAAGGGGAGAACATTTTTGAGTAAACTGTCCCTTTAACTGCAAAGGGTTCCAATGCACTTGTATATATGTCTATATATGTGTACATATTTATTAATGTGTTTATGTGTATACTAGTACTAAAGCCCGTGTACACGGGCCATTTTTTTCAGAACAGCGGTCCCACCCCTTGCTCTCTCCCCCCTTTCTTTTGCTCTCTCTTCCCCCCTCTCTTTTGCTTTCTTTCCCCCCTCTCTTTTGCTTTCTCTCCCCCCTCTCCTTTGTTCTCTCTCTCCCCTCTTTTGCTCTCTCTCTCCCCTCTTTGGCTCTCTCCATCCTTTCTTTTGCTCTCTCTCCCCCCTCTTTGGCTCTCCCCCCCCTTTGGCTCTCCCCCCCCCCCCCCTCTTTGGCTCCCCCCCCCCCTCTTTGGCTCTCCCCCCCCCCCTCTTTGGCTCTCTCCCCTCTTTTGCTCTCTCTCCTCTTTGGCTCTCTCTCTCCCCTCTTTGGCTCCCCCCCCCTTTGGCTCTCTCTCCCCCCTCTTTGGCTCTCTCTCCCCCCTCTTTGGCTCTCTCTCCCCCCTCTTTGGCTCTCTCTCCTCTTTGGCTCTCTCTCCTCTTTGGCTCTCTCTCTCCCCCCTCTTTGGCTCTCCCCTCCCCTTTGGCTCCCCCCTCCCCTTTGGCTCCCCCCCCCTCTTTGGCTCTCCCCCCCTCTTTTGCTCTCCCCTCCCCTCTTTGGCTCTCTCCCCCCTCTTTTGTTCTCTCCCCCCTCTTTGGCTCTCTCCTCCCCTCTTTGGCTCTCCCCCCCCCCTCTTTGGCTCTGCCCCCCCCCCTCTTTGGCTCTCTCTCCCCCCTCTTTGTCTCTCTCCCCTCTTTTGCTCTCCTCTTTGGCTCTCTTTCCTCTTTGGCTCTCTCTCTCCCCCCCTCTTTGGCTCTCCCCCCCTTTAGCTCTCTCCCCCCCTTTGGCTCTCTCCCCCCCCCCTCTTTGGCTCTCTCTCCCCCCTCTTTGGCTCTCTCTCCCCCCTCTTTGGCTCTCTCTCCTTTTTGGCTCTTTTTCCTCTTTGGCTCTCTCTCTCCCCCCTCTTTGGCTCTCCCCCCCTTCTCTTTGGCTCTCTTCCCCCCCTTCTCTTTGGCTCTCTTCCCCCCCTTCTCTTTGGCTCTCTCTCCCCCCCCTTCTCTTTGGCTCTCTCTCCCCCCCCTTCTCTTTGGCTCTCTGCCCCCCCCCCTTCTCTTTGGCTCTCTGCCCCCCCCTTCTCTTTGGCTCTCTGCCCCCCCTTCTCTTTGGCTCTCTGCCCCCCCTTCTCTTTGGCTCTCTGCCCCCCCCCCTCTCTTTGGCTCTCTGCCCCCCCCTTCTCTTTGGCTCTCTGCCCCCCCCTTCTCTGTGGCTCTCTGCCCCCCCCTTCTCTTTGGCTCTCTGCCCCCCCCCCCCTTCTCTTTGGCTCTCTGCCCCCCCCTTCTCTTTGGCTCTCTGCCCCCCCTTCTCTTTGGCTCTCTGCCCCCCCACCTTCTCTTTGGCTCTCTGCCCCCCCCGCCTTCTCTTTGGCTCTCTGCCCCCCCCGCCTTCTCTTTGGCTCTCTGCCCCCCCCTTCTCTTTGGCTCTCTGCCCCCCCCTTCTCTTTGTCTCTCTGCCTCCCCCTTCTCTTTGGCTCTCTGCCCCCCCCTTCTCTTTGGCTCTCTGCCCCCCCCTTCTCTTTGGCTCTCTGCCCCCCCCTTCTCTTTGGCTCTCTGCCCCCCCTTCTCTTTGGCTCTCTGCCCCCCCCTTCTCTTTGGCTCTCTGCCCCCCCTTCTCTTTGGCTCTCTGCCCCCCCTTCTCTTTGGCTCTCTGCCCCCCCCTTCTCTTTGGCTCTCTGCCCCCCCCCTTCTCTTTGGCTCTCTGCCCCCCCCCCCTTCTCTTTGGCTCTCTGCCCCCCCCCTTCTCTTTGGCTCTCTGCCCCCCCTTCTCTTTGGCTCTCTTCCCCCCCCTTCTCTTTGGCTCTCTGCCCCCCCCCTTCTCTTTGGCTCTCTGCCCCCCCTTCTCTTTGGCTCCCTGCCCCCCCTTCTTCTCTTTGGCTCTCTGCCCCCCCCTTCTCTTTGGCTCTCTGCCCCCCCTTCTCTTTGGCTCTCTGCCCCCCCCCTCCTGCTCCCTCTCTGGCTCTGTCTTCGCGGGACCCCGCCCGGCCACGCCCCATCGTGGCAACACCCGCCCGGCCACGCCCCTCGCGACGCCCGGCCACGCCCCTCGCGACGCCCGGTCACGCCCCTCGCGACGCTCCCGTCGGCCACAAACAGCTGTGAGGTCTGGGGAGCGCGTTGCCGCTTCTCACGCAGCAGACCTCACAGCTGTTGAGTAGCTCGCGCTCCCTATCTGTCAGCTGTCAGCTATGCCGAGGTGCGCGAGAATAGAATCTAAGGCCAAGTGTTTGTCTGTACTGCGCATGACGGCTTCAGACAAACACTTGTCTTTTATAATATAGGATATGTCTGTAAATACATATATACACATATAAAAGCATGAATACATCTGTACACACATATAGACATTTATATATATACTGTACATACATATCCATCTTTAGAGATGTATATCTATGTATTTTAATGTTAAAGCCCTTTGTAGCATTTTTTGTAACACCTGAGACCCCACATCTTTGAGCCCTTACCGCTTTTTTGTGCAACATTTTTTTAAAAATAATTTTTAATAGATGGTGTTACACTATTGCACCAGCGTTAACGTACTCCCTCATAGACTTCAATGGATAGAGAAAAGTGGAAAAAAACATCCATACTTGCACACTAACCTGAATTGTCATAAGTTCCCTACTCTATTAACCCCTAACCCACTACATAGCCAACCACAAAGTCCCCACTACACTATTAACCTCTAACCCACTACATAGCCCACTGCAAAGTCTGCTCTACTCTTTTAACCCCTAGCCCACCACATAGCCAACTACAAAGTCCCCTCTACTCTATTAACCCCTAACCCACTACATAGCCCACCACAAACTCCCCTCTACTATATTAACACCTTAGCTGCCATGCCCCCACATCACAAATTACCCCACTACTCTATTAAACCCTAAATTGCCACACCCCCACATTGAAAAATACCCCACTACCCTTTTAACCCCTAAACCGCCAAACGCCTACATTGTAAAATACCATTCTACTCTACTAACCCCTAAACACTCCATTAATTCCAAAATCACTAACCAGATAACCCCCAGCCTAGCAACCCATAAGTTACCTCCAAAAAACCTAACCTTGCAAAAAAAACAACCTTATCTTAAAAATAACACATAACCTTACCTTAAAAAACACCTAACCTTACAAACAAAAAACCTAAGCTTACCTTTAAACTAAAATAACCTACCATTACATAAAAAAATAAACAAATTACAAAAAAAATACATTTATGCCTATTCTAAATCCCGAAAATAAAAAAAACTATACTAACACTAAACTATAGCAATAGCCCTTAAAATGGCTTTTAGTAGGGCATTGCCCTAAAGTAACTTAGCTTCTTTTTTAACCCCCCCTACACCATTCTACAAGTAACCCCCCCAAAAAAAAGACTATCTAAAAAACTGAATTTGAAAATCAGCCAATAGGAATGCATGGGTACCCCTATATAAAGGGGGTAGCTCGCATGAAGATGGAAGACTGCTGCTGGGATGAAGATAAAGCATCACCAGGATGAAGATGAAGTGCCGCCACCTGGATTTGGTGAGTACCATCTTTGGGATTTAGTGTTAGGATTTTTTGGGTGTTTTTTTTTTTTTGGGGGGGGGGGGCTATTTGGTGAGTACCATCTTTGGGATTTAGTGTTAGGATTTAAAAAAAAAAAAAAAAAATAGATTAGTTTTTTATTTATTTGTTTGGGCTAAAAAAAGAGGTAAATGCCCTTCTAAGGGCAATGCCCAGTCAAATGCCCTTTTCATGTTTTTTTAGATACCCTTTTTTGGAGAGGTGAGGGGTTACTTGTAGAATGGTGTAGGGTTTTTTTTTTCTAAGAAAAAGAGCTAAGTCACTTTAGGGCAGTGTACTACAAAAAGCCTTTTAAGGGCTATTGCTATGGTTTAGTGTTAGTATAGTTTTTTTTTATTTTGGGGTGGGTTTTTTAAAGTGGGGTTTTAGAATAAACATAACAGTTTTTTTAAATTTTTGGTAATTTTTTTTTTCTGTAATGGTAGCTTTTCCTGTAATGGTAGCTTTTTTCTGTTATGCTAGGTTATTTTATTTTTTATGTAAGGCTAGTTTTTTTTGTAAGGTTAGGTGTTTTTTAAGGTAGAGTTAGGTTTTTTTTTAAGGTAAGGTTAGGGGTTTTTTTTAAGGTAAAGTTAGGTGATTTTTTTTTAGGCAAGGTTAGTTTTTTTGTAAGGTTAGATTAGTTTTTTTTGTAAGGTAAGGCTAGGTTTTTGTGGGGTAACTTAGGGGGTGTTAGGTTAGGGGGGTTAGCTGGTTAGGGAGTTTAAATTTTAGTGGGTATTTTGCGATGTGGGGGTGTGGCGGTTTAGAGGTTAATAGAGTAGTGAGGTATTTTGTGATGTGGGTGTGTGGCTGTTTAGGGGTTAATAGAGTAGTGGATTATTTTGCAATGTGGGGGTGTGGTGGTTTAAGGGTTAATAGAATAGTGGGGTAGATTGTGATGTGGGGGAGTAGTTAAGTGCAACTATTTTCTCCGGCCAAGCTCTTTGAGTTTGAGCAATGTGGGGGTATGGCATTTAGGTTAATAGATTAGTGGAGTATTTTGCGATGTGGGGGTGTGGCAGTTTAAAGGATAATATAGTGGGGTAGATTATGATGTAGGGGTTAATAGAGTAGTTTAGTGAGACTCTTTGAGTTTGAGAAATCACATTTACTTTTAGCTTGAAATACGAGCGCACATTGTCACGCAACACCGCCCATAGAAAATATGGGGAACATAAATTACTGTGAGTTTGTGCAAACAAATTTGTGGTAATTTAAACAGCGTGCCACTTGTAATATGGATTAGAGCATAAAGAACGCAGCGATCTCACAATTGCGTTTATGCTCCTCGTGCTAACGATAGTGCGCCACTTGTAATCTGGCCCGGTATTGTTAATATTTAAAATACAACAGATTTGTTATGTGTAGATGCCAGTGAAGCTATTTACACCCTCTGGGTGCTGTTTATATTTTCTATTCTATAAAGATCTTTAGATTTCATTGTATTCTGCTAAATTCATCTTAAATCTTGAATGGTGTCAGACATTTCGGAATCTGGGTCACACTGGGTTTCTTTTTGTTCAAATGTAATAACTTTTAATGGCATTTAGAAATTGTATTAATTGAGATAAATATATACTTACATTTCAAATTGTAATTAGATAAGTGCGGCAAGCATACATTTACACAAAATACAAACACAAACACATAAAAAGGATTACAATTATTTGTTACATAGATTAGAACTGTAGAGGAAAGTAACACTAATGGTCCTTAGGTTCAAGAGATATAAAACTACACACACATAAAAATGGCTGAACAGCCAATAGAATGCGAGGTCAATCCGATTGGCTGATTGGATCAGCCAATCGGATTGAACCTCAATCTGATTGGCTGATTGAATCAGCCAATCAGATTTTCCTTATCTTAATTCCGATTGGCTGATAGAATCCTATCAGCCAATCGGAATTCGAGGGACACCATCTTGGATGACGTCCCCTAAAGGAACCTTCATTCGTCGTTAGTCCGTCGGTTGAAGAGGATGGCTCCGCGTCGGCTGGCTGGAAGATGGCTCCGCTCCGGATGAATGAAGATAGAAGACGCCGCTTGGATGAAGACTTCTACAGGATGGAGGACCTCTTCTTGCACCGCTTGGATGAAGACTTCTACCGGATGGATGACATCTTCTTGCTCCGCTTGGATGAAGAATTTGGCTCGGCTGGGTGAAGACGACTCAAGGTAGGGAGATCTTCAGGGGGTTAGTGTTAGGTTTATTTAAGGGGGGTTTGGGTGGTGGGTTTTAATGATGGGGGGGTTGTATTTTTTTTTTACAGGTAAAAGAGCTAATTACTTTGGGGCAATGCCCCGCAAAAAGCCCTTTTAAGGGCTGGTAAAAGAGCTGATTACTTTGTAATTTAGAATAGGGTAGGGCATTTTATTATTTTGGGGGGCTTTTTTATTTTATTAGGGGGCTTAGATTAGGTGTAATTAGTTTAAACTTAAATTTTTTATTTTCTATAATTTAGTTTTTGTTTTTTTTGGTATTATAGATTAGTTTATTTAATTGTATTTTAGTTTAGCTAATTTTAGTTAATTTATTTAATTAATTTAATGATAGTGTAGTGTTATGTGTATTTGTAACTTAGGTTAGGATTTATTTTACAGGTAATTTTGTAATTATTTTAACTAGGTAGCTATTAAAGTTAGTTAAGTTATTAACTATTTAATAGCTATTGTACCTAGTTAAAATAAATACAAAGTTGCCTGTAAAATAAATATAAATCCTAAAATAGCTACAATGTAATTATTAGTTATATTGTAGCTATATTAGGATTTATTTTATAGGTAAGTATTTTGTTTTAAATAGGAATAATTTATTTAATGATAGTAAATTTATTTTGCTTTTTTTAAAATTATATTTAAGTTAGGGGCGTGTTAGGGTTAGACTTAGGTTTAGGGGTTAATAACTTTATTATAGTAGTGGCGACGGTGGGGGCGGCAGATTAGGGGTTAATAATTGTAGGTAGGTGGCGGCGATGTTAGGGAGGGCAGATTAGGGGTTAATAAAATTTATTATAGGGTTTGCGAGGCGGGAGTGCGGCGATTTAGGGGTTAATAAATTTATTATAGTGGTGGCGAGGTCCAGTCGGCAGATTAGGGGTTAATAAGTGTAGGTAGGTGGCGGCGACGTTGGGGGGGGCAATTAGGGGGTAATAAATATAATATAGGTGTCGGCGATGTTAGGGGCAGCAGATTAGGGGTTCATAGGGATAATGTAGGTTGCGGCGGTGTCCGGTCGTCAGATTAGGGGTTAAAAAAAATTATTATAGGGTTTGCGATGTGGGGGGCCTTGGTTTAGAGGTTCATAGGTAGTTTATGGGTGTTAGTGTACTTTATAGCACAGTAGTTAGGAGCTTTATGTTCTGGTGTTAGCCCATAAATCTCTTAACTACTGACTTTTTTTTGCGGTTGGAGTCTTGTCGGTAGAGGCTCTACCGCTCACCTCTTCCAAGACTCGAAATACCAGCGTTAGGCAAATCCCATTGAAAAGATAGGATACGCAATTGACGTAAGGGGATCTGTGGTAGCCTCAAGTCGCGGAACGAAATTGAGAGGTAGACCCTTTCCTGCCTGACTCTAAATACCAGCGGGCGGTAAAAAGCAGCGTTAGGACCCCTTAACGCTGCTTTTGACGGCTAACGCCAAACTCTAAATCTAGGCGTATGGAAGCCCTGACTGGACAAAATACCACTGAATTTTCTCAAGAGTAACTATTGAAGTATCTGTCTATTAGTGGATATATAAATATGTACTTTTGACATGAACCAGAGGTGTGCTTTTCTGTGCAATTCTACTTTTAGAAAGTCTGGGTGTTACGGAACATTGATTTGAACTACAAAAGCTGCTGTATCTTTTCACATTTGTGAATTAAAGGAGTTACACATTGACTAATCCGCTCGGAGGAAACAGGAGTTTTATATTTGACACACCAAGTTATCTTTGAATGTGTTCATGTGTCCTCTATCCCTACAAGGAAACAATGTACTGTTTTGAATATATTCAATATGCTGGTTATACATTTCTTTTTAATAAGATCGTTTTTATTTTGTAAGATATTATGAATTATCATTTATTTGTTCTTCTAGCAGCCCTACATTGTATGTAACCATTTCTTTTAAAGAGACATGCCATTTTAAGCAACTTTCTAATTTACTTCTATCATCAAATTTGATTTGTTCTCTTGGTATTCTTTGTTGAAAAGAAGTGAGGCAAGATCAGGAGTGTGCATGTGTCTGCAGTACTACATAAAGCAGTTTTGCTAGATTGTTATACATTTGCAAGAGCACTAGATACCTATCTAGATATCTCTTCAACAAAGAATACCATGAGAAAGAAGCAAATTTGACAGAAGTAAAATTGATTATTTTTTTAAAAAATTGAATGCCATTTCTGAATCACAAAAGAAAGAAAAATCTGTGCGTCTCATCCTTTTAAACAACTCTAGTCTAACATGAGAGTGGCTCTCATACAGGTAACTTTGTCTGAAATATTGAGTAATTGCTTCCCTTCCTTTACAATATTACTGTCTGCAACATCCCAGAGGGTGGTGGAAAATGTTTCTGAAATCCCACTGTTATTCCCAGACATTTTTATGAGCATGCTTTAAGAAATTATGTAACTGATACAATACATTTTATAGCTGTAGAATAAGATTAGACATAGATATCATGTAAGCATATCACTTTTATGATGTGATGCACTAAATAAAACGATGTCTTTATGTGTCATCAGAAAAAAGGAATTTTAAAAAATAAATTAAAGGCACAGACATAGTACTCAAACTATTTATATCATCTATATTAAAGAAAAGCAATTATATATATATATATATATATATATATATATATATATATATATATATATATATATATATATATATATATATATATATATATATATATATTGTACATTATACCAGGTAAAAGGGACAGTCTGCACCAGAATTTTTATTGTTTTAAAAGATAGATAATCCCTTTATTACCCATTCCCCAGTTTTGCATAACCAACATAGTTATACTAATATACTTTTAACCTCTGTGATTATCTTGTATCTAAGCCTCTGCAAACTGCCCGTTTTTTCAGTTCTTTTGACAGATTGCAGTCTAGCCAATCAGTGCCTGCTCCCAGATAACTTCACGTGCACGAGCACAGTGTTATCTATATGAAATACGTGAACTAACACCCTCTAGTGGTGAAAAACTGTTAAAATGCAATCTGAAAAGAGGTGGGCTTCAAGGTCTAAGAAATTAGCATATGAACCTCCTAGGTTAAGCTTTCCAGTAAGAATACCAAGAGAACAAAGCAAAATTGGTGATAAAAGTAAATTGGAAAATTGTTTAAAATTACATGCTCTATCTGAATCATGAAAGTTTATTTTGGCCTAGACTGTCCCTTTAAGTAAAAGCTGTTTAATTTGAAAGTGAATACCTTCCATGCAAGTAATATGAAAGGGAAATCTCCATCATCTCAGCTATTTTACAGTTTTTTTCCCCAGTGATAATGTTTTCGCACATGCTCTGTTCGCATGTTTAAACAATAAATATAAAAATATTGAGCTTTATAAAATATTAAAAATGTTCCTCAAATCATTTTTTTAATTTAATTTAATGCTGTTTATTGATTTGTTTATTGCCATTTCAGAAGCAATACCAACAGATATACAGGGGATAGATTGTACAAACACATAACAAAAACCTTCATAATACAATCTTCACATGACAAATCATACGGTTAAATGATGTAAATTGTACTTAAATATTATAATCACAATGTTAATTTATGATGATAATAAAGTGTTTGGACATTTAACAGTAAATGGATCTCAAAACTGAACTTTCATAATTCAAACAGAGCGTACAGTTTAAAAACAAATCCAATTTTTTAAAATTAAATGTACCTACAACACAGAAGCTGGTCTGTAACAGCTGTGTAACGTAACGTCAAGTGGGCGGAGCTTCTGTGTTGTTTGGAATCCTGAGCGAAGTGGTTCATCTGATACCGGCACCTTGCACCTAAGAGATATCCGGTTCCGCTGCAGCTCTCAAAGGGGATTTGCCGCTATTGCAGAGAACTAAACACGGTGTAAGTAAAATTGAACACCTTAATTTTGGTTCTCTGCTTGTCTTTTTGATTTGGATCCATTCTCGTTCCAGCTTCATTTGGCACTCAAGAAATCAGCTGTTGATGTGGATTTCCCAATACCTTAACTCCGGACTCCATCATTTTGATTCATTGTCCTTCTAGGGTTTATTTGTTTGTGTTTAATTTGTTTTATGAATTAATTTTTAGCTCCATTTTAAATGTTAGCTACTACACTTTTGTTTTTTAGATATTAGTTGCTGATCAGCACATTGTCTATAATTAATTGATTGTTTTTACTTGTAATAAATTCACTTTTTTAAAGTATGTTTATTCATTTTCCTTAAGGCTAATAGTTTTTAACTTTATACTCTCTGACATAGGTCAAATTATATCCTATCACCAATTTCAGCAGCACTTGTTGCAGCGCTGAGGGTTTTAAATTTCTTGTTTCTTTTTGAGCAAGTTTGTTATTAGTTCTTGACATATTTGTAGAGAGAGGGGATTCTCCATTACCTATTGGCTAATTGGTGTTTTAGTTATATTGTCTTTTCCCTGCGCAGGGTAACACAAATTGCTAGACCACTTATACATATAGTGCCCCATACATACTTTATGAATTTATAAAATAAAATAGACTTAAAGAACTCTCTACAACAATACAATGAAGTACTAAGATTTTTTAATTTGACAACAACATCTAAGGAATCATGAGAACTATTTTTCCAATGCATATTGTCTTCACCTTTTCTTACATTTCTCAATTCATTGTTTCCTTTTAAGTGAAAAAAAAAACATGTCAAAGTAGGGTCACGACTCTTCCAGAACTACTTATATCACATTAAAGAGATTTCTCAAGCAAGTGGAGATCATTGATTTAAAATTGCTCTCTGAATTTGAAACCATCCATTAAAGTATTACTGGTACTTGCTTTTAGACTGCTTCCACCCTTAGTGGCATTTACAAAAAATCCAGCCTCAGGCTTATCAGAGCAGAGGTTTAATCTGACAAACCAAGGTTAAGTCAAAAAGACCATAGCCTCTTACAGAAGGTGCTAAAGTTAATGTGTGCCTTAGGGAGACTTAGATACTTTTGTATATATACATAATCAAAGATTAATAATGTTTGCTGAAAATGTCAACTTAAGTAATAAATGTGTTTGAGGACTTTGTTTAATGTAAATGTATGGTACATGGATATGTAGCGGTGTAACTAATATTTTTGTATGCTAATTGGTGTTTAATATTTCTGCTCACCTAAATATGGTTTTGAAGGATTTGAGTGACTTTAAAGAAGGAGTAAAGAACCTACAACTCAAGGCATAGGATAAAGAACCATAACTGATTCTGAGAAGATAAATGACGGGGCAGGGATAAAGGGTGAGAATTAAGAAATGGTACTTAAAACTGATAAAGAAGGTAAAAAAGAAGGTGATAAGAGTAAATAATGGTGTGTATAGTGAAAAAGATTAATTAGAAAGGAAGCAAAAGAGTAAAATTAGTCTATGGTAGAATATAAAGAACATAATAATCACTAATAGCCAAAACATTCAATGAAAATGGCATTAAAATTAAATTATGTATATATATATATATATATATATATATATAATTAATTAATCCACTAGAAGTGTAAGGGATCTAGGATTTCCTTTTGCTTATATTGTGTATTTCTGGTAATTTTTTTTCAAGGCCGGATTGGCCTACCAGTATACCAGGAGATTTCCCGGTCTATTACTTTCTTTAATTTGTGTGTTCTAGTGTTGATCTCATAACACCCTGGTTTTTGCTAGGATATAATTAAATAGTCTAGATACAAATACTGAAGTGTCCATTTTTGAAACAGAATGAGTAATCTCACCCAACTTTATTGATAGACACATGAAAGCAAAAAGTCAGTTTATGAAACAAAAATTAAAAAAAAAAAATATATACACAAAATAAATTTTGCACGCACTATTCATAGGTGCATTTTTCTTTTTTTCTCCTGCTTTTTTTTGTTCAGAGCTGAATTTAATAACACTTTGTTGAAAAACAAATTCTATTAATAAACAATATTCGGTTTTCTGTATTTATTCTAGCGTTCAGTATCATCTTCTTAAGCTTCTACCAGCTAGATCAGACTGTCATATTTTACTGACGTTCCGCTCAATAGCAGATGTATTTTCCATTAATGCAAATTCTAAAACATATTCACCAGCTCTATAATGGCTACTTTACATTACTAATAATAACAACAAATATCTCTATTGAAGTTATGGGGACTTATAATGGTGACTACCAGAGCACAATATCTGTAACTGGTGGAAAATGACAATGTGTTTCTTTGTTTGAGAAGGCTGGATATCTATGCTACATAACTCTTAAAGTGATATTAAAAATGTATATTTAGCATATTTAAATAATACTTCTTTATGGCATGAAACGAAATATGTTAAAGCCATTTATGTTGATTTTGAAGGTAACCAAAAGTATATGTTTGTGCCCAATGAGTCCATGGGATTACAAGTTTACAGCAATGGGAACACAAGCTCGCGTTCGCATTGCTGGGAAGCATTGAGCTCACGAGAGCACACTTCCATAGGCTCTTATGAAAGCATCGTTCTGATGCTGTCACAGACGGCATTAGATCCTCGTGCAGCGAAAATGTAAGAAGTGCAGCGATGGGCAGCACTTAGTAAATATATATGTATATGACTATATACTGTACATATATATTTATATTTTAATGTGTATATTCACATATTAACACACAAATATATGTGTATATAAGCATATACATATATATTTTCATTGCGGTCTATGAGAACACACAGTTCCCATAGACAGCAATGTAAAGGCACTTTTCAGTGCCTTTTTTTTCTAACAACCCACTCCCACCAACTTTAAAGTCCCAAAACTGCCTAGTGCTGTTTTTTTTTTAAATTTATATAAAAAACTAAAGTTCCCTTTATTTTGAGGGCATTTAGGGCACTTTTTGAAAGTTAACCAGAGATCGGATCACAAGATTGCGGTAGCAATAACCATCCACTTGTAATGGCTGGTTAATTATTGTGCTCCTGCAATGCGGGAGCGTGATAATTTAGCGCTCCACTTGTAATTAGCCCAATGTGTTGAATAAAAAAAACTGTAATAGATTTTAAAAACACTCTTTTATATGCAACAAATCCATTGAAGTCCAGAAATACAGCATCAGAATAATGTCATGAACATCAATAACGCAAGAGCATCAGTTTACCTTTTCATTTAGCAAATCAGAGGCCAGATGTAAATACACTTATGTACTTGTGAGCTTTTACAAGATACAATTCAGTAATATGTCTTTCTAGTTCACCATTCCCTGAGAACAAGGGTGATCATATGGGGTAAAGCATAAATCATAGGATGGCATAATGTAAAATACTGATAAAAATCAGATAGTGTTCACAGATCAGTGTAAAATGAGTTACAGTAATGTGAGGAAAGCCTGAATGTGAAGGAGCCAATCTGTATTTTTAAAGAATGTGACAGAAAGATCATATTTGTTACGGTTACGCCAGATTTGTAGATACGTTTCTAAATTCTTTTTGACAAACGATTCTGTTGAATCTTGTAATGATTTATTTGTATGTAGGAAAGTTTACTCACCTACGTTCAGTCTGTAAGCTCATCAGTTTTTAAGTACAGGGCTTTTGTATTTTGCTGGTTGTAAACTCACAGGGATGACTTTCAACTTATAACACAAATCAGCGGTTGCACTCTAATATTTTCTTAAAAGAAGAAAACTTCATTCCGTCACATTAAAAAGTTGATAGAGGAGGATAGCTTTAACAACATACGCGTTTCACGCTTGTGAATAGTACTTTATCATAGATCTAAGATAGATGGATTAAAGTGAAGTTTAATCCACTCTCTCTTTTGGATCTGTGGCAATGGATTTTGCTTGTTTTATGACTTTCAACTTTATTTATTCTCCACCATTATTAACCTTATTTAATGTGTATGTAGAACTATGTATATAATTTTTTTTTATTAATAATACTAATTTAAAATTTAGCTTATGTGAATATGAAGTAAACTAATATTAATTAATCTTTTTTGCATTCTGACATTTTAAGAGAACATACACAGAGTTTACGCAACTGATCATTTAATTTTAGTTAAATAATTACAAAAAATGTATTGCAATGTAATATCACTTAGTTCTAAAGTACAAGATTATTTTAAGACATGTTAATGCAATAATAAAATGTTCTAATTGGGGGTGGCGGAGTTAACTACCGCACTGAGCAGTCGCAACTTCACTGAGCTCCTGCTCTTTCAATTAATATAAAGTTATTTTATTGTGCCCTAACAGGCGTTTTTTTTTGCCCCAAAGAATATATTGCTCCGGTGGAGCAAGATCTGAAACTGCACAGACGTTTCTAAGACTCGAGGGTGAGCCAAGCCGGATCCGAGTGAACTGGGAGCCGCATCCACTTCAGGGCCCTGAAGCTATTCCCAACTAGCGGCCAGCTCACTTAACTCTGCACTAATTGTACAGCCGCACCACATTTAGCTCCGGAGGGTCGGGGATCCGCTCCGGAGCTCAGCCGAACGCATTGCAGCAGTCCTGAAAAAGGCACTTGGACGCCATAGAGAAAATCCTACCCTGCCCGGAGGTACACCACCCGCAGTGAGTAAAAGCTTGTAAGCACACAGACAGAGGACATAAGACAAGGAGAAAACACAGATATAAAAGGGGGCATATAATCCTATTAAACACTAAAGGAGACCGGAGAGATAAAAGAGGAGGAAAATAAAAGGGGAAAAAAAAAGAGAAAATAAAGCAGAGAAAAAAGGCGCCAAAATCCGCCATCTTCCTTCCTTCTCCCTGCTTTTCTGCAACGGCTGTGTAAGCTACTATTAAGGGACACCTCACCACAGCTCTTCCCCAGTGACCGATAGACATTTAAAATTGTCTGATCTGGAAGGCTAATTAACTAACTTAACTGTGAACCATCAGCTACACACTTTGCCCTAAAAGTTTTTTTATCCCAGTCTGCTACGCACCTATTGCTACCTTATCATCAGCTTTATTGTAAAGATGCCTACCTAGCTCTCTGCAAATTCAAGGACTCACTCACATGTATTTTTACTATATGGCTCATATATGACACTGCTCAGAACGTCCATATTGCTAAAGGGAGCTTTTTACTATTCAGTGCTAGACGTTCTTGGTGCTTTAATTGTTAAAGTGATACAGGACCTGCTTGGACTTTCCACCAGATAGGGACATTGTTAGTAAAGGGTGCTTTCTGTATAAACTTGCAGCTCTCAGGTTGATAACCCTCTCACAACAGAGAGTGATTTGTACCACAGACGCAGTTTTGCCTGTTTTTCAATCTAACTGTCAGTGTCCTCAGCTACTCCCCTCCTCCCTTTCCCGCAGGTGTAAGGTGCCTGTGGGTCATACCCTCTGACCCTTTACTGACTTGGCCAATAGGAGGCATATCCCTAGGGGGGGACAGTATAACCGAGAGGTCCTACCCGGTAAACTTCTATTTACCCGACCGGCCGGCATTCAAAATTGAAGAAGGCCTCACTCTGGATTATTACTCATTAACTCATCACTCCAATCTCTGGCTATGATCCTACTTTTGATGGCCCACATGGCTCACAGCATGCACTAAGAGGTGGAAGGTCAACTGGGCCGAGGCATAAGATGACTAACTAAAGGAATGTGATTTAAGAATCTGGTCCTAAACACTTAACCGAGGGATCTCTGCCTAATTGTACTACTTTACACTGTTGTTCCTCTGCTAAAACCTCACTATCTCTATCATGCCACAGGGCTCTCGGAGGAAAACCGCTAATCCCTCAGAATATAGAAAGTCAGTGGCAGATCACTTCAAAGCTAAGCCTGCGGCTGGGAAACCTACGCCCAAACTTAACCCCCCATAACAACTGTTGGGGATCAGCCCTGATATGGCGGAAGCTGCAGGAATGGAAAACAGCATCCCTGGCTCTGTGGCTTCAGATATTGTCACTACCCTCACTCAGAGGATGAACTCCCTCCAGGAATCCCTTACCAAAGCTATCAGGAGTTCTACGGCAGATCTCAGGAGAGATATTGGAGTCATCAGTGAACGTATTGATGTTCTAGAAAAGAAACAAGACGACCTAACGGTAGAACAGGGGAACCTGGCTAATCACTCGCAAGTACTAGTTGACATGCTAGACACGGTCGAAGCTAAGATGGCTGACATGGAAGATCGTTCCCGTAGGAACAATTTGAGATTCAGAGGTGTTCCCGAAGAAATTACTCCATCTGAACTTGGCAAATACCTTATTGAGCTTTGTGAAATACTTCATACTCCAGGATTCTCTAATGAAACCCTAATAGACAGAGCACATAGGCTCCCCAGAGCGAGGAATGTCTCAGCGGAGAAACCAAGAGATGTGATCGCTAGATTCCACTATTTCACATATAAAGAGCAAATCCTCCGAGCCATGTTCCAACGCCCCACTTTGCCTAACAGATTTGAGTCTATACAAATATTTCCAGACCTGTCTCAGTACACAGTGCAAAAAAGAGGCACCTTCAGAGAGGTTACAAAGTCACTGAGGCAGATGGGAATTAAGTACAGGTGGGGATACCCCACTAAGCTGCTGATTCAAAAGGATGGTCGATTTTACACTGCTGATACTCCAGACAAGGGTCAACTTCTCCTCAAAGGATGGACCAAAAGCACTAGCCAAAACAGAGAAAATGGCTCCCCCATCCCTAAAGAAGTGGAACAAGGCACCATCTCCTCCTCCATTCTGAGACCAACAGCATTTGAGTGGAGGCCTCTTGCTCAGAGAAAGGCCCCATCTAAAAGGCAGAACTTAACATCACAACGGCTCTCAACAGACGGAACAGAAGATCCCTCGGATGATGAAGATTGATAAGTATATTTTTCATTACTAAATGTTCCTTGTTATCATGCTCTATAAGGGAGTGTTTTGCTTATTTCCCAGTTATATAATTGTGCGAAGAAAGAAATGTTTTATTGCAGGACTAAGAGACATTTAGCCCCATCCAAGGGAATGTTGTGGGGTCATAGACATATTATAAGAGACTCTTTGCCCTATTTCTCACAGTCATGAGTTGGTACTAACAACGAAAATATTTGAGTTATATAATCCTTTTGTAATGTTCATGATTACTTTTACCATCTCAGCTGTTTGTTGCAGGAACTGGCGAGCCTTATTTAGAGGGCTTATTCAAAAAAATGTTACAGGGCCAAGGACATACAATAAGAGACTCTTTGCCCCAGTTATCATGACCCTAATGTGCTGCTAATGGCGAAAATCCTTCAGTTCTATGTTCCTTTTGTAATGTGCATGGTTATCATTTAACATTATTTCTGCTGGTTGCAAGTATTGCTGAGCCTTATTTGGAAGGCCCATGTTCACTTTCTATTATATGTGCCTGTAGAATTGAAGTATGTAATACCTAGCAAACTTGCCCTTTGTAACGTTCATGATTATTATTACCATCTCAGCTGTTTGTTGCAGGAACTGGTGAGCCTTGTTTAGAAGGCTTATGCAAAGAAATGTTACAGGGCCAAGGACATACAATAAGAGACTCTTTACCCCAGTTATCATGACCCCAATTTGCTGCTAACAGCGAAAATCCTTGAGTTCTATGTTCCTTTTGCAATGTTTATGGTTATCATTTAACATTATTTATGCTGGTTGCAAGTATTGCTGAGCCTTATTTAGAAGGCCCTTGTTCACTTTCTATTATGTGTGCCTGTAGAATTGAAATATGTAATACCTAGCAAATTTGCATAATTCTGAGGATGATAGGACCTGCCTTATTATGTTTAGGGTCCCTGTCATATGTCAAGACCTGCATTAGCATCCTCCGCCCTTCCAGATGCTTATGTCTGGCTGTATTAGATTTCAACCCACTAAGTCCTGTAGACATACTTACACCAGGTAGGCTCACTTACTAGATACTGACAGAGGTGCAAGGGCAGCCAAACACGAGACCAGGTGAGCTAGCAGCACTTAAATTTATGGTTAGAGGTTCTAGGTGGTTGACACGTCAGAGCCTGATGGGTGGGCCATAACATACCAGGTCTAGCTCTTGCACTCACCAGGCACCTCTTCCTTCCAACTGATGCGGGAGGTAGTGATCCACTCAAAAACCAGGAACAAAGGAACATGACACTAGCAGAATCATAGTTACATATCAAAATATTTCTTCATTATAGATATAATGAGCCTGATTCTAGTAAGGAGAAAAGATCAATGCGCTATTAGTAAGGCCACACTTACATACAATTAACTATAGATGGTTCACCAGGCTGTGCTTGAGGCCCAATATATACAGAAAAGATACTTAGTTATTCACTTCTTGGCCCTAACCCACCTGGTCTGGAATTGAGACTGAGAGACATCACCTGTTAGTAATACTTTGAGAGACCCCTTAACCTACCAAGCGGGAAAATGAGAACTCTTAGACATGTTGTTCAAGCCTTCTCCAGTTTA
Organism: Bombina bombina; assembly: GCF_027579735.1. Lineage (NCBI taxonomy): Eukaryota > Metazoa > Chordata > Amphibia > Anura > Bombinatoridae > Bombina > Bombina bombina. Next base: position 182,981,302 of record NC_069507.1, read on the forward strand.
GATTTTCAAATACCAAATTGTTCCGCATTGACAAAGGGCCCTACTAACCTCTTTTTGTTTTATGTTATTTATACCAGTTATGTATTATCTTGATATGTCTGTTTTTGCACTTTTAAATATAGACTAGCTAAACCATAAGTGGATACTAATAAGTTGGATGTTTGATCAGAGTAGTAATGTCTGATCCAAACTGCAAAGAAAACATTACAGGCAAATGTATATCTGAAAAAGTTCTTGTTGTAAACAGTTATGTTTTTTGGGATTGTTGCAACACCATATCATCTTATCTCACACTTATGTCTGAAAAATGTTGTTATGATTAGGTATTGTTAACGGGATCATTAAGACGTCATATTAGCTTGTATGCTATTCACTCTCTCTCTCTTACTGACAAGTACACTTCTAACCAAGTACAGACAGATCCCACCCAAAGTCCACGTACCCCTTTCCTCATGACCCACTTGATAACACTAGCCCGTATAAGAATATCTTGAGGAAGTCATACAGAATAGGGCCTGTCAATTTGAGACATGGGATCCCTTATCACGGGGTCTGGTACGACTTTACTTTCTCTCCTATCTATAATTACAGCAGCGAATTAGGGATATAGAAAATAAAGAGAGAAAAAGAGAGAAATGAGATAGGAATAAAAGAAAATTCTACTTGATGACACCCCCCTATACCCCCTCACCTACGGACCTTGCCTCGGCCCGGACCTTGCCTCGGCCCCCTCTTTTGCTTCTTCTCCCTTATTCTTTTGGACACCAGTCTATACGATCGTTAGACTGTATCTCTCCACCCCCCCCAAGGGTAACACCATAGCTTACCGAAAGTAAGCAAAAGAACACAGATTCAATCGCATTCACTAAGTGACTTATTGTTCATATCCTCATGACTGAGGATCGGACGACAATAACTAAACCACGCTAGTCTTAACCCTCTAACCCTCCCCTTCCCCCTCTTCCCCCCCCCCCCCTTTTTTTTTTTCTTCTCTCTAAGTGTGACAATGAACCCCGGTCTCAAATTTGTCTCCCTCAACACGAAGGGACTTAACTCACCAGCGAAGCGCAGCATGGTACAATCGTACTTAAGGAAGCTTCAGTGTGATGTATCCTTTTTACAGGAGACCCATTGGGCTTCGACAAATACCCCAGCTCTGAAACACTATCCGATGGTCCTCAACTCGACTTACCACGAGAAGAGCAGGAGTGTTTCAATCTGCATCAGTGCAGTGGTGGCATTTCAACAAATACACATGGAAACAGACCCAGAAGGGAGGTTTCTATTAGTAATTTGCAAACTCAACTCACACCTCTATACTCTTGTAAACTTGTACGCCCCTAATCAGGGTCAGATAGCTTTCCTGCGCACATTTTTCATTTTATAGATGGTCTAAAACAAGGCACGCTGATATTAGGAGGTGATTTCAATTTAGTCTGGGACCCTTACACAGACAAAAAATTTCCGAACAACAAAGTTTTAGATAGCTACTCTAAGTCCACGGCCCCTAAGTTCCAGAACCTCATATACCAATCTGAGCTTTACGATGTGTGGAGGGCATGCCACCCAGAATCAAGAGACTATACGTACTTTTCACCCCCTCACCGGTCATACTCGAGGCTAGACTACTTCTTTGTTGACTCCTGGTCTATGAACAACATCACAAACTCTAGCATATGCAGTTGCCCATGGTCTGATCATGATACTGCTGTAATGTCGATTGACATGGAGAGGTCTACATTGATCAGACCATCATGGAAACTTCCGAAATTCTTGTGGGAAGATGCATCCTTTGTCCCAGAATTGGTAGACAAGATAGAGGAATTTCTGGGGGCTAACAGACCTAATCAGACCTCGCACCAAATTAGATGGGCAGCCTTAAAGGCCTATATCAGGGGGTTCTGTATCGCAAAGACATCTAGTATTAAAATAAAGTGGGTGGCCCCACTGGGCAAACTAACCTGCGACCTGAGGACGAGAGGACGTCAAAATAAACTGGCTCCTACGGCTAGTCTATCCAATGAGATTCTGAATTTAAAATCACAAATTAAAAACCTGGAAGTGGAAAAATTTAAACGAGCCCTTTCGAGATTCAAAATGGTTATGTACTCCAAAAGCAATAAAGCGGGCTCGATGCTGGCGAACAAATTGAAACAGAGACTGGCGTGCTCCCGGATACCATACCTTGTCCTCGGGGGACAAAAGGTATATGCCCCTGAGGACATAGGGAAGGCCTTCGCGAACTTCTACGAGTGACTCTATAATATTGACTCACACGAGAGGCCTACAGTGGTACCTCCTCAGGCCATTTCCTCCTTTTTGGAGAAATTAAATCTGCCCATACTCTCAGAAGAGGATAAAGATAAGCTAATTGCACCTATCACTGAGATAGAAATTGGATTGGCAATTAAGCAGTTAAAAAATGATAAAGCCCCGGGCCCTGACGGGTTCCCGGGGCAACTCTATAAAAAGTTACAGACACAGCTTAAACCTGTACTATGCCACGCTTACAATGAAATTAGATCGGAGGGACAGATATTAAAAGAATATCTTGAGGCGACTATCGTCGCGATACCTAAGCCAGGTAAAGATCCATCCCATTGCAGCAATTTTCGCCCTATTTCGCTCATTAACGTGGACACAAAACTATACTCTAAAATTCTCGCGGATAGACTGTCCCCCTTGCTGCCGTCACTGATCAATACAGACCAAGTTGGCTTTGTTAGCGGTCGGCAGGGACCGGACAATACGAGACGACTGATATCTATCTTCTCTGAAGCAAAGAGGCAGGCCACCCCCCTTCTGGCCCTGTCACTAGATGCCGAAAAGGCGTTTGACAGGGTCAGATGGGAGTATATGTGGAGGGTCTTGGAGACGTTTGGTTTCCCACCCGAAGCTATAACCATGATCAGAGCCCTATATTCCAGTCCAAGTGCCAGGGTGAGAGGGCTGGGCTTTTGCTCCCCCTCCTTTGACATCTCTAATGGAACCAGGCAGGGTTGCCCACTGTCCCCCTTGTTATTTGCCCTGGTCATGGAACCATTAGCGGAGGCGATACGTACATCGCCTGCTATTGAGGGGGTACAGGTGGGCCCCTGCCAGGAAAAAATTGCGTTATACGCAGATGATGTCACCCTCTTTCTCACGAACCCTGTGTGCTCAGTTCCGGCAGTTTTTACCACCCTAGCACAGTTTAGTCTATTGAGCTACTACAAGATAAACATGTCGAAAACGGAGGCATATAGTATCAATATACCTAGCGAGCAGCTCTTAAACCTACGGGAAATGTATGATTTCCACTGGTCCACAACGTCCATTAAACATCTTGGCATCCAGTTGAATGCGGACCTAGATGGTATTCTATCTCTAAACTTTGATCCTCTAATCACTGAGCTGCAGTCTTTAACACACAGATGGGATTTCAAGGAAGTCTCCTGGATGGGACGTATAGCTACGGTGAAAATGTTGCTACTCCCTAAGGTGCTATACCTATTTCGATGTATCCCGTTGAATATTCCACATGGCACCTTACAGCAAATCCATAGGCTCTTTACTAAATATGTTTGGGGGGAAAAGACACCCCGGATTGGCTATAAAACCATGCAGAGAGAGTTCTCTGGAGGTGGAGTGGCTTTTCCAAACATATTTCTCTACTATGAGGCTGCCAGACTATCGCAGATCACGGACTGGGGCCCTGTTAGAGAGAAACCAAAATGGTTCAAACTTGAGGAATCACACCTACCTGAGGACTTGGATCTTCCGAGTGTTCTGTGGGTTCACAGACACAAGCAACTAGTTGACAGGGTTATTAACCCCATAGTACAGCAAAATATTAAAATGTGGCATGAGCTCAGACACCATACAGAGGTTGCCCCACACCCCTCGCCGATTCATCAGATGAGAGGTCTTCTATGGGACCTCCCAAATATCCATGTCGAATTCTGGATACAACAAAATTTGGAGCTGGTGGAGCACCTATTTTCTAATGGTAAGCTTATGACGGTTCACCAAGTACTCGACTTACTAAGGGGTTCTCCCCTATGGCTTTATTTCGAATGCTGTAGGGTACTTAGCTTGCTCCGCTCCTGGAAATTTAGGACCCAGGATCTCAGACCCCATTCTAAATGGGAAGAGAGATGGCTGCATGAGATGGGAATGGTAAAACCCCTTACATTCCACTACAAAGTCCTGCTACAAGATCATTCGGTTGGCCTTCCGGGCCAAATCAAAATGTGGTGTAGGGAGCTGGCTTTAAACATATCAGATAAAGAGCTGAAAGATGCGATCCAACTGACAAAAAAAACGATTCACTGCATAACGATTTTTGAAAGCTACATGAAACTTATGCTGCAATGGTATAGACTGCCCACCAAACTGTCGAAAATGTTCCCTAGCGTATCCCCGGAGTGTTGGAGACTATGCGGAGGAGAAGGCTCCAACTCTCATGTGTGGTGGTCATGCCCAAAAATCCGAGACCTCTGGAGGGACGTTGAGACGCTTTTGCACTCTATTAACCTGACTATACAACTGACGCAAAGCTTAGCCCTTTTCCATATCTTAGATAAGGCCCTCCCTAAATGTAGCAAGCAATTGGCGATCTATGTGATGGCAGCCACTAAGCTCTGCATTGCTAGAGCATGGAAGCGAGTTGCTCCACCCACAATATCAGATGTTTGCGAGGTAATACAGTACTTAGCTAACATGGAGAAATTTGTGTATAGCTCACTGGAACAAATGGAGGACTACTGGGCAATATGGGAATACTGGATCCAGATCCAGTAGACCCGAATGCTCCCTTATGCCGTTGTCTTTTCCCGCAGGCATCTGAGCCCGGGGACACAGTGCACAAGCTGCCACAACCCCCCCCCTTTTTTTCTTATTTAATTATTTATTTATTTTTTCCCCCTCCTCCTCCCCCTTACTCTCTACAATGCTATTGCCATTACCACTCTCTCTTCTCTGTTTCCTCTTACCTCATCCCCATTTCTCACCCAGATTTTTCCCACCACCTCCCATGAGATGACTCCCTAGCCCTTTTTCCTTTGGCCTATCCTCCCCACACAATACTACTGAATAACCAAGATGAACTAGAGACCGTCCTGATACTTGAGATATGTGGTTCTATTTGTCACTTTCAACCTTTTACTACAGATGCTAGATTCACATTTCATTATTTGAGATCCCTATGAAACCTGAGGATACTTCTCAACTGATATCTAGAAATATACATCTTGTTTAAAGTATACCTGAATGTTTATCACTCAGCAATATGCCTAGACGATATCTGTCAAATCTATGTACTCACTTTGATGTCTTTGTGGAAAATAATTTTTCCTTTTTGTTTATTGACTGTATGTACTTTTGGTTCTCAATAAAAAATCTTTTAACCCTTTAAGGACACAGCTTTCAGTTTGCTCAATTGTTTTATGACGGAAAAATTCCGTCATATGTCCTTAAGAGGTTAAAAAAAATAAAAAAATTCTAATTGGGGGGCGGAGCCTATGCTTGGAGTGGCAGGACGTGTCTCAATGAAGCTCCTGCTTATATTCTACTAAACTAGGCTTTTATTCCAGTATAATCTCAATTCTTGAGAAGAGAAATGGTTTATCCACTATGCTAGAGATAAGGAACGGATACCGACAGGCCTGACCTATGTTTTCTAAGTGAGTCACGCATAGCCTCGGCTGGCTGGGCCTTAACGGACCTGTAGACGAGGAACTGTGTAACTGCGGCTTCCGCACATACCCCCCAGACCTTTGGGTCAAAAAGTATGCAGATACTCTTGATTATATAAAATAGTCACAGTAAAGGGATTTATTTTGCACTGACTGCTTTTCTGCATAATGGCGATCGCAACACAAGTTATTTTAGAGGAGGTGGAACGCCTCCTGAACTACCACTTTACAGAATTTTGCACGCAGCTTCAATTTGAATGGAGATCAGTTTGACACTCTGCCATTTATATTAATTGTCAAGAAGCAGGCCTAGATCATCTGAATGATAAACAGTACGCTGCTGAGGCACCCCTGGGGGTGGGATCTCAGGCGGAGGATAACACGTGGCCATCCGAAAATCAGGAGAGTCAGACTTTACTTAAATATATGACCAACAACATTGCAGGAATGGCTGTGAAGCAGCAGGCTGACATGAAACCCCCACAAAACCCAAAAGGTTATGATTCACTCCACGACTCCTGTGCCGCTGTTGAGAGCGAGTTCAAGGGGAGAGGTAGTATAGACTTGGCCGGGAAACTGCAGATCTGTTTAGCATGTATGCTGGATCTCTTGGATCAATCTGATGAGCAATGGATGTCAGTGCTACCTCAGTCTAGCGTGGTAGTTTGGTACCGGATTGAAAAGACTGGGGTTGGATGATTCACATATACTTTCTACAAATACCCCCCAGGAAGTTTGATAGCAGTTTTATTATTGGGGCGAAATGACAGTCTCATCGGATTGACTTGAAAAGGCTTATCCCCAAAATGTTATGTTTTGAAGCGTGGTTTTCCTCCCTTAATATATATTGAGCTCTCTTTATATGTCTGCAATTTAAGTTAACATGTAAAGATTTGAACTGTTTTGAATGTATTATGATGTAGACTGTGAGCAATATCTCTACTTATATCCTTCTATAGCTCTGCCGACTGCCGTAATAAAGGTTTATAATAATGTGTATATAATGAAACTATTTTGTCCAACCTATTACATTGCGGCAAATAAGTTCTATGAGGAGTGAGGTCCCCTACTTTAATTGTATGCTTTCAGTAACTTTTATAGTATAGGGGCTACATTTTTTCTCTAAGTTATCTTACGGCAAATTATAGTCGTATTTCATTTATTGGGTCTCCCTATTTGATCTCTCTGATATACCTATAGTGCTTACATACTATATGACTCATGATGATGTGACTTTCTGCCTTATATATGAAGACTAATTAATATCTTACTTTGAGGGGATATTAGATTTGGGAAACAAATATTTGTCATTTATGTCATAATAGAGGTCTGACTTAGAGACTCCATGACAAGTTTACATTTTAATGTTGGTCAGTACCTTGCATTCCCCCTCCTACCAATGCATTTTAGTTATTAATAGGAATGTTAGATTAGTTATCCTGCTTTGGTTTCTTATTGATTCCCAGGTAGTCTACAAGTTGGTCTCCCTGATATAAAATGTTATTATTCTTACTAGGTTTACAATAGTTACTGTCTCAAGTTAGTACCAAGGGGTGTATAGTTTGGTAGCATTGACCTATTTTTTTTATATATATATATATATATATATATATATATATATATATATATATATATATATATATATATATATATATATATATATATACATATACATATACATATACATACATATATACATACATGCTGTGCTGTATATGGCCAAGGCAGCATAAAACATTTAGAGCTTATATTGCAGTCAAGCTCATACTCCAGATTATTATTTAATAATTTTTGATTTAGGTTTTTGAACCGACTATTGCACACACAATACTGCGCTATTTAAATGATATGAGGCAAGTACTCTACAAACGTCTTAATATCCATACAATTGAGAAGTGGTGGGTATCCTATTTAACTGAAAAATCTGTTGAGAGACTTTTATATCTGTTTTTTCAGGATGGACTTAAATGATGAGATAAATTACCATGAGTTAACTGGTTCCTTGGCCTACTGGCTATATTCTCCTTTTATACTTATATCCTCCGCATTGTGTGGTCAGTTCAATATGAGAAATAAGGTGAAATAACATAATTTCTCCCTTAAAATAGTTTAAAGGTTCTAATGATTAACCGCTATGCTAACGGACACAGATCCCATATTTTAATCCTTAAATTTTATATATCTGTGCTTTATTATAGAATATATTGATTGCCCCCTCCCTATTAATGTGAAGATATGTATATGCCAATATAGATATAAGGGGTCAAAAGGGGCCCTATATGTTAACGTAAAAACCTGAGGTTAGTTTTCTGTTTCTATTAACCACATAGGTAACCTTACAATACTTGAATTGCCTTTGGTATTTTGTCTGTTTTTATTACTAGTTATGGAACTGTATATTTTCTTTTATGCCTCATAATAGTGTAGTATTGTTATGTATATGTACAGCATTGTATATTCTCATAATTTGTCCTTACAGGTTAAGGGCTTTAGTAAGTGGTTATCTTGCACTGTAATTTTCTTTACCTCAATAAAAATATAAAAAAGAAAGAAAAAAAACGTTCTAATTGATTAGAACAGTGTTTCCCAAGTCTAGTCCTTAGGGCAGAATAACAGGTTTTCAAGATATCTGAACTAGAGAACAGGTTAAATAATCAGATGATCAATAACCATGGTTATTAATCTGCTTTCAACCAAAATAACCCTAAAGATCTGGCCTGTAAGTGTGTTCTGAGGACTGGGATTGAGAAACACAGGATTAGAACATTCTATTATTGCATGTATGCACTTTAGTAACTATGGGGTCAAACGCAATCCTTTAGAAGTTATTCAAATGAATTGTTTACAAACATTCCCCTAGACTTTAATGGTATTTTCCTGTTGCTAATCATTAGATACGTTTTTGTAAAAGGTTGTGACCATCCCCTATGTGTTTAACCCCTTATTGACCACAACGTATCCTGTTCATCACTGGTGCTTAAGGGTTTTTGGTCCGTGATAGTGCCAGCGGCCAAATCATGTGATTACAACCTCCCTCCCACCTGCAGACCTACTGTTATAGCACAGTCTCACCGCTGGAGGTGAGAGCCACTCTATCAAAAACACGAGCCCTATTAAAAGACCAGCAAAGAACAGGTTATGTTGTCGGTCGTTAAGGGGTTAATACATGCAGGACACAACTGGTGAGTCAGAAGTGGTTCTCTTGTACATAATAGACAACCATTGGTCAATATTCTACCTAGGACAGGACTGGCAGTGATTGGGGTGTATTCAGTATGCCCTGAATGTTCAACCATCTTTTTATTTAAAAAAAAAAAAGTAAACGGAAAAAAGTTGGGTAATGTCAATCAAATTTAACTATATCAATTAGTTAATGTTTTTTTAAAGAGACTTTCCCAAATAAAAAATGAAATCTAAATGACTGAAATATTTTTATGTTTTTACTGGGTTTGTACAAATTTAAAACAGTGGAAAGTTAGTCAAAATGATTTTAACCTGAACAAATGGTTATATTCCAATTCGGTAGAAAAGATTATCCGATTATTTTTCAATAAATTTTACAAAGTCAGCAAGTTTAAGCTTTACCCAGTTCGATTTAATTTGAAGACAGCGTTTAAGTGTTGGGTCTGCTTTAAAATGAAACCTTTGACTGCTTTTCACAATGGTTATACATGAAAATTTCCATTTTTTTTAACATTTAAAGCTAAAGTCTGGATTTCAAGTTTTGTACTTATCATCTGCAACCTAATAAAGATTTTTTTTATCTAACCACTTATACCTGATAAGTAGTATATTTATTTTTTTATTTTTAACTATAGCAAGTCAGCATGTGTCTATTACACAACTTGAAATCTGTGACTTTATCTTTAGAGTTGTCTATATTTGACAAAACATTTCTTTATAGATAGCTATACTGTTGTCAATTTGGTTATTTTTTTAATACCTAACTTTGAAGGAACATTAAACACTAAATATATTTTATGAGCATAGTAATGAGGTTATTCCCTGCCTTCCTCTAGTCATGCGTGCCGTCATGTTGAAAGGTATCTTTTCCTCCATTCCAGTGCTGATGAGTTTGCACATGTGCAGTAATGCTCCTTCAGATACCTGCCGTGAAACCTAATTTCCAAAATGGCAGCACCCATAATTAGAGGAAGGTGCATGAAATGTATTTAGCGTTTAGTGTCCCTTTGAACAACTTAAACAAGTTATTTTAGACATAATTTTAAAGTGAACTTGAAGTTATGGAATATCTGACAAAGATTTTTTTTCAAGTTTTATATATTTTTTTTTTTTACTCAATTCATAGAGCATACTGACATCGCTATGTATAGACTCAATGGTTATCAAGAAACATTTGTCTAAAAATAAAATGCTTTTCCAAACTAGAATGTTTTATGATTACATTAACATGTTCCTTTAACTGTAAAACAAAAAAAAAAAGTGTTCTTTTTAAAGAAGAAACTTCGAATTTTGAATATCCTTATGCGATTTATTTAGACATTTACTATTATCAACCTTTTAGACAGTTTTTTATTGTGCCAAAATACACTCACTGACACACTTTCAGCTTTATAATGTGTCACAATCCAAAGGGAAGTCTTATTTAGGACTTAAATATGTGTCTGTTTGTTTAATGTACAAACTGATAGATTAAAAAGTTCTCAGTTCTTTCTATTTTTGCAGCCCTGAGCACAATCTAGACGGCCCATTAGGGCCCTTTAATCTGTATTTGCATTGCTCAACCTGCATCATGTATGTTCCCACTGTGTGCTTACTGGAACCCAGGCTCACAGTATAAGCCTGATGAAACGACTATTTGTTGAGAAACGCGTTGCTGTACGCTTGTTTTTATCTGTTTGTACTCAATAAATGTATCCTTGAGTACATCACACCTGCCTGTTTTCTATTATTATTGCCGCTGGAGCAATTTGGTTACGTTTCTGATCCCCTTTGGAGGTCCGCTGTGTCGAGTTTCCTTCGACTCCATTGGTTCCCCTGCTGGGTCGACTCTGACGCTGCTTGCTGAGTGACGTTTGCCTAGCGTACCGAGCTTACGCCTGTCTGACGGGCGACTTTTGGTTCCGTCCTGCTTGTCTGGGTACACGTTTGTACCGCCACTCTTGTGAGTAACACTCTGTGTGGGGGGTCCGCTGTTAATGTGTATCCCTCTGTTGCCTAAAACGATACTTGTCCCATGAGGCGCCTCTTCCATCTGTCATCCACAGGTTCCCGTTGTCCACTTACCATTTCTAAGAGAGCTGCCTGGATTGCTGGTTGCCGAATCCGCCATCTGCCACATGCTGTGATCATTTGCGCACTTCTATAGAGACTCTGTGTGTTAACCTGGTTCTCTTTAATCTCACAGTATAAGGAAAGTGTATGGTGGCAGGGTTTCCAAGATGGCTACCATAGCTGTACAGAGAAACCTGCCACCAAATGTGTACAAAAAGTGCATATCCTCAGGATGACTCACAGAAAAGTAGCTCCACTTTCTCCAATGTCAGGGGTTGCCAACTCGGAGCCCATGGGCCACATGAAGCCCTCTGCACTAGTCTTTGTAAATTTGTGCCATAGTTTTTGTGTTTTCAGGAAAAACAGAACTAAATGTATGTGCTTTGTGGACTTCTGCTTAGTGGGCAAACTCAAATGGACCATCTGAGTAGGAAAACAGCAGATAGAGGGCAACATTACTTAAATTTGGCCATATGGAGCAAGATATTTTAGGAAATATATATATATATATATATATATAAATGGACACAGATAATTACATAATTTGGTTTTCAAAAGGCTGACACGTGCTTTCCAGACCACAGATTACACAGAAACAGGAGAGAAAAAAAATCTGGTTTGAAGATATTTTCAAAAAAATAACCAAAAAGCAAAATATAATGAATAAGACTTCTCAGAGTTTCCTAATCTTGGCTAATCACTACTGCTCAAGAAAATTTACTTTGAGTGGTGTAATTTCTTTCTCAGTTTGTAGGTCGCAGTTTCCTCAACATTCTCAAGAGGTGCCCTTTGTTTCTGACAGAACTCGGTGACCAGCTGCTGCCAACAGCGCAGTTTGTTTGCAAATTTCATGTCAATTGCACTTTCCAGCTGACAGCAGATTGAACCAATGAACTCATTTATGAAAGCATTAGACACATTTTTCTTTCTTTATATTACATAGCTAACCTGGGCTGATTTGCTTCACAATTAGCACTAGATAAGCAACATGCTGCAGAGATGTTTATACATAACAGCCGCCTGCACTTTGGTTAGATCCAGTGTTATTTATTTCCACAGGACCTGCCTTCAATCACAATGTGTTACCTACGTCTATCTGACAATAAGTTTTCACATAACTATTTGTGGATAGTTTATACTCTAGTTGTTAAACCAGGACAGAATGTGATTTTAGATAAAGGATGTCCAAACAAGTGCTTTTCTCATAAGACAGTGAGCACAGTTAAATCAAAAATATACTTCTATAGAAATATACTTCAAAACAGAAATTCTGTAGTAAGATAAATAGCCCAAAATCTATATTTAATAGCAGACAAAAAAGAAAGACTAAATCCCAGGCAATGTCAAGCAAACTGGTGTAGAAGGGGGAAGATACTTGATTAGTGTGATCTGAAGCAGTGAGATTAAATATGTTATATATTTTATTTATATTATATATATATATATATTACTTTGTGTAAACATGTCTGATCTTCTCTCTTTTTATTATCAGGAAACAGCTATTATTTAGGGACAGTATACACTGATTTTCATATAACTAATGTAATACACTACTATAAAGAAGAATATGCACAGATACTGATATAAACATTCAGTATTAAACCTCTCTTAAAAACTTAGAGACTTCCAGTTTACCACTGTTGATGAGGTTAGGTTGGGACACTGTTAAAGGGGCTGGGGAAACAGAAAGAGCAGACACTTCCCCTCCCCTGCATACGAAAATACAGATTATACAAACAGGAGTCACAGGAATATGTAAACATGTGTATACAGCTGACCTTTTTGGGCTTGGTTAGGAATCGGAACATCAGCACAATAGTATTAAACAATAAGCAAAGCTATACAGTTACAAAAACACTCCCAGATGGATAATCTACAAAACATATATGCAAAGAAAAATGTCCCTTTAAGCAATTTCTTGTTTTGTTGCAAGAATTACAAAACTACAAACAGGATAAATTATAGTTAGAAGTTTGTAGTACATTTTAAGTATATATTGTTGGCCTATATTTTAAAGTGCATTGTATTCTGCTCCTTAAAGGGATATGAAACCAACATTTTCTTTCATTATTCAGATAGCAACTTTCTAATTTACTCCTATTAGTAATTTAGCCACCAATCAGCAAGCACTACACAGGTTCTGAACCAAAAATGGTCGAGATCCTAAGCTTACATTCCTGATTTTTTTCAAATACGAAAAGAACAAAGAAAATTTGATAATAGGAGTAAATTAGAAAGTTGCTTAAAATTGCATGCTCTATCTGAATAATTAAATAAAAAAAATGTGTTTCATATCCCTTTAAATGGCAACTGCAAGATATTCTACAATAAAAGTAATATAAAAAAAAAAAACCTCATTGACAATTTACAGTGTTTTTAGAATATGAACAAAATTTGAATTTAATAACATAGGGATCCCACCCACCACTCAAAGTTTTGTTAATGAGAATGTGATTTATCCTAAAGGGATATAGTCCTTTATTTTTAACATGCATCTAAAAAAACAACATATAAAAGATATTTAAAATATATTTTTGCCTGAAAAAGGTTATGTAATAAAACAAATGAAAGTGAATAAGGAATTATATCATCATCTGCAATTAAAGGGATATTAAACACTCAAAACATTTTATAAGCTTAGTATTAAATTTATTCCCTACCTCCCTTTAGACATCGGCACCACCATGTTGAAATCTTATCAATTTGGCTATTTTTTTTTTATACCTGAATTTAAAGGGACATTAAACACTAAATATATTTTATGAGCATAGTATTAAAGTTATTCCCTACCTTACTCTAGTCATGAGAGCCACCATGTTGAAATCTAGCTTTCAGTACATTGCAGTGCCGATAAGTTTGCAAATGTGCTGCAACTCTCCTCCAGATAACTTCATTGTAACCAGTAGCAGACTTACTCAGAGGGTCCAAGTGCAAAATGTGTTTGGAGGCGCCCCAAAGTTAATTCAGTAGTAAGCAATAGCAATAACATGCATGCTGCTTCTCTGTATAAAGATTGAGGATAAATATATGTACCTGCAACCTACACTAATAAAAGGCTCCCTTGCATTAGGATTGTACACACCTATGTATAAGACTGGCTGCTATAGCGTCCCAAGCACTTGGGCCCTGGTGTCACTGCACCAATGACAGTTCAGCCCCTGAGTGTAACCATGGTTACCAAATGTCAGCATCCATTATTAGAGGGTGGTGCATGACATGTGTTTAATGCCCTTTCAAGTCCTGGGACTCTGTTGCTTACTGGCTTATAGCGACAACTCCCACAGAAAACAACAAATCTATTAAAAAAAAACAGCACTAATACATTTTGAAACCGTGTTTTACAAAGAATATTTTTACGTATCATTTCACTTTAAATTGCATATTAAGGTTTCAATAGCTTTAGAACGGATGCTGACAAATGTATGTTTGCTAGAGATAACTTGGGGATCAATCACAATACAATAAAAAATAAATCTTATCTAATGATTTATTTAATTGTTTTAGAAAAATTCCCATGGACCTTAAGGGTTTTTCTGCTGAAAATAATTTGATTTAAAAATAGACAGTTAAGTAAAACTTTCATGATCATGTCATTTTAAAAGGGCAATTACACACTTTGAGATGGTAATATAAAATATATATATATATATATATATATATATATATATATATATATATATATATATATATATATATATATATATATACATACATACACACACATATATATATATATATACACACACACATATATATACACATATATATATATGTATAAACACATATAAATCTGCAGTTTACTTACATTATTTTGTCCCCCTTTTCCTGTAATTCCATTCTGAAATTGTGAGCTTTACAGTTAGTGTTCTGCACTTCCATTTTTAACACAGTTATATTCCATACAGCCATTGGCTGCAAACTAGTAACCTATTTATAAATGTCCCTAATTGGCCACACGAGAGAAGGTAATCTAAGTTACAACATGGCAGCTCCCATTGTTTTATAGACACTAAAACTTTACCCGTTATCAGTGAATATTTTTTTGAATGTATAATTCTATCTAGCATTTGTTTAGTGTTTAATGTCCCTTTAAACAACCTACCTATTTACTTCTATTATCAAAATTCCTTTGTTTTCTATGCATCCTTTGATTAACTCTAGGTTGGCTCATATCAGCTCCGGAGTGTGCATGTGTCTTTAGTACCCTATGGCAGCAGTGTTTTGCAACATTGTATGTAGCAGTGCTATAAATTGTTGTAATCACTTTTGCTATAGAGCAGTGTTTCAACCGCGGTCCTCAATTACCTTCAACAGGCCAGGTTTTCATTACAGCTGAACTAGAGCACATGTGAAATAATCAGCTCATGGGTGAGAGCAGGATAGTAACCATGGTTACTGATCAGCGGATTATTTCACCTGTGCTCTAGTTCATCTATAATGAAAACCTGGCCTGTTGGGGGTACCTTGAGGACCGTGGTTGAGAAAATGTATAGAGCAGTGTTTCTCAACTCCAGTCCTCCAGACCCTTAACAGGCCAGAGTCTTATAGCTAAACTAGAGCGCAGGTTAAATAATCATCTGAAGGATGAGAGCAAGTTAGTAACCATGGTTACTGATCAGCTGATTATTTCACCTGTGCTCTAGTTCAGCTATTATGAATATCTGGCCTGTTAAGGGTTCTGAGGACAGGAGCTGAAAAACACCTAGAGTACTAAAAACACGTGCACGCTACTGAGCTCCTATGAGCACACCTAGACTCTTTTCAACAAAAGATACAAAGAAAAAAAAGCAAATTTGATAATGGAAGTAAATTGCAAAGTTATTTAAAATTGCATATTCTATTTAAACCATACCATTTTAACTTTACTGTCCCTTTAAGTTTTTTTTTTTTAAATTGTGAGCAAGCCTATAGCAATTATCGATACCTATAAAGCGTACACTACACTTGGCTGAACAAAAAGTTCACCTGACATTTTAAAAAGGGACAGCATTATGTAACATAAGGATAGTCTTGCATTTTTAAAAAGAAAATATGTTAAAGACTTAGGCAGCTAAATGTTTACTTACCTTGAATGTAAAGATATTCTCTTCAGTGCTGCCATTTATTTATAAATACTGTGTCAGTCTTACTGTCTAATCACATTGATCACAGTACATTAGTAAAGTATCAAATTATTTAACTACAAAAAGAATAGCTTGTTACTGCTTTGAAAAGAAGTTAGCACCTTTGCCCATGTAACCACATATTTACCCCTTCACCCAGTTCAAGTTTATTTATTTTAAATAACCCTCCTCTAAGGAAATAACATTCAGAAACTAAGAAAAAAAATCAACTCTTTAATGGATGTTGCAAGTCCACCCAATAAAGCTTTATTTATTTGTTTGATTTCTATGGCACAAATAATTCACATTAGTCTTGGCATAGTCTGCCCCAGAAGAGATATTGAGATCTGGCAAGAGATGCCTGGTGAATATACTAAAGGGCACAGTAATTACAGGGTTACCCAGCGGGGATCCGGATTCAGTTAGACGCTCAATTAACTCTCAGATTCTTCACATAAAGTAATTGTTATATTCTGGAGCAACAAAAAAATTAAATAAAGGAGATCTTTTGTGGACAGGGAAAAAAAAAATGTTACAAAGAACTAAGAATGAAAGTTCCACACGCAAAGCTATTGATGGCACAACTCAAACAGGATCAATATAGTGAGCCTGGGCAACACTGGCATTACCACGTTTGCTCACAATACAGCAATTATACAGAACAAGCAGCAGGCACCACTATGTTCAGGCTTTTAAATTTAACAAAAAGCTTTCAAGAATCATGTAGGGAATACTAGAATGTTTCAAATGGATCTTAAAGGGGCAGTATACTACACCAATTTTAATTTAAAGGGACAGTCAAGTCCAAAAAAAACCTCATGATTTAAATAGGGAATGCAATTTTAAACAAACTTTCCCATTTACTTTTATCACCAATTTTGCTTTGCTCTCTTGGTATTCTTAGTTGAAAGCTAACCCTAGGAGGTTCATGTGTCAATTTCTTAGACCTTGAAGACTGCCTCTAATCTTAATGCCTTTTGACCACTAGAGGGCATTAGTTCATGTATTTCATATAGATAACATTGAGCTCATGCACATGAAGTTAACCTGAAGTGAGCATTGATTGGCTTAAATGCAAGTCTGTCAAAAGAACTGAAATAAGGGGCAGTTTGCAGATGCTTAGATACTAGGAAATCAGAGGTAAAAAGTGTATTTCTATAACAGTGTTGGTTATACAAAACTGGGGAATGGGTATTAAAGGGATTATCTATCTTTTTAAACAAAAACAATTCTGGTGTTGACTGTCCCTTTAACTGCATGCAAATAGACACTACTATAAAGAAGATTCAGATACCGATATAAATATCCAGTATAAAATCTTTTAAAAACTCTTAGAAGCTCCCAATTTAGCAATATTGTTGAGATTAGCCTGGGACACCCACGGAAAAAGGGCTGATTAGCAGAACCCCCCCCACCTGCATATAAAAAGACCCTTATACAAACAGAAGCAGTCTGTGCTGATTTTCAGATTCCTAACCAAGCCCTGATGTTTCAGATGTAAACTAATATATACAGACTTCAATGTTATTTAAATATAAGCAAAAACTATACATTTTTTACAAAAACACACCCAGGTGGGCTATATAAATGGCTAATCTACAAAACATTTATGCAAAGAAAAATATCTAGTGTACAATGTCCCTTTAAGTGAAACCTTTAGTAGCATATAAAAAAACCCAGCAGTGAATGAACAGGGATTTTATATGCACGTTTCATGTAAGAGGTTTTTTTTTTTTTATTATTATTTTTTTATTTTTAATACAGATACTGTTAATTTGGAAATTTCTATGTATGATTAAAGCATAGTACTGAAGTTATTCCTTGTCTTTCTGTAGTCATTGGTGCCACCATGTTGAAAATATCTTTCATTACATTCTAGTGCTGATGTGTTTGCAAATGTGACCCAACTCTCCTCCCTGATGCCTGCAAGTGAAACTAAAAAAGGGACATTAAATCCAAAATACATCCCCCCCCCCCCCGATTCAGAGTACATACCGATGTACTTAACTTCCAATTTACTTCTAAAATAGTTTACTTTATTCCCTTGGTATCCCTTTCTTGAAAGATCAGCAATTCACTACTCTGAGCAAATCAGTAAGCCAATCACAAGAGGCATATATATGCAGCCACCAATCAGAAGCTAGGTCCCAGATCCTGACCCTACCTAGGTATGCTGTTCAACAAATGAAATACCAAGAGAACAAAACAAATTAGACAAAACAGAAAATGGTATGCTCTATATCACTTTTTTTAAACCAGTCATCAGACCTCCGTAAGAGGCCAAATTTTGAGGATATCTGAACTAGAGCACAGGTGAACCAATCAGCTGATAAGTAAACCTGGCCTGTTGGGGAGGCCTGAGGAAAGGTTTGGAAACCAGTGCTCTATATAAATCCTGAGAGAGAAAAAATTAGGCGTTTCATATCCCTTTAAGTTTCAAAGTGCCTGCAAACAAGGTAGGTGCATTAATTTAATTTGGTTGCTCTTTAAATACAAAAAGAACACTGTCTATCTCAAAGCTGCTAATGCAAGATGTTAAGTACCAGTGTTTCAGACATACAACCTCCTATAATGTTTCAGCCTTTTAAATATACAATCAGTATTGAATATTTGCTGCTTAAAAATTATATCAATATCGGATGATCAAAAATGATAACATGTCTAGAACCAGGATTAAATCAGTCAAGGAGAAAATTATGCCCCCCCTGGGCCTTAAAAAGGGGCAGTGAACATATCAGACAAAACTAAACAATTTTAAAACATTTTTACTGCAATTATTTTTCAATAGCCAAATGCCACTTATTTACTTTATTTGAAGGAGCCAATCTGGTTTCTAGTCTGCAGACAAGGATAGCCATGGTTATAATGTTAGTAGAAAATAAATTGTTTTGTAGTCGTTATCTGTCCCTAATTGGCATTAACTGATATGTTGCAGGGTTAGTCTTGAGAAGTGGTGTAATTCAAGTTCTGAGAATAAAATGCTGCACAATTTTTAGAGCCAAATTAGATGAAAAAGGGAGCAAAATAGGGATTATAAAGTTGTTCCACTATGCATAACTAAATATGTTAAGATTGAAAAAATATTTACTTCTTTTAATCTTTTAAGTTGGCAAATATTGAACAGTGAGAAAGCATTCTACATTTCCCCATAGTGCTAAGGTTATAAGTTTTAATGGAACTTTACACTGTTTATTGTGACAACATAAAATAGACAGGTTTGTTTGTGTTGCTGTAGAGTATAGCAAACAATCAAAAAAATATATTTTTTTAAAAATGAATCAACTTTTTTTTATTTTTTTATTAATAACAAAACTCCACCTACCTTTTGCCTTATTTGGAGGAAACAATCTGGCTTCAGTTTGCAGACAAATGTCTGTCATGGTTATAATTTTGTATAAAATGCATGGTTTTGCAGTTATCAAAAGCCAATTAGGGAAAGATATGAAGCAGTGTTAGCCTTGGGAAGT
This sequence comes from Bombina bombina, assembly GCF_027579735.1. Lineage (NCBI taxonomy): Eukaryota > Metazoa > Chordata > Amphibia > Anura > Bombinatoridae > Bombina > Bombina bombina. Next base: position 183,000,781 of record NC_069507.1, read on the forward strand.
TAGAGTGTGCAAATTATAACATCCTTAACAAGGGGGGGGGGGAATTATATATTGTAAAGTTGTTTAATTACACAACTAGTTTATATATAAAATCGACAAGTGTATACTGTCCCTTTAATACATCTACACCTGTACTCACTTATGATTAATTAAATCATACATTTCTCAAAAAATATTTTTTGTTTAAGGGTAGTACAACCCCCCCCCCATCTTGACTTATAAATAAATTCAGCTAGACATAAGTAACAAAAATCAAAGAATTTATTGTTTAAGGCCCAAAAAGGGCAAAGCTAAAAAAATAAAATCAGTTAGACAAATGTTTTGCATATTCTGTTCACAATATAACAAATCTAAGGATTAAGTAGTCCTTGTCCACAATGCAACACTACACGTTATTTATTCACCTTACTGGGCAAATTCCAGACATAAAACATCTAGAGAAGGGTCTAGAAGTCAAAAAATATAAAATACAGTTTTTTAAAAGCTCTAATAAAGGCACAATAATGCTACATCCCATTTCATATCAGGGGGTGTCTATAAACATGCTGAGTTTTATTTGTTCCACTTACACCTCCCCTTGTTCTCTGTTGTACATTAAATGGTTAAAATTGATTGTGTTCATTATTGAAGTGCAGACGGAATTCTGAAGGTTGGATGTCAGATAACTCTTTTTGGTTTGAGAGTCAGTCGCTTGGGATGAGGAGTTAGGCACAGAATACGATGCTAAAACTGGCAAATGTTGCCCTGAATGTGAAAAGTCCCCAAATCCTGCAGAAAATGACCTGGAAAAGCCATTACTGCTATGGATCACTGCATTCATACTGGAATTAAAGTTGGCAAAACATGGAGCATTGTCAGAATTAGGCGGTGCTACTGGGGAAGGTTTGCTCTCCCTTTCAGAGTTTTTGCAAATACTTTGTTCAAGTGCCTCAACTTTACTAGATTTAATCATCTTCTCCTCACTTTTCTCAGACTGTCCATTGCTTTCAGCTTTATTTTTACGTTTCCTCCTGAAGTTTCCATTATCAAACATTCTTTCACAGTTTGGGTCCAGTGTCCAATAATTGCCTTTTCCTAGAGGATAGGGAAAAAAAAAAAAAAAAAAAAAAAAAAAAAAAAAAAGTTTTAAAATGTGGAATATACATACATACTCCTTACATTAAAATCTTAAACTGATTTTTATTATTTATATTCGGATATAATGCAACTTGTGAAATAAAAAGGGGCGGGGGGAGGCCAACACCAAAACAAAAAGAAACCAAAATACACCTACTTGAATGTTTTTATAAATCTCTCAAAAAACAAAAAAACAAAACAGAATACATTATATATATATATATATGGAACTTTATTAGAAGTATTTGTTATACTATCAGCATTTCTTTGATCATGATACATTGTATTCCTCTTATAAAAAAAAATGAATAAAAAAAAAAGTGTAAAACAAATAACAGCTCTTACCTGGATCATTTTCATCCCTAGCCACCTTCTTAAAGCAATCGTTCAAGGACAGGTTATGCCTGATGGAGTTTTGCCAGCCAGCCTTGCTCTTTTTGTAGAATGGAAATTTATCAGCCACATACTGGTAAATCTGACTCAAGGTGAGTTTCTTCTCGGCAGTGTTTTGGATGGCCATTGCTATTAAAGCAGAGTAAGAATAGGGGGGTCTTAGGAGCTTCAGAAAGTCCTCTTGATTTGTCAGAGATAGCCAAGGGAAATCTGCTCTTCCCATTCCAGGTGAAGGAGCGAGGAACGGTCTCTGGTTGCCACCATATCCATGAGGGAGGTAAGGAGAACCCCCATTCCCATTGAGGTATGGGGAGGTGGTGATGGCACCTCCATTGTGCCACAGGTAAGGGTTGCTTGGTGGAGCCGCGTACTCTCCAAATCCATATCCTGCTGGGTGATTAGACGGCCTTGGGGAAGGATGCTGGTGCACGGATTGCTGGTATATGTTGTAGTTATCACAGTAAGTTGCCATTTCCATGATCTCCTGGGCATTCGGTAACCCTGGCTGTAGGTTGGTGTGCTGTTGTCTAAACACGTTCATAATTCCTTATGGGAGACGCAGGGCTGGGAAACAAGGTAAAGCAACCACGAGATAATGAGCTCTAAATGAAAATGGGCATTGAGGTTAGGCACAGCTTGCAGGCTATTTCAAATCAAGGTTTAGGTAATAAGGGTTGTGTTGCACCGCCTTTGTAAACGCCCTCTGGATACAAGTTACACCTAACACCTCCAGCCATACTATTATTCAGAATGAAAACTGCAATACCCTATATTATATATATATATATATATATATATATATATATATATATATATATATATATATATATATATATATATATATATATATATATATATATATATATATATATATATATATATATATAAGGCAATATAAATACTGCTATAGGAAAATATCTGATTTTTGTTTTCGTTTTGGCAAAAACATTTACATAACACTAATCTGGTAAACAAATACTTCAATTAGGTTTAGGCAAATGGAAAGTTTTTTTCAAAGTTCTGTGACAATAGGTATTAAATGCACATTTGTTACATTTGTATAAAAAGTATTTAAAAAAAAAGTTGAAGGTATTTGGTTTATTATATTAAAAACAAAATGTTATTTTTTTTTTTTTTGGTAACAGGTGTGTTAATTAGTAAGCCAGAAACTTTTAAACAAACATGTTTGTCTCCTATGGAATCCTGGTTTGTTGGATGATTAAAAAAAATAAATGGATTAGGAACACATGAAATAGCAAAAATGTGACTATAACAATATTAAATGTCAGCTATATATATATATTTATATTTTAATAACAATAACTGATACTAGCAATTATTATTTAATTGAATATAAATTTATATTTGAAAAATTAACATTTTTACTCTACTCTTTGCCTTAGTGTGAAAACTGATAGCAGTAATTCTGCAAATAAAAAAGTGTATTGGTTGGTATTTTTTAACCTCTGATAATTTACTGAACGTTTTGCATAAAGCATGATAAGATTGCACTATTGAAATAAGCTACCTTGAGTGCAACAAAAATGTTTTCTTTCACTAGATATAACATTCCTCTCTCACTGGATATAGCTTAATTTGTTCTCTATTATAGCTTGTTTGTGTTTACTCAACATTGTACAAAGCTAGGCAAATCCATTCTTAATGTACTATTTTGATGGTGGGATTTAAAGAGATCTGTGCTTGAGTACAAGTGTCAGTTCACAATATCAGAAAAAAGCTAAGTTTTTAAAATTGATAAGAGGTTATGACAAGATCCAAGAAGTCCTTGTATCCTGGTTTGGGGAATCATATTTCTTAGCATAAGCAGTCCCTTGAGATTATGTGATGCCTAAGAGTCATTCATTTTAAAATGATGTGCAGCTCCTATGGTTGGAGATAGAGCCCAAGGCACATTTCAAGTTTCCCCAAACTGGATTTTGTCTACTTTGAAACTTTTATTTTTTTTTCTAATAGACAGCACTCTCTAGACATATTTAGTTAGATCACATTCCGGTTGTTAACATAACAACTGGTAGTAACATCCCCTAAAAGGGATATTAAATCCCTATTTATTTATGCATTGTATATATCAGCTCATTACAAAAGTTCTGCATACAAAATAACTGTTTAAAAGCATTTAAACCTGTTTCTTTTTGTTAGTAACATTTGTATTGTTTTGCAGTCCAGTTATGTTTCTTTTCGAACAGCCAACCTCTATTATATCTGATTTGCTGTTCCCAGTTAAAGGGACACTGAACCCAAATTTTTTCTTTTGTGATTCAGATAGAGCATGCAATTTTGAGCAACTTTCTAATTTACTCCTATTATCAAATTTTCTCTTGGTGTCTTTATTTGAAAAGCAAGAATGTAAGTTTAGATGTCGGCTCATTTTTGGTGAACAACCTGGGTTGTTCTTGCTGATTGGTGGATAAATTCACCCACCAATAAACAAGTGCTGTCCAGAGTTCTGAATCAAACATTGGCTGGCTCTTTAGCTAAAGATATCAAGAGAACGAAGACAATATGATAATAGGAGTAAATAGAAAGTTGTTTAAAATTGCATGCTCTATTTGAATCACAAAAGAAAAAAATTGGGTTCAGTGTCCCTTTAATAACAGTTATAAAAGAGCTTCTGGACTGAACAAGCAACACGTGTGTAGCATGTTAAAGGGCTAGAGTGGTAATGCATCTACATTTAAAGGGACAGTCAAGTCCAAAGAAAACTTTCATGATTCAAATAGGGCACTGTAATTTTAAACAACTTTCTAATTTACTTTTATCACCAATTTTGCTTTGTTCTCTTGGTATTCTTAGTTGAAAACTAAACCTAGGAGGTTCATATGCTAATTTCTTAGACCTTGAAGGCCGCCTCTAATCTAAATGCATTTTGACAGTTTTTCACCACTAGAGGGGTGTGTTTAATATAGATAACATTGATTCTCATGCACGTGAATTTACCGAGAAGTGAGCACGGCTTCCAAAGTTGAGGCCAAAGATAGAAGCACTGTTAAGTGCTAACCTGCTCTCCTGCACCGGTCACAGTACGGTGCCTACACATCCGGTGAGCATATACACCACTTCTCTAATAGCAAACTACATGGAACGGATTACACTATGAGGCGCCCTCTATTTGTTCTTCTATTTCTCTAGATTGTCCTACACGCCGGGTCTAAGAGGAGCTGCCCTGCTACACATACTGAAGATTTCATTCATTATTCAAAGACTTCACATATGGGAATGCTGAAAACTTTTGTTTGCAGTCATGACTGGTAATTTTTGAACATTCGAACATTGGCCTATTTATAGAATTTAAGCGCCTCTTTTGGGTCCCTTCTGGAATTTTACACATTTTTAAACAAGTTTCCAGTTTACTTTAGTTATCTATTTTTCTTTGTTCTTTTGTGGACCTTGTTGAGAAGCATATCTAGGTAGGCTTAGGAGAAGCAATGCTCTACTGGGAGCTAGCTGGTGATTGGTGGCTGCACCTATGTGCCTGTTATCATTGGCCCACCCAATGTCTTCAGCTAGCTCCCAGTAGTGCATTTCTCATCTTTTAACAAAGGATACCAAGCAAATTAAGCAAATTTATTAATAAAATTTAATTGGAAAGTTATTTAAAGGGACAGTCTAGGCCAAAATAAACTTTCATGATTCAGATAGAGCATGTCATTTTAAACAATTTTCCAATTTACTTTTATCACCAATTTTGCTTTGTTCTCTTGGTATTCTTAGTTGAAAGCTTAACCTAGGAGGTTCATATGCTAATTTCTTAGACCTTGAAGCCCACCTCTTTCAGATTGCATTTTAACAGTTTTTCACCACTAGAGGGTGTTAGTTCACGTATTTCATATAGATAACACTGTGCTTGTGCACGAGAAGTTATCTGGGAGCAGGCACTGATTGGCTAGACTGCAAGTCTGTCAAAAGAACTGAAAAAAGGGGCAGTTTGCAGAGGCTTAGATACAAGATAATCACAGAGGTTAAAAGTATATTATTATAACTGTGTTGGTTATGCAAAACTGGGAAATGGGTAATAAAGGGATTATCTATCTTTTAAAACAATAAAAATTCTGGTGTAGACTGTCCCTTTAAAATGATATGCTCCATCTGAATCATGAAAAATGTTTTGGGGATTTTATAAAATTGAAGATCCCGCTTATTACCAATAGTTTGACACAGAACCCTCCTATGGGTTAGTTAGACAGAAAACTCCTGTAATAAGACATTTATGTATTCATGATAACGTTTTTTAGATTATGTAGTTGGAAGATGTTTCTCAGGATAAGAGTTACGACAAACAATCAAACTAAGCATAAAAATAAACAGATTGTATTTAAAACAGCAGACAACTTGCTTGCTTTCTTGCAGAAGGAGCACTTTATAGAAATTCTCAGTTTTGCCACTGCCTTTAATGAGATTATAGAATTGACTGCTGCTAGAGCAGATGTCTCCTAGCTACCTAATCATAGGAAAAGCTACTGTTTTGCCTTACTGCAAAGACCACAACCCTTATGTGGGGCTGTGACAGGAAGTAACGAACCCTGCATAAAGGGACACTCAGGTCAAAATTAAACTTCCATGATTCAGATAGAGTATGCAATTTTAAACAACTTTTCATCTTACTTCCATTAACAAAACTTTTTGAGTCACCAGCTCCTACTGAGCATGTGCAAGAATTCATAAAATATATGTATATGCATTTGTGATTGGCTGATAGCTGTCACATGATGCAGTGGAAGTGGAAGTAGACATAAGTTTGAAATTTGTCAGAAAACAAATTTACTACTAATTTGAGGTTGATTATGCAAATCTACTGTATTTACTGGTCCTTTAAGTAAAACATTAAAAAGAGAAATAGAAGGTAAAATCCTTGTAAAATGATAAATAATACATATTGCAATAATTTGTATTAATCATAACCCTTAGTGCTGTTTATTACACCAATAAAACAGACAGGCAGGTAGCTAACAAAGCACATCCTAAGGATTTTGCAGAAGCGTGATAAAGATGCAAACTAGGTGATTATATGTAATTCAGTTGGATGTATAGTGTTTTCAAAATGCAGTAGTACGCTGTTAGGATTAGGTTCGGTAGAAGTCAATGATAGTTGGTAATAATGAGCTCCAGTTTTATATAACTATAAGAGTTTAATTAAAGTAATATATACATAGATACAAGTAGTTAGTCAGAGATCACATGGTCACAGCAGACAACAGTCCAGAGGTCAAGTACAGCAGACAACAGTCCAGTGGTCAGGCACAGCAGACAACAGTCCATTGGTCAGGTACAGCAGAAAACAGTCCAGTGGTCATGTACAGCATTCAAAAGTCCAATGGTCAGGCTCAGCAGACAACAGTCCAGTGGTCATGAAGAGCAGACAACATTCAGGGTGAGAAACAACAGACAACAGGCCAGTGGTCAGAATTTGCAGATGATAGAAAAGGCCAGTGGTCAAATGTAGATGACAGACCTGTGGTCAGGCACAGCAGACAACAGTCCAGTGGCCAGGCACAGCATACAACAGTCCAGTGGTCAGGCACAGCAGACAACAGTCCAGTGGTCAGGCACAGCAGACAACAGTCCAGTGGTCAGGTGCAGCACATAACAGTCAGTGGTCAGGCACAGCAGACAACAGTCCAGTGGTCAGGCACAGCAGACAACAGTCAAGTGTTCAGGCACAGCAGACAACAGTCCAGTGGTCAGGCACAGCAAACAACAGTCCAGTGGTCAGGCACAGCAGACAACAGTCCAGTGGTCAGGCACAGCAGACAACAGTCCAGTGGTCAAGTGCAGCACATAACAGTCAGTGGTCAGGCACAGCAGACAACAGTCCAGTGGCCAGGCACAGCATACAACAGTCCAGTGGTCAGGCACAGCAGACAACAGTCCAGTGGTCAGGCACAGCAGACAACAGTCCAGTGGTCAGGTGCAGCACATAACAGTCAGTGGTCAGGCACAGCAGACAACAGTCCAGTGGTCAGGCACAGCAGACAACAGTCAAGTGTTCAGGCACAGCAGACAACAGTCCAGTGGTCAGGCACAGCAAACAACAGTCCAGTGGTCAGGCACAGCAGACAACAGTCCAGTGGTCAGGCACAGCAGACAACAGTCCAGTGGTCAAGTGCAGCACATAACAGTCAGTGGTCAGGCACAGCAGACAACAGTCCAGTGGTCAGGCACAGCAGACAACAGTCCAGTGGTCAGGCACAACAGACAACAGTCCAGTGGTCAGGCACAGCAGACAACAGTCCAGTGGTCAGGCACAGCAGACAACAGTCCAGTGGTCAGGCACAGCAGACAACAGTCCAGTGGTCAGGCACAACAGACAACAGTCCAGTGGTCATGTACAGCAAACAACAGTCCACAGGTCAGGCATGGCAGACAACAGTCAGGGGTGAGGATCAACAGACAATAGGCCAGTGGTCTGGAGCTGCAGATAATAGTCCAGTGGTCAGGCACAGCAGACAACAGTCCAGTGGTCAAGTGCAGCACATAACAGTCAGTGGTCAGGCACAGCAGACAACAGTCCAGTGGTCAGGCACAGCAGACAACAGTCCAGTGGTCAGGCACAGCAGACAACAGTCCAGTGGTCAGGCACAGCAGACAACAGTCCAGTGGTCAGGCACAGCAGACAACAGTCCAGTGGTCAGGCACAGCAGACAACAGTCCAGTGGTCAGGCACAGCAGACAACAGTCCAGTGGTCAGGCACAACAGACAACAGTCCAGTGGTCATGTACAGCAAACAACAGTCCACAGGTCAGGCATGGTAGACAACAGTCAGGGGTGAGGATCAACAGACAATAGGCCAGTGGTCTGGAGCTGCAGATAATAGTCCAATGGTCAGTTGCAGCAGAAAACTAGCTAGTAGTCAGTTACATCAGAAGATAGGCCAGCAGACAGATACAGCAGAACACAAGCTTGTAGTCAGTAAAAAAGAAAACAGGTTATTGGTTAGTGGTCAACTACAGCAAAGAAAAGCAGACAACAGGCCAATGGTCAGATATAGCAGACAAATCAGTGGTCAGGTACAGCAGATGACAGTCCAGAGGTAAATAGCAACAGACCAACAGACAACAGTCCAGTAGTTATGTACAGCAGACAATAAGCCAGTGGTCAGTAAGTGAAATGTACCTTTAAATCTGGCACCTCCTCCGTATCCTCCCCTATTTAAGGCCACTTCCTACATTAAGAATTTGCTTGAATATTTTGTCCTCACTGCTATCTATACTTAGCCACAAAACATCAATTTTATTTAATATATTTGTAAAATCTCAGTCAGACTCTTACATAATATTCAAGTCCAAAAAGTTTGGTTGGGAAAATGGATCCAAATGAGATCAACAACCAATTTGCCACTCTGAATCCAAAGATTGACTATCTTGCAAGAGTTCTGACTGAAGTTCAGGCTGAAAATGCTGCATTAAAAAGTTTGATGAATGCCTTAATGACCCCCAAAACCACGGATTCACCTGAACCTCATATAAATCCCCAAACCCTTTCTCAGGCAAAAGGTCAGAATATAGGGATTTCAAAAATGCATGCAACCTCTTGTTTTCTATGAAACCACACACATGTCATACAGATAAAATAAAAGTCTGTACTGCAATCTCTTTTCTGACTGGGGAGCCCAGGGCTTGGGCAAATCGTTTCTTTGAAAATAATGACCCCATATTGGAATCACTGGATGTTTTTTTTTGCTGCAATGCCCAGTCTATATGAAGACAGTAGCAAACAAATAAATACAGAGACCAAACTACGCTCCTTAAAGCAAGGCAAACAAAGCGTTGAGGAATATATAGCGGAGTTTCAGATATGGTCAATGGATTCATTATGGAATCAGATTAGTCTTAAAAAACAATTCAGGTTAGGACTTTCTGAATCTTTAAAAGATGAACTCTCCCATCTAGAAATGCCAGACACACTTGATGCTTTAATTAAACTCTTAACAATGTTTGAGAGAGAAGAGCAGAAAGATTGAATTTGGATGCTTTTACAAAAAAAGATCTCCTATTTATATTTCCAATAGATCTGCTTCATGTTCTACCCCCATGGAAATTGGCACACTAAAAGGGCCCCTGTCCCAAGAAGAAAAGACCAGACGTCGCCTAGCCAATCTACGCTTGTACTGTGCCAGTAAGGACCATACTGTCTGTCCTATACTGACCCGACAGAAGAACGGTAAGGAATATACTATTAACTCAAACTCATCTACCAAAACTCCCTAACAACTCACTCTCTCTTTGTCATTACAGTGGGACCACTAACAAGCCAAGACTGAAGTCATAGTAGATTCAGGCGCATTTGGATTTCTCATCGATTCAGATTTTGTTAATATTAATAAAATTCCCACATTATTGAAACATAACAAGTTATTCGTGGAAGTTATTGATGGTTCTTTCATCCATAATGGTCCCATCATCACCACACAATAGCTCTCCAAATGGGCACACAAAGTTTGCTACATTTGACATAATTCCCACTTCACTTCATGCCATTATTCTTGGATACCCCTGGTTATCCAAACATAACCCTTCAATAGACTGGACACATAACACTGTAACTCTCCAGTCCCAGTACTGTAACACTACTTGTTATCCTCACCACAATATTTCCAGCCTTGAGGTTGCTATTCCACCCGTTTATCAGGATTTAAAAGATGTTTTTTAGATTAAAGAAGCCGAGACTCTACCCCCACACAGGATCTACGATTGTCCCATTGACACACCATACCTGGTTCACAAATACCTTTTGATAAAATATTTCCTTTGTCACAAAATGAACTCCGACACCTACGTGAGTATCTAGACGAAAAACCTAAAAAGGGTTTCATTGTCTCCTCCACTTCATCAGCTGCAGCAGGGATTTTCTTTGATAGAAATAAGGACAACACTTTGAGGCCCATAATCGATTACAGAGCTCTTAATACAGTCACCTTTAAAAACCGTTACCCACTTCCCCTCATCCCTGAAATTCTTGAACGCCTCAATAGAGCCACAATTTATACTATATTGGATCTAAAAGGGGCATATAATCTCATCAGAATGAGGGAAGAAGATGAGTGGAAGACAGTTTTTAGAACAAGATATGGCTTATTTGAATACAGAGTAATGGCTTTTGGGCTCTGCAATGCCCCTGCTACGGTTCAATATTTTATAAATGACATATTCAGAGATCTTACAGATATCTGTGTAGTAATTTACCTTGACAATATTTTCATCTATTCGAAGAATACCCAAGAAGATGTAAAACACGTTCGATGGGTCCTTATACCCCTCCGAGACCACAGACTAGAGAAATGTCAGTTCCATGTCAACAAAATTAAATTCCTCAGTTACATAATCTCCCCTGACAAGATTCAAATGGACCCAGAAAAGGTGTCAGCAATTACTAACTGGCCAAGACCCACATCTGTCAAATCACTTCAGAGATTTATAGGTTTTTCCAATTTCTACAGGAAATGTATTCTTAACTTCTCCATAATAATTAAACCTTTAACCAACATTGCTAAATAGAACCACAAATTCCTTTGAACTCCAGATGCAGAGCATTCCTTCCAACAATTAAAACAAAGCTTCACTACTGCTCCTATGCTAAACCTTCCAGATCATAACAACCAGTTTATTGTAGAAGTTGATGCTTCTAACTCAGGTATTGGCGCTGTTCTATCACAACAAAGTGATGATTCCTCTAAAAAACATCCTATAGCCTTCTATTCAAGAACACTAGAACCAGCTGAAATTAACTACTTCGTTGGCAACAAAGTTTTACTTGCCATCAAGTCAGCCCTATAGACCTGGTGACATATTCTGGAGGGTATTTCCAAACCATTCCTAATATTCACTGATCACAAAAATCTTGAAGATTTAAAAAAGAATAAAACACTTTCCTCTCGTCAAGTGAGATAGTCTCTATTCCTGGATAGATTTGATTTTCACATCACTTATCGACCCAGAACACGCAACATCAAAGCTGATGCATTGTCTCGACTTCATGATTACACACCTGTAATAGATAACTCAATCTATATCATACCTCCTAAATAATTCATAGGAACCATAACTTCCTTTGAAAATGAAATTCTTAATGCCTTAAAGACTGAATCTACACTTACTATGAGTTTTATCGAAAAGGCCCCTCAGGTTTATACTACAACAAAAACATGATTTATGTTCTTCAAACCCTCAGAGATTCCATACTGTCTCATTTCCATGATACACCCTTATCTGGACATCCAGGTGTACGCAAGACAACTGAACTAATTAGGAGATATTTCTGGTGGGCTCATATGGATCAAGATATCCATGACTATGTTACTTCCTGTGATGTATGTGCTAGAAATAAACTTGAACATAAAAAACCTTTCGGGTATTTAACTCTTATTCCTATTCCAGACACCCCTTGGTCTACTGTTTCTATTGACTATATTGTTGAACTCCCACCTTCCCAGCATTACAATACTATTTTGGTAGTCATCGAGCATCTCACAAAATTAGCTCACTTCATTCCACTGAAACACTTACCTACTGCAAAAGAAACCGCTAATGCTTTCCGCACACATATTGTCAAGCTACATGGGTTACCCTTCTCCATAATAACTGATCAAGGAACTCAATTCACCTCCTTCTTCTGGAAAGCACTCTGCAATATACTTAAAATCGACTCCTGGCTTTCCACTTCCTATCATTCACAAACCAACGGACTCACATGCAGAAAGGATAAATCAAATTCTTGAGCAGTATCTTAGATGTTACGTCTCTCACCTACAGGATTACTGGCTATCTTACTTAGCCATGGCTGAGTTTTCTTATATTAACTCTGTATCCAGCTTCAGTAAATCAACTCCTTTCTATGCTACATACGGGTATCATCCCAAAACTATATCTTTATCTAATATTGACAACTAATTTCCTGCTGTAACTGATTACACCACCACTTTGAAAGAGGGATTAGAACTCTTAAAGCTTCACTTAACAGAGGCTAAGTTAAGTAAAAAACGCTACTATACTATATATATATATATATATATATATATATATATATATATATATATATATATAAATAACGCAACTTAAGGCACAGACCTAGTCCAGACTATAAGATAGGAGACCTAGTCTGGCTTTCCACAAAACACTTGAGACTTGTCCTCCCATCCAAGAAGCTAGGAAACCAATTCATCTGTCCATTCCCTATAAAAAGAATTATAAATGCCTGTACTGTTGTCTTGGATCTTCCCGATTCTTATAAAGTAACCTCCAAGGACTGTTTAAGCTAACAACCTTCATAAGATCTGCTATATATTTTGGGTCATATATTTTCTCTGTGTGATCTAATTGGATTTGGATTATCTCATACTTGACTAACTGATAATTATAGAGTCTACCCATTACTCATCTGTATTTTGGGTCTATCTATACTTAGCCACAATACATCAATTTTATTTAATATATTTGTAAAATCTCAGTCAGACTCTTACAGTAACAACAGACAGCAGTTCAGTGGTCAGGTACAGCAGAAGATAGACCAGTGGTCAAGTATAGCAGACAACATTTTAAACTCAAAAGTTGTGAGGGATAGTACACCTTTAAGAATTATTAAATTCTAAAGCAGTGTTGCAATAAATAAGCATACTGCTGAATTTAAGAGTATTAGGCAGTAATATGTAAATGTAAATAATATGTAAATGCTTACAAAAATGTGAGGAAGCTTTATGTGAAACGCGCGTCAGGGGCACTCTCACAAGGGAACAGTCCCTATTTTTTAACGTTGCTTACTCCAGTTGTTTTATGTAATATATAACCTTTCTATTACTTTCTAATAGAATATCAGATAGAGTAAAAATAATGTCAGCTCCCGCTATAGAAGGAGCTTAGCCTCAGATCAGTATATAAGATATTTTTTCAGTATTTACGCTACTACTTTGGCTGCTGAGACAAAAGCATAATTCTCTTCTGTTATACATTGTATTACAATAATAGGCTTTTAGTAGATGGAGCCCTGAGTTCAAGTGATTTTAATGTAATGTGTGTGTGTGTTTACTGTTTGGCTGGTCTCTAATTTTCCCAATAAAATTAGTATGACTGCAGGTATGAAATTATTCTTCTAACACATTTTCACCTTTATATATAATTTATATAGGGTAAGGCAATCTCTCTTCGTGCAAACTATTTTTGCATTTTTGTAAGCATAGCAGACAACATGCCTGTGATTAGGAAAAGCAGGAACAGCAGACAACCGGTCACTGAACAGGTATGCCAAGAAACAGACCAGAAGTCAGGTACAGAAGCTAATAGGCCAGTGGTCAAGAAATCAGGCAAGGTACAGCAAACAACAGGTCACTAGTCAGGAACATCAGAGAATAAGCTTGTAGTCAGGTACAGCAGACAAAAGTCTACTGGTGAAGTACAGCTGTATGACAGTGAAACATCAACCAAGCCATTATGGTGCTTCAGTAGTTTCTCTATGTAGCTTATTTTGTTTCCCAGGGAGGTATCTATGTCCTTGTAAGTAGGCAAACTGAGTGCTTGTTCAGCATATAAACAGAACAAGAACAAGTATAATAATTACCTTCTAGCAAAGCAGCCATGAGTGGAAGTGCTATGTTGTAGACTCAATAACATAGTAATAGTTGTTTCTGAATGCCCAAGGTTCAGTCTCTGTTTGGCCAAGAGTGTCCAATGATTACCAGGTGGAAGTCATTAGTGATTAGTCATAGAAAATTGGCTAATAGAAGAACCAGACACACTTAATCTTGATTGAGACCATTATAGTTTCCTAAATATTGTATACTTGTTTAGCAACAACAGTACCTGAGTCTGCATTGTCCCGTTTTAAAAGTATAATACAGATCAAGATAATTTTTTGTTGCTAAAATGGAACCACTATGTGTTTGTCCATTAATAAAAGTAAGTGCTCATAGCTGGTTACAACAAACAGCTGATAAGGAACATCTAACTTTAGCAGTAGTTTAAATTCAAAATATGAACTTTTAAATCTTGGTATTGAACTTAATGGTTATGCAATGATGGAGGTTAGATTTAAATATTATTATTGCTTATTTGTATAGCACCACAAAATTCTGTAGGGATGGGTAGAGAGATAGGGGTGTACAATGACAAGTAATTGTGATAAGATACAAAAACATAACAGACTAAACAAATATAGCACAGGAGGAGGAGGGTCCTGCTCTGGAGAGTTTAGATTTAAAGCACCTGAAACAGTGAATGCAGGATACATTGTAAGACTCTTTATTTGGGGTTTGTTTACTAGCAGCCCAACATATAATGTAGCAGGCAAAGCTTTAATAAAGTAAAGAGTGTAATAAAGTATTTATTTATGTCTAATGAATAGCAAAAATGGTAGTTTGAAAGAGCAGTCTTCTAGCCTGGAGCAGTCTGGTTACACAAGCTCAGTCTGGTTTAGGATGAACAAGAAACAGAAGTACTGCAAAGTTGTATCCAACATTGGTTCTCTGAGCTCGGTTGAGCCAGAAAACCAGAATAATACACAGGTATTTAAGATTAAATTATAGCATTTTCCAATAAGCACAATCTGGAAAAGCAGCAGTGTCATACACAGGAATTCAGGCAGTGAGAGATTAAACTGTTGCGGTTACTGATAACCAAATTGGAATAAACAGACATAGGTATTAGGTATAGGAATAGTTATGATAAAAAGCAGGTCAGGAGGCAGCGGGAGGACAAATACAGGCATTCAGCAAATGAGGTTTAAGCAGTTTCTGAAGTTAGGCCATGGTCATACATTGCTATTTAGACATAGGCAGAGTCATGATTCAAAGAAAAGTTGAGGCAGCAGGGGGTCAGCAGAAACAATACTCAAATCTGCAAAAAATACAGACTGACTCAATGCACTTGCCCAGAGCAGTGTGTGAAAATGTTACATCAAAGATAGAAATAAAATATCTGTATTCATTTTATCTGCAACCTCCAACAGCATATAACCATACCCAGCCTAGTCTCCAGCCACTATTAACTTTTAACTGACCCAGGTCTATTAGCCTACATAATATAATGTTCACACTTTTATAATCACTAATTGTTTGCCCTTCAACCTTAATCCCAAAACATCTAGAACACCTTCACAACATAGGCTCAGGACCTCCACTGCAATTACCCTTTTAAACCACAGGAATTCCATAAAAACTAAGCACCTTCACAGCAATTAAATATAAGCAACATTCCACTACGTAATTTACCATCCACTGTAGTTATTCCTCACAGGACACAAAACCCAATGCAATTTAAACCTATCCAACCCTACTCCACTAGCCCACCACAGCCTCACTACACAATCTGGTCACCCATTACAATTACCATGAGTTTCACAATAGCTCTAACACCTGAGGGACTCCCTTGGCACCCACCACCACCATTACTGAAATCCATAATACAACCACAACACCCATTTTAAATCTTCCTAAATCAATCAGAGGGAACCACAGACTAGCCCCAGTCTGATGGTGTAGAAAAGGTACCATGTTGCTGCTTGCTGGAAAAAAGGTTAAAGAAAGAAAATGCTGAAGCATAGATTAAAGGGCCACTGTAAGTAAATATTTTCTATGCCTGTTACTAACTAACTACCCCAAATACACTTTTTATCAATAGCATTTCATTAACATATCTCTACCGTATATCAGAAATCTTGTCTGCAAATTTAATTGTTTTCCAAACCCACTCCGTGGGTATCCTTTGCTCTGTACCAATCTGTTTACAATACTTAGGTTTCAAAATGGCGCTTTAAACACAAAGTTATTGGTTTAAGTATTTTGAACATGCAGTGCTGAAAATAGTGGGCAGGATAACGTGATATCATCGGCGAATAAAAGATATAACTTTTAGAACGTTATGAAACTTCGTTTTGGAGAAAATATAGGTCAGTAGGTTTTAATTAATGTTTATTAACTTTAATATGTTAGTTGTTTAGCTTAAAAATTATGACAGAAAGTAATCCTTTAAGTTAGGAACTTTTAAGGTGTTGAGGGTATACTGCAGTGGATGGATGTGCAGAGTGCACTTATGTGATAGAAGGGGATTGCAATATAGTCATAATAATTCCAGTAAAAATTGGTAGGTTAGTGACTCTGGGGCAAGTTAGTGGGGACTGGGATAGTTGGGGATAATTTTACTGGAACCAGGTTACATATGGTTAATTGCAGGAGTGTGGCCAATGCAAATGGTTTATCAAAGTAGGTTGGGTTACAATTAATGTTTATTAATGTAGGGGTCTAGCAGTTTCCACAGTAGTAAAGATAAGATTTATTTTTGACCATCTGCACTACATTTCAGTCTGCCCTGTATCTAGTGTAGGGACATTGCAACAGGTAAAGAAAGGAGCAATAAAAAAATAATTGGTGCTGGCACAAAATAGATACACAAATGAGATACCGTTGCTCATTTTATTTAATGACCTCAGAAATGAATAGTTGTTGCTGTGATCTTTGACATCATGATCATAAATGACATTGTCTGTTGTAACATTATTCATATGTATAATTTGATTTGGTGCTATGTTGCCTGGGCACAATGTAAGTTCTGAGTAGGTGATGAGGATGCTAGGAACTGCCAATTTTTTCTGTAGAACCCCTAATTATCTTTTACTTGCCCTGTGCTCTATTAATAACAGGGCAAGAAGAAGGAAATTGGTATTTAAATAAGTATAACAGCAATAATTTGTATGTAAGGATGATTAATTTCTAGAATAGATCCATTCCTCCTCTGACCTTGTACATATTTTTTTTGCTATGTAACTGCTATTTGTATGCTTAATCAGAATGGTAGCACCATAGGATTATATTTTTCTTCCATAAACTATAACCTCATTCATCTGTGTTTGCAACTTTTTACATATTCTTAAAAATGTACTGTAATAAAAAAATATTTTTGCATCTTTACAATTGTGATTTGTCACCATCTAGTGGAAATTAAGGTGTTAACAGCAAAGCAAGTCTGCAAATAATTTGATTCATACTTCTTGCTAAAACAGACTAATGACTAAGGACTCCATGTACTAAGCCGTCAATTCATCCGTCATTGTAGACGCGGATAAACTCGCCGTTACTCGCCGCGGGCAAAATGGTATCCGCTGTCGCTATGTACTAATATTCCCCCAATAAATAGACAAGTCTAGCCCGCCGCGAGCAGTTGCGGATTGTTGATAAATTTGACGCCTCGCTCGCCGCGACTAAGCTGATGTACTTAACTTTCAGTTGAATTGTCTGGCCAATTATTAACACGTGACATGCAAGGTGTCACGAACATCATAGTAGTCACGGGAATAGAATTTTGCTCCTATAAAAGTTCAACTTATCTAAACAACTTTATTATTGTTCAAAATTTTTTGAAGAGTGATAACAGAGCGTTATTTTTGTAATATTTATTTACAATTTGGATATGGCTTCATCTGGATCTGATAATATATAAATATTAATATAAAAATAATTATAAAGATTGACAACTATACAATACAAA
Organism: Bombina bombina; assembly: GCF_027579735.1. Classification (NCBI taxonomy): domain Eukaryota; kingdom Metazoa; phylum Chordata; class Amphibia; order Anura; family Bombinatoridae; genus Bombina; species Bombina bombina. The sequence continues at coordinate 183,018,775 of NC_069507.1, forward strand.
TTTAAAATATAGATTACTCTTTAATTACAGTCGACAAATTGGGCGCAATTTATGTACATGGAAATGAGAGACAAATTAGACGCCAGTTATGCTGTAAGTACAATGCTGATATTACTGCCTTTTATATATGTCTAGACTGGCGTCTAGATTGACTTTCCTATTGTTTTGTACCTTGCCCGCCACCTAAAAGGTGGCGAGGCAAAAATAACGAGGTGGGAGCGGAAATTGTAGCGAGCGGACAAATAGATTTTTTAGTACATTCGTTTTTGGCGAGTTGGTGGTCAAATGTGTCTAATTACAGTGAAAAATGGAGCGGTAGCGAGGTTTGGCGGATAAGTACGCTCGCAATTTTAAAGATGCGAGTTTTAACATAATTGACGGCTTTGTACATATCAGTTTGCGAATTTTGACGGGAGATTTGTTGCGGGTAGCTCGCTGACTGCTTAGTACATGGAGCCCTAAGGGTCTGATTATCAAAAACTCGCCGGCATGGAGAAAAATCATGCAATATCTTTAGGTACTATTTTGGAGCATTATAATGTAATATATGTGCCTCACAAACAGAACCCTGAATAGCAAGATAAACAGCTATCAAGCTAAAATATTATTATTTGTGGAATCTTGCAGTACAGACAAGACTTTTTAGGTAATATTGCCAGTGCAGAGAGCTTTGATCATCTAGCCCTCATACAGAGATCACATAAATCATGTATCCTAAGGATCTATTAGACTCTTTCACTGGTTTCTGAAAATGTATTCATACCTGTGTTATGTTTGTTGGAAGCTGATTACAGGATGATATTGACAAGAGGTAGGTCAGAGACAGCTTTATATAAAAGGAAGACTGTGCTTACCTATATGCAATTAAAGGGAAAGTCTAGTCAAAAATAAACTTTCATGATTCAGATAGAGCTTGCAATTTTAAATAACTTTCCAATTTACTTTTTTCGTTAATTTTGCTTTGTTCTCTTGGTATTCTTAGTTGAAAGCTAAACCTAGGTGGGCTCATATGCTAATTTCTTAGCCCTTGAAGAGAGCCTCTTATCTGAATGCATTTTGACAATTTTTCCCAATTAGAGGGCGATAGTTGATGTGTGCTATATATATTGTGGTCACGCCCGTGGAGTTATCTAGGAGTCAGCACTGATTGGCTAAAATGCAAGTCTGCCAAAAGAACTGAAATAAGGGGGCAGTCTGCAGAGGCTTAAATACAAGGTAATCACAGAGGTAAAAAGTATATTTATATAACCATGTTGGCAGTGCAAAACTTTAAATGGGTAATAAAGGGATTATCTATCTCTTTAAACAATAACAATTCTGTTGTAGGCTGTGCCTTTAATCAGATAGAGGTTATATACAGGCATGTAAGTCAGGAAGAACAGTACAGGTGTGGTATTACAACAGGACAGGTAAGAAGGCTTTTAGACTGTTGATTTGCTATAGGAAACTACATGCCAGCAAGTCAAGTACTAATATACTAATAAAAAAGTGAAGTGGTCAGGGGAAGTTGGCAATAAGCCAGTAATGCCCATTGCAGTTAACAGGTAGGTCAACAGCAGAGCTACTAGCGGTGACAATGTTTGTAATCATGAGATGCTGCATGCTTGTCCTGTTCAAGCAGAGTAAACGTTGTGTGTACGTCTCATAAAGGACATGTGACCACACGTATGGGAAGAGGAGGAGCAACTGTAGTCATACAGCCCCTGTTGGCTAGCTTCATGGCAACCAGATCAAATATGATTGGTCTACAAACAAGGATCCTTGGTAAAAATGTAATTTATAGTTTCTCTGTAATGTACCAGTATAAGCTCAATTAATATATAATAAGGAACGGTTAGGCTAGGAGATGATTGCAGTGCAGTTTAACTTTTATTCCCTTCTAGTTTTTTATTCATTGCTTTTCTGTATCAGTGTTACTTAAATCTGTAGACTTCATACGATGCATGATTAGAATTTGCAGTTAAAGTTTCCATATGTTTAGACTTTGGGACCCATCTATCATTTTATACAATGCAATACTCTCCAAATGTGTTAGGCAGGTGTAAAGCTTTTTTTTCACATCTGCCTAAAACTTTTGCTCAGTACTTTATTTTCAAATAAAAAAAATGTTTATGTGTTAATAAAAAATGTTATGTGTTAGAAAAAACATATTTAATGTAGACGGTCAACTCTTACTTTACAGTCTACAACATATTTATTGTCCCCAGTTTTGCATAAACCAACACGGTTATATTAATATACTTGTGATTACCTTGTATCTAAGCCTCTGCAGACTGCCCCTTTATCTCAGCTCTTTTGACAGACTTGCATTTTAGCCAAATTATGCTGACTCATAAATAACTCAATGGGAGTGAGCACAATGTAATCTATATGGCACACATGAACTAGCATTGTCTAGCTGTAAACAACTGTCAAAATCCACTGAGATATTTTAAGCATTTCTAATTTTAAAAGCATATAAACCTATAAAAATTTAGAAGTACAAAGGAACCTGTAGGTAATAGCGGGAACCACAAGGAGAAAAATATTATAAAACAATTGTATCTGCTTAAAAGAAAAGAACGATCATTTGAAAGCATTAGTCAGTGTCTAGAGACATTTGGAAGGCTCTTATGACTAATATGTGTAATATTGACAAATACCAGGGTAAATTAGCCATAACCAAACCATAACATAGATAACCAATTATATTATTACACATCAGAATTAAAGCATACATATGTGCAGAACAGTAGGATGCCTACGGCCTGAGAGGCACATATCTGCCTTTTTAGGGGAGATATAAATAAGTCATTTAGCATATCTGAACAGACTTATGTTAAGGGGGAATAAAAAAAATGCAAACATTATGGTATATTGTAAATTAATATTTCAACATCACTAATTCTTTCCTAAAGAGAAAATAGACTTAGGGTATAGTTTAAGATTGCAGATATAATAGTAAAGGCCAAAATGAAAAAAAACATTAGACTTCGGAATCAATTCCTATCTAGCTCAAAAGCTGATGACTGGTAGCAGCACATATGTCCCTTTTGTAATTGTCTGTCAGCTAGCTCCCAGTAGTGCATTACTCTTCCTTCAACAAGGATACCAAGAGAATGAAGCAAATAGGAAAGTCGTTTAAAACTGCATGATTTATCTGAATTTTGAAAGAAGAATGTTGAGTTTCGTGTCCCTTTAAACTCTCAATTTAGGCACTACTATCAAAACTGTAAACAAACATATAAATGAGTGGAAGTATATATAGTCAGGTCAGCAGAACTGATATATAGCCACCCAAAATGAATCTAGTGTCTTTTCACTAGCTCCCATTACTGAAGTAATATAGTAGTTTTATAGACAGATTAAACAAGCCAGGATACTTAAGGAACACTGAACCCAAATTTTTTTTCTTTCGTGATTCAGATAGAGCATGCAATTTTAAGCAACTTTCTAATGTACTCCTATTATCAATTGTTCTTCGTTTTCTTGCTATCTTTATTTGAATAAGAATGCATCTAAGCTTTTGTATTAGTTCAGAACTCTGGACAGCACTTTTTTATTGGTGGATAAATTTATCCACCAATCAGCAAGAACAACCCAGGTTGTTCACCAAAAATGGGCCAGCATCTAAACTTATATTCTTGCATTTCAAATAAAGATACCAAGAGAATGAAGAACATTTGATAATAGGAGTAAATTAGAAAGTTGCTAAAATATTCATGCTCTATCTGAATCACGAAAGAAAAAGATTGGGTTCAGTGTCCCTTTAACTTTCAAGATAAGATACAACAGCTCATTAAGGTTGAAATCCTCAGATCCTGAAACCAACAAAATCCTAAATGTGCTAGAGAACTTTTTTAATAAACATGTATTAAATGTAAGCCATTTAATGATAAACTAATGGCAACAGAGACCTGATCTAAATGACCTGATATAAATGATACATTCCAAAAATGTAAAACAAAGAGTGATAATAATTGAAAAAACTGTGCCAAATAATACAATAAAAAAAAAAAAGTTTCAAGAGTAGGCAATATCTGATTTGATCATATGAGATCACAAGTGTGCAGTCACACAAATTAACCTCACTTTTGTATATTTATATTTAGATTCAGTTTATCTAAAGAAACAGTAAAATTGAACATAATTCTAAAACACCACAACATATGTAAGTGATTAAAGATACACCATAATAAAGTCATGACAGTAACTATATATTTTAGCCTTTAGTACAGTAATTATGTCCCATGAGTAGTTCTAAAGCTTTTAAAAAATAACCAGACCTCCCAAGATCTAGGAACACAAAAGTGAATAACCGTAAAATTAATTCTATAACACAAAGAAAATATGTGCTTAGTGAAGTATCTGTGACAGTTTCTTTAAGGGTTACTGAGATTCCCAGATCCTTAAGTATCTTCTAAAGAGGAAATGAGTAGAATAATAATCCCTTTAGTGAGGTGAAGTGCTTTTGGGAACGCTTAACCAGATAATGTAGCTTTAGGGCAAAATAAGAGAATAAATGAATTGACACCTCAGAGCCTCGAGGGAACAGGTGAAAGGATGCACCAAGCACTTTACTGAACCAATTTGAGTCACACATGAAAAAGGAAGAAGATCTTTCACCATGGGAAGTCAGCAAGTAAATGAAGATAGTGTCTACAAAAATGTAACTTTATCCTAACTTGTCACTGTAATAGATTAAGTAGTGATTTAGCATTAGCATATACATTTTACTTCACTTAACTAGTTGCTGGTTAGATAATTCTATTGGTTTCCATCGTTTAAATTCGAGTTTTTGTTTGTGTTTGTATTAATTCCTTAATTTAAACATAGTGTTTGCTGGCACATAAATACTAATTATAAAAGCCTACACATTGAAGTATTCACACCAGTCACACCATATGGTTATTAATATGTAAAATCTATCTTTAGGAATAAAACACAATATATTTCTATCGTGCAGAGTATAATTCAAAGGAGCAATCTGAAGCAAAAATATACATGTTCTAATTTATTTAAGCATGTGATTAGTTCTTTAGTGTCTCTAGATTACTATTACAAGATATATGATTACAAGTGGAGTGGTATTTTGTGTTTTCGCTTTAGCGAAAACTCAGCTAGGATTTTCATTTTTGCACTACTTCGGTTGCGCTGGTATTACAAGTTAAAAGTAAACTGTTTTGAATCTAGCGGATACCAAAATTGCGAATAAAGTTGAAATCCAAAAATCGCGATCACGCTTAAGCATTCATCCATAACTTAACACCTCAATATTGCGAAAATAACATAGCATATTCTCATTAGCGCTAACCTGACATGAATATAGGAATATTTAATTTTCTAATGTTCTTTACATAACGGAATATGTTCTATTTATTTATTATTAAATATTTCTACATATGATGGTTTATACAGCAAATATATATTTATACCTGTTTATAAATATATATATATATATATATATATATATATATATATATATATATATATATATATATATATATATATATATATATATATATATATACCTGTGTGTGTATATATATATATATATATATATATATACAGGGAGTGCAGAATTATTAGGCAAGTTGTATTTTTGAGGATTAATTTTATTATTGAACAACAACCATGTTCTCAATGAACCCAAAAAACTCATTAATATCAAAGCTGAATAGTTTTGGAAGTATTTTTTAGTTTGTTTTTAGTTATAGCTATTTTAGGGGGATATCTGTGTGTGCAGGTGACTATTACTGTGCATAATTATTAGGCAACTTAACAAAAAACAAATATATACCCATTTCAATTATTTATTTTTACCAGTGAAACCAATATAACATCTCAACATTCACAAATAAACATTTCTGACATTCAAAAACAAAACAAATCAGTGACCAATATAGCCACCTTTCTTTGCAAGGACACTCAAAAGCCTGCCATCCATGGATTCTGTCAGTGTTTTGATCTGTTCACCATCAACATTGCGTGCAGCAGCAACCACAGCCTCCCAGACACTGTTCAGAGAGGTGTACTGTTTTCCCTCCTTGTAAATCTCACATTTGATGATGGACCACAGGTTCTCAATGGGGTTCAGATCAGGTGAACAAGGAGGCCATGTCATTAGATTTTCTTCTTTTATACCCTTTCTTGCCAGCCACGCTGTGGAGTACTTGGACGCGTGTGATGGAGCATTGTCCTGCATGAAAATCATGTTTTTTATGAAGGATGCAGACTTCTTCCTGTACCACTGCTTGAAGAAGGTGTCTTCCAGAAACTGGCAGTAGGACTGGGAGTTGAGCTTGACTCCATCCTCAACCCGAAAAGGCCCCACAAGCTCATCTTTGATGATACCAGCCCAAACCAGTACTCCACCTCCACCTTGCTGGCGTCTGAGTCGGACTGGAGCTCTCTGCCCTTTACCAATCCAGCCACGGGCCCATCCATCTGGCCCATCAAGACTCACTCTCATTTCATAAGTCCATAAAACCTTAGAAAAATCAGTCTTGAGATATTTCTTGGCCCAGTCTTGATGTTTCAGCTTGTGTGTCTTGTTCAGTGGTGGTCATCTTTCAGCCTTTCTTACCTTGGCCATGTCTCTGAGTATTGCACACCTTGTGCTTTTGGGCACTCCAGTGATGTTGCAGCTCTGAAATATGGCCAAACTGGTGGCAAGTGGCATCTTGGCAGCTGCACGCTTGACTTTTCTCAGTTCATGGGCAGTTATTTTGCGCCTTGGTTTTTCCACACGCTTCTTGCGACCCTGTTGACTATTTTGAATGAAACGCTTGATTGTTCAATGATCACGCTTCAGAAGCTTTGCAATTTTAAGAGTGCTGCATCCCTCTGCAAGATATCTCACTATTTTTGACTTTTCTGAGCCTGTCAAGTCCTTCTTTTGACCCATTTTGCCAAAGGAAAGGAAGTTGCCTAATAATTATACACACCTGATATAGGGTGTTGATGTCATTAGACCACACCCCTTCTCATTACAGAGATGCACATCACCTAATATGCTTAATTGGTAGTAGGCTTTCGAGCCTATACAGCTTGTAGTAAGACAACATGCATAAAGAGGATGATGTGGTCAAAATACTCATTTATATATATATATATACATGATTAGATATAAGTATACATATATATATATATATATATATATATATATATATATATATATATATATATATATATATATATATATATATATATAGGAATATCTATTCATAAATACTTAGAACGTATTCCCCTATGTGCAGAACATTGGAATGTGAAATATTTACAGTAAATACATCGTTAGAAACTTTATTAAATATAAATATAGCATAAATATGTTTTTAGACGTTTTCATCTACTTAAAGCTCAAATTGATACATACAGTATATTTATGTGTTTATATGTGTTTTTATGTCTGTACATACATATATACACATATAAATACATAAATACATATGTACACATATATAGACATATCTATATTCATACATATACATCTTAGAAATGTATCTGTATGTATCTAAATGTTAAAACACCCAAGATCTCATATATTTGAACCCTTGTAACTTTTGTGTGCAATATTTTGTTACAGTGTTATTATGACTGTAAGTATAATTTGTAATGTATTTTTTTATGTGTTTTGTAGCGCTTTTTTTAGTTTCTGAAACAGTTAACCAGAGCTCTGAGATTGCGGTAAGAATTTAAGTGATTTCGCTCAACAATTGAAAATGCTCACGGAAACACAATATCATAGTTTTTATGCCTCACTTGTAAGCTAGCCATATGTGTTTAATGGTAAGGAAAGAGCAATCAATAATAATAGGATGGCGCTCTGCTATAGTATATGTTTCTTTTATATATTATAAAACATTCAGTCCTATTAGAAAGAGAACAGTTCTTGGATGGTAATCGGACACAGTTTGTGTTGATTTATTGTGTGGATTGTGTATTAAATAGAGATATAAAAGTAAGACTTCCTGCTTACCAGATGCAACCTCAATCCTATGAGGTAAGCTGTCTGCTCTGTGTGGGTAAAGGTGGTTCTATCTTTGTCCTCCAGAGTAATGTTTTCTGAGTACTTTGTCTTGTTCCGGTGTGGGGAAAGTTCTTTATAATCAATGGTATCCCTGGACTCTCTGTTGATCTTTCATGCAATGGTGAGAATCTTAACCGCCTCGGGAGTATGGAGAGTAGTTGGCAATGTTCCCCAGTTTTATGCAAGATAGAAAGATACACACATAGCGTAACACTTGTGTCTTGTGCTTTGTTTATTCCTCGTTGATTTATTGTATCATTCTTTTGTCTTATTCTAATTGCCTCAATCATAAAATGATCACTTAAGAAATGCAAACATATACTATTATGATAGTACTAACTGCCCTTGCAATGCAAGCCCCTTGAATTGCACTCCCCAACTAGTGTTACATTACACACATTGTGTTTAATCCCTGCAAAGTCCCTCTCAGGTGCCACCATCATTGTATTTCCTAAGCAAATCCCCAGTCAGTGATTCATACTAGACTAATGCATTTAAATCTATATCAGACACCTTTGTTTATTTAAAAGGAGGGTAAATTCAAAATTAAAGGGACGCTAAACCCAAATGTTTTCTTTCATGATTCAGATAGAGCATGCAATTTTAAGCAACTTTCTAATTTACTCCTATTATCAATTTTTCTTCGTTCTCTTGCTTTCTTTATTTGAAAGAGAAGGCATCAAAGCTTTTTTTTTGGTTCAGCACTCTGGACACCACTTTTTTTATTGGTGGATGAATTTATCCACCAATCAGCAAGGACAACCCAGGTTGTTCACCAAAAATGGGCCGGCATCTAAACTTACATTCTTGCATTTCAAATGAAGATACCAAGAGAATGAAGACAATTTCATAATAGGAGTAAATTAGAAAGTTGATTAAAATGTCATGCTCTATCTGAATCACGAAAGAAAAAAAATTGGGTTCAGTGTCCCTTTAACCCCTTGGTGACCAGACCACTTTTCAATTTGTTGACCATCTGGGACCAAGGCTATTTTTGCATTTCTGCAATGTTTGTGTTTAACTGTAATTTTCCTCTTACTCATTTACTGTACCCACACATATTATATACTGTTTTTCTCGCCATTAAATGGACTTTCTAAAGATATGATTATTTTCATCATATCTTATAATTTACTATAAAAAAAAATATAAAATATGAGGAAAAAATGAAAAAAAATGCACTTTTTCTAACTTTGAGCCCCAAAATCTCTTACACATCTACAACCACCATAAAATACCAATGCTAAACAGTTTCTAAATTTTGTCCTGAGTTTATAAATACCCAATGTTTACATGTTCTTTGCTTTTTTTGCAAGTTATAGGGCAATAAGTACAAGTAGCACTTTGCTATTTCAAAACCATGTTTTTTCAAAATTGGCGATAGTTACATTGTAACACCAATATCTGTCATGAATCCCTGAATAACCCTTCAAATGTATATATTTTTTAAAAGAAGACAACCTAAGGTATTAAACTTGGGGTATTTTGACTTTTTTCATGCAACCATTTTACCACCAATCTATGCCAAAGTTTGGGGGGGAAAAAAAATAATTAGATTTTTTGACAAAATAGCAATTTAAGAATACATTTACTGATAATATTAAGGGTTACTGCCAAATAACACCCTCATATGTCTTCAGCAGCATCTCCTGGGTACAGTGATACCACCCATGTATAGGTGTGTCGGGTTCTCGTGGGGCTAAAAGCTCTTATTTTTAGGGAGCGCATTCCAGTTTTTCAACTTGGAATTTTCACATTGGTCATCATGCACCCATGTCCTATTTGGGACATTTCTGAAGCTGGTCAATGGAATTTACCCCCATAAAACCATATATTTTTGAAAAGTAGACACCCTAGGGTATTTCAAATGCTTGTATTTTAACACTTTCCATGCACTAATTCAACCACCAGTCTTTGTCAAACTTTTGGGTAGTCATTATTTTGTGTTATTTTTCACACACATTGTACTTTAGGCATGGATTCTCAGTTCCTGTTATGTGTTACTGCCAAAAAACACCTCAATATGTGTTCAACAACATCTCCTGAGTACAGTGATACCACCCATGTATAGGTGTGTCAGGTTCTCTGGGGGCTAAAAGGCCTTAATTTTAGGAAGCGCATTCCAGTTTTTCAACTTGGAATTTTCACATCGGTCATCATGCACCCATGTCCTATTTGGGACATTTCTGAAGCTGGTCAATGGAATTTACCCCCATCAAACCATATATTTTTGAAAAGTAGACACCCTAGGGTATTTCAAATGCTTGTATTTTAACACTTTCCATGCACTAATTCAACCACCAGTCTTTGTCAAACTTTTGGGTAGTCATTATTTTGTGTTATTTTTCACACACATTGTACTTTAGGCATGGATTCTCAGTTCCTGTTATGTGTTACTGCCAAAAAACACCTCAATATGTGTTCAACAACATCTCCTGAGTACAGTGATACCACCCATGTATAGGTGTGTCGGGTTCTCTGGGGGCTAAAAGGCCTTAATTTTAGGAAGCGCATTCCAGTTTTTCAACTTGGAAATTTTCACATTGGTCATCATGCACCCATGTCCTATTTGGGACATTTCTGAAGCTGGCCAATGGAATTTACCCCCATCAAACCATATATTTTTGAAAAGTAGACACCCTAGGGTATTTCAAATGCTGGTATTTTAACACTTTCCATGCACTAATTCAACCACCAGTCTTTGTCAAACTTTTGGGTAGTCATTTTTTTGTGTTATTTTTCACACACATTGTATTTTAGGCATGGATTCTCAGTTCCTGTTATGTGTTACTGCCAAAAAGCACCTCAATATGTGTTCAACAACATCTCCTGAGTACAGTGATACCACCTATGTATAGGTGTGTTGGGTTCTCTGGGGGCTAGAAGGCCTTATTTTTAGGAAGCGCATTCCAGTTTTTCAATTTGGAATTTTCACATCGGTCATCATGCACCCATGTCCTATTTGGGACATTTCTGAAGCCGGTCAATGAAATTTACCCCCATAAAACCATATATTTTTGAGAAGTAGACCCCCTAGGGTATTTGAAATGCTGGTATTTTCACACTTTCCATGAACTTATTTAACCACCAGTCTTTGTCAAACTTTTGGGTAGTCATTTTTTTGTGTTATTTTTCACACACATTGTACTTTAGGCATGGATTCTCAGTTCCTGTTATGTGTTACTGCCAAAAAACACCTCAATATGTGTTCAACAACATCTCCTGAGTACAGTGATACCACCCATGTATAGGTGTGTTGGGTTTTCTGGGGGCTAGAAGGCCTTATTTTTAGGAAGTGCATTCCAGTTTTTCAACTTGGAATTTTCACATCGGTCATCATGCACCCATGTCCTATTTGGGACATTTCTGAAGCCGGTCAATGAAATTTACCCCCATAAAACCATATATTTTTGAGAAGTAGACCCCCTAGGGTATTTGAAATGCTGGTATTTTCACACTTTCCATGAACTTATTTAACCACCAGTCTTTGTCAAACTTTTGGGTAGTCATTTTTTTGTGTTATTTTTCACACACATTGTTTTTTAGGCATGGATTCTCAGTTCCTGTTATGTGTTACTGCCAAAAAACACCTCAATATGTGTTCAACAACATCTCCTGAGTACAGTGATACCACCCATGTATAGGTGTGTTGGGTTCTCTGGGGGCTAGAAGGCCTTATTTTTAGGAAGCGCATTCCAGTTTTTCAACTTGGAATTTTCACATCGGTCATCATGCACCCATGTCCTATTTGGGACATTTCTGAAGCCGGTCAATTAAATTTACCCCCATAAAACCATATATTTTTGAGAAGTAGACCCCCTAGGGTATTTGAAATGCTGGTATTTTCACACTTTCCATGAACTTATTTAACCACCAGTCTTTGTCAAACTTTTGGGTAGTCATTTTTTTGTGTTATTTTTCACACACATTGTACTTTAGGCATGGATTCTCAGTTCCTGTTATGTGTTACTGCCAAAAAACACCTCAATATGTGTTCAACAACATATCCTGAGTACAGTGATACCACCCATGTATAGGTGTGTTGGGTTCTCTGGGGGCTAGAAGGCCTTATTTTTAGGAAGCGCATTCCAGTTTTTCAACTTGGAATTTTCACATCGGTCATCATGCACCCATGTCCTATTTGGGACATTTCTGAAGCGGGTCAATTAAATTTACCCCCATAAAACCATATATTTTAGAGAAGTAGACCCCCTAGGGTATTTGAAATGCTGGTATTTTCACACTTTCCATGAACTTATTTAACCACCAGTCTTTGTCAAACTTTTGGGTAGTCATTTTTTTGTGTTATTTTTCACACACATTGTACTTTAGGCATGGATTCTCAGTTCCTGTTATGTGTTACTGCCAAAAAACACCTCAATATGTGTTCAACAACATCTCCTGAGTACAGTGATACCACCCATGTATAGGTGTGTTGGGTTCTCTGGGGGCTAGAAGGCCTTATTTTTAGGAAGTGCATTCCAGTTTTTCAACTTGGAATTTTCACATCGGTCATCATGCACCCATGTCCTATTTGGGACATTTCTGAAGCGGGTCAATGAAATTTACCCCATAAAACCATATATTTTTGAGAAGTAGACCCCCTAGGGTATTTGAAATGCTGGTATTTTCACACTTTCCATGAACTTATTTAACCACCAGTCTTTGTCAAACTTTTGGGTAGTCATTATTTTGTGTTATTTTTCACACACATTGTACTTTAGGCATGGATTCTCAGTTCCTGTTATGTGTTACTGCCAAAAAACACCTCAATATGTGTTCAACAACATCTCCTGAGTACAGTGATACCATCCATGTATATGTGTGTTGGGTTCTCTGGGGGCTAGAAGGCCTTATTTTTAGGAAGCGCATTCCAGTTTTTCAACTTGGAATTTTCACATCGGTCATCATGCACCCATGTCCTATTTGGGACATTTCTGAAGCCGGTCAATGAAATTTACCCCCATAAAACCATATATTTTTGAGAAGTAGACCCCCTAGGGTATTTGAAATGCTGGTATTTTCACACTTTCCATGAACTTATTTAACCACCAGTCTTTGTCAAACTTTTGGGTAGTCATTTTTTTGTGTTATTTTTCACACACATTGTTCTTTAGGCATGGATTCTCAGTTCCTGTTATGTGTTACTGCCAAAAAACACCTCAATATGTGTTCAACAACATCTCCTGAGTACAGTGATACCACCCATGTATAGGTGTGTTGGGTTCTCTGGGGGCTAGAAGGCCTTATTTTTAGGAAGCGCATTCCAGTTTTTCAACTTGGAATTTTCACATCGGTCATCATGCACCCATGTCCTATTTGGGACATTTCTGAAGCCGGTCAATTAAATTTACCCCCATAAAACCATATATTTTTGAGAAGTAGACCCCCTAGGGTATTTGAAATGCTGGTATTTTCACACTTTCCATGAACTTATTTAACCACCAGTCTTTGTCAAACTTTTGGGTAGTCATTTTTTTGTGTTATTTTTCACACACATTGTACTTTAGGCATGGATTCTCAGTTCCTGTTATGTGTTACTGCCAAAAAACACCTCAATATGTGTTCAACAACATCTCCTGAGTACAGTGATACCACCCATGTATAGGTGTGTTGGGTTCTCTGGGGGCTAGAAGGCCTTATTTTTAGGAAGCGCATTCCAGTTTTTCAACTTGGAATTTTCACATCGGTCATCATGCACCCATGTCCTATTTGGGACATTTCTGAAGCGGGTCAATGAAATTTACCCCCATAAAACCATATATTTTTGAGAAGTAGACCCCCTAGGGTATTTGAAATGCTCATATTTTCACACTTTCCATGAACTTATTTAACCACCAGTCTTTGTCAAACTTTTGGGTAGTCATTTTTTTGTGTTATTTTTCACACACATTGTACTTTAGGCATGGATTCTCAGTTCCTGTTATGTGTTACTGCCAAAAAACACCTCAATATGTGTTCAACAACATCTCCTGAGTACAGTGATACCACCCATGTATAGGTGTGTTGGGTTCTCTGGGGGCTAGAAGGCCTTATTTTTAGGAAGCGCATTCCATTTTTTACACTTCCCATTTTCACATCCCATGCACCCATGTTCTATTTAAGACATTTCTGAAGCCGTCCAATGTAATTTACCCCCATAAAACCATATATTTTTGAAAAGTAGACATCCTAGGGTATTTCAAATGCAGGTGTTTTAACACTTTCCATACACTAATTCAACCACTAGTCTTTGTCAAACTATTGGGCATTCATTTCTTTGTGTTATTTTTCACATACATTGTACTTTAGACATGGATTCACAGCTCCTGTTATGTGTTACTACCAAAGAAGACACCAATATGTGGTCACCAACATCTCCTTAGTTCAGTGATACCACCTATGCATAGGTTTGGTGGCTTGTTTGGGCGGTGCAATGCCAAATGTCTGACATGTGTTTGTGATTTTTTTTCACATTTAACATATTTTCTTTTGCCTATCGTCTTTTTTTGGGGGTCTTTTAACATACCCCAATTTATTTGTTTTCCATAAATGTGATTATATTTAAAAAGTTGACCCCCCAAGGTATTATACATGGAGTGGTTTGATGACTTTGATGCAACCGTTTTAGCCCAAAAAATTGGAGAAAGTATATGGTGGTAATTTTTCAATTTTCATTGTTACAGACACATTGCTTTTTTACTATGATTTAGGAGAGACTGTTGTAAGTTATTGCAAAAGAATACTTCAGGTTGTTTTCTGCAAGGCACCCTGAGTACACCTATGCCCCCCATGCATAGGTTTGCCAGGATTTTGGGAAGGTTATGTTACATGATTTTAGTTATTAAAAATGAGAGTATTTCTTCTGATAGGCCTATCTTTAGTTTGGGGCCTATCACATACCCCACTTTTATTTATTGCATTCAAAGTGTATATTTTTTAAATGTTGACACCCCAAGGTATTGTATATGGTGTGCTTTGATGCCTTTGAAGCAACCGTTTTAGCCCAAAAAATTGGAGAAAGTATATGGTGGTAATTTTTCAATTTTCATTTTTACAGACACATTGCTTTTTGACTATGATTTAGGAGAGATTGTTGTAAGTTATTGCAAAAGAATACTTCAGGTTGTTTTCTGCAAGGCACCCTGAGTACACCTATGCCCCCCATGCATAGGTTTGCCAGGATTTTGGGAAGGTTATGTTACAATTTTATGACTTGTGATTTTAGTTATTAAAAATGAGAGTATTTCTTCTGATAGGCCTATCTTTAGTTTGGGGCCTATCGCATACCCCACTTTTATTTATTGCATTCAAAGTGTATATTTTTTAAATGTTGACACCCCAAGGTATTGTATATGGTGTGCTTTGATGCCTTTGAAGCAACCGTTTTAGCCCAAAAAATTGGAGAAAGTGTATGGTGGTAATTTTTCAATTTTCATTTTTACAGACACATTGCTTTTTGACTATAATTTAGGAGAGACTGTTGTAAGTTATTACAAAAACATACTTCAGGTTGTTTTCTGCAAGGCACCCTGAGAACACCTATGTCCCCCATGCATAGGTTTGACAGGGGTTTTGGTTAAAAAAAAACAGGCCCAATTTTAGAAAAAAATAGAGTAGTGAAATGTAAAAATCTGGCACAGTAAAAGTAAAAAAAACAAAAAAACATCTAACTGTAAACATAACCAAAAAAAAAATATATATATGTAACAGCAAATGTATTTATTTTTTTAAAAATTGACCATTGTATGGTACCGCTTGAAGCAGTCCCCAATGCAGAGTGCAGGCTGTCCAGGGCAATCAGGACAGTAATATATGGTGTCCCTTCTCTTCCCCCTCTTGGTACAGACTCTGCATTTTTTTTGTGGTTTCTGCTTTGTGGCAGTAGGGGGGATTTTAAAAATAAAATGGGTAGCCCCAACTCTGCTCTCTCCCATCACCGCCCGGGGAGCAGGTGCATCATGGTACAAAATCCCCGTAATAATCTGGAGCTGAAACTGTAAAAAAGTCTTTTTAACTCTGGGGTTTGCTTTTTTGAACAACAAAAAAGCGTTGTGGGTTGCAATCTGCATTAGGTAAATTGCAACCTTTTTGTACCAGGCCCTTGTCTTCCGCATAATTAGGTAGGGCTGCAGCAGCTGATCAGCCAGATCAACCCCACCCATATGCCGGTTATAAGACTTGATGCACACTGGCTTCCTTATGATCTCAGCTCTGCCACGTACAGAAACCGCCACCGTCCTCTCTGTGTGGATGGTGGTAAGAAGGTATACATCCTTCTTGTCTCTGTACTTCAGTGCCAACAGCTCCTCTTGGCGCAGAGCTGAGGTCTCCCCCCTTCGTAGCCGGGTGCGTACAATCTGTCCTGGGAAACCTGCGCGGTTCTTTTTAATTGTACCGCAAGCTACTGTATCAAAGCAATACAGTAGCTTGAACAAAAGGACACTTGTATAAAAATTGTCTAAGTACAAGTGATACCCTTTGTTCATTAGGGGTAATATCAGGTCCCAGACAATCTTGCCAGTGGTTCCCATATGTTCTGGGCAACCTGGAGGGTCAAGGTGGCTATCCTTTCCCTCATACACCCGGAAGGCCTGAGTATACCCAGTCTCGCTGTCACAGAGCTTATACACCTTTACCCCATATCTGGAGCGTTTGGAAGGAATATACTGCTTGAATCCCAGCCTTCCCTTATACTTCATTAGGGATTCATCAACGCATATATTCCTTCCAGGTGTATAAGCCTCTGCAAACCTGGCAGAAAAGTGGGTTATCAGGGGGCGGATTTTATACAGCCTGTCAAATTGGGGATGCTCCCTAGGGGGGCACAGGCTGTTGTCGCTGAAGTGCATGAAATGCAGAATCATTTCATACCTCTTCCTCGACATAGTCTGGGAGAAAATGGGGGTAGAGCAGATGGGGCTAGTACTCCAGTAGGAGCGAATGGAGGGTTTCTTTATGATGCCCATCAGCATAGTCAATGCCCAGAATTTTTTGAATTCTGGCACATTGATGGGGGCCCATTGCTGCTTTGCCAAATATGTTCCAGGCTTTGCAGCACGGAACTGATGGGCATATAAATTAGTTTGGGCGACAATGTTCCCCAATATATCATCGCCCAGAAACACTTCCAGAAACTGCTGGGGGCTAAAACCTGCCACATCTATATTTATGCCAGCATTTGCTGTGAAGGGTGGGATATCTGGCCTCTGGAGATGAGGCGTTACCCACTCTTCAGCAGCAATGGCAGCAACACGCCTCCTTCTGGCAGGGGGGCTAGCAGGGGGGCTGGCAGGGGGGGTAGCAGGGGGGCTGGCAGGGGGGCTAGCAGCCACAGATACATCACTATCAGTTGAGACTGCATCTAGTGATGTATCTGAGCACATGGCAGGGTCAAAATTGGGGTCTGAGTCAGAAATAGAGGCATCTGACTCTGACGCAAGGATGGCATACGCCTCCTCAGCACTATATCTTTTCTGTGACATTTTTGTATCTGTCACAGAAAACAATTACTAAAAAAAATTAAATTAACTAAATTAATTAACTAAATTAACTAGCAAAAAAGTACAGCTATGCTACTGCCAGTGATTTATAGCGATCACTGGCAAGCTAGGGGTTAATGGCTCTGAAAATTAAATTAAATTAACTAAATTAATTAACTAAATTAACTAGCAAAAAAGTACAGCTATGCTACTGCCAGTGATTTATAGCGATCACTGGCAAGCTAGGGGTTAATGGCTCTGAAAATTAAATTAAATTAACTAAATGTTTCTGAAAAGAGCCTTTGGGTTTTTAAAAAATTACAACAACAAAATTAACCCCTAAAAAAATGCACAGACAGCAAAAAAGTACAGCTATGCAACTGCCAGTGATTTATAGCGATCACTGGCAAGCTAGGGGTTAATGGCTCTGAAAATTAAATTAAATTAACTAAATTAATTAACTAAATTAACTAGCAAAAAAGTACAGCTATGCTACTGCCAGTGATTTATAGCGATCACTGGCAAGCTAGGGGCTAATGGCTCTGAAAATTAAATTAAATTAACTAAATGTTTCTGAAAAGAGCCTTTGGGTTTTTAAAAAATTACAACAACAAAATTAACCCCTAAAAAAATGCACAGACAGCAAAAAAGTACAGCTATGCAACTGCCAGTGATTTATAGCGATCACTGGCAAGCTAGGGGTTAATGGCTCTGAAAATTAAATTAAATTAACTAAATGTTTCTGAAAAGAGCCTTTGGGTTTTTAAAAAATTACAACAACAAAATTAACCCCTAAAAAAATGCACAGACAGCAAAAAAGTACAGCTATGCAACTGCCAGTGATTTATAGCGATCACTGGCAAGCTAGGGGTTAATGGCTCTGAAAATTAAATTAAATTAACTAAATGTTTCTGAAAAGAGCCTTTGGGTTTTTAAAAAATTACAACAACAAAATTAACCCCTAAAAAAATGCACAGACAGCAAAATGCAGCAAAAAAAAAGTGCACCTATGCTACTGCCAGTGATATATAGTGATCACTGGCAAGCTAGGGGTTAATGGCTCTGAAAATTAAATTAAATTAGCTAAATGTTTCTGAAAAGAGCCTTTGGGTTTTTAAAAAGTTACAACAACAAAATTAACCCCTAAAAAATGCACAGACAGCAAAATGCAGCAAAAAAAAGTGCACCTATGTTACTGCCAGTGATATATAGTGATCACTGGCAAGCTAGGGGTTAATGGCTCTGAAAAGAGCCTTTGGTTCTATATTTTTTAACAAATAAAAGAAATAAATCTCTCTCTCTGCTAAATACAGGTCTCTCTCTCTCTCCAACAAAATGGCAAGTGAGGAGAGGGAGGGAGATCCACACTGATCATAGTCAATATTTACAAATATTGACATGATCAGACAAATGGGGTATTTTATTATTATTTTTTTTTTAGGGTGGGAGGCTCAGATTGGGTGACCCTAGCTTGCCCCTATGATGATGCAGGCTAGGGACACCCCCAGAGGCCCCATGATGCACTGGGCATCGCCATCTTGGATGCCTAGTGAAGGGGGAGGGGGGGGGGGGGCTATTTAGGGCTTTTTTTTATTTTAATCGTTTTTTTTTATTTATTTTTTTTACTTTTATTTTACAACTAACTAAGTGCCTCGACCCACCGAGGCACTTAGCAAACAAGCAGAGCATCGGAAGCGTGTCCGATCGCTTCCGATGCTCTGAAACACTGCCGGGCTCCACGTGGAGCGAAACCGGAAGTGATCACTCGTGGGGGAGTGATCAATCCGGTCCCGGCACTCGGGAACAGTATTGCAGGATGCCTAGACATCAAGGCAAGCCTGCAATACTGTTAGAGCAGCTGGAAGCGATTTCGATCGCTTCCAGTGCTCTGTTAAACCGACGACGTATGCCATACGTCCTCGGTCGTTAAGTGCTTTTTTTTTGAGGACGTATGGCATACGTCGTCGGTCGTTAAGGGGTTAAACATTAGTGATTCGGATAGAGCAGGCAGTTTTCAAACAACTTTCCAATTTACTCGTATTAGCTAATTTGCTTCATTCTCTTGGTATCCTTTGTTTTGAAAAGTATACCTAGGTAAGCTCAGGTGCAGGCATGTACTACTGGGAGCCAGCTTCTGATTGGTTGCTGCACATATATGGCTGTAGTCATTGGCTCACTCAATAGGTTCAGCTTTCTCCCAGGAGTGCATTGCTCCTCATTTAACAAGGGAGAACAAAGCAAATTTGATTAAGTAAATTGAAAATATGTTTAAAATTGTATGCTCTGTCTTAATCATGAAAGGAAAACTTTGACTTTCATGTCACTTTAATATATTTGTCTTCATGGATTTAAATAATACATTTAAATAAATAAGAATTAATATTTTAAAACCATATTTACATTACTAAATATATTATTCATATTTATAAGTACCTTTTATATGTAAAAATATTAGAGCATATCTCCAAACATTTGAGGCTAGATATAAGGGATTCAGGAGTTGAGGGGGGTATCGCCATTTTGTGGACAGTGCCATGTCAAGAGGGGTGGAGTCACAAGAGGATCATGGGTGGGATAGTGGGCATGTCTGAGTTGTTAGTGAGCATGCCTGGTTGGTCTTTGGGCAGGGCTAAGGTTAACTCTGCAGATCAGGACATATGGTTCTTAGGGGGACAGCAGGCTAGATCTCAAAATTAGGGACTGTCCCTCCCAAATAGGTACAGTTGGAAGGTCTGTTAGCATTGACACAATTCTTCAATAGTTGTATGATTTAATTGAATATATGTGTGTTTTACGTGTTTTAAATGTGTTTCACCTTTGGAAATACCATTTGTAAATGGTATTGTAACATAATGCACCAAGGAAAGGGTGCCCAAAATGTCAGGACATGGTAAGACTATAGCCTTCATAAAAAGGAATGGAACAAGTATCATTTTCAGACTGAATTTTTATAGCAAAAGAAAAAGTAAAAAGTGAATTTATATTGCAATGTTGTTTTTTTCCCCTTAATTTAACATTTCATGGGAGTTTACATTTTAAGTTTAATATTCTTTTAAAGGGACAATCAAGTCAAAATTAAAAGTTCATGATTCAGATAGAGCACACAATTTTAAACAACTTTCCAATTTATTTCCATTATCTAAATGTGCACAATCTTTTTATATACACACTTTCTGAGGTACCAACTCCTATTGAGCATGTGCAAGATTCACAAGATATGCATATATGCAATTTGTAATTGGCTGATGGCTGTCACATGATGCATTAGGAAGGAAAATGCAGGTAACTGACATTTGTCAGAAAAAAAATCAACTACTCATTTGACATTCAAATTAAGTATTTTTGTGTTGTCTTTTTATTATGCATGCATTGATTATGCTATTTTCCTGTTTTTACTGGTCCTTTAATGTTCTCTGTATACTGTATTTCTTATGACTTTTAATTCCATTGATTTGAATTGGAATGATTTTATTGTCAGTGTACATTAGTGAGAAATTGTATAAAGCACAAGTAATGCATTGTTATTAATTTTCTTTTGGTAATAGACATCATTTATTAGACTATAATAGGCATAAGGTCAAATGGCTTTGTGTAAAAGCTTTATGAAAACATTAACACCTTGTCTGATGCAATTGTTTTTCAATTGCCAAATACTGCTCACCATTTCCCTTATCTGGGGGTGCCAATCTGGAATTTTTATTGGAGTAGATAAAGTATGCTGCTGTCATTTTGTTAGCAACACTTGCATTGTTTTTCAGTATCTCATCAAATGTACTCAGGGTAGTTAGGGACATATATGTATCAGGATTAGGCTTGTGAAGTTTGTAATGTGCATTTCCAGTTCTCATAATTGGGAACGTCTCAATATTTAGAGCTAATCGAAAAAGGAAAATAAATACTGACAGTGTATTGTAAATATTTTTTACCCTACATAATTAAAGTATTGATTTAATTTGTGTGCATTAGGTATTTAAAACATTTAAATGAAAACGTTTTCACTAGAGCTGTGCATTCATTTTGTTACGAATGTAAATTCGTATGAAAATCAGATATGCCTTTTGTTTTAACAAAGCGAATATCCAAATGAATGCACCTACACAATTTAAAGAAAATGAAAAAAAAAAAAAATATTCAAAAGCATTAGTATTCATTTGTTTCCTTTAAGTAAATTTTTTAGGGGTTAATACTTAGCTTCAGCATGCTGGAGAGCCGCGCTAACCCAGTTGTCTTCTTCACAGAGCCTCTGCTGCGATAACAGAAGGCTTAGTGTGGCGGCTTCCAGGGTCTGCGCTAAAGGAGAAGGTCCTTTAGTGGAGTCTCCAGGATCCAGCCATGCTAACAGGAGGCTCTTTGTAAAAGAGAACAGGTTATCACGGGTCTCCAGCGCACTGAACGCAAGAATAGCCTACAGATGAACTGTTTACAAAAATCTATGTAAATGTTTAACGGATATTCAGTATTCACTTTGTTAAAAATTAATGAATAGTGCAGCCAATGAATATTCAGGGAAATAGATTTCCCTGAATATTCGTTATGAAAATTTCTACGAAACATTTTTTTGCCAGCTGCACAAGTCTAGTTTCCACTAATTATTTAATTCTGAATATATCCAAATAACAAAGAGATCGATGAACAAAATAATGTGTTAATATATTGGTCAATGATTGATTTGTTTATTTGTTCACAAGCTCTTCAGTATCAAATATGTGAATGCACTGAGACAAAGGACAGGGTAAGTGATTGATGCTAATAGCTCAGGCATTTCTGTGATGTTTAGGCTTCGGACAATCATATAGCCAGTGCTCTAGCAATGTCTATCACTGACATAGAAATAAGGTTAAGCATTAGACATGTGCATGGCGAAAAAATTTGGTTCGGTTCGGATCGATTCTGATTTTTTCGAATTTCGGTTTGGAGCGATTCGAATTCGGAAAAATTTGAATCGATTCGGTTCGGATTTGTTTCGGATTCATTCGGATTCGAATAAATTTGGTTCGGATTTGTTTCGGATTCATTTGGATTCGAATGAATTCGGCTGGATTTGGTTCGGTTCGGAAATTCGGAATTTCGGTAAGTGTTAGGTGGGATTAGACTAGTATTATGTACTGTACATTAGGTGTAACCCATAGCAGAGTGATATAACCTAATATACTGTACAATACTAGTGTAATCCATGGCCATCCGAATCTACCGAATAAATCCGAATAAATCCGAAGTTATTCGGATTTATTTGGTAGATTCGGCACTATTTTAATTCAGCGATTTGGTTCAATCCGAATATCTGAATTTGCCGAATTTTCCGAATCGAACCGAACCGAATCGCACATGTCTATTAAGCATTAGCTCCTTCATATATTAAGGTTCTTTTCGTATATTTATATATTACTTTATTTAAATTTTTAGTAAAGTAAAATAATAGCCTGATGAAACGGCACTCAGCCGAGAAACGCGTTGCTAAGCAACACTTTTATGTATTTTAATAAAGTGTTATTGTTATTTTAAGTCTTGCTCTGGACTTATTTTTATTATCCCCCTTTGATGGTGAGACCTGCCTGGTTGGGTCTCGAGTGAACCGCCTGGAATCTGCAGTGCTGATCATTTCTTGTCGGCGTCCTGGAGAGGTGATTGACGTCACAAGTGGAGTCTCGTTCTGGATACTACCAGCCACAGCCACTGTGAGTCAGCAACTTTGTTTGTGAGTATTAGGAATTTATCTACCATTCGCTGTTTGTTTTAGCTTGGGAACTTGCTGCACCAAGAGCGCCTCTCGTTTTTTGTCTTATAGGACTGGTTTAATTACTTACATTTTTGCAGAAGCAACTCTTATTTATTTGTACTTTTCTGTGGGATTGTTTACTTTTTTCTTGGTCATCTAGAAATGCATATGCATATGCACATAGCCTCAGCAGCAATGCACTACTGGGTGCTAACTGTTGATTGGTGGCTGCACACATTATTCTCTTGTCATTTGCTCAGTAGTGAATAGCTGTTCTGGAGTAGGGATGTCCCGAACTGTTCGCCCGCGAATGGTTCACTGCGAACATAGCTTGTTCGCGTTCGCCGCTGCGGGCGAACATATGCAATGTTTGATCCGCCCCCTATGTGTCATCATTGAGGAAACTTTGACCCTGTATGTCACAGCCTTCTGACACATTAGAGCCAATCAGCATCAGACACTCCTTCACAGACCCTCCCATCTTCTTGGCAGCAGCCATTTTAGACTCATTACGACCTTGCTTTGTTAGTGAGAGGAGCTTTTGTAATGCTGCTGCTGCTGCCATTATAGGGAAATAGATAGCTAGGCTAGTGTATTTAGTGTCCACTACAGTCCTGAAGGACTCATCTCATCTCTGCTGCAAGGACAGCACCCCAAAAAGCCCTTTTAGGGCTATAACTTCAGTCGTTTTTTTTTTTTTTCTTTGTATTTTTATTTGCATTTGCCTGGCTTTCAGCCTGTGTGTGAGGCTCACAGCATATGCTGTGATTAGTGCCACCACTGATATCTGCCTAACAGTTTAAATTTAACCAACAAAAATCGGAAATTATTTTGCTAGTGTAATTTATTTTCATTTTCTATCAGGCCTGTGTCTCTCAGGCTAACACAGCATATACTTCAGTTCTTTTCAGTCTTTTGTTTAATTGCTCTGTGCCAGCCACCACTCATATCAGCTTAACTTTATTTTAAATTAAAAAAAAAAAACTTTTAAATCATTTTGCTAGTGTAATCTAATTTCATTTTCTATCAGGCCTGTGTGTTTTGCTGAGTTGCAGAGCATACTGTGTTTAATTGCTGCGCTCCCTAGTCTATCAGCCACGACTCATATGTGTTTAACCTTTTTTTTAAATTCCCCCCAAAATTTTTTTAAATCATTTTGCTAGTGTAATCTAATTTTATTTTCTATCAGGCCTGTGTGTATCTGACTTACAGAACCTACTTTGGTTAATTGCTGCCTTACCAAGGCTAGCAGCCACGACTCATATGTGCTTAACCTTTTTCTTTAAATAAAAAAAAAAACTTTAAATCATTTTGCTAGTGTAATCTAATTTTATTTTCTATCAGGCCTGTGTGTATCTGACTTACAGAGCCTACTGTTTTTAATTGCTGCCCTTCCAAGGCTATCAGCCACGACTCATATGTGCTTAACCTTTTTCTTTAAATTAAAAAAAAAATCTTTAAATCATTTTACTAGTGTAATCTAATTTTATTTTCTATCAGGCCTGTGTGTATCTGACTTACAGAGCATACTGTTGTTAATTGCTGCCCTACGTAGCAGCCAGCCAGTGCCACCACTCATATCTGCTTAACATTATTTAAATTTAAAAGAAAAACTTTTAAATTATTTTGCTAGTGTAATCTAATTTAATTTTCTATCAGGCCTGTGTGTTTCTCACTTACACAGCATACTGTGGTAAATTGCTGCCCTACTTACCAGCCACGACTCATATCTGCTTTACATTATTTTAAAGTTAAACATTTTTTTAAATCATCTTACTGCTAGTGTAATTTAATTTATTTTTCCATCAGGCCTGTGTGTTTCTGGCCCACATCATATAGTGTTACACAGATTAATTGTTTTTTTTTTCCACCACTTATATCTGGTGTAAATTTTATGTAAATTTTTTTTAACATCAGTCCTCTTCTAGTGTTATTAAATTTTAGTTTGCAGGCCAGCCAGGCTGCCATTAGTGCCAGCCTGTGTGTCAGGCTGCCAGCATATACTGTGCCTACTTCCATCCTCAGTGCCAGTCCACGAATCCTATCTGTTGTAACATAACATTAAAATTTGTAAAAAAAAATGTTTACATCACTCTTCGAGTGTTATTTAATATTAGTTCACAGGCCAGCCTGCCACCACTAGTGCCAGCCTGTGTGTCAGGCTGCCAGCACATACTGTGCCTAGTTCTATCCTGAGTGCCATTACTCCTATCTGTTGTAACATTTTTGTAACTTTTTTAAAAACAAACTGTTACATCATTCTGCTATTGTTATTTAATTGCAGTTGCCTGCCTGCCAGCGTGTGTGTGTGCCAGGCCCACCTGCCAACTAGTTACACCAATCATATTTGTTGTCACAGTATTGTTAATATTTAAAATAAAAAATTGCTAGATTGTGAATCATCAGTTTGCTCGTGCCATTGAATTGCAGTTTCCTCCTGCCTGCCAGCGTGTGTGCCAGGCTCACTAGCCAACTAGTGCCACCAATCATATTTTTTGTAACAGTATTGAATTTTTTTTAAATCATAACTTTTTTGACTGTGAATCTTCAGTCTCCTAGTGCCATTGAATTGCAGTTTCCTCCTGCCTGCCAGCCTGTGTGCCAGGCCCACTTGCCAACTAGTTACACCAATCATATTTGTTGTAACAGTATTGTTAATATTTAAAAATCAAAATTGTTAGATTTTGAATCATCAGTTTGCTAGTGCCATTGAATAGCAGTTTCCTCCTGCCTGCCAGCGTGTGTGCCAGGCCCACTAGCCAACTAGTGCCTCCAATCATATTAGTTGTAACATTATTGAATTTTTTTAAATCATAACTTTTTTGACTGTGAATCTTCAGTCTCCTAGTGCCATTGAATTGCAGTTTCCTCCTGCCTGCCAGCCTGTGTGCCAGGCCCACTTGCCAACTAGTTACACCAATCATATTTGTTGTAACAGTATTGTTAATATTTAAAATTAAAAATTGCTAGATTGTGAATCATCATTTTGCTAGTGCCATTGAATTGCAGTTTCCTCCTGCCTGCCAGCGTGTGTGCCAGGCCCACTATCCAACTAGTGCCACCAATCATGTTTTTTTGTCACAGTATTGAATTTTTTTTAAATCATACATTTTTTTACTGTGAATCTTCAGTCTCCTAGTGCCATTGAATTGCAGTTTCCTCTTGCCTGCCAGCCTGTGTGCCAGGTCGACTTGCCAACTAGTTACTCCAATCATAATTTTTGTAACAGTATTGTTAATATTTAAAATTAAAAATTGTTAGATTGTGAATCATCAGTTTGCTTGTGCCATTGAATTGCACTTTCCTCCTGTCTGCCAGCCTGTGTGCCAGGCCCACTAGCCAATTAGTGCCACCAATCATATTTCTTGTAACAGTATTGAAAAAAATGTAAATCATATTTTTTTTGACTGTGAATCTTCAGTCTCCTAGTGCCATTGAATTGCAGTTTCCTCCTGCCTGCCAGCCTGTGTGCCAGGCCCACTTGCCAACTAGTGCCAACAATCATATTTCCTGTAACTGTATAGAATTTTTTTTAAATCATAACTTTTTGGACTGTGATTCTTCAGTCTCCTAGTGCCATTGAATTGCAGTTTCCTCCTGCCTGGCAGCCTGTGTGCCAGGCCCACTTGCCAACTAGTTACACCAATCATAGTTGTTGTAACAGTATTGTTAATATTTAAAATTAAAAATTGTTAGATTGTGAATCATCAGTTTGCTCGTGCCATTGAATTGCACTTTTCTCCTGCCTGCCAGCGTGTGTGCCAGGCCCACTAGCCACTAGAGCCACCATTCATATTTCTTGTAACAGTATAGAATTTTTTTTAAATCATAACTTTTTTGACTGTGAATCTTCAGTCTCCTAGTGCCATTGAATTGCAGTTTCCTCCTGCCTGCCAGCCTGTTTGCCAGGCCCACTTGCCAACTAGTTACACCAGTCATAGTTGTTGTAACAGTATTGTTAATATTTAAAATTAAAAATTGTTAGATTGTGAATCATCATTTTGCTCGTGCCATTGAATTGAACTTTCCTCCTGCCTGCCAGCCTGTGTGCCAGGCCCACTAGCCAATTAGTGCCACCTATCATATTTCTTGTAACAGTATTGAAAAAATTGTAAATCATCACATTTTTGACTGTGAATCTGCAGTCTCCTAGTGCCATTGAATTGCAGTTTCCTCCTGCCTGCCAGCCTGTGTGCCAGGCCCACTTGCCAACTAGTTACACCAATCATAGTTGTTGTAACAGTATTGTTAATATTTAAAATTAAAAATTGTTAGATTGTGAATCATCATTTTGCTCGTGCCATTGATTTGCACTTTCCTCCTGCCTGCCAGCCTGTGTTCCAGGCCCACTAGCCAACTAGTGCCAACAATCATATTTCTTGTAACTGTATAGAAAAAATTTAAATCATAACTTTTTGGACTGTGATTCTTCAGTCTCCTAGTGCCATTGAATTGCAGTTTCCTCCTGCCTGCCAGCCTGTATGCCAGGCCCACTTGCCAACTAGTTACACCAATCATAGTTTTTGTAACAGTATTGTTAATATTTAAAATTAAAAATAGTTAGATTGTGAATCATCAGTTTGCTCGTGCCATTGAATTGCACTTTCCTCCTGTCTGCCAGCATGTGTGCCAGGCCCACTAGCCAATTAGTGCCACCAATCATATTTCTTGTAACAGTATTGAAAAAATTGTAAATCATAATTTTTTTTACTGTGAATCTTCAGTCTCCTAGTGCCATTGAATTGCAGTTTCCTCCTGCCTGCCAGCCTGTTTGCCAGGCCCACTTGCCAACTAGTTACACCAATCATATTTGTTGCAACAGTATTGTTAATATTTAAAAAAAAATCTTAGATTGTGAATCATCATTTTGCTTGTGCCATTGAATTGCACTTTCCTCCTGCCTGCCAGCCTGTGTGCCAGGCCCACTAGCCAATTAGTGCCACCGATCATATTTCTTGTAACAGTATTGAAAAAATTGTAAATCATCACTTTTTGACTGTGAATCTGCAGTCTCCTAGTGCCATTGAATTGCAGTTTCCTCCTGCCTGCCAGCTTGTGTGCCAGGCCCACTTGCCAACTAGTTACACCAATCATAGTTGTTGTAACAGTATTGTTAATATTTAAAATTAAAAATTGTTAGATTGTGAATCATCATTTTGCTCGTGCCATTGAATTGCACTTTCCTCCTGCCTGCCAGCCTGTGTGCCAGGCCCACTAGCCAACTAGTGCCAACAATCATATTTCCTGTAACTGTGTAGAATTTTTTTTAAATCATAACTTTTTGGACTGTGATTCTTCAGTCTCCTAGTGCCATTGAATTGCAGTTTCCTCCTGCCTGCCAGCCTGTGTGCCAGGCCCACTTGCCAACTAGTTACACCAATCATAGTTGTTGTAACAGTATTGTTAATATTTAAAATTAAAAATTGTTAGATTGTGAATCATCAGTTTGCTTGTGCCATTGAATTGCACTTTCCTCCTGTCTGCCAGCCTGTGTGCCAGGCCCACTAGCCAATTAGTGCCACCAATCATATTTCTTGTAACAGTATTGAAAAAAAATGTAAATCATATTTTTTTTGACTGTGAATCTTCAGTCTCCTAGTGCCATTGAATTGCAGTTTCCTCCTGCCTGCCAGCCTGTGTGCCAGGCCCACTTGCCAACTAGTTACACCAATCATATTTGTTGCAACAGTATTGCTAATATTTAAAAAAAATCTTAGATTGTGAATCAACAGTTTGCTAGTGCCATTGAATTGCAGTTTCCTCCTGCCTGTCAGCCTGTGTGTCAGGCCCACTAGCCAACTAGTGCCAACAATCATATTTCCTGTAACTGTATAGAATTTTTTTTAAATCATAACTTTTTGGACTGTGATTCTTCAGTCTCCTAGTGCCATTGAATTGCAGTTTCCTCCTGCCTGCCAGCCTGTGTGCCAGGCCCACTTGCCAACTAGTTACACCAATCATAGTTGTTGTAACAGTATTGTTAATATTTAAAATTAAAAATTGTTAGATTGTGAATCATCAGTTTGCTTGTGCCATTGAATTGCACTTTCCTCCTGTCTGCCAGCCTGTGTGCCAGGCCCACTAGCCAATTAGTGCCACCAATCATATTTCTTGTAACAGTATTGAAAATATTGTAAATCATATTTTTTTTGACTGTGAATCTTCAGTCTCCTAATGCCATTGAATTGCAGTTTACTCCTGCCTGCCAGCCTGTGTGCCAGGCCCACTTGCCAACTAGTTACACCAGTCATATTTGTTGTAACAGTATTGTTAATATTTTAAAAAAAAATCTTAGATTGTGAATCATCAGTTTGCTAGTGCCATTGAATTGCAGTTTCCTCCTGCCTGCCAGCGTGTGTGCCAGGCCCACTAGCCAACTAGTGCCACCAATCATATTTCCTGTAACTGTTTTGAATTTTTTTTAAATCATAACTTTTTGGATTTTGAATCTTCAGTCTCCTAGTGCCATTGAATTGCAGTTTCCTCCTGCCTGCCAGCGTGTGTGCCAGGCCCACTAGCCAACTAGTGCCACCAATCATATTTCCTGTAACTGTTTTGAATTTTTTTTAAATCATAACTTTTTGGACTGTGAATCTTCCGTCTCCTAGTGCCATTGAATTGCAGTTTCCTCCTGCCTGCCAGACTGTGTGCCAGGCCCACTTGCCAACTAGTTACACCAATCATAGTTGTTGTAACAGTATTGTTAATATTTAAAATAAAAAATTGTTAGATTGGGAATCATCAGTTTGCTCGTGCCATTGAATTGCAATTGCCTGCCTGCCAGCGTGTGTGCCAGGCCCACTTGCCGTTTCCAACTAGTGCCACCAATCATATTTGTTCCAACAGTATTGTCAATTTTTGGTAAAAACAATTTTTGGACTAAGAAGCATGACTCAGCTAGTTTATTCTAATTGCAGTTGCCTTACTCCCAGTGTGTGTGCCAGACAGGCCCATTTGCCAACTAGTGTCAACAATCATATTTGTTGTCACAGTACTTCTAATATTTAAAAATAAACATTTTTGACTTTGAAACATCAGTGTTTTTTTTGTTGTCAGGCTCACAGCGTATACTGTGCTCACTTGCCCAGTGCCACCACTCATAATTTGTGTAATAGTATTGTAAATGTCCATTTTAAAAAAAATGACAGTCAGAGGCAGGCCACCCCGCAGGTTCCGTCATGGTCATGGTGCTGTGATTCCTTTAGACCCTACAAATATTCCCCTTTTATTCAGACGCCGGGTGCCAGGGGGGACGCGCAAAGTTCTGAGGAGGACCTAGTTGAATGGCTAACACAGGACACCCAATCTTCTACAGCTTCCGCTCCTAGTCCTCCTAACCTTGACGCACCATCTACGTCCAGCTGTGCTTTGGGCACCTCTCAAGTGACCAGTGCCACTCGCCCGCCTGTCGCCACCACCAACACTAGCACCACAGCCGCTTCACTTGATCTGTCACAGGAGTTATTGACACATCAGTTGGAAGAAATGAGTGATGCGCAACCATCATTGACAGAGGATGTAGATAACAGTGATATGTCTCAGTCAGGCAGCATTACAGACATGGAGGTACGGTGTGATGATGATGATGATGATGATGTTGTACCCGCTGCTGCTTCCTTTCTTGATGTGTCAGATACAAGTGAGTCACACCACACCAGCACTCCTGACCGCCCTGAACGCACAGGTGGATCAGTGGCTGACTCCGCACCAACTGGAGATTGGCAAGGTTGTTTCTGACAATGGAAGTAATTTGGTGGTGGCATTGAAATTGGGCAAGTTGACACATGTGCCGTGCATGGCACATGTGTGTAATCTGATTGTACAACGATTTGTCCATAAGTACTCAGCCTTACAGGATGTCCTGAAGCAGGCTAGGAAGGTGTGTGGCCATTTCAGGTGTTCCTACACGGCCATGGCGCACTTGTCTGATATCCAGCGTCGACACAACCTGCCAGTGAGGCGCTTGATTTGCGACAGCCCGACACGGTGGAATTCAACACTCCTAATGTTTGACCGCCTGCTCCAACAAGAAAAAACTGTTAATGAGTATTTGTATGACCGGGATGCTAGGACAGCCTCTGGGGAGCTGGGGATTTTTTTGCCAAATTACTGGACGCTCATGCGCAATGCCTGTAGGCTCATGTGTCCTTTTGAGGAGGTGACAAACCTTGTCAGTTGCACCGAAGGCACCATCAGCGACATCATACCATTTGTTTTCTTCCTGGAGCGTGCCCTGCGAAGAGTGCTGGATCAGGCCATAGAAGAGGATTGTGAGGAAGAGGAGTCAGAGGAGGAATGTGGCTTTGAGGAGGAGGAGGAGGAGGAGGAGGAGGAAGACCGAGCACAACAGGCATCCCAGGGTGCTCGTTGTTGTCACCTCTCTGGTACCCGTGGTGTTGTACGTGGCTGGGGGGAAGAAGATACCCTCAGTGAGATCAGTGAGGACAAGGAACGGGACATGATTAGCTCGGCATCCAACCTTGTGCAAATGGGTTCTTTCATGCTGTCGTACCTGTTGAGGGACCCTCGTATAAAAAAGCTGAAGGAGAACGATCTGTACTGGGTGTCCACGCTCCTAGACCCCCGGTATAAGCATAAAGTGCCTGAAATGTTACCAAATTCACGCAAGTCAGAAAGGATGGAGCATTTTAAAAATAAATTTAAAAATATGCTTTAAACAGCGTATAAGGGTGATGTCACAGCACAACGGTAATGTAACAGGGGAAGAGATGAAAGTAATCCTCCTCCCACGACCACGGGGGCAAGGACAGGACACTTTCCTGACGTCTTGTTGATGGAGGACATGCGTACCTTTTTAACTCCCATGCATCGCTAGAGCCTTTCGGGATCCAGCCTCAGAGAAAGACTCAACCGACAGGTAGAGGACTACCTAGCATTAACTGCGGATCTGGACACTCTGAGGAGCGATGGACCCCTTGACTACTGGGTGTGCAGGCTTGACCTGTGGCCTGAGCTATCCCAATTTGCAATGGAACTTCTGGCCTGCCCCGCTTCAAGTGTCCTGTCCAAAAGCACCTTCAGTGCAGCAGGAGGTTTTGTCACTGAGAAGAGAAGTCGCCTAGGTCAAAAAAGCCTTGACTATCTCACCTTTATTAAAATGAATGAGGGATGGATTCCGAAGGGACTGACATTGGGCGATACATTTGAGTAAAAAAGGCCTGATGATGAGATGAGCTGGCTTGGGCTACAACTGGTACACACGCTGGCTTTTTTTTTATTATAATGCAGGATGACTTGCTTGACTTATCCGCCAACAACTAGTGTTCAAGCCGCAAGCTTTTAGGGCACTTTCGAAATGTTTTACAACCATCAATTTTTCTGGACGCTGCTACAGCAGTGGCTACAACAATACCCAATTTTTCAGTCATTTGTACATGCCTCATGTGGGTACAAAACTCAAAGCAAAAAATAAGGCACATAACAGTGATTAAACTGTTAAGAATAGTACAACTTAACACACCACTCATATCTGGTGGACCATTAAATTGCACGCGCAGTGCCCCAAATTTGGAGGAGGAGGACCGACCAAGCATCTTTATCCGTCTCTTGGTTGCTCTAAATTATCTCCGGGTTCCATCTATGCCATACATGTACTCTATTGTGCAAAAGGGTGGCATATGTGGTGTTTCATGATGTTGTGCCTGTTGAGGGTCATGGCCCATGGTATAAAAAGGCTGAAGGAGAACGACCTGTAATGGGTGTCCAAGCACATTTTTTTGTAAAATGTTCCCGGTTCCTCTCAATTATCTCTGGGTTCCTCAAATCAATGCCATACCTGTACTCTATTGTGCAAAAGGATGGCATATGTGGTGTTTCCTGCAGTTGTTTCTGCTGAGGGTGCTGGACCCTCTTATAAAAAGGCTGAAGGAGAACGACCTGTACTGGGTGTCCAAGCATGGTTTTTTGGCCAATTTCCCGGTTGCAAAAAATTATCTCTGGGTTTCTAAAATCAATGCAGTACCTGTACTCTATTGTTCAAAAGGATGCAAAATGTCCGCTTTCCAGCTGTTGTTTCTGTTGAGGGTCCTTGACCCTCTTATAAAAAGGCTGAAGGAGAAATAAGTGTACTGGGTGTCCAATCATTTTTTTGGTTAAATTTCCCGGTTCATAAACATTATCTCTGGGTTTCTAAAATCAATGCTGTACTTGTACTCTATAGTTCAAAAAGATGCCATATGTCCTATTTCCTGCTGTTGTTTTTGTTGAGGGTCCTGGACCCTCTTTTAAAAAGGCTGAAGTAGAAAGAAGTGTACTGGGTGTCCAATCATTTTTTTGGTTCAATTTCCCGGTTCCAACAAATTATCTCCGGGTTTCTAAAATCAATGCCTTACCTGTAATCTATTGTTCAAAAGGATGCCATATGTCCTCTTTCCTGCTGTTGTTTCTGTTGAGGGTCCTGGACCCTCTTATAAAAAGGCCGAAGGAGAAAGAAGTGTACTGGGTGTCCAATCAATGTTTTTTTCTATTTCACGTTTCCTAAAAATTATCTCCGGGTTTCTAAAATCAATGCCTTACCTGTACTCTATTGTTCAAAAGGATGCCATATGTCCTCTTTCCTGCTGTTTTTTTTTATCAGCATTTTTGTATATTTTAGGACAGTTACAGTTATAATGCAATTATAGGTTCAGAAAGATTATGACTTTGCACACTGCCATTTTCAATGCAGCCTTTTGACATGTTGTGTGATATAAATACAATAATGGTATGTTTTGAATCTGCTGAGCCTAATAAAAAAAAAGAAAAGATATAATTTAACTTGAGTTACTAACTGAAGCATGATTTACAATAGGGGTTAGGTCTATAAGCAGCAGCATAAAAAAACTTAAAATCTGCTTCACACAGCGGTTAGGCTTAGAAGTGAAGGGGTTAAACACTGGTAAAGTATTCCTTTAGGGGCGCAAAGAGATGGCTAATGACCGGAACACTCCAGGAACTTTCCAAGAGTCGCTGTCTTGTGTTTCAGGTGATGTTGGAGACATCTGTGTAGTGTACAGGGAAACCAAAAATCCTCTCCATCTCTGTGCACCACAGGACGTCCTCCTTGTCATCCATAACCACAGGAAACTGCTGGCATTTCATTTGCTTCAAGGAGTTCAGTTGAGTGGTGATAGTACAGACTTTACTAAACTTTGCTTTCCTACCATACTCAAGACAATCTTGTAGAACCAGCTTATGATTTGCTGTGGGAACCAGTGGCATGTCCATACCAGGAAGATTTCCCGAGAAGTAACGAGCTCTGCTTGCAGGTGACACATGTTTAGCGTCAATCATCACAGGGCTTGCGTGCAGAATATGGCAGATGGCCCTCTTCACATGTTTGTCCATAGCCACAACATTTTCAAACAGCCAGAAGAAAGGACGGTTCTCACCAGCCTTAAGTCACGCTTCATGTACCAAATGCTGAAAGTCAAAAAATAGACACCCAGTGCCTTCAAAAAGACCTTTGCGATATGGATTCACCAGAGCAAGGTCATTGCAAGGACTTCCCCCGATAACCAAATCAAAAGGCCCCAACTCCTGAATCTTCCCCTTCACATTATTATTGTCCCACTCCCTTGTACTCCTATGCTCAGCTCCCTGCTGTTGTTTTTGTTGAGGGTCCGGGACCCTCTTATAAAAAGGCGGAAGTAGAAAGAAGTGTACTGGGTGTCCAATCATTTTTTTGGTTCAATTTCCCGGTTGCAACAAATTATCTCCAGGTTTCTAAAATCAATGCCTTACCTGTAATCTATTGTTCAAAAGGATGCCATATGTCCTCTTTCATGCTGTTGTTTCTGTTGAGGGTCCTGGACCCTCTTATAAAAAGGCCGAAGGAGAAAGAAGTGTACTGGGTGTCCAATCAATGTTTTTTTTCTATTTCCCGTTTCCTAAAAATTATCTCTGGGTTTCTAAAATCAATGCTGTACCTGTAATCTATTGTTCAAAAGGATGCCATATGTCATCTTTCCTGCTGCTGTTTTTGTTGAGGGTCCTGGACCCTCTTCTAAAAAGGCCAAAGGAGAAAGAAGTGTACTGGGTGTCCAATCAATGTTTTTTTCTATTTCCCGTTTCCTAAAATTTATCTCTGGGTTTCTAAAATCAATGCTGTACCTGTACTCTATTGTTCAAAAGGATGCCATATGTCCTCTTTCCTGCTGTTGTTTCTGTTGAGGGTCCTGGACCCTCTTATAAAAAGGCCAAGAGAAAGAAGTGTACTGGGTGTCCAATCATTTTTTTGGTTCAATTTCCCGGTTCATAAACATTATCTCCGGGTTTCTAAAATCAATGCCGTACCTGTACTCTATTGTTCAAAAGGATGCCATATGTCCTCTTTCCTGCTGTTGTTTCTGTTGAGGGTCCTGGACCCTCTTATAAAAAGGCCAAGAGAAAGAAGTGTACTGGGTGTCCAATAATTTTTTTGGTTCAATTTCCCGGTTCCAACAAATTATATTCGGGTTTCTAAAATCAATGCCGTACCTGTACTCTATTGTTCAAAAAGATGCCATATGTCCTCTTTCCTGCTGTTGTTTTTGTAGATGGTCCTGGACCCTCTTATAAAAAGGCAGAAGGAGAAAGAAGTGTACTGGGTGTCCAATCAATGTTTTTTTTCTATTTCCCGTTTCCTAAAAATTATCTTTGGGTTTCTAAAATCAATGATGTACCTGTACTCTACTGTTCAAAAGGATGCCATATGTCCTCTTTTCTGCTGTTGTTTCTCTTGAGGGTCCTGGACACTCTTATAAAAAGGCTGAAGTAGAAAGAAGTGTACTGGGTGTCCATCCAATCATTGTTTTGGTTCAATTTCCTGGTTCCAACAAATTATCTCCGGGTTTCTAAAATCAATGCTGTACCTGTACTCTAGTGTTCAAAAGGTTGCCATATGTCCTCTTTCCTGCTGTTGTTTCATATGAGGGTCCTGGAGCCTCTTATAAAAAGGCTGAAGTAGAAAGAAGTGTACTGGGTGTCCAATCATTTTTTTGGTTCAATTTCCCGGTTGCAACAAATTATTTCTGGGTTTCTAAAATCAATGCCTTACCTGTAATCTATTGTTCAAAAGGATGCCATATGTCCTCTTTCCTGCTGTTGTTTCTGTTGAGGGTCCTGGACCCTCTTATAAAAAGGCAGAAGGAGAAAGAAGTGTACTGGGTGTCCAATCATTTTTTTGGTTCAATTTCCCGGTTCATAAACATTATCTCTGGGTTTCTAAAATCTATGCTGTACCTGTACTCTATTGTTCAAAAAGATGCCATATGTCCTCTTTCCTGCTGTTGTTTCTGTTGAGGGTCCTCGACCCTCTTATAAAAAAGGCTGAAGTAGAAAGAAGTGTACTGGGTGTCCATCCAATCTTCTTTTGGTTCAATTTCCCGGTTCCAACAAATTATCTCCGGGTTTCTAAAATCAATGCTGTACCTGTACTCTATTGTTCAAAAGGATGCCATATGTCCTCTTTCCTGCTGTTGTTTCTGTTGAGGGTCCTGGACCGTCTTATAAAAAGGCTGAAGGAGAAAGAAGTGTACTGGGTGTCCAATCATTTTTTTGGTTCAATTTCCCGGTTCCAACAAATTATCTCTGGGTTTCTAAAATCAATGCCTTACCTGTAATCTATTGTTTAAAAGGATGCCATATGTCCTCTTTCCTGCTGTTATTTCTGTTGAGGGTCCTGGACCCTCTTATAAAAAGGCCGAAGGAGAAAGAAGTGTACTGGGTGTCCAATCAATGTTTTTTTCAATTTCCTTTTTCCTAAAAATTATCTCTGGGTTTCTAAAATCAATGCCTTACCTGTACTCTATTGTTCAAAAGGAGGCCATATGTCCTCTTTCCTGCTGTTGTTTTTGTAGATGGTCCGGGACCCTCTTATAAAAAGGCTGAAGGAGAAAGAAGTGTACTGGGTGTCCAATCAATGTTTTTTTCTATTTCCTGTTTCCTAAAAATTATCTCCGGGTTTCTAAAATCAATGCCTTACCTGTACTCTATTGTTCAAAAGGATGCCATATGTCCTCTTTCCTGCTGTTGTTTTTTTTGAGGGTCCTGGATCCTCTTATAAAAAGGATGAAGAAGAAAGAAGTGTACTGAGTGTCCAATCATTTTTTTGGTTCAATTTCCCGGTTCCAACAAATTATCTCCGGGTTTCTAAAATCAATGGCGTACCTGTACTCTATTGTTCAAAAGGATACCATATGTCCTCTTTCCTGCTGTTGTTTTTGTAGATGGTCCTGGACCCTCTTATAAAAAGGCCGAAGGAGAAAGAAGTGTACTGGGTGTCCATCCAATCATTGTTTTGGTTCAATTTCCCGGTTCCAACAAATTATATTCGGGTTTCTAAAATCAATGCCGTACCTGTACTCTATTGTTCAAAAAGATGCCATATGTCCTCTTTCCTGCTGTTGTTTTTGTAGATGGTCCTGGACCCTCTTATAAAAAGGCAGAAGGAGAAAGAAGTGTACTGGGTGTCCAATCAATGTTTTTTTTCTATTTCCCGTTTCCTAAAAATTATCTTTGGGTTTCTAAAATCAATGATGTACCTGTACTCTACTGTTCAAAAGGATGCCATATGTCCTCTTTTCTGCTGTTGTTTCTCTTGAGGGTCCTGGACACTCTTATAAAAAGGCTGAAGTAGAAAGAAGTGTACTGGGTGTCCATCCAATCATTGTTTTGGTTCAATTTCCTGGTTCCAACAAATTATCTCCGGGTTTCTAAAATCAATGCTGTACCTGTACTCTAGTGTTCAAAAGGATGCCATATGTCCTCTTTCCTGCTGTTGTTTCATATGAGGGTCCTGGAGCCTCTTATAAAAAGGCTGAAGTAGAAAGAAGTGTACTGGGTGTCCAATCATTTTTTTGGTTCAATTTCCCGGTTGCAACAAATTATTTCTGGGTTTCTAAAATCAATGCCTTACCTGTAATCTATTGTTCAAAAGGATGCCATATGTCCTCTTTCCTGCTGTTGTTTCTGTTGAGGGTCCTGGACCCTCTTATAAAAAGGCAGAAGGAGAAAGAAGTGTACTGGGTGTCCAATCATTTTTTTGGTTCAATTTCCCGGTTCATAAACATTATCTCTGGGTTTCTAAAATCTATGCTGTACCTGTACTCTATTGTTCAAAAAGATGCCATATGTCCTCTTTCCTGCTGTTGTTTCTGTTGAGGGTCCTCGACCCTCTTATAAAAAAGGCTGAAGTAGAAAGAAGTGTACTGGGTGTCCATCCAATCTTCTTTTGGTTCAATTTCCCAGTTCCAACAAATTATCTCCGGGTTTCTAAAATCAATGCTGTACCTGTACTCTATTGTTCAAAAGTATGCCATATGTCCTCTTTCCTGCTGTTGTTTCTGTTGAGGGTCCTGGACCCTCTTATAAAAAGGCTGAAGGAGAAAGAAGTGTACTGGGTGTCCAATCATTTTTTTGGTTCAATTTCCCGGTTCCAACAAATTATCTCCGGGTTTCTAAAATCAATGCCTTACCTGTAATCTATTGTTTAAAAGGATGCCATATGTCCTCTTTCCTGCTGTTGTTTCTGTTGAGGGTCCTGGACCCTCTTATAAAAAGGCCGAAGGAGAAAGAAGTGTACTGGGTGTCCAATCAATGTTTTTTTTCAATTTCCTTTTTCCTAAAAATTATCTCTGGGTTTCTAAAATCAATGCCTTACCTGTACTCTATTGTTCAAAAGGATGCCATATGTCCTCTTTCCTGCTGTTGTTTTTGTAGATGGTCCGGGACCCTCTTATAAAAAGGCTGAAGGAGAAAGAAGTGTACTGGGTGTCCAATCAATGTTTTTTTCTATTTCCTGTTTCCTAAAAATTATCTCCGGGTTTCTAAAATCAATGCCTTACCTGTACTCTATTGTTCAAAAGGATGCCATATGTCCTCTTTCCTGCTGTTGTTTTTTTTGAGGGTCCTGGATCCTCTTATAAAAAGGCTGAAGAAGAAAGAAGTGTACTGAGTGTCCAATCATTTTTTTGGTTCAATTTCCCGGTTCCAACAAATTATCTCCGGGTTTCTAAAATCAATGCCGTACCTGTACTCTATTGTTCAAAAGGATACCATATGTCCTCTTTCCTGCTGTTGTTTTTGTAGATGGTCCTGGACCCTCTTATAAAAAGGCAGAAGGAGAAAGAAGTGTACTGGGTGTCCAATCAATGTTTTTTTCTATTTCCCGTTTCCTAAAAATTATCTCTGGGTTTCTAAAATCAATGCCTTACCTGTACTCTATTGTTCAAAAGGATGCCATATGTCCTCTTTCCTGCTGTTGTTTTTGTTGAAGGTCCGGGACCCTCTTATAAAAAGGTTGAAGGCGAACGACCTGTACTGTACTGGGTGTCCAAGCATGGTTTTTAGTTCAATTTCACGGTTCCTAAAAATTATCTCTGTGTTCCAAAAGTCAATGCCATACCTGTACTCTATTGTTCAAAAGGATGGCATCGGTGGTGTTTCCTGCTGTTGTGGCTGTTGAGGTTCGTGGGCCATCGTATAAAACGGCTGAAGGAGAACGACCTGTACTGCCTTGCTGCTCCTTTTAGGCAGGCCATCTCTTTGCATAAATGCCCACATACTCTGTAACGGATGCCTCTATTAGGGAGAGGTGCAGCCATAATGCAGGGTCAGAACCTCTGCCTGCAACTGTTATACTCAATTTTGCGAAAGGAAGTAACCTTACCATGGTTCCCGGGACCCTCTTATAAAAAGGCTGAAGGAGAAAGAAGTGTACTGGGTGTCCAATCAATGTTTTTTTCTATTTCCTGTTTCCTAAAAATTATCTCCGGGTTTCTAAAATCAATGCCTTACCTGTACTCTAGTGTTCAAAAGGATGCCATATGTCCTCTTTCCTGCTGTTGTTTTTTTTGAGGGTCCTGGATCCTCTTATAAAAAGGCTGAAGAAGAAAGAAGTGTACTGAGTGTCCAATCATTTTTTTGGTTCAATTTCCCGGTTCCAACAAATTATCTCCGGGTTT
The DNA here is from genome assembly GCF_027579735.1 of Bombina bombina. Lineage (NCBI taxonomy): Eukaryota > Metazoa > Chordata > Amphibia > Anura > Bombinatoridae > Bombina > Bombina bombina. The sequence continues at coordinate 183,058,906 of NC_069507.1, forward strand.
CTAAAATCAATGCCGTACCTGTACTCTATTGTTCAAAAGGATACCATATGTCCTCTTTCCTGCTGTTGTTTTTGTAGATGGTCCTGGACCCTCTTATAAAAAGGCAGAAGGAGAAAGAAGTGTACTGGGTGTCCAATCAATGTTTTTTTCTATTTCCCGTTTCCTAAAAATTATCTCTGGGTTTCTAAAATCAATGCCTTACCTGTACTCTATTGTTCAAAAGGATGCCATATGTCCTCTTTCCTGCTGTTGTTTTTGTTGAGGGTCCGGGACCCTCTTATAAAAAGGTTGAAGGCGAACGACCTGTACTGTACTGGGTGTCCAAGCATGGTTTTTAGTTCAATTTCACGGTTCCTAAAAATTATCTCCGTGTTCCTAAAGTCAATGCCATACCTGTACTCTATTGTTCAAAAGGATGGCATCGGTGGTGTTTCCTGCTGTTGTGGCTGTTGAGGTTCGTGGGCCATCGTATAAAACGGCTGAAGGAGAACGACCTGTACTGCCTTGCTGCTCCTTTTAGGCAGGCCATCTCTTTGCATAAATGCCCACATACTCTGTAACGGATGCCTCTATTAGGGAGAGGTGCAGCCATAATGCAGGGTCAGAACCTCTGCCTGCAACTGTTATACTCAATTTTGCGAAAGGAAGTAACCTTACCATGGTTCCCTGACCGCACGTCTTGTTGTTATATTTTGGTGAGGGTAATCATGATGGCCATGTAGACCACCCCTGAGAGGCCTGGAAGTAACAGGGATTAAAGTGCTAAGAATAGTACTAATTTACACAACCGAGTTAGCCATGTGTTTTAGTCGAAGACCGCATGCCTTTTTTTTCGGTTGGGTGCGGCTAATCATGCAGGCCATATAGACCTCACACCATTCGGTGTTGTAACAGGTATTAAACTAATAAGAACAGTACTTCCAAAATAAAGCCAATTAACAGGCTTTGAAGAGCCAAGGTTTTATTGTTGTACTATGTTAGGCTAAACATGATGGCCATGTAGACCACCCCCGAGAGGCCTGGAAGTAACAGGGATAAAAGTGCTAAGAATAGTACTACTTTAAACAACCGAGTTAGCCATGGGTCTTAGTCCAAGACTGCATGCCTTTTTTTTGGTTGGGTGCGGCTAATCATGCAGGCCAAATAGACCTTCCACCATTCGGTGTTGTAACAGGTATTAAACTAATAAGAACAGTACTACCAAAATAAAGCCAATTAACAGGCTTTGAAGAGCCAAGGTTTTATTGTTGTACTATGTTAGGCTAAACATGATGGCCATGTAGACCACCCCCGAGAGGCCTTGAAGTAACAGGGATGAAAGTGCTAAGAATAGTACTACTTTACACAACCGAGTTAGCCATGGGACTTAGTCCAAGACCGCATGTCTTTTTTTTGGTTGGGTGCGGCTAATCATGCAGGCCATGTAGACCTCCCACTATTCGGTGTTGTAACAGGTATTAAACTAATAAGAACAGTACTACCAAAATAAAGCCAATTAACAGGCTTTGAAGAGCCAAGGTTTTATTGTTGTACTATGTTAGGCTAAACATGATGGCCATGTAGACCACCCCCGAGAGGCCTTGAAGTAACAGGGATGAAAGTGCTAAGAATAGTACTACTTTACACAACCGAGTTAGCCATGGGACTTAGTCCAAGACCGCATGTCTTTTTTTTGGTTGGGTGCGGCTAATCATGCAGGCCATGTAGACCTCCCACCATTCGGTGTTGTAACAGGTATTAAACTAATAAGAACAGTACTACCAAAATAAAGCCAATTAACAGGCTTTGAAGAGCCAAGGTTTTATTGTTGTACTATGTTAGGCTAAACATGATGGCCATGTAGACCACCCCCGAGAGGCCTTGAAGTAACAGGGATGAAAGTGCTAAGAATAGTACTACTTTACACAACCGAGTTAGCAATGGGACTTAGTCCAAGACCGCATGTCTTTTTTTTGGTTGGGTGCGGCTAATCATGCAGGCCATGTAGACCTCCCACTATTCGGTGTTGTAACAGGTATTAAACTAATAAGAACAGTACTACCAAAATAAATCCAATTAACAGGCTTTGAAGAGCCAAGGTTTTATTGTTGTACTATGTTAGGCTAAACATGATGGCCATGTAGACCACCCCCGAGAGGCCTTGAAGTAACAGGGATGAAAGTGCTAAGAATAGTACTACTTTACACAACCGAGTTAGCCATGGGTCTTAGTCCAAGACCGCATGGCTTTTTTTTTGGTTGGGTGCGGCTAATCATGCAGGCCATATAGACCTCCCACTATTCGGTGTTGTAACAGGTATTAAACTAATAAGAACAGTACTACCAAAATAAAGCCAATTAACAGGCTTTGAAGAGCCAAGGTTTTATTGTTGTACTATGTTAGGCTAAACATGATGGCCATGTAGACCACCCCCGAGAGGCCTTGAAGTAACAGGGATGAAAGTGCTAAGAATAGTACTACTTTACACAACCGAGTTAGCCATGGGACTTAGTCCAAGACCGCATGTCTTTTTTTTGGTTGGGTGCGGCTAATCATGCAGGCCATGTAGACCTCCCACTATTCGGTGTTGTAACAGGTATTAAACTAATAAGAACAGTACTACCAAAATAAATCCAATTAACAGGCTTTGAAGAGCCAAGGTTTTATTGTTGTACTATGTTAGGCTAAACATGATGGCCATGTAGACCACCCCCGAGAGGCCTTGAAGTAACAGGGATGAAAGTGCTAAGAATAGTACTACTTTACACAACCGAGTTAGCCATGGGTCTTAGTCCAAGACCGCATGGCTTTTTTTTTGGTTGGGTGCGGCTAATCATGCAGGCCATATAGACCTCCCACTATTCGGTGTTGTAACAGGTATTAAACTAATAAGAACAGTACTACCAAAATAAAGCCAATTAACAGGCTTTGAAGAGCCAAGGTTTTATTGTTGTACTATGTTAGGCTAAACATGATGGCCATGTAGACCACCCCCGAGAGGCCTTGAAGTAACAGGGATGAAAGTGCTAAGAATAGTACTACTTTACACAACCGAGTTAGCCATGGGACTTAGTCCAAGACCGCATGTCTTTTTTTTGGTTGGGTGCGGCTAATCATGCAGGCCATGTAGACCTCCCACCATTCGGTGTTGTAACAGGTATTAAACTAATAAGAACAGTACTACCAAAATAAAGCCAATTAACAGGCTTTGAAGAGCCAAGGTTTTATTGTTGTACTATGTTAGGCTAAACATGATGGCCATGTAGACCACCCCCGAGAGGCCTTGAAGTAACAGGGATGAAAGTGCTAAGAATAGTACTACTTTAAACAACCAAGTTAGCCATGGGTCTTAGTCCAAGACCGCATGCCTTTTTTTTGGTTGGGTGCGGCTAATCATGCAGGCCATATAGACCTCCCACCATTCGGTGTTGTAACAGGTATTAAACTAATAAGAACAGTACTACCAAAATAAAGCCAATTAACAGGCTTTGAAGAGCCAAGGTTTTATTGTTGTACTATGTTAGGCTAAACATGATGGCCATGTAGACCACCCCGGAGAGGCCTTGAAGTAACAGGGATGAAAGTGCTAAGAATAGTACTACTTTACACAACCGAGTTAGCAATGGGACTTAGTCCAAGACCGCATGTCTTTTTTTTGGTTGGGTGCGGCTAATCATGCAGGCCATGTAGACCTCCCACTATTCGGTGTTGTAACAGGTATTAAACTAATAAGAACAGTACTACCAAAATAAAGCCAATTAACAGGCTTTGAAGAGCCAAGGTTTTATTGTTGTACTATGTTAGGCTAAACATGATGGCCATGTAGACCACCCCCGAGAGGCCTTGAAGTAACAGGGATGAAAGTGCTAAGAATAGTACTACTTTACACAACCGAGTTAGCCATGGGTCTTAGTGCAAGACCGCATGGCTTTTTTTTTGGTTGGGTGCGGCTAATCATGCAGGCCATATAGACCTCCCACCATTTGGTGTTGTAACAGGTATTAAACTAACAAGAACAGTACTACCAAAATACAGCCAATAACGGGCTATCAAGAGCCAAGGTTTTGTTGTTGTACTTTGTTAGGCTAATCATGATGGCCATGTAGACCACCCCCGAGAGGCCTTGAACTAACAGGGATGAAAGTGCTAAGAATAGTACTACTTTACACAACCGAGTTAGCCATGGGTCTTAGTCCAAGACCGCATGGCTTTTTTTTTTGTTGGGTGCGGCTAATCATGCAGGCCATATAGACCTCCCACCATTCGGTGTTGTAACAGGTATTAAACTAATAAGAATAGTACTACTTAAAACACAACCTAGTGACCATGGGTCCCAGACCGCATGTCTTATTGTTATATTTTGTTAAGGTAATCATGATGGCCATGTAGACCACTCCGAGAGGCCTTGAAGTAACAGGGATGAAAGTGCTAAGAATAGTACTACTTTACACAACCGAGTTAGCCATGGGTCTTAGTCCAAGACCGCATGCCTTTTTTTTTGGTTTGGTGCGGCTAATCATGCAGGCCATATAGACCTCCCACAATACGGTTTTGTAACAGGTATTAAACTAATAAGAACAGTACTACTTAACACAATCTAGTTACCATGGGTCCCAGACCGCATGTTTTGTTGTTGTACTTTGTTAGGATAATCATGATGGCCATGTAGACCTCCCCCGAGAAGCCTGGAAGTAACAGGGATGAAAGTGCTAAGAAGAGTACTACTTTACACAACCGAGTTAGCCATGGGTCTTAGTCCAAGTCCGCATGCCTTTTTTTTTTGGTTGGGTGCGGCTAATCATGCAGGCCATATAGACCTCCCCCGATAGAAACATAGAAACATAGATATTGACGGCAGATAAGAGCCATAGGCCCAGCAAGTCTGCCCGACCTTACCTAACAGTATAAACTTATCTAGTTCGTAGGATAGCCCTATGCTTGTCCCATGCATTTTTAAAGTCCCCCACAGTGTTTGTTGCTACTACCTCTTGAGGAAGTTTATTCCATAAATCAATCACTCTTTCTGTAAAGAAGTGCTTCCTCAAATTACTCCTGAATCTACTACCCTTTAGCTTGAGCTCATGACCCCTTGTTCTTGAATTTTCCATTTTATGTAAAATACCCACAGCCTCAGTTTTACTAAACCCTTTAATGTACTTGAAAGTTGCTATCATATCACCTCTTTCCCTTCTCTCCTCTAAGCTATACATATTTAGGTCATTGAGCCTATCCTGGTAAGTTTTATTTTTTAGACCATGTACCATTTTGGTAGCCCTCCTTTGCACAGATTCAAGTTTGTTAATATCCTTCTGAAGATATGGTCTCCAGAACTGCACACAATACTCAAGATGAGGCCTAACTAATGATCTATAAAGTGACATAAGAACCTTACTATTTCTGCTGCAAATACCTCTACCAATACATCCAAGCATTCTGCTAGCCTTACTCGCTGCATTACTACATTGTTTACTAAGTTTTAAATCATCTGAAATAATAATTCCCAAGTCCTGTTCCTCGTCTGTAACAGTCAGTAAAGTGTCATTGAGTCTGTAATTAACATTTGGATTTTTCTTCCCTAAATGCATTATTTTACACTTTGCTGTGTTAAACTTTAGATCCCAGTCGTTTGTCCAATCCTCCAATTGTTGTATATCACTTCTCATTTTGTCTACCCCCCCTGGAACATCCACTCTGTTGCAAATTTTTGTATCATCTGTGAAGAGACATACTTTCCCCTGTAGCCCTTTGCTGATATCGCAGATAAATATGTTAAACAAAACAGGCCCCAGAACTGACCCCTGAGGAACACCACTAGTAACAGCCCCCTCTGCTGAATGAACTCCATTTACTAAGACACTTTGTTTTCTGTCCTTAAGCCAGCATTCCACCCAGTTCACAATTTTTGAATCTAGACCAAGGAGATATAGTTTGTGAATAAGTTTATTGTGTGGGACGGTGTCAAATGCTTTGCTGAAATCTAGATATGCTACATCAACTGCTCCTCCCTTGTCTAATACTTTTGTTACATAATCAAAGAAGTCAATTAGATTAGTCTGACATGATCTCCCTGAAGTAAAACCATGCTGATTTTGGTCCTCTAAATTGTTTGTCTTTATGTAAGTCATAATTCTTTCTTTTAAGAGGCTTTCCATTAATTTCCCTACTACTGAAGTTAAACTAACTGGCCTGTAGTTGCCAGATTCTTCTCTACTGCCCTTTTTATGAAGGGGTATTACATTTGCTATTCTCCAATCATCTGGGACAGCTCCTGTTAATAGTGACTGATTAAACAGATCAGTTAATGGGACAGGTAGCACTGAAGTTCTTTTAAAACCCTTGGATGAATATTATCAGGACCCACTGCCTTTGTAACATTTATTTTTGATAATGCTAACAAAACCTCATCCTCTGTAAAAAGATTACTGTTAAGCTTGTTTCTATTTTGCGTAGCATCCCTTAATGTAGACATTGTATCTTCACAATCTTTAGTGAAAACAGAACAGAAGTAATCATTGAGACAGTCTGCAATCTGCTTATCTCCTTCTATTATTCTACCATCAACTGATTTCAATTTTACTATTCCTACCTTATTTTTTCTTCTTTCACTGATATATCTAAAGAATGTTTTGTCCCCATGTTTTACTGACTGTGCTATCTTCTCTTCTGCATGAGCTTTAACCTTCCTAATTAACGGCTTAGTCTTTTTTTGTTGGAGTCTCCATATTTTCATATCATCATCTGCTTGTGTGTGTCTGTAATTTTTATAAGCTATCTTTTTTGTCTTTACAGCATGTGCTACTTCTTTGGAAAACCAAATTGGTTTCCGCTTTCTTTTACTTTTACAGACATGTCTAATACAGTGTGCGGTTGCATCTAAAATTGCACCTTTCACAAATTCCCACTGTTCTTGAACCCCTGTAATAAGAGTTTTCCCCTTTAAATAGTTTTTTAGGTATTCTCCCATTAATGAAAAATCTGCCGTCCTAAAGTCTAAAACTTTTGTTTTAGTCTGGGTGGACAGTTCCTGAACATGAATACTAAACCAAACAGATTGATGATCACTGGATCCTAAGTTCTCACCTACAGACACATCTGAAACTGTATCACTGTTTGTAAGTATTAGATCTAATATAGCTTCCTTATGAGTTGGTTCCTTGACTAATTGTTCAAGTGATTCCCCTAGCAGAGATTCAAGAATATACCTGCTTCTAGCCGATCTAGCAGAAGGAATCTTCCAGTCTATATCTGGCAAATTAAAGTCCCCCAGTACTATAACCTTACCCTTCATGGTCATTTTGGTTATTTCATCTAATAACAGATTGTCCAGTTTTTCATCCTGCAATGGAGGCCTATATACAACCCCTATTCTAAAAACATTTTTATCTCCAATTTACAAAGTCACCCAAATACTTTCCACCTCATCATTTGTTCCTACAATTTCAGTAACCTTTATATTTTCATTTACATACAAAGCAACTCCTCCACCTTTCTTTCCTACTCTGTTCTTTTTAAATAACCTGTATCCAGGTATGACTATGTCCCAGTCATGCAAATCATTGTACCATGTTTCTGTTATAGCTACTAAATCCAAGTTGTCCCTAGTCATTATTGAAATGAGTTCAGGTAATTTATTTCCTAAGCTGCGAGCATTTGTGCTCATGACACGAAGAATTTTTCTACTAGAATTTCTAGAATTGTTACTTGGACTAACAGTTTTGGCATGCTGTGGGGGGCAGGTGGATATATTAATGCTACCCCCCTTTATTAGTTTAAATGATTTCTAATAAAGTATTTGAACTCCTCTCCCAGATACTCTGTTCCTTTAGCATCCAAATGCAAGCCATCTCTCCTAAATAACCTAGTATCTTTCCAAACAGAGCTATAATGGCCAATAAAACCAAATCCTCGTTCCCTGCACCACTTATCTAACCAAGAATTAAATGTTGTTATCCGCTCCATCTTTCCTGCTTCGTGGTCATACACAGGTAAAATAGCAGAAAATGATAGAGTTGATGCCACAGTCTCTAAATGATTACCTAGGTCACAAAACTGTTTCTGAACAGCAGCAACATGATTACTAGCCAGATCATTTGTTCCTAAATGTACAATCACATCTAACTCACTTCCCTTTCCTGCTGCCTTAACAATTCTCAAAATACGATTCTTATCCCTGTGAGCAGTAGCTCCTGGAAGACATCTAACCTCCCTTGTATCTCCTTTACTTTCACCTAAATACACATTCCTCAAAATAGAGTCACCCACTAACAGTCTTTTTCCTCAAAAACACATCTGCAGTTCTTTCCTGTGTTATGTTACCTGGAGAATCAGGTGCCAATAGATTTAAATGACCTGTTACAGCTTCAGAGGGCTCAGAAACAGCAATCTCCTCATCACAAGTGTATTCGGCAAGAGCAGCATAGGAGTTTTGCAATGGCAGAGGTTGTGGGCAATGCTTCTGGTCTACTGTTCTAATTCTTCCAGAGCCTACAGTGATCCATCTGCCTCTCCTTGCTGATCTCTGGGGTAGAGGGACTTCTTTCTGAGGCAGCTTTGTAGAGGTAACAGGTATGTTACTTACCTTAGCTTGAAGTTTAGCTATTTCCTCCCTTAACAGGGAAAACTGCTTACAAACAGGACAGCCCCTAAATCTCCAAAAAGTAGAACGATTAAAAAGTGCAAAACACCCATTGCATTGTATCTGAGACATTTTAAACTATGCAACACTTTAACAATAAGAAAAGTATAAGTATTATTTACTACTGAATAAGCCTGAATAACCCTGAATAACTCCTGAAATAACTCAAATATCCTTATGTATTTGATCCTTTTTTAGTTTGATCTCTTTGCTAAGAAGCAGAGCTAAATGTTTAGCAGAGCTAAACAGATCTCTTTAAATACCCTCAGAAAGATAGGGTGGGGTCCCTCCTAATTGCTCACCTATGCAAACAATCTAATTGTTATCTAATTGCAATACTAAAAACCAGAATACAAAAGAATGTAAATTAACTCAAACCTTTAACTATTCAATTTCTGTAGTGAAATTAATTCACAGTTCAGGTCTACCACCTATAAAAAAAACAAAATATAAAGTTAATAGAAATACAAAATATATTATCTGAAAGTACAAACTATTCAAGTAACAACAATTTAAAAGAGAAATGTTATATACCTTTCTGAAATAACTCAAATATCCTTATGTATTTGATCCTTTTTTAGTTTGATCTCTTTGCTAAGAAGCAGAGCTAAATGTTTAGCAGAGCTAAACAGATCTCTTTAAATACCCTCAGAAAGATAGGGTGGGGTCCCTCCTAATTGCTCACCTATGCAAACAATCTAATTGTTATCTAATTGCAATACTAAAAACCAGAATACAAAAGAATGTAAATTAACTCAAACCTTTAACTATTCAATTTCTGTAGTGAAACTAATTCACAGTTCAGGTCTACCACCTATAAAAAAAACAAAATATAAAGTTAATAGAAATACAAAATATATTATCTGAAAGTACAAACTATTCAAGTAACAACAATTTAAAAGAGAAATGTTATATACCTTTCTGAAATAACTCAAATATCCTTATGTATTTGATCCTTTTTTAGTTTGATCTCTTTGCTAAGAAGCAGAGCTAAATGTTTAGCAGAGCTAAACAGATCTCTTTAAATACCCTCAGAAAGATAGGGTGGGGTCCCTCCTAATTGCTCACCTATGCAAACAATCTAATTGTTATCTAATTGCAATACTAAAAACCAGAATACAAAAGAATGTAAATTAACTCAAACCTTTAACTATTCAATTTCTGTAGTGAAACTAATTCACAGTTCAGGTCTACCACCTATAAAAAAAAACAAAATATAAAGTTAATAGAAATACAAAATATATTATCTGAAAGTACAAACTATTCAAGTAACAACAATTTAAAAGAGAAATGTTATATACCTTTCTGAAATAACTCAAATATCCTTATGTATTTGATCCTTTTTTAGTTTGATCTCTTTGCTAAGAAGCAGAGCTAAATGTTTAGCAGAGCTAAACAGATCTCTTTAAATACCCTCAGAAAGAAAGGGTGGGGTCCCTCCTAATTGCTCACCTATGCAAACAATCTAATTGTTATCTAATTGCAATACTAAAAACCAGAATACAAAAGAATGTAAATTAACTCAAACCTTTAACTATTCAATTTCTGTAGTGAAACTAATTCACAGTTCAGGTCTACCACCTATAAAAAAAACAAAATATAAAGTTAATAGAAATACAAAATATATTATCTGAAAGTACAAACTATTCAAGAAACAACAATTTAAAAGAGAAATGTTATATACCTTTCTGAAATAACTCAAATATCCTTATGTATTTGATCCTTTTTTAGTTTGATCTCTTTGCTAAGAAGCAGAGCTAAATGTTTAGCAGAGCTAAACAGATCTCTTTAAATACCCTCAGAAAGATAGGGTGGGGTCCCTCCTAATTGCTCACCTATGCAAACAATCTAATTGTTATCTAATTGCAATACTAAAAACCAGAATACAAAAGAATGTAAATTAACTCAAACCTTTAACTATTCAATTTCTGTAGTGAAACTAATTCACAGTTCAGGTCTACCACCTATAAAAAAAAACAAAATATAAAGTTAATAGAAATACAAAATATATTATCTGAAAGTACAAACTATTCAAGTAACAACAATTTAAAAGAGAAATGTTATATACCTTTCTGAAATAACTCAAATATCCTTATGTATTTGATCCTTTTTTAGTTTGATCTCTTTGCTAAGAAGCAGAGCTAAATGTTTAGCAGAGCTAAACAGATCTCTTTAAATACCCTCAGAAAGATAGGGTGGGGTCCCTCCTAATTGCTCACCTATGCAATCAATCTAATTGTTATCTAATTGCAATACTAAAAACCAGAATACAAAAGAATGTAAATTAACTCAAACCTTTAACTATTCAATTTCTGTAGTGAAACTAATTCACAGTTCAGGTCTACCACCTATAAAAAAAAAACAAAATATAAAGTTAATAGAAATACAAAATATATTATCTGAAAGTAAAAACTATTCAAGTAACAACAATTTAAAAGAGAAATGTTACATACCTTTCTGAAATAACTCAAATATCCTTATGTATTTGATCCTTTTTTAGTTTGATCTCTTTGCTAAGAAGCAGAGCTAAATGTTTAGCAGAGCTAAACAGATCTCTTTAAATACCCTCAGAAAGATAGGGTGGGGTCCCTCCTAATTGCTCACCTATGCAAACAATCTAATTGTTATCTAATTGCAATACTAAAAACCAGAATACAAAAGAATGTAAATTAACTCAAACCTTTAACTATTCAATTTCTGTAGTGAAACTAATTCACAGTTCAGGTCTACCACCTATAAAAAAAACCAAAATATAAAGTTAATAGAAATACAAAATATATTATCTGAAAGTAAAAACTATTCAAGTAACAACAATTTAAAAGAGAAATGTTACATACCTTTCTGAAATAACTCAAATATCCTTATGTATTTGATCCTTTTTTAGTTTGATCTCTTTGCTAAGAAGCAGAGCTAAATGTTTAGCAGAGCTAAACAGATCTCTTTAAATACCCTCAGAAATATAGGGTGGGGTCCCTCCTAATTGCTCACCTATGCAAACAATCTAATTGTTATCTAATTGCAATACTAAAAACCAGAATACAAAAGAATGTAAATTAACTCAAACCTTTAACTATTCAATTTCTGTAGTGAAACTAATTCACAGTTCAGGTCTACCACCTATAAAAAAAAACAAAATATAAAGTTAATGGAAATACAAAATATATTATCTGAAAGTACAAACTATTCAAGTAACAACAATTTAAAAGAGAAATGTTATATACCTTTCTGAAATAACTCAAATATCCTTATGTATTTGATCCTTTTTTGGTTTGATCTCTTTGCTAAGAAGCAGAGCTAAATGTTTAGCAGAGCTAAACAGATCTCTTTAAATACCCTCAGAAAGATAGGGTGGGGTCCCTCCTAATTGCTCACCTATGCAAACAATCTAATTGTTATCTAATTGCAATACTAAAAACCAGAATACAAAAGAATGTAAATTAACTCAAACCTTTAACTATTCAATTTCTGTAGTGAAACTAATTCACAGTTCAGGTCTACCACCTATAAAAAAAAACAAAATATAAAGTTAATAGAAATACAAAATATATTATCTGAAAGTAAAAACTTTTCAAGTAACAACAATTTAAAAGAGAAATGTTACATACCTTTCTGAAATAACTCAAATATCCTTATGTATTTGATCCTTTTTTAGTTTGATCTCTTTGCTAAGAAGCAGAGCTAAATGTTTAGCAGAGCTAAACAGATCTCTTTAAATACCCTCAGAAAGATAGGGTGGGGTCCCTCCTAATTGCTCACCTATGCAAACAATCTAATTGTTATCTAATTGCAATACTAAAAACCAGAATACAAAAGAATGTAAATTAACTCAAACCTTTAACTATTCAATTTCTGTAGTGAAACTAATTCACAGTTCAGGTCTACCACCTATAAAAAAAAACAAAATATAAAGTTAATGGAAATACAAAATATATTATCTGAAAGTACAAACTATTCAAGTAACAACAATTTAAAAGAGAAATGTTATATACCTTTCTGAAATAACTCAAATATCCTTATGTATTTGATCCTTTTTTAGTTTGATCTCTTTGCTAAGAAGCAGAGCTAAATGTTTAGCAGAGCTAAACAGATCTCTTTAAATACCCTCAGAAAGATAGGGTGGGGTCCCTCCTAATTGCTCACCTATGCAAACAATCTAATTGTTATCTAATTGCAATACTAAAAACCAGAATACAAAAGAATGTAAATTAACTCAAACCTTTAACTATTCAATTTCTGTAGTGAAACTAATTCACAGTTCAGGTCTACCACCTATAAAAAAAAACAAAATATAAAGTTAATAGAAATACAAAATATATTATCTGAAAGTAAAAACTTTTCAAGTAACAACAATTTAAAAGAGAAATGTTACATACCTTTCTGAAATAACTCAAATATCCTTATGTATTTGATCCTTTTTTAGTTTGATCTCTTTGCTAAGAAGCAGAGCTAAATGTTTAGCAGAGCTAAACAGATCTCTTTAAATACCCTCAGAAAGATAGGGTGGGGTCCCTCCTAATTGCTCACCTATGCAAACAATCTAATTGTTATCTAATTGCAATACTAAAAACCAGAATACAAAAGAATGTAAATTAACTCAAACCTTTAACTATTCAATTTCTGTAGTGAAACTAATTCACAGTTCAGGTCTACCACCTATAAAAAAAAACAAAATATAAAGTTAATAGAAATACAAAATATATTATCTGAAAGTACAAACTATTCAAGTAACAACAATTTAAAAGAGAAATGTTATATACCTTTCTGAAATAACTCAAATATCCTTATGTATTTGATCCTTTTTTATTTTGATCTCTTTGCTAAGAAGCAGAGCTAAATGTTTAGCAGAGCTAAACAGATCTCTTTAAATACCCTCAGAAAGATAGGGTGGGGTCCCTCCTAATTGCTCACCTATGCAAACAATCTAATTGTTATCTAATTGCAATACTAAAAACCAGAATACAAAAGAATGTAAATTAACTCAAACCTTTAACTATTCAATTTCTGTAGTGAAACTAATTCACAGTTCAGGTCTACCACCTATAAAAAAAACAAAATATAAAGTTAATAGAAATACAAAATATATTATCTGAAAGTACAAACTATTCAAGTAACAACAATTTAAAAGAGAAATGTTACATACCTTTCTGAAATAACTCAAATATCCTTATGTATTTGATCCTTTTTTAGTTTGATCTCTTTGCTAAGAAGCAGAGCTAAATGTTTAGCAGAGCTAAACAGATCTCTTTAAATACCCTCAGAAAGATAGGGTGGGGTCCCTCCTAATTGCTCACCTATGCAAACAATCTAATTGTTATCTAATTGCAATACTAAAAACCAGAATACAAAAGAATGTAAATTAACTCAAACCTTTAACTATTCAATTTCTGTAGTGAAACTAATTCACAGTTCAGGTCTACCACCTATAAAAAAAAACAAAATATAAAGTTAATAGAAATACAAAATATATTATCTGAAAGTACAAACTATTCAAGTAACAACAATTTAAAAGAGAAATGTTATATACCTTTCTGAAATAACTCAAATATCCTTATGTATTTGATCCTTTTTTATTTTGATCTCTTTGCTAAGAAGCAGAGCTAAATGTTTAGCAGAGCTAAACAGATCTCTTTAAATACCCTCAGAAAGATAGGGTGGGGTCCCTCCTAATTGCTCACCTATGCAAACAATCTAATTGTTATCTAATTGCAATACTAAAAACCAGAATACAAAAGAATGTAAATTAACTCAAACCTTTAACTATTCAATTTCTGTAGTGAAACTAATTCACAGTTCAGGTCTACCACCTATAAAAAAAACCAAAATATAAAGTTAATAGAAATACAAAATATATTATCTGAAAGTACAAACTATTCAAGTAACAACAATTTAAAAGAGAAATGTTACATACCTTTCTGAAATAACTCAAATATCCTTATGTATTTGATCCTTTTTTAGTTTGATCTCTTTGCTAAGAAGCAGAGCTAAATGTTTAGCAGAGCTAAACAGATCTCTTTAAATACCCTCAGAAAGATAGGGTGGGGTCCCTCCTAATTGCTCACCTATGCAAACAATCTAATTGTTATCTAATTGCAATACTAAAAACCAGAATACAAAAGAATGTAAATTAACTCAAACATTTAACTATTCAATTTCTGTAGTGAAACTAATTCACAGTTCAGGTCTACCACCTATAAAAAAAAACAAAATATAAAGTTAATAGAAATACAAAATATATTATCTGAAAGTACAAACTATTCAAGTAACAACAATTTAAAAGAGAAATGTTATATACCTTTCTGAAATAACTCAAATATCCTTATGTATTTGATCCTTTTTTAGTTTGATCTCTTTGCTAAGAAGCAGAGCTAAATGTTTAGCAGAGCTAAACAGATCTCTTTAAATACCCTCAGAAAGATAGGGTGGGGTCCCTCCTAATTGCTCACCTATGCAAACAATCTAATTGTTATCTAATTGCAATACTAAAAACCAGAATACAAAAGAATGTAAATTAACTCAAACCTTTAACTATTCAATTTCTGTAGTGAAACTAATTCACAGTTCAGGTCTACCACCTATAAAAAAAACCCAAAATATAAAGTTAATAGAAATACAAAATATATTATCTGAAAGTAAAAACTATTCAAGTAACAACAATTTAAAAGAGAAATGTTACATACCTTTCTGAAATAACTCAAATATCCTTATGTATTTGATCCTTTTTTAGTTTGATCTCTTTGCTAAGAAGCAGAGCTAAATGTTTAGCAGAGCTAAACAGATCTCTTTAAATACCCTCAGAAAGATAGGGTGGGGTCCCTCCTAATTGCTCACCTATGCAAACAATCTAATTGTTATCTAATTGCAATACTAAAAACCAGAATACAAAAGAATGTAAATTAACTCAAACCTTTAACTATTCAATTTCTGTAGTGAAACTAATTCACAGTTCAGGTCTACCACCTATAAAAAAAAACAAAATATAAAGTTAATAGAAATACAAAATATATTATCTGAAAGTACAAACTATTCAAGTAACAACAATTTAAAAGAGAAATGTTATATACCTTTCTGAAATAACTCAAATATCCTTATGTATTTGATCCTTTTTTAGTTTGATCTCTTTGCTAAGACGCAGAGCTAAACAGATCTCTTTAAATACCCTCAGAAAGATAGGGTGGGGTCCCTCCTAATTGCTCACCTATGCAAACAATCTAATTGTTATCTAATTGCAATACTAAAAACCAGAATACAAAAGAATGTAAATTAACTCAAACCTTTAACTATTCAATTTCTGTAGTGAAACTAATTCACAGTTCAGGTCTACCACCTATAAAAAAAAAAAAAAATATAAAGTTAATAGAAATACAAAATATATTATCTGAAAGTAAAAACTATTCAAGTAACAACAATTTAAAAGAGAAATGTTACATACCTTTCTGAAATAACTCAAATATCCTTATGTATTTGATCCTTTTTTAGTTTGATCTCTTTGCTAAGAAGCAGAGCTAAATGTTTAGCAGAGCTAAACAGATCTCTTTAAATACCCTCAGAAAGATAGGGTGGGGTCCCTCCTAATTGCTCACCTATGCAAACAATCTAATTGTTATCTAATTGCAATACTAAAAACCAGAATACAAAAGAATGTAAATTAACTCAAACCTTTAACTATTCAATTTCTGTAGTGAAACTAATTCACAGTTCAGGTCTACCACCTATAAAAAAAAACAAAATATAAAGTTAATAGAAATACAAAATATATTATCTGAAAGTACAACCTATTCAAGTAACAACAATTTAAAAGAGAAATGTTATATACCTTTCTGAAATAACTCAAATATCCTTATGTATTTGATCCTTTTTTATTTTGATCTCTTTGCTAAGAAGCAGAGCTAAATGTTTAGCAGAGCTAAACAGATCTCTTTAAATACCCTCAGAAAGATAGGGTGGGGTCCCTCCTAATTGCTCACCTATGCAAACAATCTAATTGTTATCTAATTGCAATACTAAAAACCAGAATACAAAAGAATGTAAATTAACTCAAACCTTTAACTATTCAATTTCTGTAGTGAAACTAATTCACAGTTCAGGTCTACCACCTATAAAAAAAACAAAATATAAAGTTAATAGAAATACAAAATATATTATCTGAAAGTACAAACTATTCAAGTAACAACAATTTAAAAGAGAAATGTTATATACCTTTCTGAAATAACTCAAATATCCTTATGTATTTGATCCTTTTTTAGTTTGATCTCTTTGCTAAGAAGCAGAGCTAAATGTTTAGCAGAGCTAAACAGATCTCTTTAAATACCCTCAGAAAGATAGGGTGAGGTCCCTCCTAATTGCTCACCTATGCAAACAATCTAATTGTTATCTTATTGCAATACTAAAAACCAGAATACAAAAGAATGTAAATTAACTCAAACCTTTAACTATTCAATTTCTGTAGTGAAACTAATTCACAGTTCAGGTCTACCACCTATAAAAAAAAACAAAATATAAAGTTAATAGAAATACAAAATATATTATCTGAAAGTACAAACTATTCAAGTAACAACAATTTAAAAGAGAAATGTTACATACCTTTCTGAAATAACTCAAATATCCTTATGTATTTGATCCTTTTTTAGTTTGATCTCTTTGCTAAGAAGCAGAGCTAAATGTTTAGCAGAGCTAAACAGATCTCTTTAAATACCCTCAGAAAGATAGGGTGGGGTCCCTCCTAATTGCTCACCTATGCAAACAATCTAATTGTTATCTAATTGCAATACTAAAAACCAGAATACAAAAGAATGTAAATTAACTCAAACATTTAACTATTCAATTTCTGTAGTGAAACTAATTCACAGTTCAGGTCTACCACCTATAAAAAAAAAACAAAATATAAAGTTAATAGAAATACAAAATATATTATCTGAAAGTACAAACTATTCAAGTAACAACAATTTAAAAGAGAAATGTTATATACCTTTCTGAAATAACTCAAATATCCTTATGTATTTGATCCTTTTTTAGTTTGATCTCTTTGCTAAGAAGCAGAGCTAAAAGGTGATAGGGTGAGTAACAGGTATTAAAATGCTAAGAACAGTACTACTTAACACAACCTGGTTACCATGGGTCCTAGACTGCATGTCTTGTTATTATATTTTGTAAGGGTAATCATGCAGGCCATATAGACCTCCCCCGATAGGGTGAGTAACAGGTATTGAGATGCTAAGAACAGTACTACTTAACACAACCTTACCATAGGTCCCAGACCCAGAGCAGATGTCTTATTATTATATTTTGTAAGGGTAATCATGCAGGCCGTATAGACCTCCCCCGATAGGGGGGGTAACAGGGATTAAAGTGCTAAGAAAAGTAATAATTAACACAAGCTAGTTACCATGGGTCCAACACCTCGTGTCTTGTTGTTATACTTTGTCAGGGTAATCATGCAGGTTAATCATGCAGGCCATATAGACCTCCCACGATAGGGGGAGTTACAGGGATTAACGTGCTAAGAATAGTACTACTTAACACAACCTAGTTACCATGGGTCCCAGACCGCATGTTTAATTATTATACTTTGTCAGGGTAATTATATATCTAACAAATCTATCTATTTTTCTTCTGTCGATTCTATCTATCAATCTATGTATATCTATCTATCTATCTATCTATCTATCTATCTATCTATCCTATCTATCTATCTTCTGTCCGGACTGTTTTGAGACGGAATAGTAATACTTAAGAAACCTAGTTATACCAGAACCACCATGGGTCCCAGACCGCATGTTTTTTTATTATAGTTTGTCAGGGTAATCGTGCAGGCCATATAGACCTCCCCCGATAGGGGGAGTAACAGGGATTAAAGTGCTTTGAAAAGTAATACTTAACACAACCTAGTTACCATGGGTCCCAGACCGCGTGTCTTGTTGTTATACTTTGTCAGGGTAATAATGCAGGCCATATAGACCTCCACCGATAGGAGGAGTTACAGGGATGAAAGTGCTAAGAATAGGACTACTTTACACAACCGAGTTACCATGGGTCCCAGACCGCATGTTTAATTATTATACTTTGTCAGGGTAATTATATATCTAACAAATCAATCTATTTCTCTTCTATTGATTCTATCTAACTATCAATCTATGTATATCTATCTATCCTATCTATCTATCTATCTATCTATCTATCTATCTTCCGTCCAGACTGTTTTGAGACAGCCACTTGTGTTTTGGACACATTTGAAGTAGGAGGACAGACCAATCACATGGATTAAACTGGGAAGAATAGTAATACTTAAGAAAACCTAGTTATACCAGTACCACCATGGGTCCCAGACCGCATGTTTTGTTGTTATACTTTGTCAGGGTAATCATGCAGGCCATATAGACCTCCCTTGATAGGGGAAGTAACAGGGGTTAAAGTGCAAAGAATAGTACAACTAAACACAATGTTGTTAACATTAACAGTGGTTCCCAGACCGCATGTCTTGTTATTAGATTTTGCCAGGATAATCAGCCAGACCATATAGACCGCCCCCGATAGAGGGGGAGGAACAGGGATTAAAGTGCTAAGAATAGTAAAAATTAACACAACCTAGTTAACAGTGGTTCACAGACCGCATGTCTTGTTGTTATATTTTGACAGGATAATCAGGCACGCCATATAGACCTCCCCCCGATAGGGAGAGTAACAGGGATTAAAGTGCGAAGAATAGTACTACTTAACACAACCTAGTTACAATGGGTCCATGACCGCATGTTTTCTTATTATACTTTGTCAGGGTAATCAGGCAGGCCATATAGACCTCCCTTGATAGGGAGAGTAACAGGGATTACAGTTCTAAGACTAGTACTACTTAACACAACCTAGTTAACATGGGTCCCAGACCAGATGTTTTGTTGTTATACTTTGTCAGGGTAATCATGCAGGCCATATAGAACTCCACCCAAAGGGGGAGTAAGAGGGATTAAAGTGCTAAGAAAAGTTTTACTTAACACAACCTAATTACCATGGGTCCCGGACCGCGTGTCTTGTTGTTATACTTTGTCAGGGTAATCATACACGCCATATAGACCTCCACCGATAGGAGGAGTTACAGGGCTGAAAGTGCTAAGAATAGTACTACTTAACACAACCTAGTTACCATGGATCCCAGACCGCATGTTTAATTATTATACTTTTTCATGGTAATTATATATCTAACAAATCTATCTATTTCTCTTCTATCGATTCTATCTAACTATCAATCTATGTATATCTATCTATCCTATCTATCTATCTATCTATCTATCTATCTATCTATCTATCTTGTGTCCGGACTGTTTTGAGACAGCCACTTGTGTTTTTGACAAATTTGAAGTAGGAGGACAGACCAATCATCGTCTTCCATCTCCCGGTTCCAAAAATGCAGACCATATAGACCTCCCCCGATAGGGGGAGTAACAGGTTGTAGTAAACTGCTAAGAATAGTACTACTTAACATACCACGGGTCACAGACCGCATGTCTTATTGTTATACTCTGTCAGGGAAATTATATATAATTCAAATCTATCTATTTATCTATCAAATCGATCTAACTATCAAACATATCTATCAAATGTAGATTGCATCTATTGATCGATGTAATTCGTATCTATAAAATGTATATTACATATTTTGGTTGATGTAATTCGTATCTATCAAATGTATATTGCATCTTTGGATCGATAACATTCGTATCTATCAAATGGATATTGCATCTATTGATCTATGTAATTCGTATCTATCAAATGGATATTGCATCTATTGATCTATGTAATTTGTATCGATCATATGTATATTGCATCGATTGAGCTATGTAATCTATGTATCTATCTATCAAATCTATCTATCTCGTGGTTGTGCAAATGGACTGTTTGCGGTTGTTTGCGGTGCGTTACACTTGGAGTTTGCTCTGTCACTGTGAAGCGGCCGTAACACTTACACTACCTGATAGATACGACATCATAACTGATGTTTTAAAGCACGTTATTGCAAACAATTTGGGAATGTTAGGTGATTTAGGCCCTTTATGGGTTAAAAGCAGACTCTGCATCAACTATGTAATTTTCCATGGGAGTTTTGCCATGGATCCCCCTCCAGCATGCCACAGTCCAGGTGTTAGTCCCCTTGAAACAACTTTTCCATCACTATTGTGGCCAGAAAGAGTCCTTGTAGGTTTTAAAGTTCGCCTGCCTATTGAAGTCAATGGCGCGGTTCGCCGGTTCGGGAACAATACCGGAAGTTCGAGTCCGCTGTTCGCGAACCGAAATTTTTAAGTTCGCGACATCACTATTCTGGAGCTGACTTTAACAGGGCATAGTTATATGCAATCAATAGTGCAATAATAACATGCTTGAACATATTGCAGTATTTTCTTGTTGCACTTGTATGTCCCTTTAAAGAGACATTTGCAACTATGTGCTAAACTCCTACAAAGAGGTTAAATGCATAGTTAAAGGAATATTAAACTGTACTCTTTTGTTAAACAAATATTTTAAATCAAAGTAAAGGTAAAAAGAAACAGACTATGTAAACCCCCCCCCCCCAGAAAAAAAACTTACTTGTTTTCTTGCAAAATTACAGCTAGATTACGAGTTTTTGTCGGTAAGGCTGTGCGGTGCTAACAAGCCTTTTTTCTTACCGCTCACTTAAGCCAACGCTGGTATTACAAGTTTTTTTCAAGCCGGCGTTAGCCTCAGAAAAGTGAGCGTTGAGCAAAATTTAGCTCCACATCTCACTGTAATACCAGCGCTGCTTAAAGGGACAGTCTACACCAGAATTTTTATTGTTTTAAAAGATAGATAATCCCTTTACCCATTTCCCAGTTTTGCATAACCAACACAGTTATAATAATATACTTTCAACCTCTGTGATTATCTTGTATCTAAGCCTCTGCAAACTGCCCCTTTATTTCAGTTCTTTTGACAGACTTGCAGTCTAGCCAATCAGTGCCTGCTCCCAGATTACTTCACGTGCACAAGCACAGTGTTATCTATATGAAATATGTGAACTAACACCCTCTAGTGGTGAAAAACTGTTAAAATGCAATCTGAAAGAGGTGGGCTTCAAGGTCTAAGAAATTAGCATATGAACCTCCTAGGTTAAGCTTTCAACTAAGAATACCAAGAGAACAAAGCAAAATTGGTGATTAAAGTAAATTGGAAAATTGTTTAAAATTACATGCTCTATCTGAATCATGAAAGTTTATTTTGGCCTAGACTGTCCCTTTAAGTCAGTGGTAAGCTGGCAAAACGTGCTCGTGCAACAATTTCCCCATAGGAAACAATGGGGCTGAGCTGGCTGAAAAAAAACCTAACACCTGCAAAAAAGCAGCGTTCAGCTCCTAACGCAGCCCTATTGTTTCCTATGGGGAAATGAATTTTATGTCTGCACCTAACACCCTAACATGAACCCCGAGTCTAAACACCCTAATCTTACACTTATTAACCCCTAATCTGCCGCCCCCAACATCGTCGCCACCTACATTATATTATTAACCCCTAATCTGCCGCTCTGGACACCGCCGCCACCTACATTATACTTATGAACCCCTAATCTGCTGCCCCCAACATCGCCGAACCCTACATTATATTTATTAACCCCTAATCTGCCCCCCCCAACGTCGCCGCAACTATATTAAATTTATTAACCCCTAATCTGCTGCCGCCAACGTCGCCGCCACTATAATAATTTTATTAACCCCTAAACCTAAGTCTAACCCTAACAGCCCTCTAATTTAAATATAATTTAAATAAATCTAAATAAATTTACTACAATTAAATAAATTAATCCTATTTTAAACTAAATACTTACCTATAAAATAAACCCTAAACTAGCTACAATATAACTAATAGTTACATTGTAGCTATCTTAGGATTTATTTTTATTTTACAGGCAACTTTGTATTTATTTTAACTAGGTACAATAGTTATTAAATAGTTATTAACTATTTAATAACTTCCTAGTTAAAATAAGTACAAATTTACCTGTAAAATAAATCCTAACCTAAATTACAATTACACCTA
The DNA here is from genome assembly GCF_027579735.1 of Bombina bombina. NCBI lineage: Eukaryota > Metazoa > Chordata > Amphibia > Anura > Bombinatoridae > Bombina > Bombina bombina. Next base: position 183,081,554 of record NC_069507.1, read on the forward strand.
ACACTACACTATCATTAAATTAGTTAAATAAATTACCTACAATTACCTACAATTAACTACAATAAAATAAAATAAACTAAAGTAGAAAAACAAACAAACACTGAATTACAGAAAATAAAAAAATAATTACATTTTTTTTAAACCAATTACACCTAATCTAATCCCCCTAATAAAATAAAAAAGCCCCCCAAAATAATAAAATTCCCTACCCTATACTAAATTTCAATCCCCCCCTTAAAAAACCTAACACTACCCCCTTGAAGATCACCCTACCTTGAGCCGTCTTCACCCAGCCGGGCACAAGTGGACGTCCAGAGGGGCAGAAGTCTTCATCCGATCCAGCCAGAAGAGGACCTCCAGACCGGCAGAAGTCTTCATCCAGGCGGCATCTTCTATCTTCTTCCATCCGGAATGGGTCCATCTTGAAGACATCCGACGCAGAGCATCCTCTTCCATCCAATGGCGACTGAAGAATGAAGGTTCCTTTAAGTGACGTCATCCAAGATGGCGTCCCTTCAATTCCGATTGGCTGATAGAATCCTATCAGCCAATCGGAATTAAGGTAGGAAAAATCCTATTGGCTGATGCAATCAGTCAATAGGATTGATCTCGCATTCTATTGGCTGTTCCAATCAGTCAATAGAATGCAAGCTCAATCCTATTGGCTGATTGGATCAGTCAATAGGATTGAACTTCAATCCTATTGGCTGATTGCTTCAGCCAATAGGATTTTTCCTACCTTAATTCCGATTGGCTGATAGGATTCTATCAGCCAATCGGAATTGAAGGGACACCATCTTGGATGACGTCACTTAAAGGAACCTTCATTCTTCAGTCGCCGTCGGATGGAAGAGGATGCTCCACGTCGGATGTCTTCAAGATGGACCCGCTCCGCTCCGGATGGAAGAAGATAGAAGATGCCGCCTGGATGAAGACTTCTACCGGTCTGGAGGTCCTCTTCTGGCCGGATCAGATGAAGACTTCTGTCCCTCTGGACGTCCACTTGTGCCCGGCTGGGTGAAGAAGGCTCAAGGTAGGGTGATCTTCAAGGGGGTAGTGTTAGGTTTTTTTAAGGGGGGATTGGGTGGGTTTTAGAGTAGGGTTGGGTGTGTGGGTGGTGGGTTTAATGTTGGGGGGGGTATTGTATTTTTTTTTACAGGTAAAAGAGCTGATTACTTTGGGGCAATGCCCCGCAAAAGGCCCTTTTAAGGGCTATTTGTAATTTAGTATAGGGTAGGGAATTTTATTATTTTGGGGGGCTTTTTTGTTTTATTAGGGGGATTATATTAGGTGTAATTAGTTTAAAAAAATTGTAATTCTTTTTTTATTTTCTGTAATTTAGTGTTTGTTTGTTTTTGTACTTTAGTTTATTTAATTTAATTGTAGTTAATTGTAAGTAATTGTAGGTAATTTATTTAATTAATTTAATGATAGTGTAGTGTTAGGTGTAATTGTAATTTAGCTTAGGATTTATTTTACAGGTAAATTTGTACGTATTTTAACTAGGAAGTTATTAAATAGTTAATAACTATTGTACCTAGTTAAAATAAATACAAAGTTGCCTGTAAAATAAAAATAAATCCTAAGCTAGCTACAATGTAACTATTAGTTATATTGTAGCTAGTTTAGGGTTTATTTTATCGGTAAGTATTTAGTTTCAAATAGAATTAATTTATTTAACAGTAGTAAATTTATTTCCTTTTATTTAAATTATATTTAAGTTAGGGGGTGTTAGGGTTAGGGTTAGACTTAGGTTTAGGGGTTAATAAATTTAATATAGTAGCGGCGACGTTGGGGGCGGCAGATTAGGGGTTAATAAATGTATAGTTAGGTGTTGGCAATGTTAGGGACAGCAGATTAGGGGTTAATAAAATGTAACTAGTGTTTGCGAGGCAGGAGTGCAGCGGTTTAGGGGTTAATACATTTATTAAAGTGGAGGCGATGTCCGGTCGGCAGATTAGGGGTTAAACATTTTAGTTAAGTGTTTCCGATGTGGGGGGGGGGCTTGGTTTAGGGGTTAATAGGTAGTGTATGGGTGTTAGCGTACTTTTTATCACTTTAGTTAAGAGCTTTATGTTCTGGCGTTAGCCCATAAAACTCTTAACTACTGACTTTTAAATGCGGTAGGAGTCTTGCCAGGAGAGGGTCTACCACTCACTTTTTCAGGTGATCGTAATACCGGCGTTAGGCAAATCCCATTAAAAAGATAGGATACGCAATTGACGTAAGGGGATTTGCGGTATGCTAAAATCGTGGAAAAAAAGTGAGCGGTAGACCCTCTCCTGCCTGACTCGTAATACCAGCGGGCGTTAAAAAACAGCTAACGCAAGACTCGTAATCTAGCCGCAAGTGTTTAGAATTTCTCACTGTAGCCCCTGCCCTTAATGTGATAAGTGGATACATTTCTGAAACTTAAGTTACATCATGCCTGTTCTGAGCATGAGCAAATCTGACTCCCTGTTTAGCTAGCCTATTCACTTAATTCTAAACTTTTAGTTTTATGACATCACTCTATATATGCTTCCAGTAGAGACCACAGCCTCCTTGTAAGACTGAAACATTAAGCATTGGACACTGCAGAAACAAAGTTTAAAAAATAAATAAAAGGTAAAATCCATTTAAATGGATAAATAATACATATTGCTTAGTGCTTCTTTATTTTTTACAACAATGAAACAGACTGTTTAATGTTCCTTTTAATGGGACATGAAATCCAAGATTAATGTTTTGTGATTCAGACAGAGCATACAATTTTAAGCAAGTTTCCAATTAACTTTTTACTATTATCAAATTTGCTTTTTTCTCATGATATTCTTTGTTAGAGATTCCTACGGCTAGATTTAGAGTTTTGTCGGTAAGGACCCGCGTAGCTAACGCCGGCTTTTTTCTGGCCGCACCATAAAAATAACTCTGGTATTGAGAGTCCACATAAAGGCTGCGTTAGGCTCCAAAAAAGGAGCGTAGAGCATTTTTAACGCAGCTTCAACTCTCGATACCAGAGTTGCTTACGCAAGCGGCCAGCCTCAAAAACGTGCTCGTGCACGATTCCCCCATAGAAAACAATGGGGCTGTTTGAGCTGAAAAAAAACCTAACACCTGCAAAAAAGCCGCGTTCAGCTCCTAACACAGCCCCATTGTTTCCTATGCGGAAACACTTCCTACGTCTGCACCTAACACTCTAACATGTACCCCGAGTCTAAACACCCCTAACCTTACACTTATTATCCCCTAATCTGCCGCCCCCGCTATTGCTGACCCCTGCATATTATTATTAACCCCTAATCTGCCGCTCCGTAAACCGCCGCTACTTACATTATCCCTATGTACCCCTAATCTGCTGCCCTAACATCGCCGACCCCTATATTATATTTATTAACCCCTAATCTGCCCCCCACAACGTCGCCTCCACCTGCCTACACTTATTAACCCCTAATCTGCCGAGCGGACCTGAGCGCTACTATAATAAAGTTATTAACCCCTAATCCGCCTCACTAACCCTATAATAAATAGTATTAACCCATAATCTGCCCTCCCTAACATCGCCGACACCTAACTTCAATTATTAACCCCTAATCTGCCGACCGGAGCTCACCGCTATTCTAATAAAGGTATTAACCCCTAAAGCTAAGTCTAACCCTAACACTAACACCCCCCTAAATTAAATATAATTTTAATCTAACGAAATTAATTAACTCTTATTAAATAAATGATTCCTATTTAAAGCTAAATACTTACCTGTAAAATAAATCCTAATATAGCTACAATATAAATTATAATTACATTGTAGCTATTTTAGGATTAATATTTATTTTACAGGCAACTTTGTAATTATTTTAACCATGTACAATAGCTATTAAATAGTTAAGAACTATTTAATAGTTACCTAGTTAAAATAATTACAACATTACCTGTAAAATAAATCCTAACCTAAGTTACAATTAAACCTAACACTATACTATCATTAAATTAATTAAATAAAATACCTACAATTACCTACAATTAAACCTAACACTAGACTATCAATAAATTAATTAAATAAAATACCTACAATTACCTACAATTAAACCTAACACTACACTATCAATAAATTAATTAAATACAATATCTACAAATAACTACAATGAAATAAACTAACTAAAGTACAAAAAATAAAAAAGAACTAAGTTCCAAAAAATAAAAAAATATCTACAAACATAAGAAAAATATTACAACAATTTTAAACTAATTACACCTACTCTAAGCCCCCTAATAAAACAACAAAGCCCCCCAAAATAAAAAATGCCCTACCCTATTCTAAATTACTAAAGTTAAAAGCTCTTTTACCTTACCAGCCCTGAACAGGGCCCTTTGCGGGGCATGCCCCAAGAAGTTCAGCTCTTTTGCCTGTAAAAAAAACATACAATACCCCCCCAACATTACAACCCACCACCCACATACCCCTAATCTAACCCAAACCCCCCTTAAATAAACCTAACACTAAGCCCCTGAAGATCTTCCTACCTTATCTTCACCATACCAGGTTCACCGATCCGTCCTAAAGAGCTCCTCCGATGTCCTGATCCAAGCCCAAGCGGGGGGCTGAAGATGTCCATGATCCGGTAGAAGTCTTCATCCAAGCGGGGCAGAAGAGGTCTTCCATCCAATTGAAGTCTTCATCCAAGCGGGGCAGAAGAGGTCTTCCATCCGATTGAAGTCTTCATCCAGGCGGCATCTTCTATCGACATCCATCTGGAGCGGAGCGGCAGCATTCTGAAGACCTCCGACGCGGAACATCCATCCTGGCCGACGACTGAACGACGAATGACGGTTCCTTTAAATGACGTCATCCAAGATGGCGTCCCTCGAATTCCGATTGGCTGATAGGATTCTATCAGCCAATCGGAATTAAGGTAGGAATATTCTGATTGGCTGATGGAATCAGCCAATCAGATTGAGCTTGCATTCTATTGGCTGTTACGATCAGCCAATAGAATGTGAGCTCAATCTGATTGGCTGATTGGATCAGCCAATCGGATTGAACTTGATTCTCATTGGCTGATTCCATCAGCCAATCAGAATATTCCTACCTTAATTCCGATTGGCTGATAGAATCCTATCAGCCAATCGGAATTCGAGGGACGCCATCTTGGATGACGTCATTTAAAGGAACCGTCATTCGTCGTTCAGTCGTCGGCCAGGATGGATGTTTCGCGTCGGAGGTCTTCAGGATGCTGCCGCTCCGCTCCAGGTGGATGTCGATAGAAGATGCCGCCTGGATGAAGACTTCAATCGGATGGAAGACCTCTTCTGCCCCGCTTGGATGAAGACTTCAATCGGATGGAAGACCTCTTCTGCCCCGCTTGGATAAAGACTTCTACCGGATCATGGACATCTTCAGCCCCCTGCTTGGGCTTGGATCAGGACATCGGAGGAGCTCTTCAGGACGGATCGGTGAACCTGGTATGGTGAAGATAAGGTAGGAAGATCTTCAGGGGCTTAGTGTTAGGTTTATTTAAGGGGGGTTTGGGTTAGATTAGGGGTATGTGGGTGGTGGGTTGTAATGTTGGGGGGGGGTATTGTATGTTTTTTTTACAGGCAAAAGAGCTGAACTTCTTGGGGCATGCCCCGCAAAGGGCCCTGTTCAGGGCTGGTAAGGTAAAAGAGCTTTTAACTTTAGTAATTTAGAATAGGGTAGGGTATTTTTTATTTTGGGGGGCTTTGTTGTTTTATTAGGGGGCTTAGAGTAGGTGTAATTAGTTTAAAATTGTTGTAATATTTTTCTTATGTTTGTAGATATTTTTTTATTTTTTGTAACTTAGTTCTTTTTTATTTTTTGTATTTTAGTTAGTTTATTTCATTGTAGTTATTTGTAGATATTGTATTTAATTAATTTATTGATAGTGTAGTGTTAGGTTTAATTGTAGGTAATTGTAGGTATTTTATTTAATTAATTTATTGATAGTCTAGTGTTAGGTTTAATTGTAGGTAATTGTAGGTATTTTATTTAATTAATTTAATGATAGTATAGTGTTAGGTTTAATTGTAACTTAGGTTAGGATTTATTTTACAGGTAATGTTGTAATTATTTTAACTAGGTAACTATTAAATAGTTCTTAACTATTTAATAGCTATTGTACCTGGTTAAAATAATTACAAAGTTGCCTGTAAAATAAATATTAATCCTAAAATAGCTACAATGTAATTATAATTTATATTGTAGCTATATTAGGATTTATTTTACAGGTAAGTATTTAGCTTTAAATAGGAATAATTTATTTAATAAGAGTTAATTAATTTCGTTAGATTAAAATTATATTTAATTTAGGGGGGTGTTAGTGTTAGGGTTAGACTTAGCTTTAGAGGTTAATACATTTATTAGAATAGCGGTGAGCTCCGGTCGGCAGATTAGGGGTTAATAATTGAAGTTAGGTGTCGACGATGTTAGGGAGGGCAGATTAGGGGTTAATACTATTTATTATAGGGTTAGTGAGGCGGATTAGGGGTTAATAACTTTATTATAGTAGCGGTGCGGTCCGCTCGGCAGATTAGGGGTTAATAAGTGTAGGCAGGTGGAGGCGACATTGAGGGGGGCAGATTAGGGGTTAATAAATATAATATATGGGGTCGGCGGTGTTAGGGGCAGCAGATTAGGGGTACATAAGGATAACATAGGTGGCGGTGCTTTGCGGTCGGCAGATTAGGGGTTAATAAGTGTAGGTAGCTGGCGGCGACGTTGTGGGGGGCAGATTAGGGGTTAATAAATATAATATAGGGGTCGGCGGTGTTAGGGGCAGCAGATTAGGGGTACATAAGGATAACGTAGTTGGCGGTCGGCAGATTAGGGGTTAAAAAAATTTAATCGAGTTGCGGCGATGTGGGGGGACCTCGGTTTAGGGGTACATAGGTAGTTTATGGGTGTTAGTGTACTTTAGAGCACAGTAGTTAAGAGCTTTATAAACCGGCGTTAGCCCAGAAAGCTCTTAACTACTGACTTTTTTCCTGCGGCTGGAGTTTTGTCGTTAGAGTTCTAACGCTCACTTCAGACACGACTCTAAATACCGGAGTTAGAAAGATCCCATTGAAAAGATAGGATACGCAATTGACGTAAGGGGATCTGCGGTATGGAAAAGTCGCGGCTGAAAAGTGAGCGTTAGACCCTTTTTTGAGTGACTCCAAATACCGGAGGTAGCCTAAAACCAGCGTTAGGAGCCTCTAACGCTGGTTTTCACGGCTAACGCCAAACTCCAAATCTACGCCCTAGTTAGGTAGCATGCAAACACTGCTGCCATCTAGTGTTCTTGCAAATGTATAACATTCTTGCAAAACTGCTGTTATATAGTGCTGCAGACTCCTGAGCTAACCTCTCTGGTTTTCCGGGATACAAAAATATTTGTGTTTCATATCACTTTAAAGGCTTCATTTGTATATTGCTCAGAAGACATTGTGCTATGGCTCCCAAGCTATGTGTTTAATCCTTATGCAATGCATTAAGCATAAGGATAACAAGGGGCACCAATGCAAAAGGAACACGCTCTAACAGAATAGAGCATTTTATTTTTTCATCAAAATGTCCTTTAATTATAGTAACTTAGTAACATAGTAGATGAGGTTGAAAAAAGACCGAAGTCCATCGAGTTCAACCTATTATGCATATTAAACAATATTTGTAAAGTGCATGATTTATTAAAAAGTGCAGGAGCTGATTCATGTAAGGAGATAAGATAAACAGACACAAGAAACCTGTCAAGGAGTATGTCCCTAGACTGCAAAACAGTACAATTCTTGTGAACAAAACAATAGATTTGAATGTTTTTAAACCATATAATTTGTATCCATATCTTTTTCAATTTAGTGCTTAACTGTTGATATATATTAGATATACATTAAAAAAATGACTCATGTCCTTTTAATTGAACATTATTCATGAATAGCAACATATTGTGCAAAGAAAAAAATGTTATGTCTGTGTAGGTTTTTACAAACATCACCAATGTAACAAAAATTACTGTAATTACTAATCATCATCATTTAAACTGACTTCATGAAGGATGGAAGCTTGTTATAATGGAGATTAATGTTGCAACAGTATAAAATTAAAGGGCTACTGAAACTCAATTTTTTTATTTCATGATTCAGATAGAGCATGCAATTTTAAGCAACTTTCTAATTTACTCCTATTATCAAATTTTCTTCATTCTCTGGGTATCTTTTATTTGAAAAAGCAGGAATGTAAGCTTACAAGATTTTTTTTCTATCAGATTTTGGTCCTTTGTCAGAATCTGCTACCTCTGACTGCGCATGCTCGGTATTAGTACTGCGGAACCTTTTGGCTCTACAAATACCTGATAATAATAATAATAATTAAGTAATCGCACTCCACATATGTTAAAAGGGACTGTGTGGAATGGGATTATGTAAATCGGCAGCATGCGCACTGAGAGGTAGCAGATTCTGACAAGGAATTTGTCCTGTTGTATTTTGCTGCTGCTAGGAAATGTGCAAATGCACTGTTGAAATTGATTGTGACAAATAAAAAGTCCATATAAGAATTCTATATATATATATTTATATACACAGTAAATATATATATATATATATATATATATATATATATATATATATATATGTGTGTGTGTGTGTGTGTATATATATATATATATTTATATATATATATATATATATATATATATATATATATATATATATATATATATATATATATATATATATATATAATGGGGCAAAAAAGTATTAAGTCAGCCACCAATTGTGGAAGTTCTCCTACTTAAGAAGATGAGAGAGGCCTGTAATTTTCATCATAGGTATACCTCAACTATGAGAGACAAAATGTGGAAACAAATCCAGGCAATCACATTGTCTGATTTGGAAAGAATTTATTTGCATATTATGGTGGAAAATAAGTATTTGGTCACCTACAAACAAGCAAGATTTCTGGCTCTCACAGACCTGTATCTTCTTCTTTAAGAAGCTCATCTGTCCTCCACTCATTACCTGTATTAATGGCACCTGTTTGAACTTGTTATCAGTATAAAAGACACCTGTCCACAACCTCAAACAGTCACCCTCCAAACTCCACTATGGTGAAGACCAAAGAGCTGTCGAAGAACACCAGAAACAAAATTGTAGACCTGCACCAGGCTGGGAAGACTGAATCTGCAATAGGCAAGCAGCTTGGTGTGCAGAAATCAACTGTGGGAGCAATAATTAGAAAATGGAAGGCATACAAGACCACTGATAATCTCCCTCGATCTGGGGCTCCACGCAACATCTCACCCCGTGGGGTCAAAATGATCACAAGACTGGTGAGCAAACATCCCAGAACCACACGGGGGGACCTAGTGAATGACCTGCAGAGAGCTGGGACCAACATAACAAAGGCTACCATTAGTAACACACTACGCCGCAAGGGACTCAGATCCTGCAGTGCCAAACGTGTCCCCCTGCTTAAGCCAGTACATGTCCGGGCCCATCTGAAGTATGCTAGAGAGCATTTGGATGATCCAGAAGCGGATTGAGAGAATGTCATATGGTCATTTGAAACCAAAGTAGAACTGTATGGTAGAAACACAACTCGTCGTGTTTGGAGGAGAGAGAATGCTGAGTTGCAAACTCAGAACACCATACCTACTGTGAAGCATGGGGGTGGCAACATCATGCTTTGGGGCAGTTTCTTTGCAAAGGGAACAGGACGACTGATCCGTGTACATGAAAGAATGAATGGGGCCATGTATTGTGAGCTTTTGAGTGCAAACCTCCTTCCATCAGCAAGGGCATTGAAGATGAAACGTGGTTGGGTCTTTCAGCATGACAATGATCCCAAACACACCGCCCAGGCAATGAAGGAGTGGCTTCGTAAGAAGCATTTTAAGGTCCTGGAGTGGCCTAGCCAGTCTCCAGATCTCAACCCCATAGAAAACCTTTGGAGGGAGTTGAAAGTCCGTGTTGCCCAGCGACAGCCCCAAAACATCACTGCTCTAGAGGAGATCTGCATGCAGGAATGGGCCAATTTACCAGCAAAAGTGTGTGACAAACTTGTGAAGACTTACAGAAAACGTTTGACCTCTGTCATTGCTAACAAAGGATATATAACAAAGTATTGAGATTAACTTTTGATATTGACCAAATACTTATTTTCTACCATAATTGGCAAATAAATTCATTCCAAATCAGACCATGTGATTGTCTGGATTTGTTTCCACATTTTGTCTCTCATAGTTGAGGTATACCTATGATGAAAATTACAGGCCTCTCTCATCTTCTTAAGTGGGAGAACTTGCACAATTGGTGGCTGACTAAATACTTTTTTGCCCCACTATATATATATATATATGGACTTTTTATTTGTTTTACAGTATCATCACAATCAATTTTAAAAGCGCATGTGCGCATTTCCTAACCGCAGCAAGATCCTTGTCAGAATCTGCTATCTGCATGTTGCTGATTTACATAATCATATTCTACACATTTCTTTTTAACATATGTGGAGTGCGATTACGTAATACAGAGCATACACAGTAGGAAGTAGCAGATTCTGACAAGGTAGCAAATTCCGATAGAACATCGTGTGCCCATCTTTGGTTCAGCACCTAGGTAGTGCTTGCTGATTGATGGCTAAATGACTAAACATATTTAGAGATTTCTCTCTTCCATGAAGCCTCTGGCATCCATAGTAAATCTCTCTGTGTTCGCTTAAAGGGACATTGTACACTAGACTTTTCTTTGCATTTTGTAGATGATTTATTTAAATAGCCCATCTGTTTTGCTTATTTTTTTATTTTGCTTATTTGATTTTCAGACTCCTTACCAATTCCCAAAGTGTCAGATATATACTGATGACTACAGATTCCTTCTTGCTCCTGTTTATGTTTTCTGTCTTTTCATATGCAAGGAAGGGAGAGGGGGGAGTGTCTGCTGTTCTTTCTTTTCCAGCTCCTTTCAATGGGTGTCCCAGCCTAACCTTCTCAACGGGGCTAAACTAGGAGATTCTAAGTAAGTTTTTAAAAGTTTTTATTCTGGATTTTTTCATCAGCATCTATGCATATTCTTCTTTATAGTGGTTTCTATTACATGCATTTATATAAAAATAGGTGTATACTGTCCCTTTAAGCAGGAAACTGCCTGACACTTGACCTGTCCTCACAGATTGGACATGAGAGTCTCTGAATCTATCTTTACTCGAAGCAGAACATATTTGATTTGTTTTAAATTTGTAGCAAAAACATAAAATGCCTAATATTTTTTTTTTTACTTATCTTTAAAATAAAATCACATAAAACTTACTATCCCTTTTCCCCAACATTGATTTCATTTCTGAATATGTATGAGTTGGAAATGATGAATAAGACTCGCAATGGCAGAAGCGCATTTGAACTTTTAGATTTATTTCAGGAGAATTCTCCTGAATATCACAGCCAAAGTTATTGGGGTGGTAAATTAAAAAGCCAGCTTTCAAAATAAAAAAATAAACAATCTGACAGTGTTTAATGTCCTTTCTAAAAATCAAGTGAAAATAGTAGATACCAAATATGGCCATATACGCTAACAAGAAATCCAGCATACATTGCATTGCTTAATATTTCAATTGATTAGGTCTGGCAACCTAAAGCAGAACAGTATTAAAGGGACATTACACTCACCATATAAAAGTGAAATATATTAGTAATATATAATTTGTTACTAAGGATATACAATATACAGAAAAAAATCATTGAGGTTTTTCTCATTTTCAAGTATGTCCGGGATATGCCAGCTATACATTATACATTGTACAAAAAGTTACATTTTTACATAGCTATACACAGACACAAGGTACCTATTTTTATAATTTATTATCTTTACAGGATTTATTTGTTTGTAAAGATAGAGAGACATTTATTTTCAAGAATCTCAGGTTGTGGGAGGATTTGGTGCTTTCTGGAAAATTATTCCACAGTTGAGGGGTTCTGAATGAAAAAATTAACCGACCAGCTTCCTTGTAACGGGAATGGAGTGTAGAGTGGAAGAAAAGGCCTTAAAGGGACAGTCAACACCAGAATTTTTGTTGTTTTAAAATATAGATAATCCCTATTCCCCAGTTTTGCATAACCAACACAGGTATAATAATACACATTTTACCTCTGTAATTACATTGTATCTAAGCCTCTGCAGACTTCCCCCTTATTTCAGTTCTTTTGACAGACTTGCATTTTAGTCAATCAGTGCTCACTCCATGGTAAATTCACGTGCATGAGCTCAATGTTATCTATATTAAACACATAAACTAACGCCCTCTAGTGGTGAAAAACTGTCAAAATGCATTTAGATTAGAGGTGGCCTTCAAGGTCTAAGAAATTAGCATATGAACCTCCTAGGTTTAGCTTTCAACTAACAATACCAAAAGAACAAAGCAAAATTGATGATAAAAGTAAATTGGAGAGTTGTTTAAAATGACATGCCCTATTTGAATCATGAAAGTTTTTTTTGGACTTGACTGTCCCATTAAGTTATTGGTTGGAGTGGGGAGCAGGGATGAGCATACTGCTCAGAAAAGTGGTTATAGACAAGGCAAGAGAGCTGATGAAAGCGTCAAGAGTCAAGCGATAGCCATTTTAGTTCTTTTTACATAGCAGAATGATGAGTTTTGTAATCGCATTGCAGAACAAATTAGCATAACAAGTTATAGAGAGTTGTAAGTTTACTAAAGATGGATTTGAGGCGCAGACGCATACACAACATCCCTGTAATCGATTGCTGGGATAAGCATTTGTTGTACAAATGTTTCCTAACCTCAAGATTTAGACAGGATTCATTTCTAAAAAGGGCTCTTATTTTAGGGTACAGTTCGGCCAATAGTTTGTCAATATGAGGTCCAAACAACAGGATAGGATTAAGCCATACACCAATATATTTATAGGAGTTGACAGGGGCCAGCCTACAGTTTGACAATGTAATTATATTAGCTGCCGATTATGAAATGTATGAGACATTTATAATTTAGTTTTAGTTTTGTATATGTAACAGATGGTTTTGCTCAATAAAGCCACAACCCATTTAAATAGGCTTAGCTTGCTGGGGTAGCAGACTTCCTTATCTTCCTCTTTGAACACAACGGTATTCATATCTTATCTCTTTCCATACACACAAATGCCAATAATTAGAGAAATTGAAAATTAAAATTTTAGTACCTTTTTCTCCCACCCTGCACTGGGAGGATGATTACAGCTGCTGGATCTTGTTTACATAGTTTTCTATAGAGAATACAGCAGCATATATACTTTCAGAATTCAACAGGTTATATCAGCTATTTCAGATGACACAATTAAGTTAAAGGAGCTGTATATATATATATATATATATATATATATATATATATATATATATATATATATATATATATATATATATAAATTTCAAGAGCTGCAATGCACTACTTTCTAGCTGAGCACAACTGGTAAGCCAATGCTAAGAGGTGTATGTGTGTAATCACCAATCATCAGCTAGCTACCAGTAGTGAATTGATACTTATGAACCTACCTAGGTATGCTTTCAACACAGAATGCCAATAGAACAAAGAAAAGTTGATAATGGAACACTTTGAAAAGTCTTTTAAAATTGCATAGTTTAATTGAACCACAGGAGCTTAATTTGGACTTTCACAACCCCTTAATATGGAATATATGTGTATAAAACTGTTTATTATATTCTGCGATACTTCATTCGCCAGCACTTCTCTTGCATAAAATTTAAAGGTTTGCCATTCTTTGGTAGTTATAATCATCATTACCAAATACAAATTTTAAAACTCGTCAACAAATTTTACAATTTTTAGCATGTCATATTGTGAATTGTTAATAAAGTGCACGCTGAAACTTTTTATTTTGCAACATTATTTATTTATTCATGTCTTGCAAAATTATTCCTGTTTCCTTCTGCCAGTTGATATTCCCAGATTTGCTAGCAGGTGTACCATGAAAACTTTATGAACCTAAAACATTAAATCTCTTAGTACGATAAGTTCTGCTGAATTACGCAAATTTTGTTTTATGTTATGTTTGGTATTATAGATAAATCAACAGGAAGCTAGTTGTAGTGTGTTCTGCTCTTAAAACTACATGTCTTGGTGTATAGACTTAGTGCTCACAAAGTACAAGCAGAGATTCCCTTCTTTAGCATCTATTAAAATGATTTAAAATGGACATAAAACCCCAAACCTTTCTTTCATGATTAGGATAGAGTATACATTTCAAACAACTTTCCAATTTATTTCTAGCATACATTTTGCTTAATTCTCTTGGTATCCTTTATTAAAGAAACAGCAATGCACTACTAGGAGCTAGCTAAGGATATTATACAGCCACCACTCATTAACTAGCTCCAAACTCCAGAGCATACCTAGGTATGCCTTTAAACAAAGGATACCCCGGAGTACTAAGCTACATAGATAACAGAAAGTTGTCAGAATTGCATGTTCTGTCTGACTCATGAAAGATACATTTTGGGTTTCATGTCCCTTTAAAAAAAAAAAATATGTCAAAATTAAACTTTCTTGGTTAGACAAAGCAATACAATGAAAAAACAAATAATCAGAAAACGTCAGTGTAAGGATTTATTTACAGTAAGAACAATAATTATATAAAATTCTCTACCTAATGAGACTGTTTTAGTAAATTCAGTATATTTGTATTTGTTATTTTCATTATGTAAAGTAGGATATACAGGAATATAACAGTTTGTATTGATAATATAGCAGTTTGTCAATCCAAGTAGAAATATGATTACCACTTTGTTTTTTCGCTTTAAGGCACAATTGGAAATCGCTTAAGAAACCCAATTTTCTTTCATGTAATTAGCAAGAGTCCATGAGCTAGTGACGTATGGGATATACATTCCTACCAGGAGGGGCAAAGTTTCCCAAACCTCAAAATGCCTATAAATACACCCCTCACCACACCCACAATTCAGTTTTACAAACTTTGCCTCCTATGGAGGTGGTGAAGTAAGTTTGTGCTAGATTCTACGTTGATATGCGCTCCGCAGCAAGTTGGAGCCCGGTTTTCCTCTCAGCGTGCAGTGAATGTCAGAGGGATGTGAGGAGAGTATTGCCTATTTGAATGCAGTGATCTCCTTCTACGGGGTCTATTTCATAGGTTCTCTGTTATCGGTCGTAGAGATTCATCTCTTACCTCCCTTTTCAGATCGACGATATACTCTTATTTATATACCATTACCTCTGCTGATTCTCGTTTCAGTACTGGTTTGGCTTTCTACAAACATGTAGATGAGTGTCCTGGGGTAAGTAAATCTTATTTTCTGTGACACTCTAAGCTATGGTTGGGCACTTTGTTTATAAAGTTCTAAATATATGTATTCAAACATTTATTTGCCTTGACTCAGAATGTTCAACATTCCTTATTTTCAGACAGTCAGTTTCATATTTGGGATAATGCATTTGAATTAATCATTTTTTCTTACCTTCAAAAATTTGACTCTTTTTTCCCTGTGGGCTGTTAGGCTCGCGGGGGCTGAAAATGCTTCATTTTATTGCGTCATTCTTGGCGCAGACTTTTTTGGCGCAAAAAATCTTTTCCGTTTCCGGCGTCATACGTGTCGCCGGAAGTTGCGTCATTTTTTGACGTTATTTTGCGCCAAAAATGTCGGAGTTCCGGAAGTGGCGTCATTTTTGGCGCCAAAAGCATTTAGGCGCCAAATAATGTGGGCGTCTTATTTGGCGCTAAAAAAATATGGGCGTCGCTTTTGTCTCCACATTATTTAAGTCTCATTTTTTATTGCTTCTGGTTGCTAGAAGCTTGTTCTTTGGCATTTTTTCCCATTCCTGAAACTGTCATTTAAGGAATTTGATCAATTTTGCTTTATATGTTGTTTTTTCTCTTACATATTGCAAGATGTCTCACGTTGCATCTGAGTCAGAAGATACTTCAGGAAAAATCGCTGTCTAGTGCTGGACCTACCAAAGCTAAGTGTATCTGCTGTAAACTTTTGGTAGCTATTCCTCCAGCTGTTGTTTGTATTAATTGTCATGACAAACTTGTTAATGCAGATAATATTTCCTTTAGTAAAGTACCATTGTCTGTTGCAGTTCCTTCAACATCTAAGGTGCAGAATGTTCCTGATAACATAAGAGATTTTGTTTCTGAATCCATCAAGAAGGCTATGTCTGTTATTTCTCCTTCTAGTAAACATAAAAAATCTTTTAAAACTTCTCTCCCTACAGATGAATTTTTAAATGAACATCATCATTCTGATTCTGATGATTCTTCTGGTTCAGAGGATTCTGTCTCAGAGATTGATGCTGATAAATCTTCATATTTATTTAAAATGGAATTTATTCGTTCTTTACTTAAAGAAGTACTAATTGCTTTAGAAATAGAGGATTCTGGTCCTCTTGATACTAATTCTAAACGTTTAGATAAGGTATTTAAATCTCCTGTGGTTATTCCAGAAGTTTTTCCTGTTCCTAATGCTATTTCTGAAGTAATTTCCAAAGAATGGGATAAATTGGGTAATTCATTTACTCCTTCTAAACGTTTTAAGCAATTATATCCTGTGCCGTCTGACAGATTAGAATTTTGGGACAAAATCCCTAGAGTTGATGGGGCTATTTCTACCCTTGCTAAACGTACTACTATTCCTACGTCAGATGGTACTTCGTTTAAGGATCCTTTAGATAGGAAAATTGAATCCTTTCTAAGAAAAGCTTATCTGTGTTCAGGTAATCTTCTTAGACCTGCTATATCATTGGCTGATGTTGCTGCAGCTTCAACTTTTTGGTTGGAAACTTTAGCGCAACAAGTAACAGATCATGATTCTCATAATATTATTATTCTTCTTCAGCATGCTAATAATTTTATCTGTGATGCCATTTTTTATATTATTAGAGTTGATGTCAGGTTTATGTCTCTAGCTATTTTAGCTAGAAGAGCTTTATGGCTTAAGACTTGGAATGCTGATATGGCTTCTAAATCAACTCTACTTTCCATTTCTTTCCAGGGTAACAAATTATTTGGTTCTCAGTTGGATTCTATTATCTCAACTGTTACTGGTGGGAAAGGAACTTTTTTACCACAGGATAAAAAATCTAAGGGTAAAAACAGGGCTAATAATCGTTTTCGTTCCTTTCGTTTCAACAAAGAACAAAAGCCTGATCCTTCATCCTCAGGAGCAGTTTCAGTTTGGAAACCATCTCCAGTCTGGAATAAATACAAGCCTTCTAGAAAGGCAAAGCCTGCTTCTAAGTCCACATGAAGGTGTGGCCCTCATTCCAGCTCAGCTGGTAGGGGGCAGGTTACGTTTTTTCAAAGAAATTTGGTTCAATTCTGTTCACAATCTTTGGATTCAGAACATTGTTTCAGAAGGGTACAGAATTGGTTTCAAGATGAGACCTCCTGCAAAGAGATTTTTTCTTTCCCGTGTCCCAGTAAATCCAGTGAAAGCTCAAGCATTTCTGAATTGTGTTTCAGATCTAGAGTTGGCTGGAGTAATTATGCCAGTTCCAGTTCCGGAACAGGGGATGGGGTTTTATTCAAATCTCTTCATTGTACCAAAGAAGGAGAATTCCTTCAGACCAGTTCTGGATCTAAAAATATTGAATCGTTATGTAAGGATACCTACGTTCAAAATGGTAACTGTAATGACTATCTTGCCTTTTGTTCAGCAAGGGCATTATATGTCCACAATAGATTTACAGGATGCATATCTGCATATTCCGATTCATCCAGATCATTATCAGTTCCTGAGATTCTCTTTTCTGGACAAGCATTACCAGTTTGTGGCTCTGCCGTTTGGCCTAGCTACAGCTCCAAGAATTTTTACAAAGGTTCTCGGTGCCCTTCTGTCTGTAATCAGAGAACAGGGTATTGTGGTATTTCCTTATTTGGACGATATCTTGGTACTTGCTCAGTCTTTACATTTAGCAGAATCTCATACGAATCGACTTGTGTTGTTTCTTCAAGATCATGGTTGGAGGATCAATTTACCAAAAAGTTCATTGATTCCTCAGACAAGGGTGACCTTTCTGGGTTTCCAGATAGATTCAGTGTCCATGACTCTGTCTTTAACAGACAAGAGACGTCTAAAATTGATTTCAGCTTGTCAAAACCTTCAGTCACAATCATTCCCTTCGGTAGCCTTATGCATGGAAATTCTAGGTCTTATGACTGCTGCATCGGACGCGATCCCCTTTGCTCGTTTTCACATGCGACCTCTTCAGCTCTGTATGCTGAATCAATGGTGCAAGGATTACACAAAGATATCTCAAATAATATCTTTAAAACCGATTGTACGACACTCTCTAACGTGGTGGACAGATCACCATCGTTTAATTCAGGGGGCTTCTTTTGTGCTTCCGACCTGGACTGTAATTTCAACAGATGCAAGTCTCACGGGTTGGGGAGCTGTGTGGGGATCTCTGACGGCACAAGGAGTTTGGGAATCTCAGGAGGTGAGATTACCGATCAATATTTTGGAACTCCGTGCAATTTTCAGAGCTCTTCAGTTTTGGCCTCTTCTGAAGAGAGAATCGTTCATTTGTTTTCAGACAGACAATGTCACAACTGTGGCATACATCAATCATCAAGGAGGGACTCACAGTCATCTGGCTATGAAAGAAGTATCTCGAATTCTGGTTTGGGCGGAATCCAGCTCCTGTCTAATCTCTGCGGTTCATATCCCAGGTATAGACAATTGGGAAGCGGATTATCTCAGTCGCCAAACGTTGCATCCGGGCGAATGGTCTCTTCACCCAGAGGTATTTCTTCAGATTGTTCAAATGTGGGAACTTCCAGAAATAGATCTGATGGCGTCTCATCTAAACAAGAAACTTCCCAGGTATCTGTCCAGATCCCGGGATCCTCAGGCGGAGGCAGTGGATGCATTATCACTTCCTTGGAAGTATCATCCTGCCTATATCTTTCCGCCTCTAGTTCTTCTTCCAAGAGTAATCTCCAAGATTCTGAAGGAATGCTCGTTTGTTCTGCTGGTAGCTCCGGCATGGCCTCACAGGTTTTGGTATGCGGATCTGGTCCGGATGGCCTCTTGCCAACCGTGGACTCTTCCGTTAAGACCAGACCTTCTGTCACAAGGTCCTTTTTTCCATCAGGATCTGAAATCCTTAAATTTAAAGGTATGGAGATTGAACGCTTGATTCTTGGTCAAAGAGGTTTCTCTGACTCTGTGATTAATACTATGTTACAGGCGCGTAAATCTGTATCTAGAGAGATATATTATAGAGTCTGGAAGACTTATATTTCTTGGTGTCTTTCTCATCATTTTTCTTGGCATTCTTTTAGAATACCGAGAATTTTACAGTTTCTTCAGGATGGTTTAGATAAGGGTTTGTCCGCAAGTTCCTTGAAAGGTCAAATCTCTGCTCTTTCTGTTCTTTTTCACAGAAAGATTGCTATTCTTCCTGATATTCATTGTTTTGTACAAGCTTTGGTTCGTATAAAACCTGTCATTAAGTCAATTTCTCCTCCTTGGAGTTTGAATTTGGTTCTGGGGGCTCTTCAAGCTCCTCCGTTTGAACCTATGCATTCATTGGACATTAAATTACTTTCTTGGAAAGTTTTGTTCCTTTTGGCAATCTCTTCTGCCAGAAGAGTTTCTGAATTATCTGCTCTTTCTTGTGAGTCTCCTTTTCTGATTTTTCATCAGGATAAGGCGGTGTTGCGAACTTCTTTTGATTTTTTACCTAAAGTTGTGAATTCCAACAACATTAGTAGAGAAATTGTGGTTCCTTCATTATGTCCTAATCCTAAGAATTCTAAGGAGAAATCGTTGCATTCTTTGGATGTTGTTAGAGCTTTGAAATATTATGTTGAAGCTACTAAGTCTTTCCGTAAGACTTCTAGTCTATTTGTTATCTTTTCCGGTTCTAGAAAAGGCCGGAAAGCTTCTGCCATTTCTTTAGCATCTTGGTTGAAATCTTTAATTCATCTTGCCTATGTTGAGTCGGGTAAAACTCCGCCTCAGAGGATTACAGCTCATTCTACTAGGTCAGTTTCTACTTCCTGGGCGTTTAGGAATGAAGCTTCGATTGATCAGATTTGCAAAGCAGCAACTTGGTCCTCTTTGCATACTTTTACTAAATTCTACCATTTTGATGTATTTTCTTCTTCTGAAGCAGTTTTTGGTAGAAAAGTACTTCAGGCAGCGGTTTCAGTTTGAATCTTCTGCTTATGTTTTTCATTAAACTTTATTTTGGGTGTGGATTATTTTCAGCAGGAATTGGCTGTCTTTATTTTATCCCTCCCTCTCTAGTGACTCTTGTGTGGAAAGATCCACATCTTGGGTAATCATTATCCCATACGTCACTAGCTCATGGACTCTTGCTAATTACATGAAAGAAAACATAATTTATGTAAGAACTTACCTGATAAATTCATTTCTTTCATATTAGCAAGAGTCCATGAGGCCCGCCCTTTTTTTTGTGGTGGTTATGATTTTTGTATAAAGCACAATTATTCCAATTCCTTATTTTATATGCTTTTGCACTTTTTTATCACCCCACTTCTTGGCTATTCGTTAAACTGAATTGTGGGTGTGGTGAGGGGTGTATTTATAGGCATTTTGAGGTTTGGGAAACTTTGCCCCTCCTGGTAGGAATGTATATCCCATACGTCACTAGCTCATGGACTCTTGCTAATATGAAAGAAATGAATTTATCAGGTAAGTTCTTACATAAATTATGTTTTTTTTCTTTCATGATTTAGATATCGCATGCAATTTTAAGCAACTTTCTAATATTCTGGTATTATCAATTTTTCTTAGGTGCCGGCCCATTTTTTGTTCAACACCTGGGTAGTGCTTGCTGATTGCTATCTAAATGTAGCCACCAATCAGCAAGTGCTACCCAGGGTGCTGAACAAAAAATGGGATGGCTCCTAAGCTTACATTCCTGCCTTTTTAAATAAACATACCAAGAGATCAAAAAAAACATTATATTAGGAGTAAATTACATTCTCTATCTGAATCATGAAAGAAAACATTTAGGTTTCCAGCAGTAAAGTAAATATGGCCCCAGATAAATAAAAATAGCACACTCTACATTCTACACTATCTATGATCTCCTCTAATGCTGTCTATTAGCAGAACTTTGTCTATAACTGCAATACTACCTATTAGCACAGTCTCTGTATACAGACCCAGTACTTTTATATTAGCACAATCTCTGCATATAACCCCATGACTCTATAGTGGCATAGCCTCGCCCTCTGTACATAATATCAGTGCTGTTTATTAGCATAGCTTCTGTATATGATCTCAGCAGGGGCGGAACAACATTGATGCAGCAGGTGCAGTGGCACCAGGGCCCAAGAGCTGGATAGGGCCCATAAAAGCCAGTCTATACATAAGCATATGCAGAATGTGTACAATTCTAGTGCAGGAAGCCTTTTATTAGTGCAAGTTGCAGGTCCATCTATCTATCTATTCTCAAAATCATTTTATCGAGTAGAATATATTTTATTACTTTTGCTTTTTATTGAGTTAACTTTGGGGGCCACAAAAAAAAATCTTGCACCAGGGCGCACTGTTGAGTAGGTCCGCTACTGGATCTCAGTGCTGCTTATTAGCATAGCTTATCTATATATCCCCAATACTCTATATTAGCATAGTTCCTCTATATAATGACAGTACTGTCTATTAGCATAGCCTCTGTATATAACTTCAATAATCTATTAACAGAGATTATCTATTTAATTTGGGTACTGTCAATCAACACAGTTCTTGTATATAGTCTCAGTACTGTCTATCAACACAGTCCAGTCGTTATCCTATGCAGCTGATTCACTAAATCTCCAGACTCCTCATCTCTACCAGCCTCTCCAGTAACTATGTTATCCTATGCAGCTGATTCACTAAAGCTCCTCCAGACTCCTCAGCTCTACCAGCCTCTCCA
The DNA here is from genome assembly GCF_027579735.1 of Bombina bombina. Classification (NCBI taxonomy): domain Eukaryota; kingdom Metazoa; phylum Chordata; class Amphibia; order Anura; family Bombinatoridae; genus Bombina; species Bombina bombina. Next base: position 183,103,446 of record NC_069507.1, read on the forward strand.
GTAACTATGTTATCCTATGCATCTGATTCACTAAAGCTCCTCCAGACTCCTCAGCTCTACCAGCCTCTCCAGTAACTATGTTATCCTATGCAGCTGATTCACTAAAGCTCCTCCAGACTCCTCAGCTCTACCAGCCTCTCCAGTAACTATGTTATCCTATGCATCTGATTCACTAAAGCTCCTCCAGACTCCTCAGTTCTACCAGCCTCTCCAGTAACTATGTTATCCTATGCATCTGATTCACTAAAGCTCCTCCAGACTCCTCAGCTCTACCAGCCTCTCCAGTAACTATGTTATCCTATACTGATGATTCACTAAAGCTCCTCCAGACTCCTCAGTATTACCAGCCTCTCCAGTAACTATGTAATCCTATGCATCTGATTCACTAAAGCTCCTCCAGACTCCTCAGCTCTACCAGCCTCTCCAGTAACTATGTTATCCTATACTGATGATTCACTAAAGCTCCTCCAGACTCCTCAGCATTACCAGCCTCTCCAGTAACTATGTTATCCTATACTGATGATTCACTAAAGCTTCTCCAGCCTCCCCACCTCTACAGCACGTCATTTTTGAATTAGAATATCTATTGAAAATGTTGCATTGTATAGTGATGATAATTATTTATATACTAATAAAAAGCACACACTGCCCTCATAAATGATGATTGATATAATATAGCGTTGTGAAAAAAAATATTAATTGTACAAATCCAGCGAATGTGGTTATATTGGTGGATTGCACCTGGTCAGGACGCAGAGGAGGGAAAGCACTTCATGTGTCACAGGAATAATTGCAGAGACCCCTAGCGGTGATAGCCGGTACTGACCAAGGCTGCCAGAGAAATGATAATGTGATGTGTGCGTTACATGTGTATATGTAACAGGCAGCAGCACGTCGCCTGTAGGCACATGCCTATTTTACCTAATTGTAGGCCCTAAGTCTGTGAATCTATACCACTTCTGTCATATGGTGCAACAACACTTGTATTACAACAGGGCCGGTGCTAGGAATTTTGGCTACACAGGCGAAGACACATTTTGCCGCCCACCCCCCAAAAATAATAATAATATATATATTAATATATAACTTGCCATTACTGCTTCTTAAAGGGACATTACAGTCAAAATTTATATGCACATAGATGGTTTATATATTTGCAATATAAATGTATTGGCAAACATGCTTCTAATAAAAGTTATTAGTGTTAGCATTTTTCTCTGCATCTTCATGTGATATTTTCAGTGCACCAGCATTTTAAATACTGCAGCTGCTCAGAGTGCTAGTGGGGCTTATATCATGTCCGCAATTAACAAACAAAGGCCTAGATTTAGAGTTCGGCGGTAGCCGTCAAAACCAGCGTTAGAGGCTCCTAACGCTGGTTTTGGCCGCCCGCTGGTATTTGGAGTCAGTGATTAAAGGGTCTAACGCTCACTTTTCAGCCGCGACTTTTCCATACCGCAGATCCCCCTACGCCATTTGCGTAGCCTATCTTTTCAATGGGATCTTTCTAACGCTGGTATTTAGAGTCGTTTCTGCAGTGAGCGTTAGAGCTCTAACGACAAGATTCCAGCCGCCTGAAAAAAGCAGGAGTTAAGAGCTTTCTGGCTAACGCCGGTTTATAAAGCTCTTAACTACTGTACCCTAAAGTACACTAACACCCATAAACTACCTATGTACCCCTAAACCGAGGTCCCCCCACATCGCCGCCACTCGATTAAAATTTTTAACCCCTAATCTGCCGACCGCCACCTACGTTATACTTATGTACCCCTAATCTGCTGCCCCTAACACCGCCGACCCCTATATTATATTTATTAACCCCTAACTTGCCCCCCACAACGTCGCCGCAAGCTACTTAAAATAATTAACCCATAATCTTCCGACCGCAAATCGCCGCCACCTACGTTATCCCTATGTACCCCTAATCTGCTGCCCCTAACATCGCCGACCCCTATGTTATATTTATTAACCCCTAATCTGCCCCCCACAACGTCGCCGACACCTACCTACACTTATTAACCCCTAATCTGCCGAGCGGACCTGAGCGCTACTATAATAAAGTTATTAACCCCTAATCCGCCTCACTAACCCTATCATAAATAGTATTAACCCCTAATCTGCCCTCCCTAACATCGCCGACACCTACCTTCAATTATTAACCCCTAATCTGCCGACTGGAGCTCACCGCTACTCTAATAAATGTATTAACCCCTAAAGCTAAGTCTAACCCTAACACTAACACCCCCCTAAGTTAAATATAATTTTTATCTAACGAAATAAATTAACTCTTATTAAATAAATGATTCCTATTTAAAGCTAAATACTTACCTGTAAAATAAATCCTAATATAGCTACAATATAAATTACATTTATATTATAGCTATTTTAGGATTAATATTTATTTTACAGGCAACTTTGTAATTATTTTAACCAGGTACAATAGCTATTAAATAGTTAAGAACTATTTAATAGTTACCTAGTTAAAATAATTACAAATTTACCTGTAAAATAAATCCTAACCTAAGATATAATTAAACCTAACACTACCCTATCAATAAAATAATTAAATAAACTACCTACAATTACCTACAATTAACCTAACACTACACTATCAATAAATTAATTAAAAACAATTGCTACAAATAAATACAATTAAATAAACTATCTTAAGTACAAAAAATAAAAAAGAACTAAGTTACAGAAAATAAAAAAATATTTACAAACATAAGAAAAATATTACAACAATTTTAAACTAATTACACCTACTCTAAGCCCCCTAATAAAATAACAAAGCCCCCCAAAATAAAAAATTCCCTACCCTATTCTAAAATACAAAAATTACAAGCTCTTTTACCTTACCAGCCCTGAACAGGGCCCTTTGCGGGGCATGCCCCAAGAATTTCAGCTCTTTTGCCTGTAAAAAAAAACATACAATACCCCCCCCCCAACATTACAACCCACCACCCACATACCCCTAATCTAACCCAAACCCCCTTAAATAAACCTAACACTAATCCCCTGAAGATCTTCCTACCTTGTCTTCACCATCCAGGTATCACCGATCCGTCCTGGCTCCAAGATCTTCATCCAACCCAAGCGGGGGTTGGCGATCCATAATCCGGTGCTCCAAAGTCTTCCTCCTATCCGGCAAGAAGAGGACATCCGGACCGGCAAACATCTTCTCCAAGCGGCATCTTCTATGTTCTTCCATCCGATGACGACCGGCTCCATCTTGAAGACCTCCAGCGCGGATCCATCCTCTTCTTCCGACGACTAGACGACGAATGACGGTTCCTTTAAGGGACGTCATCCAAGATGGCGTCCCTCGAATTCCGATTGGCTGATAGGATTCTATCAGCCAATCGGAATTAAGGTAGGAATTTTCTGATTGGCTGATGGAATCAGCCAATCAGAATCAAGTTCAATCCGATTGGCTGATCCAATCAGCCAATCAGATTGAGCTCGCATTCTATTGGCTGTTCCGATCAGCCAATAGAATGCGAGCTCAATCTGATTGGCTGATTGGATCAGCCAATCGGATTGAACTAGATTCTGATTGGCTGATTCCATCAGCCAATAAGAATATTCCTACCTTAATTCCGATTGGCTGATAGAATCCTATCAGCCAATCGGAATTCGAGGGACGCCATCTTGGATGACGTCCCTTAAAGGAACCGTCATTCGTCGTCTAGTCGTCGGAAGAAGAGGATGGATCCGCGCTGGAGGTCTTCAAGATGGAGCCGGTCGTCATCGGATGGAAGAACATAGAAGATGCCGCTTGGAGAAGATGTTTGCCGGTCCGGATGTCCTCTTCTTGCCGGATAGGAGGAAGACTTTGGAGCACCGGATTATGGATCGCCAACCCCCGCTTGGGTTGGATGAAGATCTTGGAGCCAGGACGGATCGGTGATACCTGGATGGTGAAGACAAGGTAGGAAGATCTTCAGGGGATTAGTGTTAGGTTTATTTAAGGGGGTTTGGGTTAGATTAGGGGTATGTGGGTGGGGGGTATTGTATGTTTTTTTTTACAGGCAAAAGAGCTGAAATTCTTGGGGCATGCCCCGCAAAGGGCCCTGTTCAGGGCTGGTAAGGTAAAAGAGCTTGTAATTTTTGTATTTTAGAATAGGGTAGGGAATTTTTTATTTTGGGGGGCTTTGTTATTTTATTAGGGGGCTTAGAGTAGGTGTAATTAGTTTAAAATTGTTGTAATATTTTTCTTATGTTTGTAAATATTTTTTTATTTTCTGTAACTTAGTTCTTTTTTATTTTTTGTACTTTAGATAGTTTATTTAATTGTATTTATTTGTAGCAATTGTGTTTAATTAATTTATTGATAGTGTAGTGTTAGGTTAATTGTAGGTAATTGTAGGTAGTTTATTTAATTATTTTATTGATAGGGTAGTGTTAGGTTTAATTATATCTTAGGTTAGGATTTATTTTACAGGTAAATTTGTAATTATTTTAACTAGGTAACTATTAAATAGTTCTTAACTATTTAATAGCTATTGTACCTGGTTAAAATAATTACAAAGTTGCCTGTAAAATAAATATTAATCCTAAAATAGCTATAATATAAATGTAATTTATATTGTAGCTATATTAGGATTTATTTTACAGGTAAGTATTTAGCTTTAAATAGGAATCATTTATTTAATAAGAGTTAATTTATTTCGTTAGATAAAAATTATATTTAACTTAGGGGGGTGTTAGTGTTAGGGTTAGACTTAGCTTTAGGGGTTAATACATTTATTAGAATAGCGGTGAGCTCCGGTCGTCAGATTAGGGGTTAATAATTGAAGGTAGGTGTCGGCGATGTTAGGGAGGGCAGATTAGGGGTTAATACTATTTATGATAGGGTTAGTGAGGCGGATTAGGGGTTAATAACTTTATTATAGTAGCGCTCAGGTCCGCTCGGCAGATTAGGGGTTAATAAGTGTAGGTAGGTGTCGGCGACGTTGTGGGGGGCAGATTAGGGGTTAATAAATATAATATAGGGGTCGGCGATGTTAGGGCAGCAGATTAGGGGTACATAGGGATAACGTAGGTGGCGGCGGTTTACGGAGCGGCAGATTAGGGGTTAAAAGTGTAATGCAGGGGTCAGCGATAGCGGGGGCGGCAGATTAGGGGTTAATAAGTGTAAGATTAGGGGTGTTTAGACTCGGGGTACATGTTAGAGTGTTAGGTGCAGACGTAGGAAGTGTTTCCCCATAGGAAACAATGGGGCTGCGTTAGGAGCTGAACGCTGCTTTTTTGCAGGTGTTAGGTTTTTTTTCAGCTCAAACAGCCCCATTGTTTCCTATGGGAGAATCGTGCACGAGCACGTTTTTGAGGCCGGCCGCGTCCGTAAGCAACTCTGGTATCGAGAGTTGCATTTGCGGTAAAAATGCCCTACGCTCCTTTTTTGGAGCCTAACGCAGCATTTGTTTGAACTCTCGATACCAGAGTTAAATTTATGGTGCGGCCAGAAAAAAACCTGCGGAGCGTTAACAGCCCTTTTACCGCCAAACTCCAAATCTAGCCGTGAGTTATTACCAGATGATACTAGCACTTTAGGCTCTCTGAGCAAGTGCTGTGTTTAAAATGCTGGTGCATGGTGCATACTTAAATACACTTTTGAAACAGCTATAGCTTTTGTCAGAAGCATTTTTGCTAATACATCTATATTACAAAAATGCTTCCATTCAAAACTGAAATGCATCCATGTGGATTCCAATTTTGTTCAGAATGTCCCGACAATGTTTTTATTATAATTTTTATAGCGCCACAAAATTCTGTAGCTTTGACAGATATACATGTATGCACACACTCACACATACCTGTACATAAAACACACACTCATACATACATACACAAACACACATACTCATAGATTCATACATACACACCCACACATTCATACATACATACACAAACACGCACACTCATACATACATACACAAACACACATACTCAAACATACATACACAAACACGCACACTCATACATACATACACAAACACACATACTCATAGATTCATACACACACACACACACACACACATTCATTCATACACAAATACACACTTATACAAACTCACACATAAACACACTCATATACACATACATACACACACTCATATATACATGCATAAACAAATACACATTCATACACAAACACACACTCATACAAACTCACACACACAACATAGCTATGTAAACCACTTTCTTTTTAAGTGCCCTGCACGTTTGCACAACTGACAACAGTATCTGCCAAATAGGCACTTTAATATACATATACAAAACCTCTTACCCCTGCACCCAGAAATAATTAACTTTTTTTTTACTAGTACTTTTACTGTACATGATGGGATGTAGCATCTTTTCTCCTTGTTCAGGGCTGATTAACCCCTCTGCTCTTATATTGCAACACATTAATGTTAATGTATTATTGCTTCCACATCCCTTTAAAACTAGATATATATAGAAAGACAGCAAGATAGATACAGATATTAGATAGACAGATATTAGATAAGATAGATAAGATAGATATAAGATAGATAGATGATAGATAGATAGACAGACAGACAGATATATGATAGATAGACAGACAGTTAGATAATAGACAATTAGATAGATTTATAGATAGATAGAGAGATAGATAGAAATTAGATAGATAGACTGACTGACAGAAAGATAGAAAGATATTAGATAGATAGATAGATAGATAGATAGATAGATAGATAATTAGATAGGCAATTAGATAGATAGACCGATAGACAATCAGATAGATAGAAAGAGCACCAGATATATATTAGATAGACAAACAGACAGAAAGTAAAATAATGCATTACAGGGGGGGGGACTGGGGCTAATGGGGGTTACAGGGGGGGGGTTGCTGAGGCTGATTGGCGTTACAAGGGGGGCCCTGGGGCCGATGGGGGTTACTGGGGGATGCTGAGGCTGATGGGGGTTACTGCGGTGGCCCTGGGGCTGATGGGGGATACAGGGGTATACTTAGGCTGATTGGGATTACAGGGGGGCCTGAGGCTTATGGTGGTTACCACAATCAGCACCCCCCTGTAACCACCATCAGTCCCTGGCCCCCATGTAACCACCATCAGTCCCTGGGCCCCCCCTGTAAACCCCATCAGCCCCAGGTCCCCCCCCTGTAAACCCCATCAGCCCTAGGGCCCCCCCTGTAACCTCAATCAGCCTCATCACCCTTCTGCAAACCCCATTAGCCCCAGGGTCCCCCTTGTAACCCCAATCAGTCTCAGCACCCCCTCTGTAACTACTATCAGCCCCCCTGTAACCCCAGCAGCCACAGGGCCCCCTGTAAACCCAATCAGCCTCAGCACCCCCACCCTGTAACCCCAGTCAGCCTCAGTGCCCCCCTCTGTAACCACCATCAGCCCCAGCCCTCCCCCCTGTAACCCCATCAGTCACAGGGCCCTCCTGTAAACCCATCAGCCTCAGCACCCCCTGTAACCCCAATCAGCCTCAGCACCCCACCCTGTAACCCCCATCAGCCCCAGGCCCCCCTGTAACCCTAATCAGCCTCAGCACCCCCACACTGTAAACCCCATTAGCCCCAGGTTCCTCCTTGTAACCCAATCAGCTTCAGCGCCCCCTCTGTTACCCCAATTAGCCTCAGCACCCCCTGTATCCCCAATCAGCCTCATCACCCCACCCTGTAACCCCCATTAGCCCCAGAGTCCCCCTTGTAAACCCAATCAGCCTAAGCGCCCCCTCTACAAACCCCCTTCAGCCCCAGAGTCCCCCTTGTTTCCCCAATCAGCCTCAGCACTCCCTGTAAACCCCATCAGCCACAGGGCACCCCTGTAACCCCAATCAGCCTCAGCACCCCACCCTGTAACCCTCATCAGCCCCAGGCCTCCCTGTAACCCTAATCAGCCTCAGCACCCCCACACTGTAAACCCCATTAGCCCCAGGTTCCTCCTTGTAACCCAATCAGCCTCAGCTCCCCCTCTGTTACCCCCATTAGCCTCAGCACCCCCTGTAACCATAATCAGCCTCATCACCCCCACCCTGTAACCCCGATTAGCCCCAGAGTCCCCATTGTAAACCTAATCAGCCTCAGTGCCCCCTCTGCAAACCCCATCAGCCCCAGGGCCCACCTTGCACCCTGTAACACTCTATATAGCTGTAACTCTGTAGCTGTAATAATACCATTAAACAAGTTGCCTACTGTCGGCGCGATGGTTCAGCTTCTCCCTAGCGCTTTGTCACCACAGTGTTACACTGTCATTGTGTACTTACAACACACTTGAGCATGCACCCTCCGCACCACCCCTCCCCCGCTGCCCTCGGTAATTAAAAAAAAAAATTTTTTTAAAAATTGCTTTCTGCAAATTAGGCACCCTCTGGGCTTTTGCGCCCTGTGCGACTGCACAGGTCGCACACTCCATAGGCCGGCCCTGCTTACAGCTCATGTGTAGGGGACAGTTACCTCTCTAGCTTAACTCCCTGGTGCTGCAGCTACTCTGTTACAAAAAGTCTCTAGTTCCATGCTGCTATACACGTGGGCGTGGTTAGCTGCTCCTCTAATATTAATTTGCCACTGCAGCTGTCAGTCAGCTCAAAGGAGGCCTAGTTTGCTGACATCATGATCCCCTGTAGGCTGCCTGCTTCAGCGATGTGAATAACGCCCCTCCCTCCTGCTGCTTCAGGTTGCTCTGATTGGCTCCACCTCCACACACACAAAGTGTCATTACACTTTTGCTGATCTGTATGCAGTCTGAAATATACTGGCCAGCTGCCTGCTCTAAGATTGTGCCCTCCTGCTGGAGCGCTCTAAGGCAGCTGCCAAGATGGCCTTATGTAAACGTCGGGCCTGTATTCCAAGATGGTGGCTTCCAGTATAAAGATACAAAGCTTCAGAAACCAATACTTGTAAAGGTTTAAAATAAGACAACTACTTTGAAGAAAGCTACAGCTTGTGGAATCATGGCACAAATGGTTGTAAAAGCTTTTCTGGGATCCCTTTTGTTCAGAAATAGCAGACATATATGTATTTTCCATTGCTTTTTTTTAGAAGGCCGCTAATTGCAGCTGCACACCATACTTTTATTATTTCCAGCAGTGAGGGGGTTAATTAGGTAGCTTGTAAGGATAATTTTAGCTTTAGTGTAGAGTTTAGCCTCCCATCTGACACTTCACATCCCCTGATTCCTCTGAAACAGCTCTCTTCCCTCCCCCACCCCCACTGGTCACCCCATCCTAAGTACTGGCAGACAGTCTGCCAGTACCCAGTTTTATTATTTTTTTATTATTAATATTTTCTTATGTGTAGGATTACCCCCTTACCTTCCCACCTCCCTGATCCCTCGAAAAAAGCTCTCTAATGGTCCCCCTTCTAACTTGATCGGCCATCTTAGGTACTGGCAGCTGTCTGCCAGTACCCAGTTTTCCAAAATGTGGCAATTTTATTTAGTAAAAAAAAAACACACATACATTTTTTCTGTAGTGTAGCTGCCCCTCACCTCATTTACCCCCTCCCAGATTGCTTTCCCACCCTCTAATCCCACCTCCACTATATGATTCCCCTGCATTCTTTTGCCTGTAATGGCTCAGATGGTACAACCTATGATTGACTGTTTTAATAACAACCTATCTTTTTTTTAAAAAATAGCATCAAACGGAGCTTTAATAGTAAATAGGTAGCTTTATACCTATTTTTTTATTATTTTGCAGAACTGTGACATTCAAAATGGTTAATTAACATTTAGGATCATATTTATTATAGTGCGTGTGGACCAAGTTCTTAACAATAGAACCAAATGCCTTCGGAGACTCTGGTTCGGCTCGTACAACCAGTTACCATGGAGAAATAAGTCTGGGTTGTCTGACAACCAGGAACCTCTGATGTCGTAGATACAATAAAAAGCAGCAGTCATAAGACCAGTGCTTCTTAAAGGGACATTATACACTAGATTTTTCTCTGCATAAATGTTTCATAGATGATCCATTTATATAGTCTATACAGCTTTTTTTTTTTTTTTTTTAAATGTATAGTTTTGCTTATATTTAAATAACATTGCGCTGATTTTCAGACTCCTAACCAAAGTTTTAGGAGAATACTGATGTATATCTACTCCAGCTTGCTCCTGTTTGTGTAAAGAGTCTTTTCATATGCAGAGGAAGAGGGAGGGGAAGTGTCTGTTTTTTCTTGTAATAGAACCACTTGAAGTGGGTGTACCAGCTAACCATTTTAACAGAGCTAATCAGGGGGCTTCTAAGTAAGTTTTTAAACAGTTTTATACTGGATTTTTATATCAGTATCTGTGCATATTATTCTTTATAGTAGTGTCTATTGCATGCAGTTATATGAAAATTGGTGTATACTGTCCCTTTAAATTCCAGTTGCAGGCTTGCACGAGTGAGTCAACAATAAAATGTCCCAAAGCTGCTTACACAGCTTCATAAATGATGTCATAGGAAAGTCAAAATTAATCAAGCATGATTCAGATAGAGCATATTATTTTAAGACACTTTTAAAGTCACTTCTATTTTCAAATGTACTTTATTCTATTGGTATCCATTGTTAAAAAAAGATGATATACATATCCTGCACTAGTGGGAGCTAGCTGTGATTGGTGGTGCACACATGTATCTCTTGTGATTGGCTGACTAGATGTGTTCAGCTAGCTCTCTTCAGCAAAGGATATCGAGGGAATGAAGCAGATTTAAAAAAATGGAAAGTTGTTTAAAATTGTTTGTTCTGTCTGAATCCTGAAAGAAAAAAAATGGGTTTCATGTCCCTTTAATGTTTTAAAACATCACCTCCATGTACTATTACAGAACACAGAATTCATGGACCAGACCCATAGCACAAAATTCCATCTATGGGGTATATTTATCATAGTGCGAGCGGACATGATACGATGTAGCCTATCATGTCCGCTGCACAACGATAAATGCCGACAGCATACGCTGTCAGCCTTTATCATTGCACCAGCAGTTCTTGTGAACTGCTGGTGCAATGCCGCCCCCTGCCGATTCACGGGCAATCGGCCGCTAGCAGGGGTATCAATCAACCCAATCGTATTTGATCAGATTTATTTCTATCCGCCGCCTTAGAGCAGGCGGACAAGTTATGGAGCAGCGGTCTAAAGACCGCTGCTTCATAACTTCTGTTTCGCTCGCCAGAAACAAGGGACATTAAGCTCCATACGGAGCTTGAGAAATCAGCCCCTATGGGTCATAAATCATTTGGGAAAATATACTCAAGATTTATGGGGAAGCAATAGATCTTTGTATTTAATTTAAGATTGTGTTTTAATGACCGCACATTATCCCAGTTCGATTACAATAAGATGCAGTTTAATGCATTTAAAGCTTACAGTTCTGGTTTTCACAGTTAGAAGAAAACATAAAAGCGTGCACAGGTTATGTAAAGAAACGAATGCTCTAATGTATAACAAACAGCAGTTGGGCGACACAGCACAAGTAAATTTGCTCTTAAAAAATTATCTCCATAGTCGCATTAAATAAATGTCCATACAGCAGCTGTCATATTGTTGTGGATAAAAAAAATACAATAAAAAAAAAACATAATGCAGTTAGAGCCTCTGTCATCTCATAAAAGGGTAGATTATCCACTGACTTGTGAAGATGCAAAGCAAAAGCTATAATTTCAGCTTGTATCATCTTAAGCTTTCAGACATCTGTGGTACAATATGTATTTTCCTGTTCAAGTAAAGTGCCTCATTTAATGCTTTTTATTTTAATTTTTTTAAATTTCGGTTGTGTTCCAGCAGCATACTTGTTAAAGGGACAGTCTACTCTGTTATTTTTATTGTTTAAAAACTATAGATAATCCCTTTTTTACCCATTCCCCAGTTTTGCATAACCAATATTAATATACTTTTTACCTCTATGATCATCTTGTATATAACTGCCCCATTATTCAGTTCTGTTGACAGAATCAGGGTTGATCCATAAGTAACTCCATGGGAGTGAGCACAATATCATCTATATGGTACACCATTTTCTGTCGGAGTACCGCAAGGCTCTGTCCTCGGTCCCCTTCTCTTCTCAATCTACAAGTCATCACTAGGTTCCCTAATAAAGTCCCACAGTTTCCAATACTATTTGTATGCCGACGACACCCAAATCTACTTCTCTGCACCAGACCTATGTCCTTCCTTGTTAACCCGTGTCACTAACTGTCTTTCTCACATCTCTTCCTTTCACTACCTCAAGCTAAATCTCTCCAAAACTGAGCTCCTTATTTTCCCCCCTTCTTCCAAAATCTCCACCCCAAATCTCTCTATAACTGTCGACAACTCCATCATTACACCTACCCCGCATGCCCGATGTCTCGGGGTCACATTTGACTCAGCTCGTAATCAGCAGGTCCAATAGCGCTATTCCCAACAGCTGATGCACAAATAAAACGAAGAAAAGTAGGACACGCTGAGACTAGAAGTTACTGAATAACTGGGTTTATTGGATGAATCCAATAGTATACAGGTATAGGTCACAGTCAGTAAGGGTGACGCATTTTCGCGCCTCCGAAGAAGCACATGTACGCATGCGCGAAACCCGTCAGGCCTTACTGACTGTGACCTATACCTGTATACTATTGGATTCATCCAATAAACCCAGTTATTCAGTAACTTATAGTCTCAGCGTGTCCTACTTTTCTTTGTTTTATTCATCTATATAATAGCCAAGGCCTACCAGGACACCAGGAGATTTCCCCGGGGAGCTGCAGCAGTTGGGGCTGGCCAGCTACAGTTTAAAGGGGGGATGCTGCTGGTAATTTGGCTGTATCACCGCTCTTCTTTTCTCTTTTCTCCTCATCCTGCACTAACATTTACGTGCCACTTTTACCTCTTTCTGTCAGTGCATACAGAGGTAAGCTCAGGAGAATGTCATATATTTAGCATTAGCATTAGATGTATAACATTGTTACAAACATTGTTGCAAAATGTTAGAACATGTTCAGCTTCTGTGATGGTTAGGGTGAGTGGAACTCAATATGTAGGATTTTTTTAAGGTTTTTATAAAGCAAGAGAAACTAAAGCTAAGAACTGGTCAAAAATCAAGGATAAACAAAAGCAGAATCCAGGAACAGGCCAAAGGTTGGTTACAGTGAGATCAGTCCAGCAACTAGGTACCAAGGGGCAAACAAGATTAGAGTCCAGGAGAGGGCCAAAGGTCAGGTCAGGAACAGGTGTAAGGTCAGGTACTGTGAGATCAGCCCAGCAACTAGGTACCAAGGGGGAAACAAGATCAGAGACCAGGAACAGGGGAAATGTCAGGTACTGTGAGATCAGTCCAGCAACTAGGTACCAAGGGGGAAACAAGAGCAGAGGCCAGGAACAGGTGTAAGGTCAGGTACACAGGAGACTCAACATGCACAGGATACCCATCGAGTACTGTTGGTGAGACTATCATGAGATACCAGGTGAGTGCAGCAGGTAAACAGGATACAGGAGACAAAGCAGGCTGTCACAGGATACAAGAGCAGAGACCAGGAACATGTGAAAGGTCAGGTACTTTGAGATCAGCCCAGCAACTAGGTACCAAGGGGAAACAAGAGCAGAGACCAGGAACAGGTGATAGGTCAGGTACTGTGAGATCAGCCTAGCAACTAGGTACCAAGGGGGAAACAAGAGCAGAGGCCAGGAACAGGTGTAAGGTCAGCTACTGTGAGATCAGCCCAGCAACTAGGTACCAAGGGGGAAACAAGGGCAGAGACCAGGAACAGGTGTAATGTCAGGTACTGTGAGATCAGCCCAGCAACTAGGTACCAAGGGGGAAACAAGATCAGAGACCAGGAACAGGTGAAATGTCAGGTACTGTGAGATCAGTCCAGCAACTAGGTACCAAGGGGGAAACAAGAGCAGAGGCCAGGAACAAGTGTAAGGTCAGGTACACAGGAGACTCAACATGCACAGGATACCCATCGAGTACTGTTGGTGAGACTATCATGAGATACCAGGTGAGTGCAGCAGGTAAACAGGATACAGGAGACAAAGCAGGCTGTCACAGGATACAAGAGCAGAGACCAGGAACATGTGAAAAGTCAGGTACTTTGAGATCAGCCCAGCAACTAGGTACCAAGGGGAAACAAGAGCAGAGACCAGGAACAGGTGATAGGTCAGGTACTGTGAGATCAGCCTAGCAACTAGGTACCAAGGGGGAAACAAGAGCAGAGGCCAGGAACAGGTGTAAGGTCAGCTACTGTGAGATCAGCCCAGCAACTAGGTACCAAGGGGGAAACAAGGGCAGAGACCAGGAACAGGTAAAATTGAGTACTGTTGGTGAGACTGCCATGAGGTACTGTGAGATCAGCCCAGCAACTAGGTACCAAGGGGAAACAAGAGCAGAGACCAGGAACAGGTGATAGGTCAGGTACTGTGAGATCAGCCTAGCAACTAGGTACCAAGGGGGAAACAAGAGCAGAGGCCAGGAACAGGTGTAAGGTCAGCTACTGTGAGATCAGCCGAGCAACTAGGTACCAAGGGGGAAACAAGGGCAGAGACCAGGAACAGGTGAAATGTCAGGTACTGTGAGATCAGTCCAGCAACTAGGTACCAAGGGGGAAACAAGAGCAGTTACCAGGAACAGGTGTAAGGTCAGGTACACAGGAGACTCAACATGCACAGGATACCCATCGAGTACTGTTGGTGAGACTATCATGAGATACCAGGTGAGTGCAGCAGGTAAACAGGATACAGGAGACAAAGCAGGCTGTCACAGGATACAAGAGCAGAGACCAGGAACATGTGAAAGGTCAGGTACTTTGAGATCAGCCCAGCAACTAGGTACCAAGGGGAAACAAGAGCAGAGACCAGGAACAGGTGATAGGTCAGGTACTGTGAGATCAGCCTAGAACTAGGTACCAAGGGGGAAACAAGAGCAGAGGCCAGGAACAGGTGTAAGGTCAGCTACTGTGAGATCAGCCCAGCAACTAGGTACCAAGGGGGAAACAAGGGCAGAGACCAGGAACAGGTATAAGGTCAGGTACTGTGAGATCAGTCCAGCAACTAGGCACCAAGGGGGAAACATGCACAGGATACCCATTGAGTACTGTTGGTGAGACTGCCATGAGATACCAGGTGAGTGCAGCAGGTAAATAGGATACAGGAGACAAAGCAGGCTGTCACAGAATACAAGAGCAGAGACCAGGAACACATGAAAGGTCAGGTACTGTGAGATCAGCCCAGCTACTAGGTACCAAGGGGAAACAAGAGCAGAGACCAGGAACAGGTGAATGGTCAGGTACTGGGAGATCAGCCCAGCAACTAAGTACCAAGGGGGAAACAAGAGCAGAGACCAGGAACAGGTGTAAGGTCAGGTACTGTGAGATCAGCCCAGCAACTAGGTACCAAGGGGAAACAAGAGCAGTTACCAGGAACAGGTGAAAGGTCAGGTACTTTGAGATCAGCCCAGCAACTAGGTACCAAGGCGGAAACAAGAACAGAGACCAGGATCAGGTATAAGGTCAGGTACTGTGAGATCAGCCCAGCAACTAGGTACCAAGGGGGAAACAAGAGCAGAGACCAGGAACAGGTGAAATGTCAGGTACTGTGAGATCAGTCCAGAAACTAGGTACCAAGGGGGAAACAAGAGCAGAGGCCAGGAACAGGTGTAAGGTCAGGTACTGTGAGATCAGTCCAGCAACTAGGTACCAAGGGGGAAACAAGAGCAGAGACCAGGAACAGGTGAAATGTCAGGTACTGTGAGATCAGTCCAGCAACTAGGTACCAAGGCGGAAACAAGAACAGAGACCAGGATCAGGTATAAGGTCAGGTACTGTGAGATCAGCCCAGCAACTAGGTACCAAGGGGGAAACAAGAGCAGAGACCAGGAACAGGTGAAATGTCAGGTACTGTGAGATCAGTCCAGAAACTAGGTACCAAGGCGGAAACAAGAACAGAGACCAGGATCAGGTATAAGGTCAGGTACTGTGAGATCAGCCCAGCAACTAGGTACCAAGGGGGAAACAAGAGCAGAGACCAGGAACAGGTGAAATGTCAGGTACTGTGAGATCAGTCCAGAAACTAGGTACCAAGGGGGAAACAAGAGCAGAGACCAGGAACAGGTGAAATGTCAGGTACTGTGAGATCAGTCCAGCAACTAGGTACCAAGGGGGAAACAAGAGCAGAGGCCAGGAACAGGTGTAAGGTCAGGTACTGTGAGATCAGTCCAGCTACTAGGTACCAAGGGGAAACAAGAGCAGAGACCAGGAACAGGTGAATGGTCAGGTACTGGGAGATCAGCCCAACAACTAAGTACCAAGGGGGAAACAAGAGCAGAGACAAGGAACAGGTGTAAGGTCAGGTACTGTGAGATCAGCCCAGCAACTAGGTACCAAGGGGGAAACAAGAGCAGAGACCAGGAACACGTGAAATATCAGGTACTGTGAGATCAGCCCAGCAACTAGGTACCAAGGGGAAACAAGAGCAGTTACCAGGAACAGGTGAAAGGTCAGGTACTTTGAGATCAGCCCAGCAACTAGGTACCAAGGCGGAAACAAGAACAGAGACCAGGATCAGGTATAAGGTCAGGTACTGTGAGATCAGCCCAGCAACTAGGTACCAAGGGGGAAACAAGAGCAGAGACCAGGAACAGGTGAAATTTCAGGTACTGTGAGATCAGTCCAGCAACTAGGTACCAAGGGGGAAACAAGAGCAGAGGCCAGGAACAGGTGTAAGGTCAGGTACTGTGAGATCAGTCCAGCAACTAGGTACCAAGGAGGAAACAAGAGCAGAGACCAGGAACAGGTGTAAGGTCAGGTACTGTGAGATCAGCCCAGCAACTAGGTACCAAGGGGAAAACAAGAGCAGAGACCAGGAACACATGAAAGGTCAGGTACTGTGAGATCAGCCCAGCAACTAGATACCAAGGGGAAACAAGAGCAGAGACCAGGAACAGGTGAAAGGTCAGGGACTGTGAGATCAGCCCAGCAAATAGGTATATCAAGGGGGAAACAAGAGCAGAGACCAGGAACAGGTGTAAGGTCAGGTACTGTGAGATCAGCCCAGCAACTAGCTACCAAGGGGAAAGGCTGTACCAATGTCAAACAGATATAGGTGGACAGGTAAACACAGCATACCAGAGAGAGATACAGTAGTGGAAAAAAAAGGATTCGGCTAAGTTGCCACTGGTACAGCAAATACAGGAAACTCAGCAGGCACAGGATACTAGCGGGTACTGTTTTTGAGACTGTCACAGGATACCAGGTAGGTGCAGCAGGATTCAGGTAAGCTGCCACTGGTACAGCAGGATACAGGGGTCTCAGCAGACTGAAACAGGATAGCAGATGAGTGCAGCAGGTACAGCAAGATACAGATAAGCTGCCACTGGTACAGCAGGATACAGGAAACTCAGCAAGCATAGGATACCCAGCGGGTACTGTTGGTGAGACTGTCACAGAATACCAGGTAGGTGTAGCAGGTACAGCAGGATATACCAGGTTAGTAAAGCAGGTACAGCGGGACACAGGTAAGCTGACTGGTACTGCCTGACACAGGAGACTCAACATTCACAGGATACCCATCGAGTACTGTTGGTGAGACTGTCATGAGATACCAGGTGAGTGCAGCAGGTAAACAGGATACAGGAGACAAAGCAGGCTGTCACAGGATACCAGTTAAGTGCAGCACATGAGACTCAGCAGGCACAAGAACAAGGTTAAGTAACCATTTGGGACTCAGCAGGCAGAGGAACAAAGTAAGTAACAGCTTGAGACTCAGCAGGCACAAGAATAAGGAGCATTCAGCCCAGAGTAATGGGCTGAATGGATTTATATAGGAACTCCCACACGTGTAGGAATTTAGGTGGGAGTTCCTGTAATTATACATGGCCCCTTTAAATTAGTGTAGCCCACAGCCACACACACCTAGAGAGAGCAGCACCCACTGCAGAAGACAGACCTCAGAGTTCCACATGGAGGAAAACCAAGGCAGGAGCCGGTCACGGGATCACCCAGATACGTTTCTGACCACTTCTGAGCTTACTAGATATCCTATCATAGAAAAGTTTGTGTAGGGCCCAGTATGGGCCTGTAGCAGGCTAAGGGTTAAGGCTGTAGGAAAGTGGGATAGGAGATAGAGGGTTGGGTTCTAGATGCAACATTGTTGCAGGTTAGGTCAGGCCCCTCCTTACCTGGTAAAAGCTGAGGTTCCCCTCCCAACTTCCTCTTGTCCATCCGATCCAGGCTGTGAAGTGTTTCCTTTCTGTGCTGCTCAGTTTTTTCTCCTTTCTCTGACTACCATGCATCATTCAAGGCGTTCAGTTCTCCCACCTAGACGCTATCAGGATAATTCAGAAGCTGGAAAGACAAAGGAAAAGATAAGTGCTCAGAAAACAATTGATAATGATTTAGATTACATCCCTCCTACACAAAATCAGGCTGTTGTTGTGGCACAGGTTCATGCAGCACCCTCCCAAGAGCAAATCACTGAAGCTGGGGAGGATGTAGTGAATTTGGTGCCAGAGTCACAGTTAGTGATAGAAGAGGTTCATTCACCTGTCATTAATTTAGAACAGCAGCAGCAGTTAACTCCTATCCAATTCTCAAACCTGCTGCAGGCTGTACCATCTGCAGATGTTCCAGCAGTTACTAATTTCCTGAGCTATATTGCAGCTGCAATGTCTAATGCTGCCCCTGCACAGCCCTCAGCAGGCCATGTGCAATTGCAGCATGTGGTTCCACATGTTCTGCAAATTGGGCCTGGCATAACCAGGGATCCCCATATTGCAGAGCAGGTGGCTCCTGGCTCCGTTTTACAAATGCAGGCCCCTGGGCCTCATTTGCATTTACCATTTGATTTGGCCCTGCAGGCTCCTGGGCCCGTTTTACAAACATTGTCCCCTCAGGCACCGAGGCCAAATTTGCAGACGGAACAGGCCCATCAGGCTCCTGGCCTACTTGCTCCGCAAATTTTTCAGGCCCATCAGGCTCCTGGCCTACTTGCTCAGCCACATGGTTTGCCTCGGGGTTCACCTAGGCCCGACTTACCCCCTTCCATATTGGTTTCATTGCCGCCATCGCAAGCGCAGGCACCCGAGCCCAATTTCAATCTTTTGCTGCAAGCGACCCCCCATCGCGCGCCTACCGCCACTCTGCCTCCTCGAATTATGGCCCAAAGTCCTTTACCGGAGCCTCCGGTAACGCGTGTGCAGGCTTCATGGCCTACTTCCGGTTGCGCACTTACATTGGCCGCGCGACCGGAAGTAGGTGTGGGGACTTCCGGTGCGGCCATTCTTCACATCGGCGGCACCGGAGCAGCAGCGGACCCTCATGAGCTCGAAGGTGAGCACCATGAGGGAACGTTGCTTCAGGGGGGACATGTGGCGGCCAGGGAAGGAGGCCAGCATGCATTTAACACACCCGGTCAGGGTGTAGCAGGACACGGTCAGGGTGTAGCAGAACAGGCTATCAGATCCACCATTGTCAGAGGGAGAGGCAGGGGGACAAAGGCAGTAAGGAAGGGAGTTATGAGGAATAGAAGAAAATAGAGGGGCGCCTCATGTGTAGGATCAACAGATATAAAAATCAGTAATAACAGTAGTAGAGCCAAATGGGTACTCACACACTTCACAAGCACACCAATGTGCTGGTAGTATCAGGCTGCAGATTCAAATAGGTGTGGCAGCTCACCTCTCAGGTAGTACTGTGATGCTGGAGATGGAAAAGGAGACACAGAAAAAAAGCACTACATGTGCAGACTGTTAAAAATATAACAAACAATATTTTCAGTGGTACAGATGGTTACTCACATACTTCATGAGCACACTTATGTGCTGGTAGAAACAAGCTGCAAATTTTAGGCAGGTGTAGCAGCTCACCCCAGATCAGATTTCTTAATGCTGTAATCAAATGGCTCCAATAGGTAACACAAAGTCCCAAAAAGGTAGAGAGACTCTTATGTATCAGCAGGGCAGTAGGTAGGTGAACAATTTTATGCCTGATGAAACGGTGCTAAACCGAGAAACGCGTTGCATTATTGGGGTCACTGTTAACCCCTTTTTTATCCACCTAACACAGCAATTGTTCTGTTGTGTTTTTTAACTTTCGTTTTTAATAAATATGTGTATTTTACTGGAAATACGCCTTTGAGTGGATATCTTTACCTACCTACTGCCCTGCTGATACATAAGAGTCTCTCTACCTTTTTGGGACTTTGTGTTACCTATTGGAGCCATTTGATTACAGCATTAAGAAATCTGATCTGGGGTGAGCTGCTACACCTGCCTAAAATTTGCAGCTTGTTTCTACCAGCACATAAGTGTGCTCATGGAGTATGTGAGTAACCATCTGTACCACTGAAAATATTGTTTGTTATATTTTTAACAGTCTGCACATGTAGTGCTTTTTTTCTGTGTCTCCTTTTCCATCTCCAGCATCACAGTACTACCTGAGAGGTGAGCTGCCACACCTATTTGAATCTGCAGCCTGATACTACCAGCACATTGGTGTGCTTGTGAAGTGTGTGAGTACCCATTTAGCTCTACTACTGTTATTACTGATTTTTATATCTGTTGATCCTACACATGAGGCGCCCCTCTATTTTCTTCTATTCCTCATAGTTATACCCGGACCAGTCGGCGAGGAGGAGGCAGCCACCACAGGGCTTTTCCACTTGGTTTTGAAAAGGACTCATTTTTGCCTTGATTTTGTAATTATATTTGGACTTCCCTCATTTGAGAGGATTTTATTTCAGTTTTCTCTTATTTTGTTTTATTTTTTTATCTGTATTGTATACACAATTACCAATTTGCATTTTTTAAAGAGTATATAGATTAATATCATTATCTATATTATCACTAGCGCCCCCTTACCTTGCTGTAAGGCTATATATACACAAGGAAGGGAGTTAGAATTTCAAACCCTGCACATCAGAGTTATGGGAGAAAGGGGGGGGGGGGCGAGCCACTATTAGCAGGGGTTTCAGGCCACTACAATTTACTAATAATGCACAAGTTCATAGTGCACAAGCCATTAACATACATGAGCAGCAATCTCATAATGCTGTGGCTTCTGCAGCTATGAGCATACATGAGCAGCAATTTCATAATGCTGTGACTCCTGCTATTGCGAGTGAGATTGGAACTTCTAGTGTTGTGAGTAACATGGGAACCCCTAATGTTATGAGTGATATTGTTGTGAGTGATATTGGTAACACGTTCAATGCTGAAGGCATGCATGTTAGGGGAATGAATGCTGGGAAAATGTCTAATGTTGTTGGAGTCAGCAATGCTTCTGCTGCAGGACTGTCTAACGCTGGGTTTGCAAATCAGTCTGTGGGTATGCGTGAACGTATGAATATGGAGGCAGGCCATGCACAGTCTAATGTTCCCATTAATTTAAATGCATTAGTTGAGCCATTTGGACAACAGTTATCTTCATCCCTGACTGCTAATGTGTCTGCACCTTTAAACAACTTCCAAAGTGCTCGCGAATTGGTTTCTCTTTTACAGGGAGTACTTGCAACAGCTCCAGCGTCATCGGAGGCACCAGTCGCCATGAGTTCAGCGGAAGTGGTCACGCCGAATGCATCTGCAGCGCAGTCATCTTCCAACGCTCAGCAACACCAGCAGCTGGCTCAGCAACACCAGCAGCCGTTGCAGGATAGCAATACCCAGATCGCACAGCCGGGAGTGTCACATGGTGAGCGTTCTGTTTTTGTACACGAACAGCAAGACACTACTGACACTTCACACACAGACACAGGTTCTGATAGTGATACATCGCTAGGCTTACAGGGGAAGGGACAGAAAAAAAATGTTCCGCATGATAAAGAAAATTTTAAAGGAGGGTGTAGGCGCAGAGAAACAGCAATCTAGAAAAAATAGCGCACCTGATGCACTAAGCTCACCCCAACAGGCAAACAGCAATGTGGATTTGCAAGCCCTAGCCCCCATCAGAGCAATCTCAGAGAGGAGGGCAGCTTTATATTGGGATGCCAGCCCTGGTGAAATTTACTTCTTGCACGCACATTTGCGGAAAAAGACAGTTACCAAAATTCACCAAGGGAAGTACGTAAATATTTTCGATTTGTCCGTAGAGGCATACAGGCAAAAAGAAAAGAGTGCTGAAGGGACTGGCCCAAAGAAATTCAAACGCCCAGACTCATTTGATGAGTGGCTGCAATGTTTCAGGGTTTTCTCATCGTGCTATTTGGAGAAGTACCCTTCTCAGAATTTAGCCATACTGAAATATACAGACACCATACACTGGATCCAGCGTAATCGCGGGGAAGGTGTGTGGAGGGAATATGACTCCGAATTCAGGAGAAAAATGTCAGGCAACCCCTCTTTAACTTTTGATTGCACTGACAATCAATTATGGCAGCGTATGGATCCCCATAAGGGACCTGCAGCGCAGGGTGCCTCCTCGGCTAATCAGCAGTCCTTTCGGAATACAAGGCTGCGGAGAAGGGGGGGCGCCTGTTGAGCGTATCAGGAGAAAAAGTGTGATAAGGGCAGCGCATGCACCTTTAGACACACATGCAAATTTTGTACAGGATCCCATCCAGGGGTCGAATGCAACAAAAGAAAAGATGGAGGCAACAACAGTAGAGCCCCCGGATCATTTACTGCTCAGAAGGGCGGCAACCCCAGTGAGGGTCCACGCGCTTAAGCCCTGGCTGTTGGCCTACCCAGATCAGGCCACGGCCAGAATGCTATGGAAGGGGTTTTCATTTGGCTTTAGAATTCCACTTTTTCAAAGGGTGCAGGGAGCGCATATGCAGAGAAATTTGTTGTCTGCATACCAAAACCCTGAGGTGGTATTGGAAAAACTCAATAAAGAGGTATCGCTGGGCCGCATGGCGGGCCCATTTGCTCACCCACCACTAAAAAATTTAACCATATCCCCTTTGGGTGTGGTCCCAAAGAAAGATAAGGGAAAATTTAGACTTATCCAACATCTTTCATATCCTAAAGGCACTTCTGTCAATGACGCAATTGACCCCCAACTAAGCTCCGTGCGGTATCAATCATTTGATAGCGCTGTGGACTTGGTTAGACAGGCTGGGAAAGGTGCTCTACTCGCAAAATTAGACATCGAGTCCGCCTTCCGGTTGTTGCCTCTCCACCCTTCAGTTTTCCCTCTTATGGGATGTAAGTTTCAGGGTTTGTACTACGTGGATCGCTGCCTCCCTATGGGATGCTCCCTTTCATGCGCGCTTTTTGAAGCATTTAGTTCATTTCTACACTGGGTGGTTGCCAGTGATACAGGCAGCGATTCAATAGCGCATTACCTAGATGATTTCCTCCTTGTGGGAGGATCTGACTCAGGTGAATGTCTTAGTCTAATGAACAGCATGCGCGGCATAATGGCCAAATTTGGAGTACCTCTGGCAGAGGACAAAACACAGGGCCCCGCGACATGTTTGGTTTTCCTGGGCATCGAAATTGACACATTGGAAATGGTCTGTAGATTGCCCGCTGACAAAATTGAAGCAATGCTGGAGGCGGTTTGTGCGGCCGTTTCAAAAAGGGCCCTTTCCTTGAAGCAGTTGCAATCATTGCTAGGGCTCCTTAATTTTGCTTGCAAGGTAATACCTATGGGCAGGATCTTTAATTGTAGGCTGGAAAGACAACTGAGTGGGAGAACAAAACCTACTCAGAGGATCGGCCTCACGGTGGACCTGCTGGCAGATCTGAGAGTCTGGGAGGTTTTTCTAAAAACCTTCAATGGCGTGTGTGTCTGGCACTCAGACCCCATATCTAGTCAACTGTTGCATCTTTTCACAGATGCGGCAGGATCACATGGGTACGGTGCTTACTTCCAGGGGGAATGGAGCGCGGAGCCTTGGCCGGCCTCCTGGTATCTTCTGGGTCTCACCCGTAACCTAACCCTCCTGGAGCTTTTTCCCATAGTCCTGTCAGTGGAACTCTGGGGATTAAGATTCTCAAATAAGACAATCATATTCTGGACAGACAACACCAGTGTTGTCTTTGCGATTAACAACCTGTCGGCCACCTCGGCCGTGGTGGTAACGCTACTGCGGCACTTGGTATTGCGTTGCCTGGAACTCAACATTCAGTTCCAGGTGAAGCATGTGCCAGGTGTCAATAATGTGGTAGCAGACGCCCTGTCCAGATTTGAGTGGGACAATTTTAGACGCTTAGTTCCTAACGCATCACCAGTGGGTTTATGTTGTCCTGCTTTTCTTTGGCAGCTGGTCGCTCCTGGGTAGCCCTATTGCCAATGGTACGTTCTTCCTTAGCCCCCTCCACCTGGCGCACTTACTCGAAACTCTGGAATGAATGGGACCAGTTTTGTCGGTCCAGGGGCATGGATGCCGCACAAGGGAACATTGCATCTCTGTGTGATTGGTTGGTGAGTCTTCACAACTTAGGCACGCGTCAGGGTTCACTCCAGTCTAAATTAGCTGCGTTATCATTTTTTTATAAGGCATTGGGGCTGCCAGACCCAACTAACTCATTCTTCATACGGCAAGTTGTAAAAGGGTGGGGCAGGATCTATCCAAGGCAATCTGATTCTAGGGAACCCATCACACAAGACCGCCTAGATAAGCTGATATTGTCACTTGATAGCTCATGCTACTCCCCATTTGAGGCATCGCTGTTTAAGGCAGCTTTTGTGCTGGCCTTTGCGGCAGCCCTTCGGCTGAGTGAGTTAGTAGCCCCCTCTAAGCTTGCGGTGGGTTCCGGAGTTCAATTGGAGCACGTGAGAGCTGCCGTTGACTCCCTGCTCCTTTTTATCCCGCGCTCAAAAACGGATCAGTCAGGCAGGGGCACTTGGCTACACATTGCGCCCAGACCGGGCAGCATTTCTTGTCCCATAGCGGTTATAAACAGTTATTTAGCTTTGCGCCCCTCATTGCCAGGACAGTTTTTGATCCACGCTGACGGATCGGCTTTATCTTAATTCCAGTTCGGTAGGGTCTTGAAGCAAGCAGCGGTGAACGTAGGCTTAGACAGCAGTAGGATTGCCCCTCATTCCTTCAGAATAGGGGCGGCGACGCAGGCAGCAAGCGTAGGTCGCTCCAGCGATGACATAAAGCGGATGGGGCGGTGGCGCTCTAATTGCTTTAAGAAATACGTCCGCCCTATTGTTTAATGCAAATTTATGTGTGCACACACTAAAATATTTGTCTCCGCAGGGCCACTCCAGGGAGCAAAGCGGATTTGGATTGTGGGGCATTCTTTTATCCACTGGGCTTCGATTCGTTGTTCCTCACTTCCTTTGGGTCAGAATCTGGGGTTCCCCCTAAGCAAAGCCTCAATTAGATGGTTAGGTAATAGGGGGATGTGTTGGCCACAGCTTGCGGAAGTAATTTCGGGCGCCCTCTTAAGATGGGGAAAACCGCACCTCTTAATCCTTCACCTGGGGGGGGAACGATGTAGGGTCCGTCCCTGTCCTAGAACTAGTCAAGATTATGCAGTCGGACATCGGCTGGCTTCAGAACCGAATCCCTGAGGTAGTTATTGGCTGGTCTAATATAGTCCCCCGCTTGCATTGGAGGCATATGTCGACCCATACGGCGGCATATAGAATTAGAAAGAAAATTAATGCGGCTCTATCAAAAACCGTCACGGGAGCAGGTGGCTTTGTGGTACGGCACAAAGCCATCTCAGCCGACAGAACTGAGCTCTATCGTAGAGATAAGGTCCATCTATCAGACGTAGGGTTAGATATTTTTATAAAGGATATCCAGGGAGCTATTTCATCCTTCCTGCAAGTCAGGTTGTGGTGGTGGCGGCAAGATCATTTTTAATGCTCCTTGTGGCGGGAGGTCACGGTCCTGTTGCGCAGGAAAAGGTCCCTAGGGGTGAGTCGTGGCCATAAAGGGGAGGGGTGGTAGGCCTCAAGTGCATGTGGGGTAACCTCGCTCTCTCCCCATTGGGGGATGGTCACATGATCTCTGCAACCCCTCAGCGTCATTTCCTTTGAGCAGAGTCCCCTCTGCTGCTCGTTCCCGTTGGGCCGTTGACCTCCTTGCTGTTCTGGGCTTATATAGCTCTATGCCGCCATTTCCGGTTCTGTTGGCTAAAAGTTATATAGTTAGTTTTAATAAAAATTTGACCGTGATGGTTAAAACTTTTCCCATTAAGAAGTGTCTGTGTCTTTATTTATTCACGATGGTTCATGTTACAAGTTACTAAGTTAAGTTATATAAGTTAAGTTAAAATTGTTCTTCTACACTCCTGGAAACGCCCCGGTAAGCATTTAATCCCTTAAGTTTGTGTAGGGCCCAGTATGGGCCTGTAGCAGGCTAAGGGTTAAGGCTGTAGGAAAGTGGGATAGGAGATAGAGGGTTGGGTTCTAGATGCAACATTGTTGCAGGTTAGGTCAGGCCCCTCCTTACCTGGTAAAAGCTGAGGTTCCCCTCCCAACTTCCTCTTCTCCATCCGATCCAGGCTGTGAAGTGTTTCCCCTCCCTCCCGATTCCCTTGTCCTATCCAATGGCGGCTCTCGTGCTAATGGCAGGGCTATGGCTAGTCAACCTAGGCCTCTGATAAGTCCATAGCGGTAAATTTAGTAATCTCCCATCTCTGACTATGCGGCTAGATCGGCTTGGTAGCTGAGATTCCTTCTTAGGTGGAGATTGATAAATTACACCCTGGCGGCGGGAGGTCACGGTCTTGTTGCGCAGGAAAAGGTCGCTAGGGGTGAGTCGTGGCCATAAAGGGGAGGGGTGGTAGGCCTCAAGTGCACGTGGGGTAACCTCCCTCTCTCCCCATTGGGGGATGGTCACGTGATCTCTGCAACCCCTCAGCGTCATTTCCTTTGAGCAGAGACCCCTCTGCTGCTCGTTCCCGTTGGGCCGTTGACCTCCTTGCTGTTCTGGGCTTATATAGCTCTATGCCGCCATTTCCGGTTCTGTTGGCTAAAGGTTATATAGTTAGTTTTAATAAAAATTTGACCGTGACGGTTATATTATATAATATATATTATATATTATATGCAACACACAAGTCGCTGAGTCAATATCTAACATTCAATAAATATAGAAGTCTATTTATAATATGAATGTTTAATTATGAAAAGTATCTATTCCAACTTGTAATATACTTCTAAGTGGCAATTTATTCTACCTCCTCTAAATATTTGGATAAGCAGAATTCATATAAGAAACTTTGTATCTGTGAATAACACTTATGTCTTTTTATTTTGAGAAAATCAGAAACTGTTTTTCATTGGACATTCGATAACATGTGATACCCACTGACATATCAGACCTGAATGGGAACCTAAAATAGAGAACTACCTGAAAGGGAACTACAAAACATCACTATACCAGAAACTGAATTTCATTGGACAACCTATAACATGTGATCTTCACTGACATACCAGACCTGAAAGGGAACTTGAAACAGAAAACTACCTGAAAGGGAACTACAAAACCGGCAAAAATTATGATATCTACAGAAATTTTATATTTTAAAACAAACTTATAGTTTCTAATATAATTAATATTGTTTTTTATGTTTTTTTAGATGTTTATTTTAAATTTACAATTGAAATTTTGAATCGGGTGTAAACCTGCTCTCCTCCAATGGGGAAGCAGGTAGCGTAACTGACTTGTATTTAAAGGCCGCCTGTGCAGCGGAAAGGTATGCTTTGGTTTGTAAAGCACTTTTATTGCTCTTGAGAAAGACGGCTGGGACCGTTGAAACGCTTTTGCGTTGAGCCAAATAAAGACAAACTTTTTTACTGAATCTGTGATATTGTCTTTTCATATTGGGAAGGAGCCGGTAACCTGCAATATACACTGTGAGTAGATATTCACCTTTGTATGGTGTATTGTCTGATATTTCAGCACCACTATTTTGCACCTAGACTTATACAACTGAGGAAGGAAAGGAAAGGAAGATACCAACGACTGATACAAGCTGAACCAGCGCCTCCAGCTAGCACACCTGATATATTCACACAGACCTTGGGAGAGACTGTGGGACGGCTGCGGTTCACCAGAAGGGGAAAGTATTAATACATATTATACACCTGTTTGCATATATAGTTAGTTTTAATAAAAATTTGACCGTGACGGTTAAAATTTTTCCCATTAAGAAGTGTCTGTGTCTTTATTTATTCACGATGGTTCATGTTACAAGTTACTAAGTTAAGTTATATAAGTTAAGTTAAAATTGTTCTTCTACACTCCTGGAAACGCCCCGGTAAGCATTTAATCCCTTATGGGCTAAGTTTAAAAAATGATACCGCAACAAAGAAATTAGTTTGATAAGAGATTTTTTTTTAAATTGCAAGCTCTCTCTCAATCATGAAAGTTTTATTCTGACCTACATATAAAGGTGTTACATATAACAATTCCTTATTGTGATAGGGTAGGCAATTTTAAATAACTTTTCAATGTACTTCTATTATCAAGATTTCTTTGTTCTCTTAGTATTATTTGTGGAAGAGTAAACTTTGGTGGGCTCATAGGACTTCAGGAGTGTGCTTATGTGTTTAAAAATCTATGGCAGCACTGTTTGCTACAATGTATAACTCCTACAAACTATGCTGCCATAAAGTTCTAAAGACACGTATACTCCTGAAGTCCTATATCACCAAAGCTTACTCTTCAGTGAATGAAACACATGCGATCATTTGTGCAGTCCCACCCCTTGCTTCCATGCAGCCAATTACACAAAAGCACAGCTTGTCAATCATCCAATTCAAATGATTTTGGGATGTTTGAGGTGGCAGAAAGGTGGGAAAGGAGCTGTCTAAACACAATTTTTTCTATTTTTCTATTCAGCACTATTCATTGTATGATGGAGTACACACAAGGTTGCTATGGTTACCGTTTAGCACCCTTTTTGCTCACTGGGGGTGGGGTTTAGAGTACACTGTTATTTGCAAAGTTTGGTTTTCTGAGGAAGGGGAGTGTGTCCCAGAAACGTCACATTTATTAAACCACTTGATTTTAAATGACCAATATTTTGGGCTAGATTATGAGTAGCATGCTAACTGTTGTGCGGAAGCGATATTGTATTTTTTTGTTTTTTTGAGCGTTAGAGAAATAGCGAGCATATTATGAGTTTAAAGTAAACACGTTCACTTGAGCACAATCAAATTTAACACATGTCAGGTTAGTACAAGTTCATTGTTATGTTTATCTTTTACCAGGAGACTAAAAAATTGCACAAAACACATCAAAAATACATTTAAAAGTACAATTACACTCATAAAAACACTGCAAAAATTTGATTAAAAAATATACTTGTGACGAGGTAGTCTGAACAGTTCCTAACCTTATAAAA
This sequence comes from Bombina bombina, assembly GCF_027579735.1. NCBI lineage: Eukaryota > Metazoa > Chordata > Amphibia > Anura > Bombinatoridae > Bombina > Bombina bombina. The sequence continues at coordinate 183,132,651 of NC_069507.1, forward strand.
CCACAACAGCATTCAAGCAATTCTGTAATCCTTACGGAGAATGATACGCTGGTTCAACTTTATCTGTATAGTCTGTGAATGGTAGCTTCAGCTAACCGCACTGTATGAACTGATTTAAACTGTATGCGGTCTCTTCCAACAAACAGTGGAAGCCTCTTAGGGTCTGTAATAGAGTAACGCGGAGGAACCTACTCTTTTCGCAAGCACTTTACGGATAAAGTTTAACCAGTGTATCAATCTCCGAAAGGATTACAGAATCGTTTGAAGCTGTTGTGGTTTATTAAATTTGAAACCGCTCAGACTAACCTGTCACCAGTTATGGTGTAAGTAACTAAAGACACCATATGTGTATCTAACTTTGCATACTGGTTAACAAACTCTCTTTTCAGGATGACGAATGAGTGATGCTGGGAAATTGCCTCTGATAGGTGCATATGTGCAGAGAGCCTCGCAATTGGAGAGGCGTAATTTAGCCATCAACATTAGAAGTATGCTATGAAAGGAAATCAGGACAATCACCAACGCACAAAGAGAAAATAAAAATATAAGGATGATGAGGCAAGTCAACCTGGAAGCCAATGCATAGTCTATAGCGGTTGGTAGAAGATGCTGAGGGATAGAATGACTGCAGCGCCGAGATCCCAGGAGGAGGAGGTAAGGCAGTCGTGCAAGGTATAAAATTTTATTTGAATATATATATATTTAAATAATCTGATCTAGCTTTAAAGGGATTTTGTATTAAAAAGGTATATCAGGTAATTATATGAGAGTTAGGCAATTATATATATAAACATACCAAAAAAAAATGTTATTGAAAAATGAGGTTACATATTTGTATTTTTCACTATTTATATTGAGATCATTAATTTTTAAAGTTAAAATAATGCAAATAAATCATATTTAATTAGTTGTTTTAGGTGCCTACCTAAGAATGGTGTCATGTATGGAATCTTTGTGTAATCTATATAATTACAAATGTGAAAAAGGTGATTACTGCACAAAAAATTCTGGAAGTCCTAAAATATTATTATAAAAAAGTATAACTGTTTTATTACAACAAATATATGCATACACACTTTACGAAGAACTGATATCCAAAAAATAAAATAAAATTTCAAACATTGACTATGCAGTCCTAAACTTGAAGTTCAGTTCTTGAGGTTTCCGGAAATACCACAATATAGTCCTTCTAAGGAGAACATTTAACTGCGGAAAAAATGCTATATTGGAAAACCTGCAAAGTAAACAGACAGAAGAGGACCCCACATGTGCAGAAATTACAACACAAGCACCTTTAAGCCCCTCACATATTGCACTCACTGGGGAAAATGGTATAAGTGCATTGTATTAGATCTCTGCCATCTCTTTTCTGATTCGTAGAGCTGGCCTCTTTGTCTCCAAACCTAAGTAGTGGCATCTCACCCAGTTGCGGTATTCAGATACGCAATTCCGGTATCCTAACTCTTACTAATGTGCCGTCAATTTAGATTAATGAAATTCGGGAACAATGTCAATTTAAAATGTTATTATATCTATTTGTCAATGCGTTTCTGCGATGCCCCCTAGACCTTTGTCAAGATTAAACATCATTCTTTTTTTTCATTTAAATACACCGGTGACCAATCAAGGTGCAAAGTTCCATAGTTTAACCAATCAGAAGTGCCCATATCGTTATCATCAAAATATACCTGAGCGAAAACTTGCCTCAAATAACTACTTGAAAGGGGACTTCACTCGATTGACCAATCTAATCTTTTCACACAAACAACAGCATTGTCGTATACTAGACTGTAGTTAACTCTCTGATACTCTCAATCAGCAATTTTCGAACTTGGTAACTGTCAAGAGAGAGTGTAGATAGTGTAGAGCTGTACAAAAGAATCTTTGTGTGAACGAAGGTAACAATGTATAACATTACATATTACAATCATAAGGATACCACTTTTGCTCTTCTGTTGTAGAGGGACACTTTTGCTAGCTAATAAAATAAATAATTATTTTTTTGGTTTAAACAGAAACATGTTTGATGTGGGTTTTTTTTTAATAAATATTCTCAAATACAGTCTGGTCCCTTGCTGAAAGTGCTGATGATCCAATCAGAAGAGCTAATCACACCATTCAGCTGTGGGATTGGTTCTGCTGATTGGATCAGTGGCAGTTGGACTAGCAGTTTTCTGTGGGTTCTTCTACTATGTGTTTAACCCCTTTGCTTAAAGGGACATGAAACCCACATTTTTTCTTTCATGATTTAGAAAGAGCATGCAATTTTAAACAACTTTCTAATTTACTTCTATTATCTATTTTGCTTTAATCTCTTGATATACTTTGCTGAAAAGCATATCTAGATAGGCTCAGTAGCTGCTGATTGGTTGCTGCACATAGATGTCTAGTGTGATTGGCTCCCCCATATGCATTGCCATTTATTCAACAAAGGATATCTAAAGAATGAAGAAAATTAGATAATTTAAGTTAATTGGAATGTTGTTTAAAATAGTTTTTTCTACTTGAATCATGAAAGCAAAGTTTTGGGTTTAGTGTCCCTTTAAATGAAACATATAGCATGTAATCTCATTATTACAGTTACATGCTCTAACACGTTTGGCTAAAATTGCACTGAAAAAATGTTTACTCCCCCAAATCGATTATATTAATAGACACTGTGCAGTGCCATTTAGATTTCTTTATATTTTTGGATTTTAAACAGGTTTCTGTTTTTATTGCTTGTTCACTTGCATTATTGTAAAGCTTTTTTGTATAATCTGAACAAAAATTTATATTGTCTTTCTTTATTTCATGCAGGAAAATGTACAAATGGTTGTAAATGCTTCTTTGGGATCCCCTGTGTTCAGAAATAGCAGACATATATGGCTTTGGCATTGCTTTTTGGTAATTAGAAGGCCGCTAGTTGCAGCTGCGCACAACACTTGTATTATGCCCAGCAGTGAAGGGGTTAATTAGGTAGCTTGTAGGGTTAATTTTAGCTTTAGTGTATAGATTACCCTCTCACCTGACAAATCCCACCCCCTGATCCCTCTCACATAGCTCTCTTCCCTCCCCCACCCCCAAATGGTCACCCCCATCTTAAGTACTGGCAGAAACGCTGCCAGTATGAAAATAAAAGCACAAAAAGAAAATTATAACCTGTTAAAACACAAACAATAATAAATCAAACAAAAAACAATGTGTTCGGCAAAAAGGATATGTCCAAAAAAGTTGATTGGAGATTAAGTGCCAACTACAAATCTGCATATGTGATCCCAGGGATTACTTCTCAGTGGAAATAAATGCTGCAGTCGAACTCCAAGGGTTAACCTCAAATAAAACAAATCAATTCTGCCAATAGTGAAGTCCTGTGAGACTACAGAGTTAATTCACATATAAATTGTATACTCACATGCTGTAGAGCTTCACATCACGCTCTAGATATAAACGCAATGGGAGACTCCAACAGGAGCAGATAGAAGTGAACTCAGATGAATGTTAAAACAATTTATTAAAACATGTGATTTTAATATGTTGATTAGGTACTTTGCATTGTGGGGGTTGGTGGATTAGAGGTTAATAGTGTATTTAGGCACTTTGCGTTGTGAGGGGTTGGCGGATTAGGAGTTAATACTTTTATTAGGTAGTTTGCGATGTTGGAGTTGGCGGATTAGGGGTTAATACTTTTATTAGTTATTGTGATGTGGGGGCATGGCGGTTTAGAGGTTGATAGTGCGCATGCGTTAGATGTTTGTTAAGGTTTCCAGGGAGTTACGGTACTTTCATAGTCAGCGAGGTGCAATTGGAGTAAAATGTCTCCATTCTGCGCGCGTAGGTCCTTGCACTGAATATGTGATACCGACTTGCGACGCCAGCTCTTTGTTAGTTTATGGGAGTAAAAACTGCGGGCGACAGGTAAAATATACGCACGTAACTTGTATGGTGCGCCGTATATGTGATCACTTGATTCAACTAAAAATTGTCGACACCGGGTTTTGCGCCTGACGCCGCATATGTAATCTCACTCACTGTTTTTAGTGAATTCTGCATGGAAAATCTTGCTCAAAACTTGCAAATAACCACCCTCATTGAAATTAACAAAATCAAGGACAATTAAAATCATTCTATTAAGCTTCACAACTCACATTACAGTAAATCTATTTTAATTGTGTTTGGGATGAAATAAACCATATTAAACTATAAATTATCATTAAAAAGAAACAGAAACAAGAGTCTTGTGGTTTTAATTAAATGTGCCTAGAGCTTTTTAAGCATTTGGAAAAAAAAAAGCTTTGGTATTATGAAATGAAATAAAATGAAATATATATTACTGAAAGGGAACTGTTGTTTAAGCCTTGGAGGCAGCGCTCTTGGTATATTTTGTGTTGTGATACCAAATCAAGATGAAAATATAAAGTTCTAGGAACCATGCACTATGATTAATTTAAACATACATCAATGTTCCATGGAAGGTCACTGTACATGTTTAGATGTGTGGAATAATGAATATAAAAAACCCCCAAAGGGACATGACTGTGCTGCAGAGAAACCAGGAGGCTAGCAGAGTGCTTGAGATTATTTAATAATTTATCACTATCTCTTGCTAAAACCAATAACATGAATTATTTAACACCTTCATATTATTAAAGTGTCAAACTGATTTGGTGCTAAGAGTATAAACTTGGCAGAAAACAGGTAGCCTATAACAGGGAGAAACGAGGTGTCTTTTTTTTTTTTTTACATTTAGGATACATTGTACCTTGCAAAAAATATGTTTGTAACTGAAACCGTGTTCCTAGAGAGAGGTGAAGATTTGCCTCAACACCAATATAATCTGATTGTCATGGAAATAAATATAACAATGTTGTATAGATGATACTATAAAAACATAAATTATCTAGGGCTAGATTACAAGTGGAGCATAATCAATAGTTCAGGGTGTGTTATCTTTTACCTGATCTTGTGCAAATTGTATTACAAATGGATGGTTAAATATTTTAAACAAACCATCTTAACAGGGCTGAAATATTTTTAATAGATAGTGCAGGGAGCACTGTTAGGTGCTCATTGCACTCTTATAACAGGTGGTGAGTCAAAGGGAAAGTAAAATCAAATTTAAACTTAAAGGGACATTCCAGCCAAAATTGAAATCCACATGGATTCATTTCAGTTTTGAATAGAAACATTTTTGTAACATACATGTATTAGCAAAATGCTTCTAATAAAAGCTATAGCTGTTTCAAACGTGTATTAAAATGGACAGTCTAGTCCAAAATAAACTTTTATGATTTAGATAGGGGATGTCATTTCAAACAACTTTCCAATCTACTTTTATCACCAATTTTGCTTTGCTCTCTTGGTATTATTAGTTGAAAGCTAAACCTATGTAGGCTCATATGCTAATTTCTTAGACCTGGAAGGCCGCCTCTTATCTGAATGCGTTTTGACAGGTTTTTCACCACTAGAGGGCATTAGTTCATGTGTACATACACACGTGGAGTTACCTAGGAGCCAGCACTGATATGCTAAAATGCAAGTCTGTCAAAAGAACTGAAATAAGGGGCAGTTTGCAGAGGCTTAGATACAAGGTAATCACAGAGGTAAAAAGTGTATTACTATAAATGTGTTAGTTATGCAAAACTGGAGAATGGGTAATAAAGGGATTATCTATCTTTTACAGCACTTGCTGAGAAAACCTAAGGTACTTGTAGCATCTGGCAATGACTCAGTTTCTTGATTGTTGACATGATACAAGCTCCACTGGCGCTCTGAGTAGCTACATTATTTAAAATTCTGGTGCACTGAGAATATCCAGCATGCTTCACATGCACGTGCAGAGAAAAATCTTACAATTAAAACAGTGATAACTTTTACTAGCATTTTTTTTTTGCCAATATTGTATGTATATTTCAAATGTGTTTCTATTTAAAGATGTAATTTTTTTTTATTTATTTTTTTATTATTATTTTTATTGAGGTATTCAGCAAAAACATAACAAGAAGGGTGCATTAGACAGCTTCAATAAGGACATAAATATACAGATAATGCTGGTAAGTCACAAGTCAATAAATCAGCATACCTATCTAGCATACATCAAAGTTACTTTATCAATACTGTACTATCAAAACATCTAATTGCAACCAGTTAAATAAAACCTCATTTTCTAATATGAAATAATATGAATCACCCCTTGAACAATAGATTATGAACAATAAATGATCCTTCCTATTGATCTGTGGAGGCCACTCTTGGACCTCTCTAATTGTATATTTAACTTAATGGGGGGTTTTGGAGTGGAGACAAAGAAACAAAAACAGAACTAATAGGAAGGCTTTTGGTCCTTAGAGAATAATATAAACAGCGATGAGCTAACATTCTACTAGGGTGAAAAAAGTACTCAACTTGTAAAAACAAATGGATATTACTATTTTATATATTGTTACGTGGAACCATCTTGTTAGTCTTCAAAGACTACCTAATAGCAGAGGGCATTGTATATTGTGGGAGTAACGCCTATAGAATAAGTGATATAACCTGGGGGGCATGTAAAATTATCTGCCCAATAAGTAGGTATATAGGTGCGCATAGTAAAATGTTTGCTGACATATAATTGCTGCCCTTAGGACCAGTGTGGTTTTATTAGGGATAAGAGGCAGTCCTGGCTCTCAGAATATAACTACCCCACACCATGTCGTTCAGCTCCAGTTACTTTAAGATCTGTAGGAGGAGGATGCATCTGAAGTCCCAAACAAGAGGGGTACTCACTCCATAAGTCCATAACTTCTGCGTAGGACCTGTCCGGTGCACACACTGGATGTCTCACCCACCTCTGCTTTTCCTGCCAGTCTATTGGTAATGAACCTCCTGCAGGTAGGATACTTGGCAAGATCGTCGGTATGAGTGTGGGCACCGAGTGTAATTCCCGCAGTGGTAAAGCTTCTGTAACTGAAGCATAGACTCCCTCCGTGATCTCTGTAGATATAAGGCCATTGAGCTCCTGGAGCGGTATGAAGGAGGGTCTGCGTGCATCTCTGGCGCCTTCACGGACACTCCACCGAACAGGCCTGGTTGGAGATTGCTCTTCTGGTCCTAGCTTGATCTGAATGTTGGGAGGTATAGTAGGTGAACGCTGAGGCTCTGTGTCAGCCTCTCTTATGTTCACCGTGGCGCCAGGCTTAGGTAGGATAGGTGTCAAAGCAGAGCAGCCGACATTAGCGCCCGGCGTTTCTGATAGAAAGTCATCAAATGCCACAAGGTGGTCAGAGAGTAGGCAGCGTAGCTCCTCAAGAAAGCCCTTACTGGTATACGATTCCATGTTGGGAGAGTTAAGTACTGATCTATTGAACAGCCCACAATGGGGGCTGCGCGGCAGTGATTACCCTTAGGAAAGTCACTGGGGGGGGTTTGAGAAGGCCTCAGCCTCAGAGTAGCTCTGGTAAACGTAAGCGTCACACAATCCTAAGGAGGGGGGCATCAAATGAGAGCTGAACTAATGATAGTCCTAATTCTGACAGTTTGAAGCCCCAGACATGGCTATTTCTTGCGCTATTCAGCGATCACAGCAGGAAGGTGTGAGCAGCCAACAGTTTTGCGTCCATAGATGGCCGCCGCCCGGAAGTCCCCCCTTAAAGATGTAATTTATCTTTATGCATTTAAATTTTGACCAGAATGTCCCTTTAAATTGATTGGATAGAGCATGACATTTTAAAAAACTTTTCAAGTTACTTCTACTATCATTTTTGCCTTGTTATTCTGATATCCTTTGTTAAAAAGTAATCCTAGGTGAGCTAAGGAGTGTTCACGTTTCTTAAAGGGACATGAAACCCGAAATCTTTCCTTCCATTTTTAGATATAAGTAAATTGAAAAGTTGTTTAAAGTTACATGTTCTGTCTGAATCATGAAAGTTTAACCCCTTAAGGACCACAGCACTTTTCCATTTTCTGACCGTTTAGGACCAAGGCTATTTTTACATTTCTGCTGTGTTTGTGTTTAGCTGTAATTTTCTTCTTACTCATTTACTGTACCCACACATATTATATACTGTTTTTTTGCCATTAAAAGGACTTTCTAAAGATACCATTATTTTCATCATATCTTATAATTTACTAATTTTTTTTTTAATAAAATATGAGGAAAAAATGGAAAAAAACACACTTTTTCTAACTTTGACCCCCCCAAAATATGTTACACATCTACAACCGCCAAAAAACACCCATGCTAAATAGTTTCTAAATTTTGTCCTGAGTTTAGAAATACCCAATGTTTACATGTTCTTTGCTTTTTTTGCAAGTTATAGGGCAATAAGTACAAGTAGCACTTTGCTATTTCCAAACCACTTTTTTTTCAAAATTAGCAATAATTACATTGGGACACTGATATCTGTCAGGAATCCCTGAATAACCCTTGACATGTATATATATATTTTAGAAGACTTCCCAAAGTATTGATGTAGGCCCATTTTGGTATATTTCATGCCACCATTTCACCGCCAAATGCGATCAAATAAAACATTGGCTCCCACCCACCAACGATCGTGGCCATCGATGTCCGATGCAGAGAGGGCCACAGAGTGATCAGGATCGCTTCCACCGCTTGAAGAGACCAACGACATACAGGGTACGTCCTTGGTCGTTAAGGACATTTTTTTTGTAGGACGTACCCTGTACGTCGTTAGTCCTTAAGGGGTTAATTTTGACTTTACTGTCCCTTTAGAAGGACATAAAACCCAATTTTGTTTCTTTCATGATGCAGATAGAACATGAAATTTTAAACAACTTTCCAAATTACATCAATTATCAAATTTTCTTTGTTTTCTTATTTTCCTTTGTTGAAAGCGGGGAAGTGAGCTCAGGAGTGTGCATGTGTCTGCAGCACTATATGGCAGCAGTTTGGAAACAATGCCATTAGCGAGAGCACTCTATGGCAGCACTATTTCCTATCATGTAGTGCTACCTACCTAGGGATCTCTTCAACAAAGTATAACATAAGAAGAAAGCAAATTTGATAATAGAAGTATATTGGACACTTTAAAAAAAATTACTGTATTCTCTATCTGAATAATGAAATAAAATGTTGGGTTTTAATGTCCCTTTAAGTTGTGATTACCAGTCACTAGAGAGAGGCATTTGTTTGGAAATGAATGCAGAAATAATGAAAAAAATTGTAATTTGTTAAATTTGTTTATGAACTAATGAGCGAATTACGATATGAACAAATAAACAAATTTATGAGCAATGAATTTCATTCATACATTTGTTCATATTCGTTCTTATGATGGTAAATTATAGCGTTTTAAAACCACTAGAATTTACCATCACTAAAATAAAGGCGACCTTCATTCATCAGTTTAAAAAAAACCCTGATGAATAGATACCTTTGTTTTGCCGCAGCTTCAGCGCTAACCTAAGCACCTCCGTCCTCCGGCCCCTCACGGCACAGCTCAGTTTTTCAATGACGTGACGTTTCCACCTCTTAGCCATTAGCCATGCTTGCCCTTTGGCTATTGGTTAAGAGGTGGAAACGTTACTTCATTGTAACTGTACCTTGGGCGGCCAGAGGGACTTAGGTTAGCGCTAAAGCGACGCTGAAATTAAGGTACCTAATCATGATTTTTTTACACTGACGAATAAAATTCTAGAATTTACCATCACTTTATAGGGACATGAAAAAATATTTTATGATTTAGAAACATAATGCAATTTAAAACAACTATTCAATTTATTTCTATTATCTAATTTGCTCCATTCTCTTGATATACTTGGTTGAAAAGCATATCTAAATAGGCTCAGTATCTGCTGATTAGTGGCTGCACATAGGTGCCTCATGTTAGCTCACCCATGTCCATATGTGTTTCTTCGACAAAGGATACCTGAAGAATGAAGCAAATTAGATAATATAAGTAAATTGGAATGTTGTTTGAAATTGTATTCTCTATCTGAATCATAAAATCATTTTTGGGGGTTAAACACACAGTAGAAATACCCCTCAGGACTTGCGGTGCACTGCTGGTCACGAGTGGAACTTACTGCTGATCCAATCAGATAGTTGCATGACTCAGATGTTAGCCACAAGTCCAGAGCAGTATTTCTCTGTTTGTTTAACCCCATTGCAGGGTCAATAGTTTTAAAATGACATGCACTAACGGATTAGAGCCTGCAATTTCTCAACTATAATGACCCTTTAAAATTCAATTATGTTAATCTATGTGATATGATCAGGACGATCCCACAGACTTTAAGAGATTATAAAAAAATAATTGGGATATATTTTATAAAGTCCATGTAAAACAAATGATGTCGTTTCTGTGAAATAAACATTTAAACAGAGGATAGATGCATTTTGCTAACGAGATACCTTTGCTGCTGTTAAAAAGGTGGTGGGAGTGGAAATATATATGTATAACATGGAAGTCATTGTGTAGAGTTTAAGATCACTAGCACAGAGCACCTTTTCCTCCCATTACCATTTGTGCAGAGGGTCTGGAAGACACATACACACAGCATGGAGGAGGGGGCGTGACCTAATGCAAAACTTTCTGCCTTCCAGGAAGCTCACTTTCCTCCACTGTACAATGAATACTGGGAATTAGAGTACAAAACTGTAGAATCACAATACTGTGAGTTAAATAGTGGACTACACATTCTACAATGATATATAACTCCCAGAATACTGTTCTTCTTCCTCTCAGATGGAGCTACTTTCGAATGGATTAATAGAAAAAGGGACATTCAATTGCCTTTTTCTTTTTTTGCAGTTTGTACTCCAAGGGGAAGGGGAGGGGAATCAAGGAGGCCCCCCTTGTGGACACCCATGGACAGATGCATGGTTCCTGCTTTTTGGATTTGTTTTGCATATCTGCAGACTTAAAGGGACAGTCTACACCTGTACAAACTTTAACCGATACATTAGATCTAGCCTTGAAAGTCTTAGTTTGCCCCTGTAACCGCTTTTAGTCTTTATCGATAAATACATTATTTATAAAAGAAGTTTATATTCTTACAGGTATAAATGGCCACCAAACTCCTCCCATTCCATTTTCCTCTTAAATTATACAGCACTTCTCTTTCAAATTTGCACTCGTGCACGTATCCAACAATGACGTATGTAATCTCCCAATATGCATGCGCAACTTCTGTCTTGCCGAAACCGGAAGTACGTAGCGTGTGAATGAATCCAAGATCATAGATTTTATAAGATTGGAGTAAAATTAATAATTAGGCTGTGAGATTACATCACATTGAAATATACAATGCGATAGCACCTTATAACTTCGTTTACCCAATAGATTGACAGTCCTTCAAATAATACACTATGTTGGAATTGTGTAAATTGTGTAGATTATTCGGTTCCGTTTTTTTGGTTCCCACTTTGATTGGACTAATTAGAAAAGCGTGACACCTTAGAGCTCAAGTGATCCACTTTTGATTGGACTAACTAAAATCAGGGAATCGATTACGTCATTGTTAGGCGGAGCTGAGCACCCATTTCTAACAGTCAAAATACAACTTTCAAATAAAGATATCTTTAATATTGTCGATCACTTGTAAGGGAAGAAGGAGTGCTTTGTGACTTATAATGATGGATCTAAGGTATGAATTTATGTTTGCACAGGTGTAGACTGTCCTTTTAAATAGTGAACATCATGTTAAGAAATAAAACAAACTTTAGAAAATATTTATTTTTGTTTTAAGTTTCTCTAAAGGGTTCAGGCTAAATCAACCACATTTTCTAACCCTGTGTTATTTAAGTGCTTCTCAGTTGGCTTTTATAGTACCTGGAAACAAGATAATTAACATTATAGTAAAACCACAAACTTTTGGGGATGTAGAAACTTTCATTGAGTGTATAGTTTAGGCATCAATTTGCTAGGGAAGATCAGTTGGCTAAAGATCTTGTTGGAAAACCATTTTTATTGTTTTTATCTCTTATTTAATACATATTTTGACCAGAAGGCTGTATCTGGTATACACAGACAGATCGCTACTCCTTATGGCAGCTGATGTTCATCTCATGCGTTAGTAATATTTTGTAGCGAACAAGAGACACTCCGTTCCGGCGCACAGCGGTGATGTCTTCACCGCACGCCATGCTGGTTCCTGATGCCGGTCCGGATCTCACCTGTGCCCTCCTTGGCGCGAATATGCATATGTAAGTACTTTTCTCACTCTTATCTGTGCCCAAGTATAGGTTAGATCTGCTGTTTCCTGGGTGCTGTTGCCTTAACCCCTGAAATGCTGATTTACATTTGGACTGCTTATTTGTTGCCTTAAGCCTGCTTACCTCTGACTACTCTATTGCTTAACCCCTGAACTGCTGAGATACATTTAGACTGCCTATTTGTTGCCTGAAACCTGCTTATATCTGACTACTCTATTGCTTAACCCCTGAACTGCTGAGATACATTTGAACTGCCTATTTGTTGCTTGAAACCTGCTTGCCTCTGACTACTGTATTAATAAACCCCTGATCTGCTGAGATACATTTGGATTGCCTATTTGTTGCCTGAAACCCTCTTGTTTAACCCCTGACTTGCTGTGTATCTTTGGACTGCCTGATCATTGCTGACCCCTGCTTGTCTCAGACCATTCTCTGCTTTTTCCTTGGTGCCGTGAAGGATTTTCTTGTCTACCGTGAGTACTGTTTACCTCATTTTGTATCTGTTACGCTTGTTCTGGGATATTTCCTTATCTTTCCACTTGATGCCGGGATAAGAAGACTACTGGCCAAGATTGGTCTGATAGGGAAATACCCCACGAGCAATACATTATACTTGGGCCATGGACCCAAATGAGGTAGCCAGAGCAGTCTCTCTTCAGGGACAAATGCTTGAAACCCACGCCATGCACCTGCAAAGTCTGGAAACCAAGTTGGAGACCATTACTGCTATGCTTTCCTCACTTGTTGCAAACAAAACCACTACTCCTGTTGCCCCCACAACCTACCCCTGTTACTAGTGCAGCAGCTTTTTCCTCTGTTTCTGGCAACATACCCCGGATACCATTGCCTGAGAAGAATGATGGCACAACAGATTGTAGTGGCTTTCTCAACCAGTGCAGACTGCATTTTCCTAATGATCCTCAAACCCTCCAGTCTCATCAGGCAAGGAACACCTTTATTGTTTCTTTATTAAAGGACAAGTCTCTAGCCTGGGTATCTCCCCTTTTGAAACAGAGTGCTCAGTTATTGAAGAATGCTGATTCCTTCATTTCGGCACTGTCTTCGGTATTTGGGACTTCAGGTCACACCTCTGCTGCAGAATACTCCCTCTTCGATCTCCGTCAGAATAATAGGTCAGTGGAGCAATACCCCATAGAATTCCGCACTTTGGCACTTGAGACCAGTTGGGATGGCAGTGCTCTCAAGGCGGCATTCAGAAGAGGCCTACATGATCGCATCAAGGATGAACTCACTTATCATGACATTCCATCATTTCTGGATGAATTAATCTTGTTATGTATCAGTCTGGATTCTCATTATCAAGAGCGACAAACTGAGAGAGAAAGGACTCGCAGACCCTATCCTTCTCACCCCCCCTACTTGACTACCTGTTAGACTCTTCTCTGCTCCTTCAGCATCCTCTGCTACTCCTGAGGAGGAATATACTATATGTGTGAGCTTGTGTGTAAAAAACACTGAATTAAGATCTTATTGTATGGCAGTGTATTAAAATATATAATACGTTAAAAAAAATTTTTTTTTCCATATATTAAATGATTAATGGCTTGACAAAGGCTCTTCTGAGCTGAAACGAGATGCCGCCTATGGACTACTCACACAGGAATCGCTGTGACGAATCATACAGGAACTAAGGAAAGTTTGGACGCCACCCCCGCATCTGTGGGCGTGCTTAGGAACAAGCACGGATTGTGTTTGGCGCCAGAGGCAGCATACAGGGACGCTGCAAAAAGGAAAATCTTCTCAAAAAGCATTAAAGATAGCTACACAGTATCGGGATTACACAGCATTGTACACAGCATTGGATAAAAACTAAGGTAACTCAACGGACACTTTTAAACATCATTCTAAAACATAGATGAATTTTGACGATTTAAATACACATCCGTAAACATGATGACAAACTAAAGAGTGACTCTGTTTATAACAACACTCTTGAATATTCGTAAAGATATTAGTAGGAACTTTGAAAAAGGTTTTGATTGCTTATATCCTTATATCTCTTACGGAATATACGTGGATATGATTACACAATAATCTTACTGAATCAAAAGACTGTTTAGCAACATTGTGTTTTAACAACGTTTTCTATATACAACGATACATATCTGTTATATTAACATTTGTTACTCTGCATTTGTAACTCTATGTTGTAGAATTTCCATTTTTTAGAATTATATTATTTATATTGAAATTTTAAAACTTCTTTTAGAAATTTCATATGAATTAGTACTAACAAGTTTAGATTAATTTGTTAGCTACTTTTTAAAATACTGTAAATATTGGTACCAATATATTTAGAAGTTTACATAAGTATAATTAAGCAAATATATATTTTTGTACCTATACTTTTACTTTTTATGAAAATAAACTTATTGTCTGCTTGAAGCAGTTTGCATTAGTGAATTAATTAATCATTTAATATATGACATTTTTTTTTTTAACTTATTATAAATTTTAATACACTGCCATACAATAAGATCTTAAGCCAGTGTTTTTTACACACAAGCGCTCACATATAGTATATTCTTTCTGTATTTTTAAATTTCCCAGGCTTTGGGATTGTCTGTTTTTATATGTGAAGCCTGATCTTAATCCAGCGCAGAGTTTTTTACAACAGTCATTTTACTCCTGAGGAGGAACCTATGGACCTTTCTTCCCCTAAATCCTCTGAGGCTGAAAGACAAAGAAGAAGAAGGTTGCGCTCATGCTTTTATTGTGGTTCTAGCTCACACCAACTCAAAAATTGCGATCTCCGGCCGAGAAAAGCCAACAACACTTAGAGGATAGAAATGGGGTACCTCTAAGCATGGTCACTACCAATTCTCCTCACTCTTCTCGGATCCTGGTACCCATTACCCTTACTTTTGTCTGGAACTCAGTTCATGCACAGGTCTTAATTGACTCCGGGGCTGCCGAAATTTCCTTGATCATCGTTTCATGATACATGCAAGTTTGCCTCTTCTCCAGAAAAAGCAATGTCTCCAAATCACCACTCTTGATGGCCCTTGGTTCAGGTTTAATTCATTTTGAATCAGCACCCCAAACCACGACCGTGGGAGTCTTACACTCGGAACACTTGCAATTAAATGTCATTCATTCTCCTGTACAACCAGTTATCCTTGGCCTTCCCTGGCTACGTAAACACAATCCTCAATTTGATTGGGCTAAGGGACAACTAGCCTCCTGGAGTAAGTCCTGTTTCCGTTCCTGTCTGGCTAAAGTAACTCCTTTGCATCACACTCCTCTTCAGACCTCGCTTACTCTTCCCTCAGTGTATGTCGAATATGCGGACTATTTTAAAAAGAAGGCAGCTGATGTGCTACCACCTCACTGCCCTTACAACTGTAAGATATGCTTGCTTCCTGGTTCCCTCTTCCTAAAGGAAGGATGTATCCACTGTCCAAGGCCGAAACCAAGGCCATGGAGGAATATATCCAAGAAAACGTAGCCAAAGGCTTTATCCGCCCTTCCTCCTCTCCTGCTGGGGCTGGATTATTTTTTATCAGTAAAAAGGATGGTGGTTTACGACCCTGTATTGACTACAGAGGCTTGAACAAAATCACAAAAAAAAACGGTATCCTATCCCTTTGTTCACCAAGTTATATGATTTACTCCAAGATGCTTGCTACTTCACGAAACTCGATCTTTGTGGGGCATACAATCTTATTCAAATCTTCCCAGGACATGAGTGGAAGACTGCCTTCAATACGAGATTGGGGCATTATTAGTATTTAGTAATGCATTTTGGGCTGTGCAATGCCCCTGCTGTCTTTTAAGCCTTTGTTAATGACATCTTCCATGACCTCCTCAATCGTACTGTCATTGTCTATTTAGATGACATCCTATTTTTTTCTAAAACCTTGAAGGAACATCATGAACATGTAAAAGAAGTGCTTCATCGCCTCCAAAGCAATTCTCTGGTAGCTAAGCTGGAGAAATGTGAATTTGATCCAGTTACTTGGATTCGTTATCTCTAAGGAGGGTTTTGCCATGGACCTTACTGTCAGGGTGCCAGGAATCAGACTGAGACGAGAAGTGCAAAAATAATCACACCTTTATTAATAGCAAAAAATAATAAAAAGTCCACAAGTCAAATAACAAGCCAGGAATCAAAACCAGAGCTGGAAGTCAGACGAGCCAAGTCAGGAGCCAAAGGGAATAGTCAGACGAGCCGAGTCAGTAGCCAAAGCAAGTAGTCAGATGAGCCGGAATCAGGAACAAGTAGAACAGCAGAGTCAGGAACAAGCCAGGGATCAGGAACCAGGAGGGACGTCAGACAGCCAGGTAATACACAGGAGCTCTTACAAACAGGTCTGAGACAACGCAAGGGCAAAGCATACTGAACAGAGGCCCTTTATATAATAAGTGATGACATCACAATTCTGAGACTGTATCCTGTCTCACACGGATGATGTACACCAGTCTGGCCATAAAAGGAAGTGCAGGAAATGAGCAGCATCACACAGTATGCACCAGAGTCAGCAAGAGAGGTGAGTAAAATGGCTGCCAGCAGCACATGGCAAACAAAACAGGTAAAAAACCCTGACACTTACAAATCAGTCCTGAAATGGCCTCAACCCACCACATTAAAAGAACTACAGAGGTTCTTGGGTTTCTTTAATTATTATCGCAAGCTTATAAAGAACTTCTCCAAAATCGTTGCACCACTCACTGAGCTAACTAAACGAAACAGAGACTGCAAGAATTGGCCTCCAGTGGCCTTAGATGCCTTCTCTATCCTGCAGTTTAGCCTAGAGGTTGATGCCTCTAAGATAGGAGCTGGTGCAGTCTTGACCCAAAGGGACCCTTCAACCTCCAAGTTACATCCTGTAACTTTCTTCTCCAAATGTTTTTCCCCTTCAGAAAGGAACTACAACGTGGGAAATCATGAACTCTTAGCTAGAGGATACTGCCAACCATATTCAGAGTCTCCCTGATCACAAGAACCTGACGTATTTAGAAACTGCTCATTGGCTCAATTCTAGAAAGGCAAGGTGGGCTTATTCTTTTCCCGTTTTAATTTCATTGTCTCCTATCTCCCAGGTACCAAGAACAAAAAGGCTGACGCGCTGTCCCGTCAATTTTCTCAGTCCCATGGTTCTTCTGAAACTCCTGTTGAGCACATAATTCCACCTTCATGTGTAGTTGCTCAACTAAACACATCTCTTCTCAAAAAACTGCAACTTGCTCAGTTTAGAAGCCCCTGCGGACCTTAAGATTTTGTTTGTACCTCCTAGTCTACACACTCCTGTGCTGTCCTGGGCACATGATAGCAAATTGTCAGGCCACCCTGGGTCTGTAAGAACCTTCAAACTCCTTTCTCGACACGTCTGGTGGTCCACCATGAAGTCTGACTCTCAGGAGTATGTCAAAGCCTGCCCGACCTGTGCTGCTAATAAGACACCTCGATCTTTACCTTATGGCTTACTTCAACCCTTGTCCACACCCAAGCAACTTTGGACACACATTGCCATGGATTTTGTTGTGGATCTCCCTGATTCTGACCATAATATGGTTATCTGGGTTGTGATGGATCGGTTTTCCAAACTTACTCACTTTATACCCCTACCCAAGCTACCTACTGCTCAAGAATTGTCTAGTCTGTTTCTTTTGCATGTGGTTCGACTTCATGGTATACCCGTAAACATTGTCTCTGACAGAGGACCTCAATTCATCTCTGCCTTTTGGAGAGGATTTTGCAAATTGATCGGGACCACAGTTTCTCTGCCTTCTGGATATCATCCCCAGACAAATGGGCAGACGGAGAGAGTAAACCAAGATCTCAAAACCTGTCTTAGAACCTATGTCAATTCTCAACCCTCCATTGGTCTTAATTGTTGCCCCTAGCTGAACTGGCAAAGAACAGTTATTGGCACTCTTCTCTATGATGTTCTCCATTTCAAGCAGCAGCTGGCTATCAACCTCGTATATTTCTTCTTTCTGCTCAGTCTGTAGAGGTTCCTGTCACAGAACATTCCTTCTCTGATCTCTCTACTCATTGGCAACGTATACGCTCTCAGTTACGCTCAGCTGCCTCTAGATACAAGAGATTTGCTGATTATCATCGTGCTGCCATTCGTGCCTTTTCAGTAGGTGATCGTGTCTGGGTCTCTACCCGACACGTGCGTTTATATCAACCCTGTTACATATTAGGGCCTAGCTATATTGGTCCTTATAGAGTTCTCAAAATACTTTCTCCTGTTGCTTACAAAGTGGATTTGCCCAGAGCCTTGCACATCCACCCAGTCTTTCACATCTCACTCCTCAAGCCCTACATCAAGAATAGATATACTCGACTCAGACCTCCTTTTCCTCCACTCACCAATATGAAATAACTAAGATCCTGGACTCCAGGATTAAATGGAAGCAGATTCAATATCTGGTACACTGGAAAAGGTTACTCTGTGGCAGATCGTTCCTTGGTTCCTACACGTGATGTGCATGTTCCGTCCTTGGTCTCCAGGTTCCGCATATTCTAAGAAAAAGTGCAGAACCTGCTCACCCCTTGAAGTCAACTATGGTTCCTGGAGGTAACCCTTGAGAGGGGAGCTATGAAATGCTCCATCATCGCTGCATGCCATGCTGGTTCCTGATGCCGGTCCGGATCTCACCTGTGCCCTCCTTGGTGTGAATCTGTGCTTATGTAAATACCTTTCTCCCTCTCATCTGTGCCCATGTATAGGTTTGATCTGCTCTTTCCTGGGTGCTGTTGCCTTAACCCCTGAACGGCTAAGTTAAATTTGGACTGCCTATTTGTTGCCTGAAACCTGCCTGCATCTGACTACTCTATTGCTTAACCCCTGAACTTCTGAGATACATTTAGACTGCCTATTTGTTGCCTTCAGCAGTCGAATATAATGAAAACTAAATTTTCTTAATATTCAGACCAAAAAATTCGGACAAACCAAATTTTTCCTCTGTGCACATTGCTATTTGTTTTTGGGGGATTATCAATTTGGAGTGTCACATTGGTCTGTTATAATTTCCCCTATGTAGGATGCATCTAATGGATAATAATTTACATATGCAATTATTAGTAAATTAGTAACTGCTACAGAAGTTATGAAGGTGCAGGGAAGCGTAGAGTAAACTGAAATGTTTTAAGAGTCTTATTTACCATTTTTTTCACAATATAGCAATAGGCACAGCAATTACAACAGTGAAGTATGGTACTGCAGAGTTGCCACTTCTCAATAAGGGCCTGATGATCAAAGCTCTCCGCTCAGGTGAGATGATCTAAAATGATCCTCCAGCATTGCAAGATCCCTAGTGAAATTCTTAAATGGCAGATTTTGCTATACTTTTCCAAGGGGTGTTTCCTGCATTTCTGTATGTAAAGGAGACACAAGCAATATAGCACTGCATGACCTGTGAGTTCTGCTGCATTTAAACTTTGTGCTTTGTATTTAATATAACTTTAAACTTCAGATTAAATTGTATTATATATAAACTTTGCACTTTCTATTTTGCCAGATAATAAACATTCTCTAGTTTGGAGATAAATTATAGTGCAGACTTAACAGGGACTGAACTCACTGAATATTCTAAGAAAAAGTGCAGAACCTGTAAGTCCCAGAGAGATGAGAGACGCCTTCCATAGAAAGTAATGAATCTGTCTGGGATACAAAGTTTCACATGGGAGAGAGAAGGTAACTGGAGAACACCTGTGGTTGATATAAAGGCTCAGTTTGCATAAATTACAAATGAAACTGAAATGTTTTTACTACAATTGAACTTGCTTTTGCCTATATTTTAGTATATATTACTCTTCTGTTAGTTAAAATAAGTGCATTGTAATTTTTTAGCAAACTTCACCTGTTAACAGCTGGCAGGATGAATTAATGAGACCAGCTTGTTTAAAATGCTTACATCAGAGAGCTTCACACATACCCTGGGAACTCCCCTGTTAAGCCCAGGGAACTGCCCTGTCCTTTCCACTTTCTGAAACTTTCAGTTTTAGTTTACAATGGAGCAAATACAAAGTGCAATTTGTAAAAGATACAGAGAAATATACAAAGTATAATCTTAATTTGTTAAAGTAACACAGAACATTTCAAAACAATAAATCACTGCTTGATCTAAATCTAAATGTATTAACCCCTTAATGACCGTGATGTACCACATATGTGGCTGGTACCGCCGCAAGAGGTGGGACTGCACTATTATACACTCCCTCCTTTCTTCTGGTCAGTGGAAATAGTGTGGTCTTGCTGGCGGCGAGACCTCGCAATTAATAATGCAATCCCCATAGAAAGACCAGCGATATGCAGGGTAAATGTAATAATTCTGAAATAACCTAATCTGAAGTTAGAGTAATATAAATTACAAAGTGTAAGTGTAACAAAACTCTCACATCATGCAGTGTTGTATTGCACTGGGCTTGTCTTTCCTTCATATACAGAAATGAGAGAAATCTTGCAGTGCTGGAGAGTTCTGCCCCTTCTCTTTTGAGCATTTAGTGAGTTCAGCCCCTGTAAAGTCTGCACTACAATTTCTCTCTAAGATGGAGAATCCTTTGATCATCACGCTCTAAGACATAAGAAGAATTCTCCAGACTCCAAGCTTCTTTCTTAAGACCGGACCTTAACTAATGTTGTAGATTAAAATAAAAATAAATATAGGACAACATTTCCATCCATGAAGCAAATCTTAATCATGGTTAAAACCATTCTATGGCTTGAAACCTTGTCCTGTATTTGTGGGTTTTGGTCCCATCTACAACATTAATAAAGGTCCAGTTTTATGAAGAACATGCACATGTCACATAGCATAAGATCTGGTGTATATGGCATCTTAATAAATTGTTGGCTTAGGTGCTCTTAATTGTTTGGCTTCAATGTATTGAGAAGCAATTAGACATTGTTTTACCTTATTATATGCACCTTTAGAATATATCTAAAAGAATAAAAAAACAGAATAACAAGGGAATTATTCCAAAATATCTTATTGCTGCCCACATTTATATATATTCTTTCCAAATCATATTATTGTGGAGATGCTGGATGAGGACATTAAGACAAAAGGGGGAAAAAATCCAAAAAAAGAACAAAAAACACTCAATTAAAACATATATATCTTTCATCTTGGTTCTGGAAAAGTTGTTACAGTTAAAACTTAGGTTTTCTTCTTCTATTAAAACGACAACATTCATGGTTAAAATACATTGATTAAAGACAACATTCAACAAAAGCCAGACCTGCAACAGCATGAATCTTATTTGTCCTAATTACCAATGTAATCATAACCAGATATGAATGGAAACAGTGGGCTGGATTATAAGCGATGCTCTATTGTTAGCCCCGGTTGCAATAACCAATATCTCGCCTGCGTTAACTTGCACACTTATTACAAGTTGAAAGTAAATGCAAACTAAATGTGCGTGTGTCAGGTTAGTGTGAGTGGAGACCTAGTGTAAAGAGTAAGAGTTAAATATATATATATATATATATATATATATATATATATATATATATATATACACACACACACTTTGGAGCCCTTTCCACTGGATTATAGATATATAGGTATAGATATAAATTAAAAAATAAATAAATAATCATATATATATATTTTAAAATGAAAAGAACATATTCTTCTATGTGAAGAACATTGGACTGTAAAATACAGGTAGCCCTCAGTTTACGCCGGGGTTAGGTTCCAGAAGGAATGGTTGTAAATCGAAACCGTTGTAAATTGAAACCCAGTTTATAATGTAGGTCAATGGGAAGTGAGGGAGATAGGTTTCAGGCCCCTCTTAAAATTGTCATAAGTAACACATAATACATTACTTTTAAAGCTTTGAAATGAAGACTTTAAATGCTAAACAGCATTATAAACCTAATAAAATAATCACACAACACAGAATACATAATTAAACTAAGTTAAATGATTAAAAACATTTGCTAAACAGCATTATAAACCTAATGAAATAATCACACAACACAGACTTCACTTGAATTTTTCTGCAAACAGTTCTTTCTATGCATTCCAATCTGGACTGATTTATAGACAGGAAGATCTTGTTCCTTTGAAATCTGCTCAATAGCTCAGGTCTGGTTAAACTGATTAATTTCAGCTTGCTTGGCTTTGCTGCAACACAAGCGGACTGCTCCACCTACTGGATATTTTAATAAAGGCACTGCTTCTCAATGCTTTTCAATAGCAGTCACATGACTGGAAAAAAAGGTTGTTATTCTTAAATGGTGTAAATTGAACCGTTGTAAAACGAGGGCCACCTGTATTCATAACTACTTTCAGGTTTTTGCGCTGTAGGTCTAACGTGGTGTCGGGTTAGTACACGAGCGATAAGTGTTCTTTTTTTTTAAAGCGCACTCCACTAAAGTCTATGGGGAGAAGAAGTTAACACTGTCGCAATATCCAAAGTCCTGAAGTTAGCGAGCAAAAACTATTTACTTTCAACTTGAAATATGTGCCCTAACTCAAGCACCTTAAAAGTTTACTTCCAGCTGCGTTTGCTCGGGAGAGAAATCGCTAAATAGTGCGCCACATGTAATCTGGCCCAGTATCAGCTTAATATTGCTCTATTACTTTGACAACACCAAATAAAAAAGTTTCTATAAGAAACACCTACTTTCTCAAACACATTATTCTCAAAAGAGCGACACAAACAGAAATATAACGTAATATGTTTAATATCTCTTAATGACGCATTGAATATATATTAAAAATATGTACAATAAAATATTATAGCAATACAATATTAAAGGATATATCCTTCTTGAATATCAGTCTATAAATATAAGATATATCATCAAAAGTAATGTTCTACACGCTGCTCTTCTCTAAATTCACTGTGATACTGGTAGCTGGTCACATTGAGAAAGATTTACAAAGACAAAAACATAGAGTGCACAGAGGATCTATGTGGAGTATAAAAACAGAAAACCATAGAGTGCACAGAGGAGCTATGTGTAGTATAAAAACAGAAAATCATAGAGTGCACAGAGGATCTATGTGTAGTATAAAAACAGAAAACCATAGAGTGCACAGAGGATCTATGTGTAGTATAAAAACAGAAAACTATAGAGTGCACAGAAGAGCTATGTGTAGTATAAAAACACTGTAGTGAGCACAGCACTCTGTTTTTAGTTCCTTAGACTCTAGTGTGCACGGTGTTTCTGGGTCTCTGTTCACTCACCAATACAGCATAAAGTAAAAATGCAACAGCACCACTTCATTAAAATTGGACCAAAGGTCCTTTTATTGAGGTGTTGCATGTACAAGAATAGGACTACAACCAGCCCTTATTCATGCATTTTAATGGAGAGATACTGTTGCATTTGTTCTTTATGCTGTAGTATAAAAACAATCACTTTAATATCCAATAAAGTTGCACACACATAAAGCATATGAGATATTTATATAGCATACAATTCTTAACTTATGAAAGTCTTATAGATATTCTGGAGTATTTCACCAAAGTCTCAGGGTCCCTCAGTAAAAGTCCCTCCAATAGGGTCAGTGTAATCCTCAATCAAGCAGTATGGCATCCAATGAGTCTCTCAAGCAATGTGGCTACAAACTTCCCATATGCCACCTGCAGGGAACCCCAACACCATCTATACTGCATGACTTCCTACATGGGCAGGACCTAATGGGTTTTGTAGGGGTATTCCTACTTTGTTTGTAAATCTTTGTTTGCTAAGCAATGCCCACTGGTGACTGTTATCAAGGATAAATGGATCCTTAAATAACAGGATTCAATATTTACTGGTCACAGTGCATTTAGTTTATGTTTCCTGAATGTGTTTAATATTGCTTATTTACATCATTTGTAAGGAGGTGAACTTAGTGTCACATTCATGGGGAATGTATGTCATATTCTACATGTATGTCATACTTTATAGTTTTTAAAAAACAAACACTGATTAAGACCGAACACATTGTTGAAAACCTCAATGCTGCAAATATTTTTTGCTGATGTGCTGCTTTGGTGAACTTATTTCTTCATTTTTAAACTGGTGATTTGTTGCTCAAGGCCGTGATAATATGACATTAAATCTTTGTAGTGAAAATTTATGGAATCCATTTTAACTTCTAGAATTGGCGTGTGAGAGTCCGGGGGGAATGATTATCTTTGAAGTCTATAGGGAAGGATTCAGTGCTATGCTTGAGGGAATCATTCAGGTATTGTATAAGTGTGGAGTTGGAAAGGAATTTCTCTCCTCAAATATGATGTTTCATCTTTTAAGGTAGATCCTTCTAATATTGAAATGCCACTGGATTTTGTTCCTAGAAAGTTTGATTTTGACAACATATAAGAACCACAAGGTCTATCTATTAGTATGTCCACGTTTCTATCTCAATTAGAGCTTTACATTAATCCTTAGAACAACATTATGAATGTTCCTTATTGTATTTTTTCTCATCAATTATATTGGAAGTCTAGTCCATGTATTAGCCATCCCCAATCTAACACAGTACTTCCAAAATTTGCTTCAAAACCTTTTCTCCCCTTCAATGAGAAGCTATGACCTCTTGTTTTGATATTGCTCAATTTTTTATTTAAAAAAAAAAAGTTTCCTCTTGAACTTTATTACAGTTTTCATTATTGAAATGTTTTATTATATTGCATCTCTTCTTTTCTCCTCCATACTATACATATTAAAGGGAAGTTTACCCTAAAATGTTCTCTTTTAATTTGATCCCAATGATCCATTTTTCCTACTGGAGTGTATTAAATTGTTTACAAACATGCCCTTTACCTTTATATCAACATTTGAAATAGCTTTTTTTACCTGTGGTATCCATACCTATACCGAAAGTTTCTATACTTAAAGGGACAGTCAACACCAGAATTTTTGTTGTTTAAATATATAGATAATCCCTTTATTACCCATTCTCCAGTTTTGCATGACCAACACAGTTATAATAATACACATTTTACCTCTGTAATTACCTTGTATCTAAGCTTCTGCAGACTGCCCCCTTATTTCAGTTCTTTTGACAGACTTGCATTTTAGCCAATCAGTGCTCACTCCTCTGTAAATTCACGTGCGTCAGCTCAATGTTATCTATATAAAACACATGAACTAACGCCCTCTAGTGGTGAAAATGCATTCAGATTTTAGGCGACCTTCAAGGTCTAAGAAATTAAAAAAAATTAGTAATAAAAGTAAATTGGAAAGTTGTTTAAAATTACATGCCCTATTTGAATCATGAAAGTTTTTTTTGGACTTGACTGTCCTTTTAAGTCTTAGGGGCATGCAGGGGGCGGTATTGCACAAGCAGTTCACAAGAAAAGTTTGATTTTGACAACATGCTGTCAGCATTTATCGATGTGCAGCTACATGATACGCTGCATCGTATCATGTCTGCTCGCACATTAATAATTTGACCCCATTGGCTAAAGTAAAGCTGTGTAAACACAGGCAGTGTGAATATGAGAGATAAGCACTACAATGTTCATTTTCAATTGTTTTTTCAAAGGGACCAATTCTGTAAAGGTCTTTTGACTGGCAACATTCTTTAAAAATGTTCCTGGTGGAATTCTATATAGCCACCTTTTACCTAGAAAAACAGGGTGTCTCGCTAAGCGGCGTATACTGCATTTTTGTAAAGGAAGGAGATACATATATATTACAAAAGTGCACAATGAAAATTGTAATTTAAAAATCATACAAAATGAATAATTGAACCTTTCACACAAAAATACTCCTTTTGCCTTGTTCTGTGCATCGCAAATCTTAACAGAAATGTTCACCAAAAATTGTAATTTATAAAAAAAAAAACAATTGTATGTAAATTACACAAGAATAAAACGTATTATATACGCACAGCATAAATTGTAATTCAGGTTTTT
The DNA here is from genome assembly GCF_027579735.1 of Bombina bombina. Lineage (NCBI taxonomy): Eukaryota > Metazoa > Chordata > Amphibia > Anura > Bombinatoridae > Bombina > Bombina bombina. Next base: position 183,158,633 of record NC_069507.1, read on the forward strand.
TGTTGCAAATTATAAGTTGGCAAGCTTTTATCAAAATACTCAAAACACTAATTACTCTGAAAGGAAATTCTATGTATAAGAAAATAACAGTGATTTTAAGGTACAGTGCACTGAGAACAGCGTAATTTGATCTGTATTAGGAATAATATTAGCGTTTAAACATACGCCAAGATCTTTCATTATTTCTATGTAAGACATTTTGCCACTCGCATGTGGAGTCCCTTTTTATAGAATGCTTTGAGGGCCGTCCTTGCGAGTGTCAGACTAGAAAACCACGTCTAGGTTGGTGAATGTTTTAGAATCGGCCCAAAGTTTTGGGTTTTGGTAAACAGAAATTGATACTATAAAGAAGCATGTGTGTGTACAGAAAGAGATAAACTAAGGAGATTTGATTTCCCTGCAAGCTCAACTCATTTTAATAGGTTGTAGTGTCAATGAACAAAACCAGCTATTTCATACATAAACATAAATATATATATATATATATAAATTCTCATACATTTTAGATTCTGCATCTGGTATAACAAGTCATTGGAAACACATTAAGGGAACAGTTTTACAGCACACTGTACCTTTAAGATTATTTTTTCATTTGTTAGACTGCACTTTTTTTACTAATATTCTTTTAAATAAATCCTAGTCTATTTATTTATATCCAGAATTGTATGAAGTAATCAAGATGAAGCCCAGTAATATAAAGTCTTTTTATGTACTTCACATAAGTCCTAGGACTAATATCCTGGTTGGCTGCTTAAAGTCCCTTCACAATAGGATGTTGCTACTGAGAAATTATCTTCCTTTTTTGCATAGAGATGTTCAGGTGATATTTTCTAGTCAGCTTCTTACAGCTATATTACACCACTTTCAAGTGCTTCAACATTTGGGTATCATTTCCCTTTAAATTACCAAGACATACTACTCTCAGTAAATAAATATTAAATCCATAATACACCTTTCAATCTCTGTTTCTTAAATGCATAATTTGGCTCTTTTGCTATTAAATTTGATATGCCACTTATTCATTTGTCTAGTTTTAATACTTGTATTGATTTGATTTAAACATTCAAAAAGGACAACTGTGTTCCATATTTTCCTGTTAGCTGATAAAGATGCTAAAAAAACAGGACCCAGCACTGAACCCTGAAACACACCACTAGTAAATCCTAAATCCTTTTAAAGTGTACCATTCATTTAAAAAGCAACCCTCTGACAAGTCTTTGAGCCAATATTCTTTAATCTGAATTAACCTTTAGTATAGCACATAGTACAAGATGATTTATGTGTTTCTTGTGTGTGTGTGTGTGTGAGTGGGGGGGGGGGGGGGTTGGACAGTATCAAATGTTTTCAGTATTATTTGCAAGCACAATTCATAAACCTGAAAGCAAATAAATAGATTTATCTTAGTAATTGAATCAGTACTTTTTTTCCCCCATTGCACATTAAAGGGACACTAAACACAAACATTTTCTTTCATGATTCAGTAAGAGAATACAATTTTAAAAAACATTCAAATTTAATTCTATTATCTAATTTGTTTTATTTTTTAGATATCATTTGTTGAAGAAATAGCAATGCATATGGGTGAGCCAATCACACAAGGCATCTATGTGCACGCACCAATCAGCAGCTACTGAACCTATCTAGATATGCTTTTCAGCAAAGAATATCAAGAGAATGAAACAAATTAGATAATATAAGTACATTAGAATGTTGTTGAAAATTGCACACTCTTTCTAAATCATGAAACAAAAAATGGGGTTTCATGTCCCTTTAAACTGCATTTTGGCACTTTGGTCCTCTTTTCTCAATGACTTCATAGATATTCATGATTTTTTTTGTGTGATATTGTTACTTAAAGGGACACTCTACTTGAAAATGTGTATTGTTTAAAAAGATAGATAATACCTTTATTACCCAATCCCCAGTTTTGCATAACCAACACTTTTATATTAATACATTTTTTACCTCAGTGATTACCTTTTATCTAAGCCTCTGCAGACTGCCCCCTTATCTCAGTGCTTTTGACAGACTTGCATTTTAGCCAATCAGTGCTGACTCACAAATAACGCCACATGAGTGAGCCCAATGTTATCTATAAGGCATACATGAACTGGCACTGTCTAACTGTGAAAAACTGTCAAAATGCACTGATAGGAGGCGGCCTTCAATGGCTTAGACATAAGTTTATGAGCCTACCTAGGTTTAGCTTTAAACAAAGAATACCAAGAAAACAAAGTAAATTTGATGATAAAAGTAAATTGGAAAGTTGTTTAAATTGCATACCCTATCTGAGTCATGAAAGTTTAATTTTTACTTTACTGCCCTCTAAATCCTGTACTTTTCATTGAAAATGTTTGAACAGTGCATGCTTTAGTTTGCTTTAACATGCACAGTTGGATTTCTGAGCATGAATTCACTGTAAAGATTTTCTGTGCTTCGCTTAATTAATAGGATATCTGCATGCTATCTAGTCCAAATGGGCATGGCTGAGCAGTTTTTATTTCTAATCATGGAATGGCTAGGGTTGTAGCAAAAAGCTCGGTCAGTGGTCATTGACGCATGTATCTTTCAGATTTCTGCAAAGGGCATTTGAACAACGGTTTCTGCATGTGGTCTTTCATTAGTTATTTAAAAATCCAGAGTGATGGACACTGCAGAGAGAAAAAAGTGACAACATGGAATGTATTGTTTGTATTAAAAACCATAGCAACAAAGTAATTTCAAAGGTAAAATAATATAGCAAGAAATAACCTTTAGAAAAGCTACCTGTTACCTGTGGCTGATAGGAAATATATTCAAATAAACTATAAAAAATATTAACTTGGCACTATATTTATATTCATATTAAGGCTACTGTGTATTCCATCATAGTTTCCCTACAAAAGCATTATATGCAAGTTTTAAAAAGAGCTGCCATTTAATTTAGTTAAACTGTTTAAATTCTATATACTTTACAACAGAAAAATGTAGTTTAACAAAGGACAGGCTCTTCACTGGTGTTTAAACAGTGAGTTTCACAGAGTTTTATAAAACATAAAATGCATAGCCCAAGGGAAATTTAGCATGGTAGCTAATTCATTTAATAGATGATGAAGATAACTGCTTAATGTGTTTAAGGGTAGGCTTATATTTAGTTACAATTACATTTTATTGTTCAGAGTACGTCATTTAAGAGATTTTTAAATTTACTTCTACAGCAAAATTTACTTTTCTCTCTTGGTTGTTGAAAAGTATACTTAGACCAGGAGCAGCAATGCAGGACTGGGAGCTAGCTGGTGATTGGTCGCTGTGTGCATATGACTCTTGTCACTGACTTGTCATTGGCTCACCAGATGTGATCAGCTAGCTCCCAGTGGTGTACTGTTTCTATGGAACTGACAGCATCAGTGCAGTAATATAATACTCTAGCACATTAGAGTGTTTTCTTTTTGCATGTTTATGTTCCTTTAAATATAAAATAATTGAAAACCTGATCTGAAATTGTTATAAATTGGTAAATGCCGTGAACATTTAGGGGCCGAATTATCCACTGTAGCGATCATGTCTGCCGCACATAGATAAATGCCGACAGCATATGCTGTCTGCAATTTATCATTGAACAAGCATTTCACAAGAAATGCTTGTGCAATGCCACCCCTGCAGATTTTCGGCCAATCGGCCGCTCTGCAGGGGGTGTTAATCAACCCGATCGTATCCGATCGGGCTGATTGCTGTCCGCGGCCTCAGAGGTGGCCGACGATGTTAAGGAGTAGCAGTCTTAAGACGCTGCTTCTTAACTCCTGTTTCCAGCAAGCCTGAAGGCTCGCGCAGAAGCAGCTGTATACAGCTTTAAATGGAGCTTGTTGAATTAGCCCCTTAAATGTCAATCATAAATTAACATTCTAAATTTTCAATATGCACAAAAAAAATTAACGTAAAACAACAGCCAAGAAAAAAAAAAAAGCTTAGGTTTTTTTAGCTAGTATTTTATTTGGGGGGTTGGTTGTGTGGTTGGTGGGTTTACTGTTGGGGGGTGTTTGTATTTTTTTTTACATGTAAAGAGCTGATTACTTTGGGGCAATGCCCCGCAAAAGGCCCTTTTAAGGGCTATTGGTAGTTTTAGTTTAGGCTCAGGTTTTTTTTTATTTTGGGGGGGCTTTTTTATTTTAATAGGGCTATTAGATTAGGTGTAATTAGTTTAAATTTCTGTAATTTGTTTAATATTTTCTGTAATTTAGTGGGGGGGGGGGTTGTACTTTAGCTAATTTAATTTCATTTAGGTAATTGTATTTAATTTAGTTAATTTATTTAATTATAGTGTAGTGTTAGGTGTTAGTGTAACTTAGGTTAGGTTTTATTTTACAGGTAAATTTGTCTTTATTTTAACTAGGTAGTTATTAAATAGTTAATAACTATTTAATAACTATTCTACCTAGTTAAAATAAATACAAACTTGCCTGTAAAATAAAAATAAATCCTAAGCTAGCTACAATGTAACTATTAGTTATATTGTAGCTATCTTAGGGTTTATTTTACAGGTAAGTATTTAGTTTTAAATAGGGAATAATTTAGTTAATGAAGGAATTTTTATTTAGATTTCTTTTAATTATATTTAAGTTGGGGGGGGGTGTTAGGGTTAGACTTAGATTTAGGGGTTAATAACTTTAATATAGTGGCGGCGGCGTTGGGGACGGCAGATTAGGAGTTAATAAATGTAGGTAGGTGGCGGCGATGTAAGGGACGGCAGATTAGGGGTTAATAATATTTAACTAGTGTTTGCGAGGCGGGAGTGCGGTGGTTTAGGGGTTAATATATTTATTATAGTGGCGGCGCTGTCCGGTTCGGCAGATTAGGGGTTAAAATATATCTTTTAGTGTTTGCGATGTGGGAGGGCCTCAGTTTAGGGGTTAATACAGCGCTGCGGAATCTGTTGGCGCTCTACAAATACCTGATAATAATAATAATAGGTAGTTTAGGGTGTTAGTGTACTTTTTAGCACTTTAGTTTAGAGTTTTTTTACTACAGCGTTGTAGTGTAAAACTCTTAACTACTGACTTTAAAATGCGGTACCAGTCTTGACAGGAGAGGGTCTACCGCTCACTTTCTGGCAGACTCGTAATACTGGCGCTATGCAAGTCCTATTGAAAAAAGAGGATACGCAAATTTATCTAAGTGGATTTGCGGTATTTCCAAGTCTGGCCAAAAAGTGAGCAGTAGACCTGTACCTGCAAGACTTGCAATACCACCGGGCGTTAAAAAAGCAGCGTTAGGCACCTCTCAACGCTGCTTTTTAACCCAACGCAAAACTCATAATCCTAGCTGTTAGTTAGTGTGTTGTATATATAAACTTTGTCTCTGATGAAGAAAGTTGCATTAAAAACCTTCGAAACGCGCTAGACTGCACACATTACTTGGTAAGTATAACTTTTGGAGCTCTATAGCTAATACTAATATAAATAATAATTCCAAAACATCTTGCTCATAGCCTTTTCAAACTTTGTGAACTGGTGACAACAGGGGACTTTGAACCATTGCGACATATTTAAACGGCTTGATCCTGGTGTTTTCTGTTACCACATATCCATTGAGAGCATTTATGTGAGATTTCGTACACCCCATAGCTTGCTGAATTCCTTTTTATAATGTTTTCTTTTAAAAATTAAAAACAATATTGCACTATTGGTTTGTCTTCTGTTCTTTTCTCTACATGATCTGAGAAATCATCTTATAACACCATACTCCAAAAGATACTGAAGCTAAAAATCCTCCATAAGAGGGACGGTTGAGCATTTCAAATAAGAGGAAGGAGGACACATTGTGGTATGACATTCCTAGTACCAGGATCGGCTCTCCCTTACACGTGCCATATACTTACCTCATTGGATGAGGTCTAATCTTGTGAGTAATACCCCAAAGTGATATTAGGTTTATTCTCATTATGTACTCAGCACTGAACAACAACTGCACATAAGGACTGTATTGATCTGTTTATCTATGTATACAGACTGACTATCGTGCATATAGATATTTCTATGTACATACATCCCTTAAAATTGTAGGATGTATCTTGTTTTTGCTATTTTTTCAATTGGTCTGTGTACCTTCTTTTTTCCTTGGGTTTATAGCAGCTATAAACTTACTTTTCTTTTCCATCAAGTTTTTACTTGTATCAAAATAAAAGCTTGCTCACCCTTATATATTTCTCGAGGTACCTCAGCACTTAGTGCCAATTTTCCCTTCCGTACAAACTATATATTTATATATTTCTACTTTTTTAATTATGATCCTTTTGACAGACATAATACAGACATAGATAGCTAGATAGATAGAGATGGACAGATATTATTATTTAATTATTTTGTAAGTGGTTATTTTAATGAATATATATATATATATATATATATCTATATATATATATATATATATATATATATATATAGGTGTGTGTGTGTATTCAATCACTTTATTATTAGTTACTGAATTAAATCCCTCAAATGTAATCACTAGGTGCAGTTTTAAGGCAGGTCAACGACAGAGGGGAAGTACATCCAGTGGCTTTCATCAGTCGAAGTTATCACCCAGGAGGTTTCTTACCACACCAATCAAAAATGAATGCCTGACTCTAGTATGGCCTTAAATAAATTTCAACCATACTTCTATGAGCAACAATTCACTTTCATGACAGATCACAACCACCTAGTATGGCTTAACAGGGTGACCATAGTTGTTTACCTCCGCTGGAGTCTAGCCATTAATTTTACAATACAATACTTGTCTGGAGATGCAATGCCAATGCCAATGGGCTATCCCAGCAATTTGAGCAGATGGATGGAGACTAGCTGGAAAGCCCAAGCTGGACCCATAGAGGGTCAACCCCATCTGCTAGGCTGTTGGACCTAGGGGGAGCACTGTCATGGAACTACAACCATTCAAAGGGACCTTGTGTGGCACTTCACCCTCTATTGGTTGAATAATCCCAGGACTTTGTATAACACAGCGCCGTCTATTAGCTGAAACATCCCAGGACATTAACTGTGACGGAGCTACAACCCATCCACAGGGACCCTGTGTGGCACGTGCCCTCTATTGGTTGAACCATCCCCTGGAAATTGTATAACACAGTGCCCTCTATTGGTTCAACTATTACAAGGACATTTTATCACAAAGCACCCTCTATTGTTGCAAGGTCATCGCCAAAATGTGTACATGAGAAAAAGGACTAATTTGCATATATTTTGCATAGGGTGACAATGCCAATGGATGGTTGTTATTTTTACTGTTTACAACTTCCTGAATCCTCCTTAATCTTGGCAACATTATATTTTATTGTTATATTGTTACTATAGCAGAAAGGAAAAACTTATCAAAGCACCTGATGGAAATAAGTCTGTGACTTGGTGTTATACTGGTTAATGCTTGTCTTAAAGTATATTATTATATTGTAGCTTATGGGGGATATTTATCAAAGCCTCAACTATGCTGCATTCGCTGGCACCAATTCGCTCGCCTAACATCACGGGCCACGGACCTGAATACTATCTACATATTTATAAAAAAACGACAAAAAGCTGCGCACCAAGTACGGGGCGATGAGTATCGGCCTGTTGTTAACTAGCAGTCATCGATCTCGGGTCTATTCAACTTTTTACCAACTTTATTTATACCCTGTCACTAAATGCCGCCACTATACTAAAATGTTTAACCCCTATCCCGCCGCTCCCGTACCCTGCCGCCACCTAAATAAATGTATTAACCCCTATCCCGCCGCTCCTGGACCCCGCCGCCACCTAAATAAATATATTAACCCCTATTCCGATGCTCCTGGACCCCGCCGCCACTAAATAAACGTATTAATCCCTAAACCTCTGGCCTCCCACATCACTACCACTAACTAAACCTATTAACCCTAAACCGCAAGCCCCCCACATCGCCATAAAACTAAATTTAGCTACTAACCCCTAACCTAACAAGCCGCTAACTTTAAATTAAAATGACCACATCCCTATCTTAAAATAAATTTTAAACTTACCTGTAGAATTAAAATAAACTATTTTAAACTATTAATTAACCTACCCTAAATATTATACTAATCTATTTAACCTTATTAAAAATGACTAAATTACAAAAAAAAGTAAACGCTAAGTTACAAAAAATAAAAAAACACTAAATTACGGGGGAAAAAAACACATGATCAAAATAAAAAAAGAATTACACCTAATCTAATAGCCCTATAAAAATAAAAAAGCCCCCCCCACAAATAAAAAAAACTCTAGCCTACACTAAACTACCAATGGCCCTTAAACGGTCCTTTTGTGAGGCATTGCCCCAAAGAAATCAACTCTTTTTCCTGTAAAAAAAAATACAAGCACCCCCAACAGTAAAACCCATCACCCCCACAACCAACCCCCCAAATAAAAACCCTATCTAAAATAACCTAAGCTCCCCATTGCCCTGAAAATGGCATTTAGCTCTTTTACTGCCCAGACCCTACTCTAAAATAAAACCCACTGAAAAAACCCTTAAATAAACCTAACACTATCCCATGACGATCCACTTACAGTTCTTGAAGTTCTGCTTGAAGGATCCATCCGGGTGGCAAGAAGTCTTCATCCCGGCGGCCTCTTACATCTTCATCCAGCCGGCGAAGTCTTCATCCAGATGGCATCTTCTATCTTCATTCATCCGGTGCGGAGCGGGTCCATCCTGAAGACATCCGGCGCGAGCTCCTCTTCAATACGGTCGCCGCTGTAAATTGGAACTTGAATGCAATTGATGTCATCCAAGGTTCCAATCAGCCAATAGGATTAGAGCTGCTAAAATCCTATTGGCTGTTCCAATCAGCCATAGGATTTGAGCAGCTCCTCATTCTGTTGGCTGTTCAATCAGCCAATAGGATTGAGCTCTAATCCTATTGGCTGATTGGAACCTTTTCAGCCAATAGGAATGCAAGGGTACGCCATCTTGGATGACGTCACTTTGCATTCAAGTTCCAGTTTATGGCGGCGACCGTATTAAAGAGGAGCTCCATGCCGGATGTCTTCCTGATGGACCCTCGCCAGATGGATGAAGATAGAAGATGCCGTCTGGATGAAGACTTTGCCGTCTGGTGAAGATGGAAGAGGCCGCCGGGATGAAGACTTCTTGCCAACCGGTTGAAGACTCTTGCCGGCTGGATGGATCCTTAAAGCGGACTTCAAGAACTGTAAGTGGATCGTCGGTTGTTAGTGTTAGGTTTATTTAAGGGTTTTTTGGGTGGGTTTTATTTTTACAGTAGGGTCTAGGCAGTAAAAGAGCAATGCCCATACAAATGCCCTTTTTCAGGGCAATGGGGAGCTTAGGTTATTTTAGATAGTGGTTTTTATTTGTGGGGGTTGGTTGTGGGGGGTAGTGGGTTTTATTGTTGGGGGGTGTTTGCATTTTTTTTTACAGGTAAAAGAGCTTATTTCTTTGGGGCAATGTCCCACAAAAGGCCCTTTTAAGGGCCATTGGTTAGTTTAGTGTAGGCTATTTTATTTTTATTTTGGCGGGGCTTTTTATTTTGGCTATTAGATTAGGTGTAATTCTTTTTTATTTTTGTTAATGTGGTTTGGTTTTTTTCGTAATTTATGTGGTTTTTATTTTTTGTTACTTAGCGTTTTTTTTTGTTGTTGTAATTTTAGTAATTTGTAATAAGGTTAAATAGTATATTTAAATAATTTGAGTAGGGTTAGGGTTTTTTTTTTGTTTGTTTTTTAAAATAATTTTTTATTGAGGTTATTCAAAAATACACTTCAAATAGATGTTCAACTAGCAGAAACAGCTTATACATAATGTTGCATAGACATGACAAGCAAATGCAAAGCAATACATTATAATAATAATTAAAGTCAACCTAACAACATCTCCCACAGAGCTACTGAACGCTAGTGATGGACCCTCATTTTATGGCTTTAAATGTATATTTGTGTGTCCCCGAAACTTCAAAAGGCCACTCTTCGGACCCATGTAGACATTAGTGACTCAATAAGGGGACTCTGATGATAGGTATGGTCACTTTTGGACCTTAACATTCAATGGTTAAACAAAATAAAATGCTCCGATGTCTGTCATTTCAAATAACAAATTAGAGATATATAATGGGGATATTAATCAATTGTAAGGGGCATTTGAGAAAGAAAGGAGAACCGCAAATGGTAAGCAGTCAGTGCCCTGGGCAATGACTTCCTATTAGTGTGCGCTATCCCTTGACTGCGCCTATATTTGTAAAGAAGGGAGAATTGGAGTTAAACATAACAAGCCCTTTTATTCATTGGTGTTGACAGGGAACTAGTGGTGTTCTGGTGTCAGGCGCGTTACCCCGGTCGCTGGCTGCGTAAATGAAAATTAAGTAATATGTTGGCTACTATGAACCATGAGAACTGCTGTTTGGTTAACCTCTGAAAAGGGAGCCCCTCAAGTAAAAGCACTCCAGAATGCTGGACAATAAACTAACTCAGATACAGCCCTATGGATTAGTAAAACAAATGTAACCTCAAGTTCAAGTAACCCAATTGCTTCCAATACTACAAAAGCAAGGTACAGGGTGGAACAAACTTGATTAAATAACTTCCCTCTACACAACAACATGTTAGAAAAATCTCTCCGGTCTTGGAGTAGCAGGATGAGTGTCCCATCACTTACAATAGAGCCCCTCCAGTTCAGGACACATATAAGAAAAATGCCAGTGTCCATAATAACTCTGATAAATAACAATACATTACTAACAACACAGGAAAATAGTATAGAATATTTTGTGGCACGTAGGTAGTGTTTACAAAGGAGAACCCACATGGGAGTATAGCTCATAAGATCTGATTATATGCTTTTGAAAACTAAAAAAAACTAAAAAAAAATAAGTCTACCCCATTAATTACTATTTTTTCAGTTTCACATAGAGTTGCAACTTAACTATATAGATGTGTACCTATGAATGTAAGTAAAATGCATGGCCATAGACTTTAGCAAGTGAATTGTTAGATCAGCATTATAAGGTAGCCCTGCATTGTATTAACTGCCATTTAATGTTCATTGTGCTATCCTATATTAAGTCCAGGGGGAAAAGAATCATACATCAAAACCAGGTTAAAAATGTTCTAATACTTTAACCAATACCAGTACGGGTCCGGCCTTGAAGAAAAGGTCTCCGTTAGGGATGTACCACAAATGGCTTTAATGCAAGTGAAGTTCAATAAGTCAGATACTCCTGTAAATTTAACTTCACGCTTTAGACCCATTCTATCAGTCATAGGGAATCTTTGTAAGCTGTGTATATCACCTGGAGAGTGAGGAGTCTATCTCAGTCCCACACTACTTAGCCGGGTCAGTCGCCATTCTGATAACTCTCCCGGATTGCTGCAGTCCCAATGTATTGTCCCAGGCACCATTCTTTCTGGGTTGTGAGGTCATTCTGTAGGTAGTGGAGCTTGGGTGAGCTTTACTTTGTTTGTTTACATGAAGTCCCGAGCCCTCCATAGCATTAGCTAGACCATCGGTCTTCCCCACGGGATCATTGGGGCCTGTGGTGGGGTATTGTGGCGCAGTTGCGCTCTGGGAACAGGATCGCCGGTGTGTGGTAAGGTCCAGTTCCAACCTGAATTCCAAGTCTGAGCTTTCAGCGACCGAAGGGGGAGGCTGCTCTGTATTTCCAACAGGTGAAGCGTCACTGTGAGCTGCCGCTGAAAAGAGTAATAACCTTAGGTCCCTTTCGAGCTGTTGGTAAGACTGCATGAATGCATTTTGTATAGCTCGCTCCCAAGCTGCCACAGTTTACAAGGCATCCATCTTGCGTTCCATCGCTCTCCTATTCACCAGTAAATGATGTAATAGCTTTGTATGGTCCCCCGGTGAAGAGCAGATTTAGAGCAGGTTGTAGAAAAACTTTTTTGGTGTATATCCTATTGCAGGATACTCTAACCCCAGAATTTGGGGGGGGGGGGGGTTTATTGTGCGGCAGCCCCAGACCTATGCTGAGAATCCTTCTCTGAAGTTAGACAGCAATCAATCCACTGCTTGATCGCTTCTAATGGCAAAATGGCTGCTAGGCCCTTGTAGAGTATCTACTGCGTAGCTGTCCCAAAGAACATAGGCAAAAACGTTGCCGTGTCTTCAGCTCTAGAGGTTATTCAAACTTTAGTTGAAAAGTGAACCCACAAATGTAAAATACTGTAGATTTATGGTATATAGCTTAGGTAAAGTCTTTTATTCTCCAGGAGCTTCATTAAGACACGTCCTGCCACTCTGAGAGTAGGCTCCACACCGGTTAGGGTTTTTTTAATATGCAATTTAGTTAATTTAATAGGTAGTTTAAATTAAGTTTAGTATAATAGTTAGGGTAGGTTAATTAATAGTTTAAAATAGTTTATTTTAATTCTACAGGTAAGTTTAAATTTATTTTAAGATAGGAATGTGTTAATTTTAATTTAAAGTTAGCGGCTTGTTAGGTTTAGGGGTTAATAGCTTAATTTAGTTTACGGCGATGTGAGGGGCTGGCAGTTTAGGGGTTAATAGGTTTAGTTAGTGGTAGTGATGTGGGAGGTCAGAGGTTTAGGGGTTAATACATTTATTTAGTGGTGGTGGGGTCCGGGAGCGGCAGGATATCGGTTAATACATTTATTTAGGTGGCGGTGGGGTCCGGGAGCGGCGGAATAGGGGTTAATAACATTTATTTAAGTGGCGGGGGTCCGGGAGCGGCGGGATAGGGGTTAATACATTTATTTAGGTGGAGGCGGGGTCCAGGAGCAGCAGAATAGGGTAAATACATTTATTTAGGTGGTGGCGGGGTCCGGGAGCGGCGGAATAGGGGTTAATAACATTTATTTAGGTGGAGGTGGGGTCCGGGAGCAGCGGGATAGGGGTTAATACATTTATTTAGGTGGCGGGGTCCGGGAACGTCGGAATAGGGGTTAATAACATTATGTAGGTGGTGGCGATGTCGGGGCGGCAGATTAGGGGTGTTTAGACTTGGGGCTTATGTTAGGGTGCTAGGTGTAAAGGTAACTGGTTTTCTACCATAGATATCAATGGGATATCTGGCAGCATTGAACATAAGCTTTCGCTGCTTTCAGACTCCCATTGATTCCTATGGCTTCCGCGGCCTCCAGGGTGGCGTATTGAAAATCAAGTACGGAATAGCTGTGAGCATACCTGGTAATTATTTGATAACTTTTAAATAGTGCCGAATGTGTATTCGGAACATCTGTAATGACGTAAGCATCGATCTGTGTTGGATTGAGACCGGCGGATCGTATGTTACGTCACAGATTTCAACTTTTGCCGGTCTGTAGGCTTTGATAACTAGGTCGGATCAAGCTCGCAACAATTACGCTGCAGAATTCCAGCGTATTTGCGGTTGACGGCTTGATAAATATCCCCCTATATGTTTTTTGAATGTTAATGCTTTATGTGGAGTGTGTCACCATATGTTTACTAGTGTATTCTTAGAGACTAGTCCTGAGTTAAAAAAAGTATAGTTGGTAGTTACTTTTGGAATTGTTTGTTTTGCCTTGTTCTTTCAGGGATTCCAATGGCAAAGGTTTAGGCCCTTCTTTCTGATTACACTTTTCCCTCTAGGCTCTCCAACAGAGTCTGTGGAATTATAAACAAAGAGCTGACACTGTAAGTAGGGATGGGCGAATGTGTTTAATCCGAATTCGAATGTTAGAACGAATGTTATTATAGAAATTCGATTTACATAATAGAATGTTGATAAGAATGAATATTCTTAAAAATTCGATTTTCGAATGTTATTTACAGTTTTCGAATGTCACATTTGATTTCGAATGTCACATTTGAATTTGAATGTCACATTCGAATTCGAATGTCACATTTGAATTTGAATGTTACATTCGAATATCACATTCAAATTCGAATATTACATTTATAAAACACAATTGTAGACTAGAAACACTATTTCGAATGTGTCATTCGAATCGAAAATCACATTTGAATCGAATATCACATTTAAAACACAGTATTAGACTAGAAATACTATTTCAAATTCGAATGTGACATTCGAATTTCAATGTAGCATTCGAATTCGAATAATACATTTATTAAACACAGTTGTAGACTAGAAATACTATTTCAAATTTGAATGTCACATTCGAATTCGAATGTCACATTCGAATATTACATTTCGAAATTGAATGAATACATAGCTAAACATTCTATTATTCAAACAAATATTTCGAATTTTTTTGAAAAATTCGAAAATGAAATTCAAAAATAGAATGTTAGAATGTTAGTAAACATTCGAAATTCGATTCGAACGAACGAATGTATCAAAATTCGTTTTTAAATTTCGAATTTTTAGAAACATTCGCCCATCCCTAACTGTGAGCCTGAAGTGTCTTTTAAAAGACAGTGCAGGCAAAGGAATCATTACTGGCCTGGCAGAAAGATTGATATTGAGACTAGCCCGGCTGGGGGAGATATAGCCACTGGTTTGACCCCTGTCTTAGAAACAATCGCTCTGGTGGCAAACCTACAATTCAGGTGCTGTCCCAAGGTTTGAATGGAGAGGAAGGGACAGACCCCATAGCAGGACAGGTCTGCATCCTAAGTTGGGGACTAGTCACCTGTTACCGTTACACCCCTCTCACTGTCTCTTCCTCTATCAACATCTCTATCACTCTCTCTGATTCTCAATCTATCACTTGAAAAGTAAGCCAAAATATTTGCTAAAAATTACATCAGTGAACTAGATTTGTAGAGTTCTCTTACATAACCTATGAGTAAAAATACCATCCATGCTCATGCCTTTCTTCCAGATCTATAGTCTAAAACAAAATGAACAAATAATTACATTGATATAAGAGGTTTACAATATATGAAAGTGAAATAGCAAATTGTGTAGAATTGAAGTACACTGTGAATATTACACAACAAAGACTTTTCAGTTTTGACTACATTTTCATTGCATATCCTGAGCCTACTTGGTTTTTTTTTTAACTTACATTGTACTTCAGGCCTGTCTGTCCTAAGAACTTAGCTGTGAATATTTGGCCAAGATCCCAATATTACTGGTAAATTCATCCTTTAATCATTTTTACAACTCTGCAAAAAATAATGTCATAAAAGCCTTTGACAGGCATCACTCATAATTATTGCAACGTCTAGATTTTCCTACTTCTGACATAGAAAACAAAGTTGCCAGATTTATTTTTCTGCAATGAACTCCATATCAATCTTCAGTAAAAACATGGTAGAGCAACACTATGGAACAAAGTTTAAACCTATACATATCTAGCCTTATTTTCATCTGTGGACTTTTTCATGTATACAAATGCATAGTGCTGATATTTAATATTATGATATTAAAATTACGTCATATTTTATGGCGGTGTAAGTATTTTTAAACAAATCCAGAACTTTATTTTTGTTAATATGCAAACTATGGCTATGAGGCCGAATTATCAAATGTCTGTCGGACCTGATCCGACAGTGCGGATCAGGTCCGACAGACATCGCTGAATGCGGAGAGCAATACGCTTTCTGTATTCAGCATTGCACTAGCAGCTCTCAAGAGCTGCTGGTGGCAACGCCGCCCCCTGCAGACTCGCGGCCAATGGGGCCGCCAGCAGGGGGTATCAATCAACCCGATCGTACTCGTTCGTGTTGAATTGTGGCGATTCCTGTCCGCCTCATCAGAGCAGGTGGACAAGGTTATGGAAGCAGCAGTGTTTAGACCGCTGCTTCATAACTGCTGTTTCTGGTGAGCCTGCAGGCTCGCCAGAAACACGGGGCCTCAAGCTCCATTTGGAGCTTGATAGATAGGCCCCCCTCTGTAAGGAGCTTGTGGGCCCGTGATTCTGGCGAGTCTTCAGACTCTCCAGAAACAGCAGTTATGAAGCAGTGGTCTTTGTGACCCCATAACCCTGTCCGCCTGCTTTGATCAGGTCCGACAGACATTTGATAATTCGGCCTCTTTGAGTATTTTAAAATCCATAGGGTGCTGTTTAATAACGTAAAAAGAGTTTTAGTGGATTGTATATTTTTATAAAAGATGCATAAGTTCTTCCGAGTTTCATTGTTGCCTGTAATCTGTAAAATGAGTTTAAGGTGCCTAGAGGAGATACTTGTTATAGTCCTGTTTTGCTTTGATAATATTTGTAGTCAAAAGAACCATAAATCAAAGAAATCCTAGGATACACTGACATAATACTGAGGTTAGTCTATCACAGGGTTCTTAAAACAATGTTTACTGTGCCACGTCTTGTGTGTGTGTTGTAGGTGAGTGTGTATGTTATATGAGTGTGTGTGTGTGTACTGTATAAACGAGTGTGGTGGTGTGTTTTATGACAGTGTGTGTGTTTTTATGACAGGGTGTGTGGTGTATGTGTTTTGCATGAGAGTGTTTGTGGTGTGTGTGGTGTTGTATGAGAGTGTTTGTGGTGAGTGTGTGTTGTATGAGTGTGTGTGTGGTGTTTGTGTGTTGTATGAGAGTGTGTGTGTTGTATAAGTGTGTATGTGTGTGTGGTGTGTGTGTGTTGTATGAGTGTGTGTGTGGTGTTTGTGTGTTGTATGAGAGTGTGTGTGTGTTGTATAAGTGTGTGTGTGTGGTGTGTGTGTTGTATGAGAGTGTGTGTGTTGTATGAGAGTATCAGTGTGGTGTGTGTGCTGTATGAGTGTGTGTGTTGAATGACAGTGTGTGTTATATGACAGGGCGTGTGGTGTATGTGTTTTGCATGAGAGTGTTTGCTGTGTGTGTGTGTGTTGTATGAGAGTATTTGTGGTGTGTGTATGTTGTATGAGTGTGTGTGTGGTGTTTTTGTGTTGTATGAGAGTGTGTGTGTGTTGTATAAGTGTGTGTGTGTTGTATGAGAGTGTGTAATGTGTGTTTGTGTTGTATGAGTGTGTGTGTGGTGTTTGTGTGTTGTATGAGAGTGTGTGTGTGTTGTATAAGTGTGTGTGTGTGTTGTGTGTGTTGTATGAGAGTGTGTGTGTTGTATGAGAGTATCAGTGTGGTGTGTGTGCTGCATGATTGTGTGTGTTGTGTGTGCTGTATGAGAGTGTCAGTGTGGTGTGTGTGTTGTATGAGCGTTTGTGTGGTGTATGTTTTATATTAGTGTGTGTGTGTGTGTTATTACATTTTACAACACGTTCAAGTTGGACTACAATCAGTAATAAAGTATGCACAGATTTTAGTCACTTTGCAAAAAAAATCTATCTTGTTATATATTACTTCAGACATTTTCAGACCAAGCATAAAAATAGGGTCACAAAGGTATGTGGTATCATAGCACTAGGTCTGGGGAAAAAAGTTTAATCAGATGTCAGAAAATGTGGATTACAAATGAGGGACATTGCCCTGAGAACTGATAAGGTATTTACTGGTTACATGAAATCTGTTACAAATCTTTATATCATCAGCAAACAAGCAAACCTTCCCCTGAAGCCCACTTCAAATACCTATGGGGCTTTTCTAGCGTGCCCCATAAATCTCTATGGGGATAGGGAGTTAGCACTGTCCGGATATTTAACCTCCTGATGTCCTGAATCTTTTGCTTGTGCGTTAAATTTTTACTTTCAACTTGTACTACTATCGCAAACATGGGAGCGCTATTGATTTACCTTGAGCGCAGTGATAAAAATGTTTTTTGCCACTTGTAATCTAGACCCATGGGGGCCGATTTATTAAAGTGCGAGCGGACATGATATGATGTAGGGTATCATGTCCACCACACATCAATAAATGCTGACAGCATACAGCATACACTGTCGGCATTTATCATTGCACAAGCAGTTCTGGTGAACTGCTGGTGCAATGCCGGGCCCCTGCAGATACGCAGCCAAACGGTCGCTAGCAGGGGGTGTCAATCAACCCGATCGTATCTGATCGGGTTGATTGCTGTCCGCAGCCTCAGAACAGGCGGACAAGTTATGGAGCAGCGGTCTTTAGACCGCTGCTTCATAACTTCTGTTTCCGGCAGGGCCCCATGGGGTAGATTTATCATACCCCGGGCAGACATTTTTTCGCTATAGCATACACTGTCTGCATTTAACATTGCACAAGCATTTCTGGTGAAATGCTTGTGCAAGGCTGCCCATTCACGGGCCAATCGGCTGCTAGCAGGGGGTGTCAATCATCCTGATTGTATCTGATCGGGATGATTGCAGTCTGCCACCTCAGAGGGTGGCGGACGAGTTAAGGTTCACCGGTCTTATGACCACTGCTTCTTAAATCCTGTTTCCGGCTAGCCAGAAGGCTCGCACGGAATAAGCAGCATCTGCTACTTGATAAATGTACCCCCATATGTTCAATAATGTGTTTCCCAGCTATCCAAATATTATTGTTTAGATGATTATAACATTTCACCTAATATTTATATGAAGCGGGTACCTTATTATAAATCTGAGCCTAACTGTAGGTTCAAGACTAAGGTGTGTTATATGTTATTGGGGCACAAAGTCACCCAAAATGCACATTTATCTTTCATGATTTAGGTAGAACATACAATTTTAAACAACTCTCCCAATTTACTTCTATTATAAAATTTGCTTCATTCTCTAGTATCCTTTTTTTGAAGGGAGCTGCAATGCACTACAGGAAGCTAGCTGAACACATTGGGTAAGCCAAAAACAAGAGGCATATATGTGCAGCCACCAATCTCCAAATAGTTTCCAGTAATGCATTGCTGCTCCTGAGCCTACCTAGGAATGATTTTAAACAAAGGATACCAATGAGAACAGTGCTATTTAGATTATAGAAGTAAACTGTCTGAATGTTTCTGAATGTGACAGTTTATTTTTTACTTCAAAGGGACAGTCTACACCAGAATTGTTATTGTTTAAAAAGATAGATAATCCCTTTACTACCCATTTCCCAGTTTTGCATAACCAACACAGTTATAATAATACACTTTTTACCTTTTGTGATTGCCTTGTATCTAAGCATCTTCTGACAGTCCCCTTATTTCAGTTCTTTTGGCAGACTTGCATTTTAGCCAATCGGTGCTGACTCCTAGGTAACTCCACGGGTGTGAGCACAATGTTATCTATATGACACATGTGAACTAACACCCCTCTAGTTGTGAAAACATGTCAAAATGCCTTTAGATAAGAGGCGTCCTTCAAGGGCTAAGAATTTTGCATATGAGCCTCCCATGTTTAGCTTTCAACTAAGAATACCAAGAGAAAACAGCAAAATTGATGATAAGTTGTTTAAAATTACATACCCTATCTGAATCATGAATGTTTATTTTTTGACTAGACTGTCCCTTTGATGTCTCTCTAATGCACTAAAACTAATTCTAAATCGACACAACATGGTTATTAAAACTAGATTATGGGACTCTTTCAAGGCCGGATTGGCCTACCAGGATACCCAGGTGGTTTCTCGGTGGGCTGCAGCAGCTGGGGCTGGAAAGCTACAATTTAAAGGGGTGATTAATGGATGCAATTGGGTTGTAGGTTGCATATATAACAATAATCTGGCACTTTTTAAAATACAAACTAATATAATTTAATTCTGAAAAAAAAATTGGGGGGGGGGGGGGGGAAGAAGTATCCCAGTAATCCTCTTTGAGAAAATGGGGTGTGTGCATTCCACTGACTCAACGAAAAATAGGGCTGCTTTTCAAATTTTCCCAGGGCTGCTTTTAATCACCATTCCAGCCTTGGCGGCCCATTTATCAATCTCTGGATGGAGCTTGAGGGTCCGTGTTTCTGGCGAGCCTGCAGGCTCGCCAGAAACACCAGTTATAAAAGCAGCAGTCTAAAGACTGCTACTCCATAACACGGACAGACATCGCCACAATTCAACCAAATCGAGTATGATCATGTTGATTGACACTCCCCTGCTGGTGGCCGATTGGCCGAGAATCTGCAGGGGGCGGTGTTGCACCAGCAGCTAGTACAATGCTAAATATGGAGAGCGTATTGCTCTCCGCATTCAGCGAGGTCTGTCGGACCTGATCCACACTGTTAAATAGGCCCCCAGGATTCTTTGTCATCACTGGGGAAATATGATGCAGCAGTCCCACTAATCTTCTACTCCCCCATTTGCAACACAGAGGCTTACTATGGTACCGAACAAGATATTTTTTTTCTACTAGGGAAAAGTTAATTTTGTCAACTCCCTCAACAAATTGCCACAATAGGACAATATATTTATAAAGCTAACTATTCAGCAAAACACTTTTTTGATTTTGGAGTCTTTAGAGTCACACATCTTTTAAATGTGATAAATTAAGGACTTATTGCCATCGACTAAGGTTACATTTGTTAAATTAAATTAATTCTATCTTGTGAGTCTTATTTGTTTCATGCTTACTAGCACAACCAAACAAATACAAATGTGATACCTTTGTATGAATGACTTTGAGAACATTTGTTGAGATTCAACTACATTCAAAATATTTTATACCATTTAAGTACAAATCATACATGCATAATTTAAACTGAAGATCTGTATAAACAGGATCAGAGCTATAATATAAAAAGCAACATATTCAGTTCATAATTGGATATTGCATTTAATGTGTTAGAAAACAACACAACTATAATGACCTAATTAAAGAGAGAATTTCTCTTATATTTTTACGTCTTGGCAATGAAAAACCAGATGGTGGCAGTGTTTTTCCTTGGCAAAGAAATGTCGAAAAATATATCTTCATCTGCTCTGCTAAATAAAAAAGAGATTAGATGAACATTCTAAATTTAAATAAAAAGAAAAAACCTTGAAACAGTCTCCATTTGAAAACTACTTGTAAACATTTTTCCTAAAGCAAAATAAATAAATAAATATAAAAAAAAAAAATCTGTTCTCTATGAGAAAAAATGTCCAATGCACTGGAAAGCCAGGAGAGAATTTTTTTTTTTTATTATTTTGAATTACATGGTGCATTTTATTGCATATTCACAAATAATATTATATATTTATAATATATATATATATACTATATACTATATATAATATATATATATATATATATATATATATATATAATAAGGTCAAATATACTCTATATTTTCTATAATATAATTAGGTTCTATAATATAATTAGGCTATGCATATTTAAATAATTCATTGAAAATGTTTACATCAATAAGAAAAAATCATCTAGGGGAACTAACGAACCCGTGTAGACCTAAAAATGTATATATTTCCTTATCTTTCTTTCTAGTTATATTACTGTGTCCTAAGGACTTTGATATGTAAGTATTATAAGATCAAGCGATGCTGCTGTGTATCACCCAGGAAGCAATTGCTAATCTCAAAGGAGTTATCTCCATTTAGAATCATGTATTCTATGATTAACACTAAAATAATTGTAGACAGAAAATACACTAAATTAGAACTGGAGAATGGAAGAAAATAATTTAAAACTGATCTGCATGCACAGATGCATGATATTGGTCCTTCCTTGACAGTTCTATAACTGAGAAGGTCATAAGCACATAAGTTAAGCACATTTTTATTACTGCTAGAGAATTGATTATTGATTCAGGTTGTAGCATTGGAACTCAATGAGGTTTTGTAATCCTTGCCCTATTTTGTCACTCTGAGATATTGGATAGTCTTAAATCTTCTTAAGAGAATGTAGAACTACATTGTTTTGTTTTTTATCACACATTTATAAAAAAAAATAGTCTCTCTTATTAAAACAAAAAATGAAACTGAAAATAAATAAATAAATAAAAAGATAAAATGTATTTTTCCGAAGCACACATGGATTTGCAGTGTTTAAGGAATGACAACATTATATATACAGAATTTATATTTCCTGAACTACTGTAAAAATTAAATGGTTATTGGATGGATTATTTCACAATTAATAAAAAAATTCTTGCAAAACATTTATAATTATAATTAAAAATAATATTTTTATTTATAGTATTATATTTGACTTTTGTGTCAATTTAAATAGACGTTAAAGTCAAATTTTATATATGCATCAGAAATGAATCACTGCATTGTAAAAAGATCTGCATGCAAAATAAATGTTTTCAAGGTATTAAACATTGTTATGTTGTTAGAAAAGTATGCAATGTTTTTCTCGCCTGGGACACACCCCTTGTAAATGGTGTTTATCTTCCTTTGCTGCGGCCAATTAGGAATTAATATATCAACCAATCACTGTGCAGCATATAGAAGTCTCCACTGAATGCACTTCAGCCTTTCTGGAAGGAGTGAAAACAGTACAGCTTTGAGTGTTAAATTATGGGAAAAGCAGGCAAAACATAATGAAATGGCATTGCAAAATAATTTAATTATGTACAATTTAACATTACATTGGAACAACATCTAAATTAATGAGTTTAATGTCCCTTTAAATACATTGGCCTCTATTTATCAAGGTCTGCCGGACCTGATCCGACAGTGCGGATCAGGTCTGACAGACCTCGCTGAATACGGCGAGCAATACGTTTGCGTATTCAGCATTGTACCAGCAGCTCACAAGAGCTACTGGTGCAACACCACCCCCTGCAGACTCGCGGCCAATAGGCCGCCAGCAGGGGGTGTCAATCAACCCGATCGTACTCGATTGGGTTGATTTCCGGCGATGTCTGTCCGCCTGCTCAGAGCAGGCGGACAGGTTATGGAGCAGCGGTCTTTGTGACCGCTGCTTCATAACTGCTGTTTCTGGCGAGCCTGCAGGCTCGCCAGAAACATGGGGCATCAAGCTCCATTTGGAGCTTGATAAATATGCCCCATTATCTAGATAAAAGTCCAGATAGTGGAGTGCTATTTATAGTGCCGGGTGCGCTATCAGTATCGCTGGACCAATCTAGGATTAGCACGCAAACTAGTATTACAAGTCCATGATAAAACTGAATAACCAGAGAATGTTTAGCACAGCTGACATACAAAGGTATTTGAATTTTTATTTTTTTTTAAATAAGTTTTTATTGAGCTTATTAGAAAAACATTTCTAAAGAAACATGTTACTGGAATATTCAGGGAAAAATAAAAAACATATTCACTTAAATTAAGATTGTTACAAACAAGAGATAAATAAACATGTTACAGTCACATGTAGCTGGAATTTTTTAAAAAAAGAGAAGGCAATAAATGAAATCACAGTAGTTATACATAACAAGTTAGACTGAAACCTCATTTTGTAGTTTTTTTTTTTAAATCCCTCTCACATTGCCATAGGCATTGCAATCAAGAAAAACAGATGTATTTAAGTAACACATCAATTAACAATAATAACAGGGACATATTCATAGTCAAATAGTATGGCTGATCATCAGCCAAATTACAGCAAAACAAGGTTCATTATCCATGGGTAAAGAAAAAAAAAAGAAAAATATGAACTGTGTAAGTAGAGGTATAAAAGGTTTCATTTGAAATGTGTAATTTATTATT
This sequence comes from Bombina bombina, assembly GCF_027579735.1. Classification (NCBI taxonomy): domain Eukaryota; kingdom Metazoa; phylum Chordata; class Amphibia; order Anura; family Bombinatoridae; genus Bombina; species Bombina bombina. The sequence continues at coordinate 183,181,944 of NC_069507.1, forward strand.
TAAAACCCAACTGGTAAGTGTTGTTGATCAGTCTTGTCAAATACTTTTAAGAGTCGGGAGTTATTATTAAAGGTTGGGTTTCTGTGCACCGAGAATGGTGCCATGTGCCAAGTGAGTCAGCACCTGCACTGTAGCCGGTGATAATGGCTGCCTGAATATGAAACTCCTGGTAAGGGCAGTGGAGCTTAAAACGTGGTCCTCTTATTAGATCTCGGCAGCTTGTCCTGCTCCCTGCTAGGAGCTAATAGCTAATATGGCGCTGGAATTTTACGGCGTGTCAGGATCAGGCTTCTTGTTGGCTGGCTTGCGTAGTGCCAATTCGGCCTTTTGGTCTCAAGTTAAGGTGTCTGTCATAGCTCGGATCATGAGGAGTGTGTAAGGGGTGAGGGGAATTTGGTGTAAATTGAGGGATTATTAGGAGCTTTTACAGGTGTTTAGTCAGGAGTTCCGTGAAGATGCGACCTATCTCTCTTCGAGTTGGCTCCGCCCCCCTTTGAAGTATTTCTTAACACACCTTCGGCTTTAGCGCACTTGGCCTAGAGCACCTTCGGGTTAACTAGTGAGCAAAAGCTATGAGAGACTTTGTATCACACTCCATAGATATCTATAGGAAAAGGTATTTAGTGTGGTCGCACTATCCGCCCCCCAGATGTTAGAGCGCCTGAGTCTTACACTCGCGTGCAATCTTTTTACTTTCAACTTGTAATACAAGCTCAAGAATAGGATCACTATTGATTTAATTTGATTGCTGCTATCACTTAATAGCACTAATATTTTTGCGCTCCACTTGTAATCTATGCCAAAGTAATCAAAAACATTTTTTGTTGGTGATTGAAAAGTGCTTCAATAAAAATCACTTTAAACCAAAAAGTCAGTTTTACTGACTTTGAAAACTTCAAAGGTTAATAAATCAGTTTTCTAATATCCTGCTCTTGTCTCATATTTTTGTAAAACAAGCCATGGAATTGCAACCTTATTTATACAATAAGGTAGCTTAATAAATAACTCCCTAGCAGACCCATTTCTTCTTTAGCCTGTACAAGGACCGCAAGGTACTTTGTCAGGATGGAGTTACATAGTCTGTAGATCAGGCTGAAAATATAAAATCTTTACAGTAAATCCATCAATGGTATCTCTGGTGAATCTCATTCTGTAGTTATGTTTTATATAGGAAGACAAATAAGGTGAACATTTATTCAAAGTTTAAATTATCACTCAAATGTTAAAGAGACATGCAGCCCAAAAATGTCCTTTTATTATCGGTTATTATTATCGGTTATTTGTAGAGCGCCAACAGATTCCGCATCGCTATAAACAAAGGCGGAGTACAACAAAACAATTATAGGGATCAAAAGGGTAGAGAGCCCTGCCAAGAGTTGCACTGTTGTAGTCAGCTCTTAAGAAGGTGATCTACAAACAGCTGGACTCTTAGGCTTACATGCTAAGGGGGTTCAGGGGATAGCAATGGAGGAGAGGAACTGGTATTAGGAAAGGTTAGCGTAGGTTGTATGCATCCCTGAACAGTAGAGTCTTTAGGGAGCACTTGAAGCTTTTAAAACTAGAAGAGAGTTTTGTGGAGCGAGGCAGAGAGTTCCACAAGATGGGAGCCAGTCTTGGAGAAGTCCTGTAAACGGGAATGTGATGAGGTGACAAGAGAGGAGGAGAGTAGGAGGTCATGAGCAGAGCGAAGGGGACGGGAGGGAGAGTCCTTTACAAACATATGCTTTATATGAATCATTAAACGACTTTACAATTCACTTCTAGGGGGAGATTTATCAAGCAGCCGATGCTGCTTGCTCTGCCCGATGTTTACGGCTTACCGGAAACATAAATTAAGAAGCAGCGGTCGTAAGAGGTGGCGGACTGCAAATATCCCCTATCAGATACTATCGAGATTATTGACACCCCCTGCTAGTGGCCGATTGGCCGCAAATGTACAGGGGGTGGCATTGCACAAGCATTTCACCAGAAATACTTGTGCAATGTTAAATGCCGACAGTGTATGCTGTCAGCATTTAGCGATGTTGGGCGGACATGATTACAGCAAATCATGTACGCCCGCCATTTGCTAAATCGCCCCCCCTAGTATCAAGTTGTATGATATGTTGGTGCCGCTCCCCCTTATTTTAAAACTTAGACAACATCAATTATTCAAAGTTCAACCTCTCTGGTGTACTAGTAAAGGTGATAAATCCACAATGGTGTAATAATTTAACCACAACCTCCTCAAATAAATGGAAAATACAGATGGAGTGGAAGAAATGGATCTTTATTAACGTAAAAATCTTGTTGAAAACTTTCCAGCAACAAACAAGAAAGAGTTGTTAACCTCATTAATAAAGTTGTAAACCACTCTTCCTGTTTCGGCTAAACAAAATCCTTTTTCAAGAGCATATAACAACGGTTTAAAGCTGTAACCTTCTGACAGCTTATCATGACATGGAAGAAGATACAGAGGCAGACGCGGCCTTCACAAGGAGAGTAGTTTTCTCCTATTTATATTATTTTGGGTTTTTTTTACACATATTGTATTGCTGTTACTTCTGTATCAATTTTGCTTCATTACCTTGGTATCCTTTCTTGAAGAAACAGCAATGCACTACTGGGAACAAGCTGGACACACCAGTAAGGTAATCACAAGGTGCATATATATATATATGCAGCCACCAATCAGAAAATAGCTCCTGAGGCTACCAATGTATGGTTTTCAACAAAGGATACAAAGTGAACAAAGCACATTAGATAAAAGAAGTAATTTAGAAAGTTGTTTAAAATGTTATGCTCTGAGTCATCAAAGAATACATTTGTGTTTCATGTCCCTTTAAGAAGCAGGAAAAGTCCTGCTTTCGGCTCTATCTACTGTAAGCAACAATTACTAGAAGCTCTTCATTTAGCAACACAAGGTTCAAGGTGTGGGGGGGGGGGGGTGGTTACAAATGCTGCTTTTTTCATTATTGAGTGAATGAGAACTTAAACTCTTGTTTTAACATAGGTTATTGGAATTACATTTTTATTTTCTAAGATATCTATCTATCAAGATACACAGATACACACACACACACACACACACACACACACACACACACATATATATATATATATATGTATATATATATATATATATATATATATATATATATATATATATATATATACAGTATCTCACAAAAGTGAGTACACCCCTCACATTTTTGTAAATATTTTATTATATCTTTACATGTGACAACACTGAAGAAATGACACTTTGCTACAATGTAAAGTAGTGTACAGCCTGTATAACAGTGTAAATTTGCTGTCCCCTCAAAATAACTCAACACACAGCCATTAATGTCTAAACCATTGGCAACAAAAGTGAGTACACCCCTAAGTGGAAATGTCCAAATTGGGCACAGTAGCCATTTTATGTTTTTTTGTCATGTGACTCGTTAGTATTACAAGGTCTTAGGTGTGAATGGGAAGCAGGTGTGTAAAATTTGGTATTATCGCTCTCACACTCTCTCATACTGGTCACTGGAATTTCAACAACGTCATATCCAGAGGTTGTCTTTGGGAAATATACGTATGAGTGCTGCCAGCATTGCTGCAGAGGTTTAAGGGGTGGGGGGTTTAAGGTTTAAGGGGTGGGGGGTCATCAAATTTGTTTGCATGGCTGTTGTCCCAGGAGGAAGTCTCTTATAAAGATGATGCACAGGAAAGCCCACAAACAGTATGCTGAAGACAAGCAGACTTAGGGCATGGATTAATGGAACCATGTCCTGTGGTCCGATGAGACCAAGATAAACTTGTTTGGTTCAGATGGTGTCAAGCGTGTGTGGCAGCAACCAGGTGAGGAGTACAAAGACAAGTGTGTCTTGCCTACAGTCAAGCATGGTGGTGGGAGTGTCATGGTCCGGGCTGCATGAGTTCATTGAGTTCATTGAGGGAACCATTAATGCCAACATGTACTGTGACATACTGAAGCAGAGCATGATCCCCTCCCCTTCAGTGATTGGGTCGCAGGGCAGTATTCCAACATAACGACCCCAAACACACCTCCAAGATGACCACTGCCTTGCTAAAGAAGCTGAGGGCAAAAGTGATGGACTGGCCAAGCATGTCTCCAGACCTAAACCGTATTGAGCATCTATGGAGCATCCTCAAATGGAAGGTGGGGGAGTACAAGGTCTCTAACATCCACCAGCTCTGTGATGTCGTCATGGAGGAGTGAAAGAGGACTCCAGTGGCAACCTGTGAAGCTCTGGTGAACTCCATGCCCAAGAGGGTTAAGACAGTGCTGGAAAATAATGGTGGCCACACAAAATATTGACACTTTGGGCCCAATTTGGCGATTTCCACTTAGGGGTGTACTCACTTTTGTTACCAACGGTTTAGACATTAATGGCTGTGTGTTGAGTTATTTTGAGGGGACAGCAAATTTACACTGTTATACAGGCTGTACACTCACTACTTTACATTGTAGCAAAGTGTCATTTCTTCAGTGTTGTCACATGAAAAGATATAATAAAATATTGACTAAAATTTGAGAGGTGTTCTCACTTTTGTGAGATACTGTGTATGTATGTATATATATATATATATATATATATATATATATATATATATATATATATATATACCAATAATACCAAAGAAGGCACTCTCCGTTTACAAAACCGTTTAATGATTAAACGGTTTTGTAAACGGAGAGTGCCTTCTTTGGTATTATTGGTATTTGATTGTTTGGAAGTGCACCCCGGCAGCTGAATGAGAAAGTGTGCTGGTTCCCTGCTTGTGCCTGTGTATATATATATATATATATATATATATATATATATATATATATTTTGTGACCTGGAATCTTGCAATCAGTCCTCAAAGCTGGAAACACCACACAAGGTTGTAGCTTTAAAAATAAAATATAGTCTGGTTATTAACAGGTCGGGCAAAAACAGGAAAAATAAACATAAACAAAACAAAAGAAGCTTGCTCCACTGTGCACTTACTAACAAGTACAACTGACTACACTAAGTAGCTTTTCACAAAATAAAAATGCACAGATCTTTCAAAATTTGTTTTTCCTTTAGAGATAATTCCTCTCAGTCTCTCAGGAGAGTGTTGCAGTTTCCCTTACTTCTAGCATTCTGACTCTGAATCCCTGACTGGGGATTTTTATTAGCACCAGCTGTCAATTACCACATGCAGGTGAGTAGCTAGCTGGGTGAGACGGATTTCCTGGAATGGACTTTCTCACATGATGTGCTGCCTGCAAACTGCAGGGTGGAGCACTGGCCCTCCCTACTCTCCAAATGCTCCACCCCAGGGACCCATGAATAAATCACATATTTTCTTTATGTGGTAAACAAACACAACTATTCTCCCTGGGGTTGTCAGACCATACCCTGCACTGCAGTACTTTTGAGGGAATATAGACACCTTCCAATACACCTTCCTTCACACAACCTTTCCCTCCCAGCTCAGACCTAGCGAGGTGAGCCACCACAGCCAAAAGCGTATGCATACGTGAAAGGCCATCAGCATGTCCCTGTTTATATCCTGCCCTGTGTTCTACTGAGAAGTGATAGGGTTGCAAACTAAGGAATCAGTGTGTAACTCTACTATTATTATCCTTATTTTGACTCATCCATTTGAGAGGTGCATGATCAGTAACTAGCCTAAAATTTCTGCCCAACAAATAATATTTAAGAGTTTCAACAGCCCATTTAATTGCTAGACACTCTGTTTAAACTATCGAATAGTTCTTTTTGAATAGAAATTTCCTGCTGAAGTATAGTATTGGGTGCTCTTTACTTTAACTTTCCTGGGAAAGCACTGCTCCAAGCCTTACAACAGAGGCATCATCCGTCTGTAAAACAAACTCCTTTGAAAATCAGGAGTAACTAACACTGAGTGTCTACAGATGGCTTCCTTGAGATTTTGAAATGCTTGTTCAGCTTCAGGGGACCATTTCACTATTACTGGAGCTTTTGCTTTAGTGAGGTCAGTTAAAAGACCTGCTATAGTAGCAAAGTTGGAGATAAACCTTCTGTGGTAGCCAACAAGCCCAATAAATGTTTTGACCTGTTTCTTTGTCATAGGTCATGACCAATTCCTTATGGCTTCAACTTTAGTAAGTTGTGGCTTCACTATTCCTCTTCCAATGGAATAGCCAAGATACTTGGCCTCCTCCAAGTCAATGGTACGTTTACTACGGTTTGCTGTCAGACCTGCATTTCTTATGGAATTAAGGACAGCTTGCACTTTTGGCAAGTAAGACTCCCAATCCTCGCTATGGATGACCACGTCATCGAAGTAAGCTGCAGCATAATATGCATGTGGCCTTAAGATTCGGTCCATCATTCTTTGAAATGTTGCTGGAGCACCATGTAGGCCAAAAGGTAACACCTTGTTTTGGAGTAGCACATCTGGAGTAAAGAAGGCGTTCTTTTCCTTTGCCCATCCTGTAAACGGCACTTGCCAATAACCCTTGGTCAAATCCAATGTTGTAAGGTATCTGGCTCTCCCGAGTCTCTCCACGAGTTCATGAACCCTTGGCATGGGGTATGCATCAAACTTGGATATTGCATTCAGCTTCCAGTAATCATTGCAAAACCTCATTGTGCCATAAGGCTTTGGTACAAGCAAAATTGGGCTACTCCAGTCACTTTGGGATTCTTCAATTACCCCAAGGTCCAGCATTTTCTTTAGTTCTGATTTGATTGCTTCCTTCCTTCCAGGCTTCAGGTATTCTATATGGCTTTAGATTTATACTTTTCCAGGTTCAGTGACAATGTCATGCTTTATTATCATAGTTCTCCCTGGGACTGTGGAGAAAACATCTTTATTTAATCTGATGAAGTCTTTTACCTCCCTCTTCTGGTGGATAGTCAGGGTTTCTGAGATATCGACTACGGGTTCATTCTTCTCCATATTAGGGAGGTCTGCTGTTTTTACAGCCACAAGTGTTTCTCTTTCTTTCCAAGACTTAAAGGGACATTAAACCCCAAAAAAATATTTCATTATTCAGATAGAGAATACAATTTTTTAAAAGTTTCCAATTTACTTCTATTAACAACAATGTTTCATTCTCATGTTATTGTTTGTTAAAGAGATACCTTGGTAGGTAGCATGCACATGCCTAAAGCATTACAGGACAGGAAATAGTGCTGCCATCTAGTGCTACTGCTAATGTATAACATTGTTGCAAAACTGCTGCTATATAGTGCTGCAAACACGTGCACACTCTTGAGCTTACATTTCTACTTTTTAAATAAGGATAATAAGAAAATTAAGAAAATATGATAATAGAAGTAAATTAGCAAGTTGTTTAACATTTTATGTTCTATCTAAATCATGAAAGAAAAAAAATTGGGTTTTATGTCCCTTTAAGTAAATTCACATGGTAAATCTATACCTCCTTTCGCCTCCAGCCTGTCTTACTTTGTAATTTACTTCTCCCACTCTGTCAATGATTTTATATGGTCCATGCTATGTTGCCAAAAATTTGTTCTCTACAGTGGGAACCAGGACTAGCACTCTATCTCATGGGTTAAACACATCAACCCTGGCATTTCTGTTATAGCTGTTCTGCTGGTGCTGTTGGGCATTTTTCATGTGTTCTCTAACTATTGGCATAATGGCTGTCATCCGTTCCTGCATCTGAGTTATATGTTCTATCACACTCAGGGACAAAACTACATGGGGTGCAGAGTGCGCAATTGCGGCTGGGCCTCCAAGGGTAGGTATTTCTTGGTTGGGGATTTGTAGAAATTCTCCTGCAGCCAAATAGTGTTCCACCAGTTTTAGGTTCACTCTGGCTGACCCACCGCCATAGGGAAACAGGCAATCCTCACAGGAACCAGTCCATCACAAGTTGTTCCGCAATGTGACTAGCTGAGTTGACCTCTGGCTGTAGCCATTTCCTGGCAAGATGTAACAAGTCATACATCTGTGACCGCACGTCTTTGTCTTGATTATAAGTCTAGGAGGGAAATTGCTGTGCTCTCACTGCTGTCGTTACTCCCACGTAGGCAAAGATTTCTTATTTTAACTTTTTGTAGTCACTGGCCTTCTCAGGCCCCAAATCATAATATGCCTTCTGAGGTTTTCCACTCAGATATAGCGCAAGGAGGCTTGCCCATTCAGACACAGGCCACCCTTCTCTTTCGGCTGTCCTTTCAAAAGCCATTATGTAATCATCTGTAGCCACCATATTTTGCAAATAGTTACTCACTCTAAGAGTCTTAAAACTATTTGGTATTTCTGCAGCGCACCTGCCCAGTCTCTCAGATAAGCCTTGGATCTCCTGATGCATGGCACATGTGATATTCTGCTGTTCCTCTCTTTGTGTTAATACCAGTTGTTGTAGTACTGCAATATTTTCTTTTATTTCAATTTTTTTTATTTTCAAATGTAAGCAAAAATCAAAAAGGTTACAACACTTAAAAATATGGTAGGTTACAAAATAATGAATTAACGTGGCATCAGAAATCTCGCCCCCCAGACAGTCTCATTTTGTCTCTTTCCCAGATCCCCTGGGATATGTTTCCTTTACATGTGACCTTAGTCTTTGGGGGATTCCACAGCTGGTGAATAATTAGAAAGTTGTGCAAGGGAGATCCCCGCCTGTTATATTAAAGGGGATCTGAAGTACAAACTCTTAGTAAGGGCAAAAGGCTTATCGGGCTGGGATTCTACTTGCCTTCAGTGTCCATACATATAATAATCAAGGTGATCTTTACAAAAAAAAGTAACCTAGAACAAATTAGAAGTTAGAAGAGGAAATCAAGGAAGAAAAGAAAATGAATCAAAAGTTTCCTAGAGTAATGTACTCTGTTTAACATAACATTCTTTCTAGTGTAAGGATATGGTATGTATATCATTCGGCCAGAACAAAGAGGTCACCTGGTTTTAAATATTCCAAGTGTCTAGCATTTGTTTAGAATCATGAATAAAGAATAAAAGATTCCCATAGAAACTGCATGTCGTGATGAAGAGACATCTGTCCTTGCTTAAGGTAGTGAAATCTTTCCAACAACATATTCTTGTTTACTAGTGCTCTCCAGTCCAGTAGGGTAGGAGTTCGGGTGGATTTCCACCATTTCGGGATTAACTGATTAGCTGCGTTAAGCATGATTTGAAACAGCTGACTCCTTATTTTACACGCGATGTTTGGTGTGTGGTTGAGTATTGCTATTTCTAGGGTAGGCGGAATGTTTGTTCCTAGGACTGTGTTAATGCACCTAAAAATCCCAGACCAGAAAGGCTTTATAAGTTCACAATCCCACCAAATATGTGAGATATGGCCAACTTGAGTGCAACCTCTCCAACAGAGGCCCGAGGATTTCTTAAACATGTATCTAATCCTAGCAGGCGTTAAGTACCATCTCATCAAAATGTTGACGTTAGTTTCTTTTGCTTGCTCAGAATGAGCCGAGCGTGACATATTCTCAAATCTACGCTTCCATGTCTTTGGAGTGGTAATGACTCCAAGCTCCCTATCCCATTTTTTAGTGTATGAGGGGAGATGTGGGAATATGTTGGATAGGGAAAGCTAGTACTGCAATATTTTCTTGCTGGGTGGCAGTAGCTTTCTGCTGTGCGGCAGTGGCCTGTTGCTGTGTGGCCGTAGCCTGTAGTAAAGCCTTTACAACTTCCTCCATGTGTGTGGTATTGTTTCCATAAGAGACTATCAGTGTGTTCACCCGCTGCCTCCACCATATGTGATCTGGGATCTTGCAATCACACAGTCTTCAAAGCTCGAAGCACCACACAATGTTGTAGCTTTATAAAGCAAAAACAGACAAAATAAACATAAATAAAACAAAAGAAGCTTGCTCCACTAAGCACTTACTAACAAGTACAACTGACTACACTACGTAGCTTTTCACAAAATAAAAATGCACAGACCTTTCAAACTTTGTTTTTCCTTTAGAGATAATTCCTCTGTCTCTCAGGAGAGTGTTGGAGTTTCCATTACTGCTTGGATTCTGACTCTGAATCCCTGACTGGGGATTTTTATTAGCACTTGCAGTCAATTACCACATGCAGGTGAGTAGCTAGCTGGGTGAGACAGAATTCCTGGACTGGATGTTCTCACATGATATGGTGCCTGCAAACTGTGGGGTGGAGCACTGGCGCGCCCTACTCTCCAAATACTCCACCCCAGGGACCCAGGAATAAATCACATATTTTCTTTATGTGGTAAACAAACACAACTATTCTCCCTGGGGTTGTCAGACCATACCCTGCAATGCAGCACTTTTAGGGGATTATAGACACCTTCCAATACTATGCCTTGGGTTCTGTCACAATATATATATATATATATATATATATATACAGTTGTATGCAAAAGTTTAGGTACCCCTGACAATTTCCATGATTTTCATTCATAAATAATTGGGTGTTCGGATCAGCAATTTCATTTTGATCTATCAAATAACTGAAGACACAGTAATATTCAGAAGTGAAATGAGGTTTATTGGATTAACAGAAAATGTGCAATATGCATCAAAACAAAATTAGACAGGTGCATAAATTTGGGCACCCCAACAGAAATATTGCATCAATATTTAGTAGAGCCTCCTTTAGCAGAAATAACAGCCTCTAGATGCTTTCTATAGCCTGTATAGTGTCTGGATTCTGGATGAAGGTATTTTGGACCATTCCTCCTTGCAAAACATCTCCAATTCAGTTAAGTTTGATGGTTGCTGAGCATGGACAGCCTGCTTCAAATCACCCCACAGATTTTCAATGATATTCAGGTCTGGGGATTGGGATGGCTATTCCAGAACATTGTACTTGTTTCTCTGCATAAATGCCAGAGTAGATTTCTAGCAGTGTTTTGGGTCATTGTCTTGTTGAAATATCCAGCCCTGGCTTAACTTCAACCTTGTGACTGATTCCTCAACATTATTCTCAAGTATCTGCTGATATTCAGTGGAATCAATGCAACCCTCAACTTTAACAAGATTCCCAGTACCTGCCCACACAGCCATACAGCATGATGGAACATCCATCAAATTTTACTGTGGGTAGCAAATGTTTGTCTTGAAACGCTGTGTTCTTTTGCCACCATGCATAATGCCCCTTGTTATGACCAAATAACTCAATCTTTGTTTCATCAGTCCACAGCACCTTCTTCCAAAATGAAGCTGGCTTTTTCAAATGTGCATTTGCATACCTCAAGCGACTCTGTTTGTGGCATGTGTGCAGAAAAGGCTTCTTCCGCATCACTCTCCCATAAAGTTTCTCCTTGTGCAAAGTGCCTTAAATTGTTAAACGATGCACAGTGACACCATCTGCAGCAAGATAATGTTGTAGGTCTTTGGAGGTGGTCTGTGGGCTGTTTTTGACCATTCTCACCATCCTTTGCCTTTGCGTCTCCAATATTTTACTTGGCCTGCCACTTCTGGCCTTAACAAGAACTGTGCCTGTTTTCTTCCATTTCTTCACTATGTTCCTCACAGTGGACACTGACAGCTTAAATCTCTGCAATAGCTTTTGGTAGCGTTTCCCTAAACCATAATGTTGAACAATATTTGTTTTCAGGTTATTTTGAGGCCCCCATGTTGCCACTCTTCAGAGGAGAGTCAAAGAGAACAACAACTTGCAATTGGCCACCTTAAATACATTTTATCATGATTAGATGCACCTGTCTATGAAGTTCAAGGCTTAATGGGCTCACCAAACAATTGTTTGTTCCAATTAATCAGTGCTTAGAAATTGTCAGGGGTGCCTAAACTTTTGCATACAACTGTATATATATATATATATATATATATATATATATATATATATATATATATATATGCACACACATATAGGTCCCCATTTATTTTTCTTTCTCATAGAACTACACCTCACTGATGAGGCCCAATGAAGCACAATACAATCGTCTGGGGTTGCCATGTTCCTTGTTCAGAGAAGAATTGCTTGGTATTTTCCCGCTGGACTGACCATAATAAGCAAGATCATACTGATATACTACAATATAGTTATTCTCTGTGAAAAGCATTACTGGGCTAAAAAGAAGCTGCACCCAGGTGGTAAATCACCATATAACAGGCTAACAAATTATTGAGCCAGTTGTTCATTCCCGAGAGTGCACTTCTCTGTATGTGTATTTAGTCTCCCTAAGGGAAAAAGGGGCAACCAGATGTGGACTCCTTGCTCAGTTTGCTTAGAGGAATATGGCTGCATCTCACTGATGAGGCCCAATGAAGGCCAAAATGATTGTCTGGGGTTGCTGTGTTCCTTGTAAATAGAGGAATTGCCTGGTATTTCTGTACTGAACTGACCATAATAGGTGGGATCAGACTAATATACTACAGGAAAGTTGTACTACATCACTGGGATAAAAAGAAGCTACAACCAGGTGGTAAATTGCCATAGAACAAGCTAACAAGTTGTTGAGCTGTTGTTACTTCCTAAGAGTGCACTTCTCTCTATGTGTATTATGTCTCATAGAAAGAACCGTTTCACATGCCTTCAGGCATCTGGAGCTGCATCAGCTGCTGGAATTAAGATAGCATGAGCAATTGTTTGTGCAACCCCGCCCCCTGCTCTTGAGTCTGGGTTGTCTGACATTCGCAACCTATGAGTGAGCCTGCACCAAAACAGCGCTGAAGCTGCTTATCCAGATTCTCAAATGAGGGCCATATACTTGACTGCTTGGGTACAATATGTAAGTGTTAAAACACATAAACACATATGCTGCATAACTTGCAAATCCATACAAAGTTTGACCATTTCTGTATGAAAGCATAAAGGTCTATCAAAAATGATATTAATTGCTTTGCATGAGATTTGAACCTATGGAATTTAACAAAGTAGAAAGGTTTTTCACATGCACTTTTTTATCTTTAAATCATGAGAAAATGAGCTGCTCATTAGTTGTAAGTACTTGGTAATCAACACCTGGCACTTTTCCATTCTTTGATGACATCAGAGGCAGACAAAAAAACACAGCACCATAGAACTCTATAACCACGAAGGGGGATCTGAAGCTACTTGTAATGACTGGTTAATTATTTAACTCCCGCAAACTGGCAATTTTGCCCGTTTGCTGGAGCGCAATCATTTAGCAACCCACGTGTAATCTAGCCCTATGTGTTTAATACCTTAAAGCACATAGTTAAAGTACTACTCCGGACTTGCAGAGGATTGTTGGTCCTAAATAGACGCTACAGTTAGCCAATTATAAGCAGCTGACCCAGAATGACCCAGTTGTAACTGATGCTGCTGATTGGCTCACTGGCTTTGAGCTCAACTTCTTTTTTTATGTTTTTTTTTTTACTGGATAGAGATAGGAGACATTTTATTCCAGGCTACAAAAAAAATATACTGTGCTAGTTTTCATAAAATTTCCAGGGATATGGTTTGACCTCTGCACTCCAATCACCGCCCCAAGAACAAAAATGCATAAATGTATAAGGGGAAATGTGATTCAATTTGAAATATCAGAAATTTATTGAAAAAAAAAAAAAAAAAACCAGGCAATGCGAAAATGCCACACAGAGAAATACAATGGGGTACATTTACAAAAGGTCAAGCGGACATGATTCGCTATACACGCACAAAGAAAAGGGCCATAACACCCAAATGGTTAAACACTTTAAAGTGATGCAGCATAGCTTTAAAAAGCTGACTAGAAAATATCACCTGAACATCTCTATGTAAAAAAGAAAGATATTTTACCTCAAAAGTTCCTCAGTAGCCACATCCCATTGTAAAGGATTTCTAAGCAGCATTTTAGTGTGTCTGTCCTGGGACAGCTAAAAGGATGAGCCTCGTGAACTCTCATATTATTTCACCAATCAGGTAAAGGAAGCTTACTATGAAATCTCATGAGAGTTAAGTCAAATCTCATGAGATCACAGTAAGAGTTCATTACCTCAGCACTGCTGATGCTGATTGGCTGCTGTTCATTTCTTCATTTTTTTTTTTTTAACCTGCAGCTGGGAGCAGGTGAAGTATAACCTTTTACACAGAACTTACTCTGCTGAGCTGAGGAGATTGTGAGGTAAAATATCTTCCTTTTTTTATATAGAGATGCTCAGGTGATATTTTCCTATCAGCTTTTTACAGTTATACTGCATCAGTTTCAAGTGATTTAGCATATGAGTATTATGTCCCTTTAAGTAACAATAGTTGTAATGCACTTAGTGGTTAAACATAAAATCGCAATTCTTTTTTATAAAACGGTATAGAAAAACGAAGTGGGTAGGTCTGGACTAATACTTGTGAGCTCACAGCCAACTCTAAAAAGAATACTGCGATCCCTCTCACACAGTTAAAAGATATATAGATGAAAAAGAAGGAATAGAGTGGCGCTCTAGGGAGAGCTCAGATAATATATAGCTTTCTCAAATAGACAGATAATCAATTACCTTTAAATAAGAATATGTGCAAACTAAGCAATAAAAATAAAAAATAGGGATAAATTACTTCAATCCTATGGATCCATTGAAAGAAAATATCATAAAGAATATACAACTCAGATGACTAGGTGATACACATAATGCAAATATTTAATAATTTAAAATGGAATTAATAGACAATTTTATAAAAATACTAGATAATTCACAATTAATATGTTTTAGAAATCAAGATGTTAAAAATCATGATGTGGCCACATCACTAAAAAACCTTTAACCTAAAAATTCATCCATAAAATACAAACATATAGAAATATATATAAAAATAGAGTAGCGTAAACACTATAGGCTAAAGAAATGTTTGCTAATAAGAAAGTCTATATGCAAGTGTCAGAGTATACTCATACAATGAATATTGTTTATCAAAGGAATGAGCATAGAATGAGCCAGTAAATATACATAGAATGAGCAAATATTAGCACAATAGGTTGACAAATAATAGAACAATCAGGTAGACAAAACAAATGCTTCTTTATGTATATATATATATATATATATGTTAGTCGTTATCCACCCCTGATAATATGTAAATTTTGTAGGATCACTAGTTGCAAGCGTTAAAGAGTGTATCCTATTAGGGTTGTAAATAACCAATAATGGTAAAGGCAACGGAAAAAGTCTTTTTGCAAGTTCCTATTGTAGCTTTTCTACAAATACTTTTAAAGGCTCAGAAAGTGCTGCGGGCACCAAAGTTTCTATACTGACTGGTCAGTTTCTCCTCAAATCTCTTACCGGACCTCTTGACGGCTTGACGGCTGTATTCACATCTATGACAGACTCGTATACTGTGAGCTTACCACGCTGAGTTCTCCGTAACTCCTAGGCGTGTATACAGCGTCTTCACTGTCAGCGTGTGTGTCTTTGGTCACCTGACCTGATCCCCCAATTAGGAACTCGGTAAAGCGCTCCAAATTCAAACCACTGAAGATATTGTGGTGAATTTACTTGTTTATGTATCCAAATCGTTTGCGGTTCTTTGTACTCCTAGGTAACAAGTCACTCTGCTACGCGTTTCGGCACTGAGTGCCTTTAAACTATTTGGATACATAAAAAAGTAAATTCACCACTATATCTTCAATGGTTTGAATTTGGAGTGCTTTACCGAGTTCCTAATTGGCGGATCAGGTCAAGTGACCAAAGACACACACGCTGACAGTGAAGACGCTGTATACACGCCTAGGAGTTACGGAGAACTCAGCGTGGTAAGCTCACAGCATACGAGTCTGTCATAGATGTGAATACAGCCGTCAAGCCGTCAAGAGGTCCGGTAAGAGATTTGAGGAAAAACTGACTGGTCAGTACAGAAACTTTGGTGCCCGCAGCACTTTCTGAGACTTTAAAAGTATTTGTAGACAAGCTACAATAGGAACTTGCAAAAATATTTTTTTTTGCCATTACCATTATTGGTTATTTACAACCCTAAAAGGATACACTCTTTAACGCTTGCAACTAGTGATCCACAAAATTTACATATTATCAGGGGTGGATCATGTCCACCGCACATAGATAAATGCCCACAGCATATGCTGTCAGCATTTATCATTGCACAAGCATATATAGTGAAATGCTTGTGCAATGCCACCCCCTGCACATTTGTGGCCAATCGGACGCTAGCAGGGGGTGTCAATCAACTATGATTGTTTATGGGTGTTAGTGTTTTTTTTTGTAATTTAGGTAATTGTATTTAATTAATGTAATTGATGTAATTGTAGTGTAAGGTTAGGTGTTAGTGTAAGGCAGGTTAGGTTTTATTTTACAGGTACATTTGTATTTATTTCAGCTAGGTAGTTAGTAAATAGTTAATAACTATTGTATTTAATTAATGTAATTGATGTAATTGTAGTGTAAGGTTAGGTGTTAGTGTAAGGCAGGTTAGGTTTTATTTTACAGGTACATTTGTATTTATTTCAGCTAGGTAGTTAGTAAATAGTTAATAACTATTTAGTAACTATTCTACCTAGTTAAAATAAATACAAACTTGCCTGTGAAATAAAAATAAACCCTAAGCTAGACACAATGTAACTATTAGTTATATTGTAGCTAGCTTAGGGTTTATTTTATAGCTAAGTATTTAGTTTTAAATACAAATTATTTAGTTATTAATAGTAGGTTTTATTTAGATTTATTTTAATTACATTAAAGTTAGTGGAGGTTAGGGTTAGACTTAGGTTTAGGGGTTAATAAATTTAGTATAGTGGTGGCGACATTGGGGGCAGCAGATTAGGGGTTAATAAATGTAGGTAGGTGGCGGCGATGTTAGGGGCAGCAGATTAGGGGTTAATAATATTTAACTAGTGTTTGTGATGCGGGAGTGCCGCATTTTAGGGGTTAATATGTTTATTATACTGGCGGCAAATGTCGGGAGCGGCAGATTAGGGGTAAATAAGTATAATGTAGGTGTCGGCGATGTCGGGGTGGCAGATTAGGGGTTAATAAGTGTGAGATTAGGGGTGTTTAGACTCGGGGTTCATGTTAGGGCGTTAGGTGTAAACATAAATTTTCTTTTCCCATAGGAATCAATGGGGCTGTGTTACGGAGCTTTATGCTGCTTTTTCACAGGTGTTAGGCTTTTTTTCAGCCAGCTCTACCCATTGATGTCTATGGGGAAATCATGCACGAGCACGTAAAACCAGCTTACCGCAGCTTTAGCAGCGCTGGTATTGGAGTGCGGTATGGAGCTCAATTTTGCTCTACGCTCACTTCTTGCCTGCTAATGCCGGGTTTTTGTAAACCTCTAATACCAGCGCTGTAGGGAAGTGAGCGGTGCAAATAACTTGCAAGTTAGCACCGCACCCCTCTTACTGCAAAACTCGTAATCTAGCCGAAAGTTAGTGCATACTTGTGCCACTGTGAATAGAGGTTTGTATTGGTGGAAGAGGCAGCAGTTGATGCAAGGGAGGGCTTCACAGTCAATAGTGCACCATATTTTGTGCAGAGCTCACAAATGTAGTGTTTATAGTATGAGAGTATGAGCCCTTTTTATCTCAAATCCTTGCAAATTATGATGCATTATGATTGTTATACGGGAGTAAAATTACTCAGATGTTTCTCTGCTTATAATCTTTATTTTAGTAGTTCTGTTGACTAATTGCCCTCATGTATACATTAAATGTTTGTTAATGTTTTAAATTAAGATAAATTAGAGAAAATCCTCCTTTTCATATATATTTTTTCCAAATGGTCATAACCTATGGTGTGATAACTGAACACAGTGCACTTTTTTATGTTACAATTATGTATTTGATAATAAATTATTTATGCTCACATAACTGT
The DNA here is from genome assembly GCF_027579735.1 of Bombina bombina. Taxonomy (NCBI): domain Eukaryota; kingdom Metazoa; phylum Chordata; class Amphibia; order Anura; family Bombinatoridae; genus Bombina; species Bombina bombina. The sequence goes on from NC_069507.1 coordinate 183,199,634, forward strand.
GTGGTATAATCTCTCTTTGCAATAAAGAAAACATTAAGGTTGCCTTTCTGGTAATGTGGGGATAAATATTGAAAGAGTTGTACTGTCTTCAAATTACAAATTGTTGGTTTGATTAATTATGTAATAAGCCTTGAGCAAAGGAAAACAATATGTTGTGAAAATTGATTGTATATGCTTGGTTTAGTTATGTGTGGCATATCATGTTTATAGAGATATATAGGGAAAAATGTTTATCTATTATTTAAAAAACATGCTAGATCTTATAGTGTATGAATCGGTAGTTCTGAACGACACATAGATGGTGTAAGCAGCTTCCATAAAAGGTCATGTTTAGCTGAAAACCATGTACTTGTGTTTTGTTTTACATACAAGATATGTCTTACTATGTACATCCTTTTATTTATTTATTTTCTATTTGTGTAACGTAAGAAACTGGTTACCTTGATTAATAATTAGAACCAATCACAGAGGAGATGTGCTGCAAGCAGGAGCAAGCCAATGACGGGAATACAGCAACAGATATCGGAGTGCATGGGATGTGCAAGAGAGTAGTCAGGAGATCAGCCAAAGTCAGGAACTGTAGAAATCAGTAATGATCAGGCATCAAAGAAGGAGGGGCAGGCAAAAGAATAATCCACAAAACAGTTCCAGAGGTCAGGAGGCCTCACACCACACAGCCAAGAGTACATGCATTGGACAGACAAAGTGTAGTCCTGAAGGCAGGCCAGGGTTAGAATCAGGAATGCCTGGACAATCATAAAGAATAACCAAGCAATCAAATTACGTCACTAAGTGCCTGATGAATCTGATGAAGGGGATAAATTGATCCCCGAAACATTAATAGATTATTGTTTGGAATTTATAAAAACATCCTGAAAGTGCTTTCTAAGAGAGAGTCAGAGCGAGTGAGAGCGAGAGCGAGAGAGAGATCGCCGGTTCAGTTCCAGACCACCACAAAAAAGCGAGTATAGTAATAAAGTGAGTTACGCTTATTTTTGTTTTGTTTCCCAGTATATATAAAGGTTATATTTACACAATGCAGAAGTCTATTTAGTGCACAATAGCATTATGTCTAAAAAAAACAATGTACATACCATAATTAAAAAATACTTTATTGATAAAAAAAAATTCTATCCATCATCTAAGCCTTCATTGAGTCATAATCTTTTTGCTGGTAGTGTGTATATATAGGTGTGTATTATGTGTATTTATGAGTTTTTATTTGTATATATGTTGGAAAAATTGCACCATTAGACTTGCTCAACACAGTGTTGCCACACACCTTCAACTTGTAAAAAGAGTAATATCTGGGAAGCACGATAAAGCGAGATATGTCTGTATATAGTTTATATATATATATAATACACACAAATTTAAAAAATATTTCAAAAAGTGGGAACTACCCCTCTTTTTTTTAAAGAAAGGGAATACAGCACTCTTTTCTGGTTAATTAACATATTTATTAATCCAATCTATAAATCATGTGACCTCACCAGCTTCACTGTGACAAAAGTGTAAAACAAAACAAAGAAATCGATAATCATTGCTAAAGTGCAAACAGCCTAACATAAGCCTACTATAAGCATAACAATTATACCTTAATTGTTCTTGAGTAAAACCTGGAAAGGAAATTTGATTAGCGACCTGCTAAGAACATGTATAACATTGTATCATAATTGTAAACTCATCTTAGCAAGTTAGCACACATTGGTCTTAAACACAATAAGAAAGTTCTCTCCTATATAGCGGTGTGAATCGTTTTGTTCAAAAGTTGTTTCCAGGATATATACAGGAATAGTCAACACATGCAGACCTCCTTCAAACTCTTGGCAACACTGGAAAACGACAGCGGTATCTAAACCGCACTTAAGGTCTATCCGGAAAATCCCACTCGTAGGTGGGTATAACAACGTATGGGAGTACCTCTCCTGAAAAGGTTGTTCCATTACAGGACCAGGTAAACAGCTTCAGCTAACAACCTCCATGGCCTCTTATTGTCAAGAGCTCGTTTTCCCACCGAGTATAGTTGATTAAGCTCGCTGTGATCCCGCCTCCTGTGACGTAAGGAATTGTAACAACAGCAACAGGTTGAGAGGTTCCTCTGTATCCTCCGTTTACTCGACAGATACACTGTGTTTCACCTTTTTCAAGTGTATAGTGAACAGCAGGTTTGCTTTGCCGCTTACACACATGGCTTATCCTCAGCCGTATAGTAAAAGGCTCCAACTTAAATGCACTTCCAGCAAGCTCTGATCATTGCTACTTATCTCCCATATTTGAATCCTGAAAGGCCCTTCCTACTTAATTGATTCCCATTCTCTTAAAGGGACATTTCCCAAATACCATTTTCATCATATTTGCTTCTTGTCTGCAATAGTCCCTTTTCATTATTCTTATAATCTCCATGCCTATACAATTAGTTTAGCACTTCTAAACCAACGTTTTCTATCAAATCACTTCTAAGAAAATTACAAATTTTCTTGTATACATGTTTAAAGGGAAATTTTGCATCTTACAGAACTCATCAATTCTAGCACCCCTGTTTCATTTCAAACTTAAAGGCATACACACTCTCAGTTCCAATATACAAAACAATACATCTCTTATCTCCATATGATCCCTTGTCCACAAGTGGATAGAGTTGAAATATAAACTTTGTTACAAATGACCAAAGGATATATTTACTTCATATTTAAAAAACCAACACAAAAGACAAATTTAGGCAATTTTGTAATAAAAGGGTATAACTCCTCTTGTGGAAACCATCGCACCTAGATTTTTAAAGAAGATCTATACTGTTTTTATTCTAAACCATATATTATCATATAAAATATTTACAAGAAACAAGCATAATCACTTTTTTTCATTTAACCATAGGTGATATTTTGTTTTCAGGTTTTTTATCCACCTAGCCTGCTTTTGTAGGAGACATTTATCTATGTCACCACCTCTATTAAGAGGGTCACCCTATTAAAGATAATGTCATCCCTGTTTTCCTGAATCCTGTCCTTTAGAATTCTCTTGGTTTTCCCTACATAGAAACAGGGACAATAACAGTGCAACAAGTACACTACCCCTACTGAGTCACAATTAATGAAGAATCTTATTATATATTCTCTATCTCCATTACCTGTGAATTTTTGGCCTCTCTCCATAAATGGACAATAAACATAACCTAACATGGACAATAAACGCATTTTCCACAGGGGAAATTTCCTTTTAAACCTTTGTTCTTCCTCAACCAATCTGCCATTGAGGGACTTCTTTCATATCGACTGCTGTCTAGCTTGTCTGAGACTTGGGGCTTTTCTAGCTGTTAGAAGTGGATAATTTCCTACTGTTTCTTTAACCTTCTCATCTAGGTGCAAAATGTGCTGTTTTTAAGCACTTGCCTTATATTTTCCCATTGATCACTGTATGTGGTGATAAACCTCACTTTGTTACGTTCATCCTTTACCATATTAGTGTACAGCAAAACATCTCTTTCTGTTTTCTTGCTCTGGAATAAGCTTGTTAATGCATTTGTTTGAATAACCTCTCTTTTTAAACCTCTCTTTCATTTGCACAGCATGTTCCTCAAATTTAGTTATGGACAAACTATTTCATCTCAACCTGAGGAACTATCTAATCGGAATTCCCTTAATCAAGGTGGCTGAATGTGCACTGCTTGCTTCTAAGATGCTATTAGTTGCATTATTTTTTCTATAGTTCTCAGTAACTATTAACCTTCCTTCTTTCTTTATTTCTATATCCAAAAAAGGAAATTCTTTTGGATTTGCCCCGAATGTTAGAAATATATTTCTGTCATTTATATTCAGTTTATCAATGAACATCTTTAGATCATCTAGAGAGCCATCCCATAACAACAAGATGTCATCCACATATCTTATCTAGAGCAGGACATACTTATCAAATTATGTTGATGTTTCTCAAAGACATCACACATTTCCCATGCCCCTAGATGTAACAGGCATATGTTGGGGTACATACTGCCCCCACACTGTTCCTCTTACTTGCCTATATACCCTTCGATCAAAAGTGAATATATTGTTCTCCAAAATAAATTTGAGAAGATTCAGAATAAGGTCTGTATTCTTATCAAATTTAGGACCTCTAGTTTTCAAAAAAGATTCAATTGCTTTTAGGCCAATTGAATGTGGCATCGAGGAGTAGAGGCTCTCTACATCGAGAGAGACCAGTATTGTATTATCTGACACTGTGATACCATCCAATTTCTTTAGGAGGTCTCCAGTGTCCTTCACATAGGTGGGAAGGCTAGAGAGAAAAGGTCTTAAAATGACATCCACATATTGACCCACGTTCTTCATAAGGCTACCAATTCTCGAGACAATAGGTCTCCCGGGCGGGCTAGTCATACTTTTGTGGATCTTGGGAATAGTATAAAATAGTATAAAATTTCTCATATTGTTCTTGATCCCCTAGCTGTTTTTTTTTACCTCTAAGACATAATTCTTTTCATCCATTAGGACTAGGTTCCCTCCTTTGTCCGCAGGTTTCACAATGATATTCTTTGCCTGCATAAGTTCTTTTAGAGCATGTCTCTCTTTCCATGTCAAATTATGACCAGTTCCAGATTCTCTTGGTAGACTTTCAATCTCTTTTTCTACTGCTTTGTCTTCTTTAGTGAGAGCTTCTTGCCCAGATTTCTTTGTTATTTTTGCCAGAACTAATTTTCTTGCAAAAAGATAAAAATCTTTTATAGTTTCAAATTTATCTAACTGATTAACTGGACAAAAAGATAAGCCTTTCTTTAAAACGCTTATATTTGCAAGGTTCAAACTAAAAGAGGAAAGGTTAACCCCCTGTAATTCGCCCCCCCCCATACTCTCCTAATATCTTCTTCAATATCTTCTCCATGCTCTCCCCCTGTTCATGAATCTGTCCTCTGGATAGTAATCCGTTCTCCCCCTCTGCTGTCTTGTCTGATACCTCCTCTCTTCTATAGATTAACTTTTTATCTCTCTTTCTCTTTCTACCTCCCCTTCCCCTCCATCTCCTGCAGTACCTCTATGAAAATTTGATGCCACATGCATACTTTGTCCTTTCCCCTCTATATCAGAGGCATCTGTGCCCGAGTAATAGGAACCCCTCTGGGCAAGAAGTTCTCACTAAAGAAGACAAGGTAACCTTAGAAATTTTGGAGTCCCTAGTGAATGAGGAAATAGATCTAGAGTATCCACTTCTTTAAAATATAAATCCTCTTACATTCCAATATTAGCCCAGGTTCCAGCAGTTAATCTCTTTGTTAAAGCGGTAGAGAAAGAGATTAAAAGTCTACCAAGAGAATCTAGAGCTAGTCATAATTTGACATGGAAAGAGAGACATGCTCTAAAACAGTGACGTGCAGTAATAGGAGGCAAGGGAGGCAGTGCCTACCCTGTCCAATCAGAAAAAGAAGTTTTTATTTATGATTAAAAAAAATAAATAAAGTTTGTGTAATTTTTTTTGTACATTTTGTGACCACGCCCCCCCCAGCTACAATACCCCCCCCCTTGCCGGCTCCACAGATGCAATACCATCCATTCCCATCCATGTTGCGCAATTAAGAGGCAGTGAGCTGCTCCGCTGCCCTCCATTAATTGCGCAACATGGATGCTAGCTACTGTTTAGTGCTCACTATGAGCTAGCGCCACCCAGTGGTGTCTCACCGGGCCCATGCCTCTCTCCAATAGAGGCGGTTCTCTTAACCGCCGCTATGAGATGGAGGTGACCACAGCCAATCAGCATCAGTGCTGCTAGGGAGGCGTGCCGGCCGGGCTTGTTTGAAGCAGTGACTGGGACGGCTGTTGGCGGGAAATAGTGAACAGGGGGAGCTGCAGCAAGAGAGTGGACTGTCTGAGAGACCGGTGTCAGAGTAAACAGACCGGTAAGTAATAACAGTTTATTTGGGTCATCAAGGTCTATTCCCCAATCCCCTCCCCCCCCCCCCATGCTATACACACTCACAGTCACTCGCATACCCTCTCAGCCAGGCCAACAGACTAGAGCAGTCACTCAGAAGAATGTGTGTCCACCGGCTGCAATATACTTTATTTCAGGATCATCTCTCCTCCTGGGCACTCTGTGTTGTTAAGCAAGTTCTCACTGCAGCAGTAATACAGTATGGCTATGTGATGAGATCGTGACATGATGTTATTTTTTTCCTGATCTAAGGGACTGAAGATTCAGAATCATTAGCATTTTCTAATGGGAAATGCTAATGATTCTGAATCTTCAGTCCCTTAGATCAGGAAAAAAATAACATCATGTCACGATCTCATCACATAGCCATACTGCTGCAGTGAGAACTTGCTTAACAACACAGAGTGCCCAGGAGGAGAGATGATCCTGAAATAAAGTATATTGCAGCCGGTGGACACACACTGTTGTGAAGTCAGTAGGGGGCTAGGGACCTCAGGCAATCCCATATACTGAGCTCAGCACTTTCCTGTAACGGCTCTAACTAACACACAGAGCCTGCTGCCTTAGCACAATATATTAAGTGATTTAGAACTGAGGGGAAATGCAGCCTACAACGGCAGCTGTTATATGACAAGTGGGAACGCTGCCTGATAAGAGAACACCTATAAATCAAATCCTTCCCTCAGTAGCCCAGCCCTGCATTTACAACCCCTTCGTTCTCAGGGAAGAGCCTGTCATCCTCCTGCTGCTTAGTGCTGCTATGTAAGGAATGTGCCCTTCTTCTTACTTTGCTATGTAAGAATACTCTATCTCTAACCTGTGTTTTCTCATGGATTGTGGATCTCTACTTGAAAAGGTGCATGTATGTATTTAGGGAGTGCACTATTTTCTGTGTTATCAATTACTAGTTAACCTCTTTGATGCCTGTGGATTTTAATGAACACTGCTTACAATGGAATGCAGTAGCTCTGGCACCTTGTAAATTAAGAGCACTCTGCCTGCCTTTGTAAGCCTTCCCTACACAGCTAGCTATTGTGTAGAATAAATCTCATATTACATTTCCACATGTCAGTTTGCATTGCAACACACACAGCACATCACTAATGCATGCAGTTCACATTTAAAGTTAAAGAAGAATTGTCTTCCCATTGTGCCTGGGTCATTCCTGTCCTTTCTGGGGGAATAGAATGAATTTGCTGATTTGTAGCTCTGGTTCTTATTGGAAATAGGGGGAAAATGTAAATATATTACAGTGAAAATCAGCACAGAAATGTAGCTTGCAACATTGCTGCTGATTATGGATTGCAAAACTTTTCTTAGCCTTTATCCCAAACCCTAAAAATAACTACATCTCTTATCTCTAACCCCAAATATTTATCTATTTCCATGAGTTATGAGTACTGGATTTGCATATTTAGTATTTACAAATTGCATTAAACTCTATGCTTTTTAAAATAAATATAAATATTAAATATAAATAAGCACATGGCTCTTTATAAACACTGTGTGTGCATTTGTAAGCTTAGTATACAAGTCTGTTTGTCATTGAGTCAAGTGAACTTAGTGAAGAGTGCTCAGTGGTACTAGTAGTGCTTTATCTTTTACTATATATTGAATTATTCCTGTTTTTATTTTATTTTTTAAAAACTCCCCTCCTTTATCCCTGCATGAGCCAGAACACAACACTTGATATGTACAGTGTGTGTGTGTGTTACTGTCTGTGTGGGTTTGGGGGGGTCTGTGTGTGTATGGATCTGTGTGTGTGGGTTTGTCTGTCTGTCTGTGTGTGGATGTGTGTGTGTCTGTGTTTGTGTGACTGTATGTCTGTGTGTTTGGGGGTCTGTGTGAGTGGGTCTGTGTTTATGTGTGTGGATTTTTCTGTGTGTGTGTTTGGGGGTGTGTGTGTGTGTGGGTCTGTCCCTGTGTGTATACCTGTGTGTTTGTGTGGGTATGTGTGTGTCTGTTTGGTAGGGGTCTGTGTTTGTGGGTCTGTCCCTGTGTGTGTCTTTGTGTGTGTGGGGGGTCTGTCTGAGTGTGTGTTTCTGTCTGTGTGTTTGGGGGTCTGTCTCTGTGTGTGCATCTGTTTGTGTGTGGGTCTATTTCAGTGTGTGTGGGTCTGTGTGTGTGAGTCCAGTACTTGTGTTATGTGCTATTTCCCATAATGCTCAGCCACCATTTCAGCTGGGAAATCTAGTTCCAAAACCTCTGGAGGGTCACAATTGATGAGCCCTGTGCTGTAGGTGAACATAACTAACTCTTTTCAGGTGCAAAATATTTGTTGGTGCCAGTAATTTAGTGATATTTATATGTGTGTATGTATGTATATGTATGTATATGTATGTATATGTATGTATATGTATGTGTATATATATATATATATATATATATATATATATATATATATATATATATATATATATATTTACACACACATATATACATATATATGTGTGTGTGATTCTTGTGCGTATCATTGTCAGTGCCTCACTAGCCGCTGACGTCACTGCACGTCACTGCTCTAAAAGAACTTATGCAGGCAAAAAATATCACAGTGAAACCTGCAGACAAAGGAGGGAACCTAGTCCTAATGGATAAAAATAATTATGTCTTAGAGGTAAAAAAACCCAGATAGGGGTTCAGGAACAATATGAGAAATTAACCTACAATCCAATAAAAAATATACTATCGGAGCTCTTTAAATTGTTAAGTGAAGCTAAAAGGGGAGGACTCATCTCTGAACAAGAATTTAAATTTCTATATCCTAAATTCCCTAAGATGCCAGTTTTTTATACTATTCCCAAGATCCACAAAAAGGTTATATAGGCAAGTAAGAGGAACAGCGATGGGGGCAGTATGTGCCCCAACATATGCCTGTTTACATCTAGGGGCATGGGAAATGTGTCATGTCTGAGATACATCAACATATTTTTATGAATATGTCCTGCTCTGGATAAGATATATGGACGACATTTTGTTGTTATGGGATGGCTCTCTAGATGATCTAAAGATGTTCATTAATAAACTGCTTATAAATGACAGGAATATATTTCTAACATTTGAGGAAAATCCAAAATAATTACAGTTTTTTGGTTATAAAAATAAAGAAAGAAGGAAGGTTAATAGTTACTGAGAACTATAAAAAAAATAATGCAACTAATAGCATCTTAGAAGCAAGCAGTGCACATTCAGCCACCTTGGTTAAGGGAATTCCGATTGGACAGTTCCTCAGGTTGACAAAATTGTTCGTCCATAACTAAATTTGAGGAACATGCTGTGCAAATGAAGGACAGGGTTAAAAAGAGAGGTTATTCAAACAAATGCATTAACCGGGCTTATTCCAGAGCAAGAAAACAGAAAGAGATATTTTGCTGTACACTAATAAGGTAAAGGATGAATGTAACAAAGTGAGGTTTATCACCACATACAGTGATCAATGGGAAAATATAAGGCAAGTGCTTAAAAAGAATTGGCACATTTTGCACCTAGATGAGAAGGTTAAAGAAACAGTAGGAAATTATCCACTTCTAACAGCTAGAAAAGCCCCAAGTCTCAGAGACAATCTAGTCAGCAGTAGAAATGAAAGAAGTCCCTCAATGGCAGATTGGTTGAGGAAGAACAGAGGTTTAAATGAAATTTCCCTTGTGGAAAAACATAATTTATGTAAGAACTTACCTGATAAATTCATTTCTTTCATATTGGCAAGAGTCCATGAGCTAGTGACGTATGGGATATACATTCCTACCAGGAAGGGGAAAAGTTTCCCAAACTTCAAAATGCCTTTAAATACACCTCCCACCACACCCACAACTCAGTTTAACGAATAGCCTAGTAGTGAGGTGATAACAAAAAGAGTAAAAAAGCATATAAAAAGAGGAACCAGAAAAATAATTGTGCTTTTATACAAAAAAAAAAAAAAACATAACCACCATAAAAAGGGTGGGCCTCATGGACTCTTGCCAATATGAAAGAAATTAATTTATCAGGTAAGTTCTTACATAAATTATGTCTTATATGTAATTGGCAAGAGTCCATGAGCTAGTGGCATATGGGATAGAAATACCCAAGATGTGGATGTCCACAGAAGAGTCACTAGAGAGGGAGGGATAAAATAACAACAGCTTTTTCCACTGAGAAATTAAATCCACACAATAATTAAGTTTTCCTTGAAAAAAATTAAATCAAAAGCAGTAGAATCAAACTGAAACAGCTGCCTGAATAACTTTTTTTTTTACCAAAGACTGCTTCAGAAGAAGCAAAATACACTATAATGGTAAAAACAATAAAAGTATGCAAAGAAAACCAAAATACTGCTTTGCAAATTTGATCATCCAAAGCTTCAATCTGAAAAAGCCCAAGAAATGGCGTCTGAATTTAGCAGAATGAGCTGTAAATCTCTGAGGCGGAACCTACTCAGCCTCCAAATAAGCTTTGAAAAACAAAAGCTTTAACGAGGACGCCAAAGAAATGGCAGAGGCTTTCTAACCTTTTCTGAAATTAGAAAAATAACAAATAGACTAGAAGTCTTCTGAAATCCTAATAACCTTGATAAAGAATGACAAAGTTCTTACCACATCCAAAGAATATAAAGAACTCTCAAATAATTCATTATGATTAAAAAACAAGGAAGGAACAATAATTTCTCTACTAATGTTGTTCTAATGCACAACTTTAGGAAAAAAAGAAGTCTACAAAACAACTTATCTAGATGAAAAAATCAGATAAGGACACACAGAAGAGAGAGCTGATAAATCAGAAACTTTTCTATCAGAAGAGATAGCCAAAAGAAACAATACTTTCCAAGAAAGTAGATAATCTTTAAAGAAAATATAGGCTCAAAAGAAAGAGCCTGCAAAATCCTTGAACATAATTAAGACTCCAAAAGGAGAATTAATAAATGAACAGGCTTGATAAAACACAAAAAGCCTGAACAAAACAGTGACTATCAGGAAGTTTAAACAATCTTTCTAGGAAATAAAACAGAAAAAACAGATTTTTGTCCCTTCAAAAAAATTGCAGACAAACCTATCCAAACCATCCTGAAGAAACTGAAAAACCCTAGGAATTCTAAAAGAATGCCAAGAGAATTTATGAGAAGAACACCATAAAATATAGGTTTTCAAAACCTGATAATACATGTTCCGTGAGACAGACTTATAAGCCTGCAAAATAGTGATAAAAACCGAGTCAGAGAAACCTCTATGACTAAACACTAATCAATTTCCATACCTTCAAATTAGTAATTTGAGATCCTGATGGAAAAATGGCCCCTGAAACAAGAGGGCTGGCCAAAGAAAAAGCGGCCAAGAATGGCAACTGGATATCCGGACAATATCCACATACCAAACCTGTGAGGCCATGCTGATGCTATCAGAAACACATGAGACTGGAAGAAAAAAACCAGAGGCGAAAGTATGTAGCCAGGTTGCAAAAACAAGACACTGCTAATACATCCACCATTTCCGCCTTAGGATCCCTGGGAAATTAAGAAAACACATCTGTATAGCGATACCACTCTCCCGGGTGTAAAGACTAAAGGCTGAGATAATCCATCTGAGATAATCCATCTCCCAAATGTCTAAACCCAAGATATAAGTCATAGAAATTAGACAGGAGATTAATTCCACCTAAGAACGTATTCAAGATACTTAATTGCTAAGGGACTGCGAGTCACTATTCGATGATTGACATATGCCACAGTTGTGATATTGTCTGTCTGAAAGCAAAAAAATAAAAAGTTCTCTCCTAAAAGAGGCCAAGTCTGAAAGAGCTCTGAAAATAGCACAGAGTTCTAAAATATCGGTTGGAAACCTTGTCTCTTGAAGTTTTCAAACCCCTTGTGCTGTCAGAGACCCTCAGACAGCTCCCCAACCTGTAAGACTTGCATCCATTAAGAATACAGTGCAGGAGGGACGATTAAAAGGAGGCCCCCTGAATAAAATGATGATAGTCTAATCACCAAATCAGAGAGAGTTAAGTGTTGGGATTTAAGAACATCAACTGCACCATTGAATCAGAATACAAAGCAAAAGAGGTCTCAGATGAAAAACGAGCAAAGGGAACCACGTCCGAAGCTGCAATTATGAGACCTAAAACTTCCATGCACATAGCCACTAAAAAGAATGTTCTAGACTGTAAGTTAGACAGGCTAACACCAATGCAATCTACTTTTGTCCGGTAAAGACCAAGTCATGAACACAGAATCCATCTAGAAACCCAAAAAGAAGTGACCCTTGTCTGAGGAATCACAAAACTCTTAGGTAAAATAAATCCTCTAACCATGTCTTGAAGAAACAAAACTAGTTGATTCATGAGAGATTCTAATAAAAAAAAAGATTAAGCTAATACCAAGATACCATCCAAATAAGGAAACACCACAATACACTACTGTCTTATTACAGAAAGAAGGGCACCCAGAATCTTTCGAAAAGATCCATTAAGCTGTTGCTAGACCAAATGGAAAAGTGACAAATTGGTAAAGCTTATCTAAAAAAGAAAATATCAGAACCAAAAGTGGTCTGAATGGAATAAAATATGAAGATAAACGTTGTGTAAAATTGAGTGGACATAAAATGACCTTGCTGAACAAAAGGCATAATAGTTGAGACTCTTACAAAACAATATAAAATCAGATCCAAGATTGGACTGAATAAACCTTTCTTCTTTGGGACAAAAAACAGAATTGAATAGAAACCCAATCCCTGTTCCTGCTAAAGAACTGGTATAAACACTCCTGAAAAAAAATCACAGAGTTTACTGAGTAAGAAAGAATCTTCCCATAGAAGGTCTCATTCTAAAAATCTATTCAGACCCTAAGCATAATAAAGATTTTGGACTGAAATCATCCAAAAACAATTTAATCTGCCCCCCACCAGAAGAACTGGTTTGAGAACCGTACCTTCATGCAGTCGAATAACAAGTAATTATATAGCGTTTTCTCCCAGGATACAAAAAAAAACGCTTTTTCAGTGCGCCCACTCTGAGTTAACCAATATAGCAGCTGAAAAAAACAGTTATTACCCAAATAAATGGTAAACAATAAATTGACCTCAAAAAGGCCAAAGGACTGCATTAACCCTACCGGGATATGAATCTAAGACCCTTGGATCTAGAACAAGCATTTGTAGTCAGGACATTTACTAACTGATCTACATCACTGGACTAAAAGTAGGGCAGAAAAGACTCTAAACCTCCAGAAATAGTGGAGATAATAGAAATCAAACAAATTATTATCCTAACAAGCTAGAGATAATAAAATATATTTGAAATCGTAATAATAGATATAGTAAACATAATAAAATGAATACATCAGAAGTAAATAAACAGAGTTATATACTTGAGAATCTGAAACTGCTTATGCTAACTGTTCAACAACAAAAAAAGGTTGAAAAAACAGTAATGTCAGCCACAGATAAAGGCTGAGCTAAAAATATAAACAGTACACGAATATGTTCTACTAAGGTTATATTCAAACTCTAAAGAATCCTAAAAATAAGTACCAATTTCCATAGAAATAGTAGTACAGTCCCAAAAGGGAATCAGGATAAACCATTCTTTAGAACATAACACATATAGTATCTTGAATAGGAAAAACCCTCAGGAGCAAATTAAAATCTTAAAATCCGGATTTTAAAATAACATACTGCCAGATTATGAGTTTTGCATTATGAGTATAACTCTGCTTTTTCCCTAACGCTGGTATTACGAGTCTTGTAGGTATAGGTGTACCGCACACTTTTTTGGCCGTCACCCAACGTCAGTACCGCACTTTTTAAAAAGACCTTTTTCAATGGGACTTCCATAGCACCAGTATTACGAGTTTTGCCTGGAAGGCCAAAAAGTGAGCGGTACAGCCTAAAATGAAAATATTCGTACCACCATCTAAAGTCAGTAGTTACGAGTTTAACGTTACAAAGTTGTAGCATAAAACTCATAACTAAAGTGTTAAAAAGTACACTAACACCCATAAACTACCTATTAACCCCAAAACCTAGGCCCTCCCGCATCACACACACACTAAAATAAGTATATTAACCCCTAATCTGCGGCTACAGACATCGCCGCCACTTAAAAAATGTATTAACCCCTATTCCGCAGCTCCGCGACATGGTCACCACTATAATAAAATTATTAACCCCTAAACTGCCGCCCTCCCGAATCAAAAACACTATTTAAAATAATTAACCCCTAATCTGCCGTCTGCCCACTCCGCCGCTATAATAAACCTATTTACCCCTAAACCTAAACCTAACCCTAACACCCCTAACTTAAATATAATTAAAATAAATCTAAATAAAACCTACTATTATTACCTAAATAATTCCTATTTAAAACTAAATACTTACCTGTAAAATAAACCCTAAGCTAGCTACAATATAACTAATAGTTACATTGTATCTATCTTAGGTTTTATTTTTATTTCACAGCTAAGTTTGTATTTATTTTAACTAGGTAGACTAGTTAGTAAATAGTTATTAATTATTTACTAGCTACCTAGTTAAAATAAATACAAACTTACCTGTAAAATAAAACCTAACCTGAGTTACAATAACACCTAACATTACAATAAAATTAAATTAATTAAATTAACAAAATACATTTTTCTAAATTACAAAAAATAATAAACACTAAATTACACAAAATAAAAAAAAGAAAATATCAAAAATAAAAACGAATTACTCCTAATCTAATAGCCCTATCAAAATAAAAAAGCCCCCCCCCTAAAATAAAAAAAAACTAGCCTACACTAAACTGCCAATGGCCTTTAAAAGGGCCTTTTGCGGGGCATTGCCCCAAAGAAATCACCTCTTTTACCTGTAAAAAAAAATACAAACAAACCCCCAACAGTAAAACCCACCACTTACACAACCAAACCCTCCCAAATAAAATCCTAACTAAAAAAGCCTAAGCTCCCCATTGACCTGAAAAGGGCATTTGGATCGGCATTGCCCTTAAAAGGGCATTTAGCTCTTTTACATTGCCCAAAACCCTAAGCTAAAAATAAAACCCACCCAATAAACCCTTAAAAAAACCTAACACTAACCCCCGACGATCCACTTACAGTTTTTGAAGACCGGACATTCATCCTCATCCAGGCGGCAGAAGTCTTCAACCAAGCGGGCAGAAGTCTTCATCCAGATGGCATCTTCTATCTTCATCCATCTGGCGCGAAGCGGGTCCATCTTCAAGACATCCGGCGCGGAAGAATGAAGAATGAAATTCCCCTTTAAATCACATCATCCAAGATGGCGTCCCTTACATTCTGATTGGCTGATAGAATTCTATTGGCTGATTGGAATAGCCAATAGAATGCGAGCTCAATCCTATTGGCTGATTGCAACAGCCAATAGGATTTCCCCCCCCCCCTTAATTCCTATTGGCTGATAGAATTCTATCAGCCATTCAGAATGTAAGGGACGCCATCTTGGATGACATTATTTAAAGGGAAACTTCATTCTTCAACAGACGTCGGAAGAAGAGGATTCTCTGCGCCAGATGTCTTGAAGATGGACCTGCTCCACACCGGATGGATGAAGATAGAAGATGCTGTCTGGATGAAGACTTCTGCCCGCTTGGATGTAGACTTCTGCTGGCTTCGATGAGGACTTCTGCCACTTGGATGAAGACCTCTGCCGCCTGGATGAGGATGGATGTCCGGTCTTCAAAAACTGTAAGTGGATTGTCGGGGGTTAGTGTTAGGTTTTTTTAGTCCTCATGATTAAACAACTAAAAATCTATGCGCTGGTGGTAGATAATACTTCACATAAAAATCAGATACCCCAAGTCATCTGAATAAATAGTTTTAGTAGCAGTTATGATTGTCTTATATGTGTGCGCCTGTGTGCAAACACTGGCTTAATATCCACCAAATGACAATGGTCTTAGTAGTATTTGTATTTCTATGTCTATGTTTATATAAATAAATGTATAGAAAAAAACGTTTTTTATTTTTTAAAGAATTTTCATAGAATAATATCTTAAAATTATTAAGTTCTAATTCAAAAATAAAAATAAAAAATAATAATAAAAAAATATACAAAGATTATTGGTTAAAAATAATATTCTTTTATTAGAATCAATATAAAACAGTCAGTCGAAATTGCTTAATCTTAAAGTGGTTATGTGAGAAAGTTGGTACCAACCAATTGTATTTAGGTGTAGCTACAATTAGTATATGATATATGTGTGTAAAATTAGCAAGTCCAGTTTATACCTTGGTAGGTATTTAAAAATACTTTTTGTAAAAGATTTGGCTTTTCGCTCATAAAATGCACCAAAGGTAGAAAATAAGATATAATTGGTAGAAATACAGTTGTTTAGAGATCGTTGTTGAAGACAACTATTGACACCTGGTTCAACAATAGGTGTTTATTTTCAGCCTTTTTGAAATAAGCCTTTTTGTGATATGACCAAAAGATTTAGGCTAGGTGTTTGAGCCGTTTTCTGTATGTCACAGTAATTATATCACAATAGTTATTGAACACTTAGTTTGTCTTTTGCAATATTATTAATCAACAGACTTTGAATAAGGTACCTTATTTGCAGTTCCAAGTCATATAAGAAGGTTCTTGCGTGTCCAAATGAGGTATAGATGAGAAACTTTCTTTGTCCTTTCAAAGTTTCTAGGAGCGCTTGTTGCAGCGTGTATGTCTCCTGTGAAAGTTGCCTCTGTCACTTCTGTGTCCGGTCTTGACACGCCCACCAAATGCGAGATTGACATAAGTGACAGAGGCAACTTTCACAGGAGACAGGAGGCTTATTTCAAAAAGGCTGAAAATAAACACCTATTGTTGAACCAGGTGTCAATAGTTGTCTTCAACAACGATCTCTAAACAACTGTATTTCTACCAATTATACCTTATTTTCTACCTTTGGTGCATTTTATGAGCGAAAAGCCAAATCTTTTACAAAAAGTATTTTTAAATACCTACCAAGGTATAAACTGGACTTGCTAATTTTACACACATATATCATATACTAATTGTAGCTACACCTCAATACAATTGGTTGGTACCAACTTTCTCACATAACCACTTTAAGATTAAGCAATTTCGACTGACTGTTTTATATTGATTCTAATAAAAGAATATTATTTTTAACCAATAATCTTTGTATATTTTTTTATTATTATTTTTTATTTTTATTTTTGAATTAGAACTTAATAATTTTAAGATATTATTCTATGAAAATTCTTTAAAAAAATAAAAAACGTTTTTTAGTCCTCATCAAAGCCGGCAGAAGTCTTCATCCAAGCGGGCAGAAGTCTTCATCCAGACGGCATCTTCTATCTTCATCCATCCGGCGTGGAGCATCCTCTTCTTCCGACGTCTGTTGTAGAATGAAGTTTCCCTTTAAATAATGTCATCCAAGATGGCGTCCCTTACATTCTGAATGGCTGATAGAATTCTATCAGCCAATAGGAATTAAGGGGGGGGGGGGAAATCCTATTGGCTGTTGCAATCAGCCAATAGGATTGAGCTTGCATTCTATTGGCTATTCCAATCAGCCAATAGAATTCTATCAGCCAATCAGAATGTAAGGGACGCGATCTTGGATGATGTGATTTAAAGGGGAACTTCATTCTTCATTCTTCTGCGCCGGATGTCTTGAAGATGGACCCGCTTCATGCCAGATGGATGAAGATAGAAGATGCTGTCTGGAGGAAGACTTCTGCCCGCTTGGATGAAGACTTCTGCCGCCTGCATGAGGATGGATGTCCGGTCTTCAAAAACTGTAAGTGGATCGTCGGGGGTTAGTGTTAGGTTTTTTTTAAGGGTTTATTGGGTGGGTTTTCTTTTTAGTTTACGGTTTTGGGCAATGTAAAAGAGCAAAAATGCCCTTTTAAGGGCAATGCCCATCCAAATGCCCTTTTCAGGGCAATGGGGAGCTTAGGTTTATTTAGATAGGATTTTATTTGGGGGGGTTTGGGGGGTTGTTTGTATTTTTTTTTTTACAGGTAAAAGAGCTGATTTCTTTGGGGCAATGCCCCACAAAAGGCCCATTTAAGGGCCATTGGCAGTTTAGTGTAGGCTAGGTTTTTTTTTATTTTGGGGGGGCTTTTTTATTTTGATAGGGCTATTAGATTAGGAGTAATTCATTTTTATTTTTGATCATTTCTTTTTTTATTTTGTGTAATTTAGTGTTTATTATTTTTTGTAATTTAGAAAAATGTATTTTTTTAATTTAATTAATTTTATTTTATTGTAATGTTAGGTGTTATTGTAACTCAGGTTAGGTTTTATTTTACAGGTAAGTTTGTATTTATTTTAACTAGTTAGCTAGTAAATAGTTAATAACTATTTACTAACTAGTCTACCTAGTTAAAATAAATACAAATTTATCTGTAAAATAAAAATAAAACCTAAGGTAGATACAATGTAACTATTAGTTATATTGTAGCTAGCTTAGGGTTTATTTTACAGATAAGTATTTAGTTTTAAATAGGAATTATTTAGTTATTAATAGTAAGTTATTTTAATTAGTAAGTAAATTATTTTAATTATATTAAAGTTAAGGGGTGTTAGGCTTAGGGTTACTTTAGGGTTAGCGTTAGACTTAGGGTTAAGTTAGGGGTTAATATATTTATTTAGTGTTAGTGATGTGGGAAGCCAGAGGTTTAGGGGTTAATGACTTTAGTATAGTGGTGGCAGCGACATTGGGGGCAGCAGATTAGGGGTTAATAAATTTATATAGGTGGCAGCAACATTGGGGGCGGAAGATTAGGGGTTAATAAATTTATATAGGTGGCGGCAATGTTGGAAGCAGCAGATTAGGGGTTAATACATTTATATAGGTGGCGGCGACGTTGGGGGTGGCAGATTATGGGTTAATAAGTGTAATGTAGGTGTCGGCAATGTCTGGGGTGGCAGATTAGGGGTGTTTAGACTCGGGTTTATGTTAGGGTGTTAGGTTTAAACATACATTTTTTTCCCCATAGTCATCAATGGGGCTGAGTTACGGAGCTTTACACTCCTTGATTGCAGGTGTTAGGCTTTTTTTAGCCGGCTCTCTCCATTGATGTCTATGGGGAAATTGTGCACGAGTACGTCAAAACACTGCTTGTATTTGGGTGAAGCATGGAGCTCAACGCAACCATATCGCCTGCACAAGCCGTTTTTTTTGCAAACCTGTAATAGCAGCGCTATTAAAGGTGAGCAGTAGAAATATCTTGCAAGTTATTAGCGAGCCAGCCAAAACGCAAAACTCGTAATCTGGCTGATAGTTAATAGGAGGACTAGGCTCCTAAAAGCTAAAAATGACAAATTGTACTTAACAAAGAACAAAGAATGTTCATATGAAAAATAAGGAGAATTTTAAATAAAACTGTCTTTGATACAGGATCCTTTGAGCCAAAGAAAACCTTCATCAGTAGAATAAACTTAAGTATGCTGTCGGTCAGAACAAAATTAATTAAATCTTAACAATTTTGAAAAGACCTTGTAAGTTTACTTAAAGGCATAATAGCAGTCATAACCTTTATTATAAAAGCAATAATGTGATTTTTGCTGATCAAATCAGGTACATGAACTGAATAAGTAAATACAGTAAATGTCATTGTACATGTAGAAACATTTTAAGCATAAAATAAATAAATAAATGCCACAAAATTGAGCTGAAGAAAATAACAACAGCTTAATAATAAAAAGAACACACTTAGCTTTGTAGAATTGTGTTTCAGTGCATCATAGTTTCTACAGTAACATCAGAGTCAGGATCAGAATGAAACATCTCGCAAAATGTAACAAAAAAAGAAAAAATAACATTAGGCAAAACATTCTATTTCCCCAATGTAACAGTTTCAGTAGGAAAATAAAGATAGTATTTTTTTTATTTATTTTTTAACAAAAAATAAAATAAAAAAGCAGGCATAATAGTTTTAAAAAATTCATGAAAACAGCGAGCAATAGAGGGAGAAGGGTAAAATAACTAAATTTTGGTGCAAAGAATGACGGATTACGCAAAAGGAAGTTAAAAAAATTTTGGTGCAAAACTAACACCAGGAATTGACGCAACTCACGTCATAACAAACACAACATACCAAAACAACTAGCGTCAACTTCGTGCCAAGAATGATGCAATAAATAACAGCATTTTGCGTCCTCGTGAGCCTAGATTTGCCAGCGAAAAAATTGAGAAACAAGTCAAATTAGAAAAAGACTGAACCATAGGTAAGAAAAAAACGTTAAAAATAAACTTCCCAAACATTATTCCTATACTGAAACTGTTTAGACTGCAAAAGGGAAATATACATAGACCTGACTCATGGCAAATATAAGTAAAAAACTTTATATAGTCACGTTGATTGGAGTAGCCGTGTTAGTCCAGAGATTTAGATATCAAAATAACAAGAATATTGCATTGAGCAATGATACTTTTTTTTATTGGACTAACTATACATTTATAAATTGACAAGCTTTCGGAAGAGTTCCATCCTTTATCAAGTCTAAAGCAATACTGACCAATTCAATGGAATTTACAGATTATATCTTAAAACACAGAATAGCTAAGAAGACAGTGCAGGGAGAGGAGGAGGTGTCCTAAAAATCATGAGGGGGGCTTAGGTAACAGGCAGACAGTGTCGAGTGTAGGAGAACAGACAGGGGAAATATATAGCTTTACATAGAGCATATACTGACATAAAGTTATATATCAACGAAGGTGCAGTTTTTGGCTTGTTTCTCCAATATAGCATCCCATTTCACATGCAAATGTGGTATACATGATACATTGCACTGCATTTGAAATGGGATGCTATATTGGAGAAACAAGCCAAAAACTGCACCTTTGAATGAACTTACACAGACACCCAATCAAAAACCACTGTGAAACAAAATACTGCACCCCTGTTGGTCACCATTTCACCCAACCTGACCACTCCATCCAAAACCTCAAAATCAAAATTCTCAGAGGCAACTTCAAAAACACCATGGAAAGAAAAACCTTTGAAATGAAAATGATAATGCACTTCAACCTGTTTAATTCTGGACTAAATGTGGACTCTGGATTCTTAACACATTATCAAATTTTTTTGTAATGTACTTTCATTACATTGTATATTCCACATTCTTTATACATAGGGACACAGGTAAGCCTATGTCCACACTTTAGTCTTTTTTTAACTTTTATATTCCCCCTGTATATACAATTTCACATCTTTATAGATATTGATTCAATGTTGATATATAACTTTATGTCAGTATATGCTCTAAAGCTATATATTTCCCCTGTCTGTTCTCCTACACTGGACACTGTCTGCCTGTTACCTAAGCCCCCCTCATGATTTTTACAACACCTCCTCCTCTCCCTGCACTGTCTTCTTAGCTATTCTGTGTTTTAAGATATAATCTGTAAATTCCATTGAATTGGTCAGTATTGCTTTAGACTTGATAAAGGAAGGAACTCTTCCAAAAGCTTGTCAACTTATAAATGTATAGTTAGTCCAATAAAAATGTATCATTGCTCAATGCAATACTCTTGTTATTTTGATATCTAAAACTTTATATTAATACATAAAGCGCCAAACCATAGCTGAGAGTGTCTTAAATAATGATACATACTTAACGAAAGACACCCATCCACATATAGCAGATAGCCAAACCAGTACTGAAAACTAACAGCAGAGGTAATGGTATATAAGAGTATATCATCGATCTGAAAAGGGAGGTAGGAAATGAATCCCTACGACCGACAACAGAGAACCCTTAAAAAGATTTCCCGTGAGAGAAACCATAAAATCAATAGGTGATACTCTCTTCACATCCCTCTGACAAACACTGTACTCTGAGAGGAATTGGGCTTCAGAATGCTTAGCTATTCTGTGTTTTAAGATATAATCTGTAAATTCCATTGAATTGGTCAGTATTGCTTTAGACTTGATAAAGGAAGGAACTCTTCCAAAAGCTTGTCAACTTATAAATGTATAGTTAGTCCAATAAAAATGTATCATTGCTCAATGCAATACTCTTGTTATTTTGATATCTAAAACTTTATATTAATACATAAAGCGCCAAACCATAGCTGAGAGTGTCTTAAATAATGATACATACTTAACGAAAGACACCCATCCACATATAGCAGATAGCCAAACCAGTACTGAAAACTAACAGCAGAGGTAATGGTATATAAGAGTATATCATCGATCTGAAAAGGGAGGTAGGAGATGAATCCCTACGACCGACAACAGAGAACCCTTAAAAAGATTTCCCGTGAGAGAAACCATAAAATCAATAGGTGATACTCTCTTCACATCCCTCTGACAAACACTGTACTCTGAGAGGAATTGGGCTTCAGAATGCTTAGAAGTGCTTATCATAGAAGAAATCATAAAAATCAAGCACAAACTTACTTCACCACCTCCATAGGAGGCAAAGTTTGTAAAACTGAGTTGTGAGTTTGGTGGGAGGTGTATTTATAGGCTTTTTGAGGTTTGGGAAACTTTGCCCCCTCCTGGTAGGAATGTATATCCCATACGTCACTAGCTCATGGACTCTTGCCAATTACATGAAAGAAATGTGTTTATTGTCCATTTATGGAGAGAGGCCAAAAATTCAAAGGTAATGGAGATAGAGAATATATAATAAGATTCTTCATTAATTGTGACTCAGTAGGGGTAGTCTACTGGTTATACTGTGATTGTCCCTTTTTCTATGTAGGGAAAACCAAGAGAATTCGAAAGGACAGGATTCAGGAACACAGGGGTGATATTATCTTTAACCCTTTAATGCCAAGGTTAACTTGTCTACATCGGAAATCCCGCGATAGTGCATGTAATCACGAGATTTCAATGATGGGATCAGGTCAGGGGGCGTCCCTATGAAGCTAGGCACGCCCTCCAGACTGCGATCCCATCCAGGAAGCACCGTTGGCTTCAGGATAGCCAAATGGCTCAGACATTCTATTCCATCCTAACGGTGCTAAAGCACAACGCGGTTAAAAGGTTAATAGAGATACCAGTGTCGCTAGACATTTTGCTAAGTATCATGATAATGACCCTGTCTCTGAAATTCATAGGCATAGATAAGAGTGATCCTCATAATAGAGGTGGTGACATAGATAAATGTCTCCTACCAAAGGAGGCTAGGTGGATATATAACCTGAAAACAAAATATCCCCTATGGTTAAATGAAAAAAGTGATTATGCTTGTTTCTTGTAAATATTTTATATGATAATATATGGTTTGGAATGAAAACAGTATAGATCTTCTTTGAAAATTTAGGTTCGATGGTTTCCACAAGAGGAGTTATACCTTTTTATTAAAAATTTGTCTAAATTTGTATTTTGTGTTGTTTTTTTTAAATATGAAGTAAATATATCCCTTGGTCGTTTGTAACAAAATTTATATTTCAACTCTATCCACTTGTGGACAAGGGATCATATGGAGATAAGAGATGTATAGTTTTGTATATTGGAACTTAGAGCATGTATGTCTTTAAGTTTGAAATGAAACAGGGGTGCTAGAATTGAAGAGTTCTTCTGTAAGATGCAATGTTTCCCTTTAAACATGTATAAAAGAAAATTTTTAATTTTCTTAGAAGTGATTTGATAGAAAACATTGGTTTAGAAGTGCTAAACTAATTGTATAGGCATGGAGATTATATATAAGAATAATGAAAAGGGACTCTTGCAGACTAGAGGCAAATATATGGAAAATGGTATTTTGGAAATGTCCCTTTAAGAGAATGGGAATACATTTAGTAGGAAGGGCCTTTTAGGATTCAAATATGGGAGCTAAGTAGCAATGATCAGAGCCCTGATGAAGCCCCAGCATGAATTGCACTAGGGGGTGAAACGCATGTGTCGCTGGCTAACGTAACCTTTTTTGATTCATAACCAATATCATGCTGGAAGTGTTTTTAAGTTGGAGCCTTTTGCTGTATGGCTGAGGATAAGCCGTGTGTGTAAGCGGCAAAGCAAACCTGCTATTCACTATACACTTGAAAAAGGTGAAACACAGTGTATCCGTTGAGCACACAGAGGATACAGAGGAACCTCTTAACCTGTTGCTGTTGTTACAATTCCTTACATCAGAGAAGGCGGGATCACAGCGAGCTTAATCAACTATACTCGGTGGGGAAACAAGCTCTCGACAATGAGAGGTCCTGGAGGTGTTTAGCTGAAGCTGTTTGACCTGGTCCTATAACGGAACAACCTTTTCAAGAGAGTTACTTCCATACGTTGTTATACCCACCTACGGGTGGGATTTTCCGGATAGGCCTTAAGTGCGGTTTAGATACCGCAGCCGTTTTCCGGTGTTGCCAACAGTTTGAAGGAGGTCTGCATGTGTTGACTATTTCTGTGTATATCCTGGGAACAACTTTTGAACTAAGCGGCTCACACCACTATAATAGGAGAGAACTCTCTTATTGTGTTTAAGACCAATGTGTGCTAACTTATTAAGCTGAGTTTACAAGTTTGTTACAATGTTATACATGTTCTTAGCAGGTCGCTAATCATATTTCCTTTACAGGGTTTACTTAAGAACAATTAAGGTATAATTGTTATGCTTATAGCAGACTCATGTTAGGCTGTTTGCACTTTAGCAATGATTATCGATTTCTTTGTTTTGTTTTACACTTTTGTCAATGTGAAGCTGGTGAGGTCACATGATGTATAGAGTGGATTAATAAATATGTTATATAACAAGAATAGAGTGCTGTATTCCCTTTCTATAAAAAAGAGTGGTAACTCCCACTTTTTAAAATCTTTTCTAAATTTGTTTGTATTTAATTACTCTTTAAAGGGTCTGCACCATCACCTTTAGAAAGGTTATTTAAAAGACATAAATAGCTGGCAGAATCTTCCACTTTCTCTTTCTGGGCGCATAGCTCTCTATAAGATGATCCTCCTCCCCAAAATCCTCTATATCCTCCAGAACACCCCACTGATCCTCAAGACGAAGGATATCACCCTTTTCAACTCTGCACTACGATCTTTCATCTGGAAAAATAAAAAGTCTAGAATCTCACTCTCTAACTTATCTTTACCTATGAAATTTGGAGGGCTCACCCTCCCTGACCTTCGCTCTTATAATCAAGCCTTTCTTGCACGCGTAGTAACAGACTGGATATTTGCTAGGGATTATGTAACAAATAATGATCTTGAAAACAATATAATCTATCCTCTTTCCCTGGCAGCTTTAATACATTGTAATAACAGTGTAATTCCTCCTGAAATAAAAAAGATAAGAACCATTTATAATCCAATACAGGCATGGAAGAGGATCTGTAATTCCTTAGTCATTGAATCTAGGGTCTCGAATTTTATCCCACTTTGGGGTAACCCTCAGTTCCAAGCAGGTTTACATTCCACGCTTTTCCTTAAATGGAAGTCCCTAGGTCTCGCTAATGCTTATCAATTATTTGATTTTGAGAGAAGATGTATTAAGTCATTTAATTCTCTTACGGCTAGATTTAGAGTTTTGTCGGTAAGGACCCGCGTAGCTAACGCTGGCTTTTTTCTGGCCGCACCTTTAAAATAACTCTGGTATTGAGAGTCCACAGAATGGCTGCGTTAGGCTCCAAAAAGGGAGCGTAGAGGCATATTTAACGCCACTGCAACTCTCGATACCAGAGTTGCTTACGGACGCGGCCAGCCTCAAAAACGTGCTCATGCACAATTCCCCCATAGGAAACAATGGGGCTGTTTGAGCTGAAAAAAAAAACACCTGCAAAAAAGCAGCGTTCAGCTCCTAACGCAGCCCCATTGTTGTCTATGGGGAAACACTTCCTACGTCTGCACCTAACACTCTAACATGTACCCCGAGTCTAAACACCCCTAACCTTACACTTATTAACCCCTAATCTGCCGCCCCCGCTATCGCTGACCCTTGCATATTATTTTTAACCCCTAATCTGCCGCTCCGTAAACCGCCGCTACTTACATTATCCCTATGTACCCCTAATCTGCTGCCCCTAACACCGCCGACCCCTATATTATATTTATTAACCCCTAATCTGCCCCCCACAACGTCGCCTCCACCTGCCTACACTTATTAACCCCTAATCTGCCGAGCGGACCGCACCGCTATTATAATAAAGTTATTAACCCCTAATCTGCCTCACTAACCCTATAATAAATAGTATTAACCCCTAATCTGCCCTCCCTAACATCGCCGACACCTAACTTCAAACATTAACCCCTAATCTGCTGACTGGAGCTCACCGCTATTCTAATAAATTTATTAACCCCTAAAGCTAAGTCTAACCATAACACTAACACCCCCCTAAATTAAATATAATTTAAATCTAACGAAATTAATTAACTCTTATTAAATAATTTATTCCTATTTAAAGCTAAATACTTACCTGTAAAATAAACCCTAATATAGCTACAATGTAAATTATAATTATATTATAGCTATTTTAGGATTTATATTTATTTTACAGGTAACTTTGTATTTATTTTAACCAGGTACAATAGCTAAAATAGTTAAAATAATTACAAAATTACCTGTAAAATAAATCCTAACCTAAGTTACAATTAAACCTAACACTACACTATCAATAAATTAATTAAATAAAATACCTACAATTACCTACAATTAAACCTAACACTACACTATCAATACATTAATTAAATACAATATCTACAAATAAATACAATGAAATAAACTAACTAAAGTACAAAAAATAAAAAAGAACTAAGTTACAAAAAATAAAAAAATATTTACAAACATCAGAAAAATATTATAACAATTTTAAACTAATTACACCTACTCTAAGCCCCCTAATAAAATAACAAAGACCCCCAAAATAAAAAAATGCCCTACCCTATTCTAAATTACTAAAGTTCAAAGCTCTTTTACCTTACCAGCCCTGAACAGGGCCCTTTGCGGGGCATGCCCCAAAGAATTCAGCTCTTTTGTCTGTAAAAAAAACACATACAATACCCCCCCAACATTACAACCCACCACCCACATACCCCTAATCTAACCCAAACCCTCCTTAAATAAACCTAACACTAAGCCCCTGAAGATCTTCCTACCTTATCTTCACCATACCAGGTTCACCGATCGATTCAGAAGAGCTCCTCCGATGTCCTGATCCAAGCCCAAGCAGGGGACTGAAGATGTCCATGATCCGTAGGAATCATTCTGATTGGCTGATGGCATCAGCCAATCAGAATCAAGTTCAATCCGATTGGCTGATCTGATCAGCCAATAGAATGCGAGCTCAATCTGATTGGCTGATTGGATCGGCCAATCGGATTGAACTTGATTCTGATTGGCTGATTCCATCAGCCAATCAGAATTTTCCTACCTTAATTCCGATTGGCTGATAGAATCCTATCAGCCAATCGGAATTCGAGGGACGCCATCTTGGATGACGTCCCTTAAAGGAGCCTTCATTCGTCGGTAGTCCGTCGGGCCAGCAGGATGTTCCGCGTCGGAGGTCTTCAAGATGGATCCGGAAGAAAGAAGATTGAAGATGCCGTTGATAGAAGACTTCAGTCGGATCATGGACCTCTTCAGCTCCCGCTTGGATGATGACTTCAGCCGAATCATGGACCTCTTCAGCTCCCGCTTGGATGATGACTTCAGCCGGATCATGGACATCTTCAGCCCCCTGCTTGGGCTTGGATCATGACATTGGAGGAGCTCTTCTGGATCGATTAGTGAACCTGGTATGGTGAAGATAAGGTAGGAAGATCTTCAGGGGCTTAGTGTTAGGTTTATTTAAGGGGGTTTTGGGTTAGATTAGGGGTATGTGGGTGGTGGGTTGTAATGTTGGGGGGGGTATTGTATGTGTTTTTTTTACAGGCAAAAGAGCTGAATTCTTTGGGGCATGCCCCGCAAAGGGCCCTGTTCAGGGCTGGTAAGGTAAAAGAGCTTTGAACTTTAGTAATTTAGAATAGGGTAGGGCATTTTTTTATTTTGGGGGTCTTTGTTATTTTATTAGGGGGCTTAGAGTAGGTGTAATCAGTTTAAAATTGTTGTAATATTTTTCTGATGTTTGTAAATATTTTTTTATTTTTTGTAACTTAGTTCTTTTTTATTTTTTTGTACTTTAGTTTATTTCATTGTATTTATTTGTAGATATTGTATTTAATTAATGTATTGATAGTGTAGTGTTAGGTTTAATTGTAGGTAATTGTAGGTATTTTATTTAATTATTTTATTGATAGTGTAGTGTTAGGTTTAATTGTAACTTAGGTTAGGATTTATTTTACAGGTAATTTTGTAATTATTTTAACTATTTTAGCTATTGTACCTGGTTAAAATAAATACAAAGTTACCTGTAAAATAAATATAAATCCTAAAATAGCTATAATATAAATATAATTTATATTGTAGCTATATTAGGATTTATTTTACAGGTAAGTATTTAGCTTTAAATAGGAATAATTTATTTAATAAGAGTTAATTTATTTCATTAGATTTAAATTATATTTAATTTAGGGGGGTGTTAGTCAGGGATAGGCAAGGTGTCCATACACGGACACTGGTGTCCGTTACTAGCCCTTGCAGTGTCCGCCATAAACTTAGTATATCTTTTCTTTCTGATTAAATAAAAGGAATCAAAAAAATATGTAGTGTGAATAAACTTAGTGGCTTGTCAAGAGACTGCTAGCGATATTAGGTGATAAGTTATGGAATAAATAAAGCCTGAGTGAAATACTGGATGTGTATCTGCATCTGTATAACACCCAGCACTATACAAAGACACAGTAGTGACACTGGCACATGAGTATAGCCAGAGGAGGGCTGGTTATAGGATCAGTGGTATCTGCATCAGTATAATAACACCCAGCGCTATATAATGACACAGTAGTGACACTGACTCATGGGTATAGCCAGACAAGGCCTGGTTATAGGGTCAGTGGTATCTGCATCAGTATAATAACACCCAGCGCTATATAATGACACAGTAGTGACACTGGCACATGGGTATAGCCAGAGGAGGGCTGGTTATAGGATCAGTGGTATCTGCATCAGTATAATAACACCCAGCGCTATATAATGACACAGTAGTGACACTGACTCATGGGTATAGCCAGAGGAGGGCTGGTTATAGGGTCAGTGGTATCTGCATCAGTATAATAACACCCAGCGCTATATAATGACACAGTAGTGACACTGGCACATGAGTATAGCCAGAGGAGGGCTGGTTATAGGATCAGTGGTATCTGCATCTGTATAATAACACCCAGCACTATATAATGACACAGTAGTGACACTGGCACATGAGTATAGCCAGAGGAGGGCTGGTTATAGGGTCAGTGGTATCTGCATCTGTATAATAACACCCAGCACTATATAATGACACAGTAGTGACACTGGCACATGAGTATAGCCAGAGGAGGGCTGGTTATAGGATCAGTGGTATCTGCATCTGTATAATAACACCCAGCACTATATAATGACACAGTAGTGACACTGGCACATGGGTATAGCCAGAAGAGGGCTGGTTATAGGATCAGTGGTATCTGCATCTGTATAATAACACCCAGCACTATATAATGACACAGTAGTGACACTGGCACATGAGTATAGCCAGAGGAGGGCTGGTTATAGGGTCAGTGGTATCTGCATCAGTATAATAACTCCCAGCACTATATAATGACACAGTAGTGACACTGACTCATGGGTATAACCAGAGGAGGGCTGGTTATAGGATCAATGGTATCTGCATCAGTATAATAACACCCAGCTCTATATAATGACACAGTAGTGACACTGGCACATGGGTATAGCCAGAGGAGGGCTGGTTATAGGATCAATGGTATCTGCATCAGTATAATAACACCCAGCACTATATATAATGACACAGTAGTGACACTGACTCATGGGTATAGCCAGAGGAGGGCTGGTTATAGGGTTAGTGGTATCTGCATCAGTATAATAACACCCAGCACTATATAATGACACAGTAGTGACACTGGCACATGGGTATAGCCAGAGGAGGGCTGGTTATAGGATCAGTGGTATCTGCATCAGTATAATAACACCCAGCGCTATATAATGACACAGTAGTGACACTGGCACATGGGTATAGCCAGACAAGGGCTGGTTACAGGGTCAGTGGTATCTGCATCAGTATAATAACACCCAGCGCTATATAATGACACAGTAGTGACACTGACTCATGGGTATAGCCAGAGGAGGGCTGGTTATAGGGTCAGTGGTATCTGCATCAGTATAATAACACCCAGCACTATATATAATGACACAGTAGTGACACTGACTCATGGGTATAGCCAGAGGAGGGCTGGTTATAGGATCAGTGGTATCTGCATCAGTATAATAACACCCAGCACTATATATAATGACACAGTAGTGACACTGACTCATGGGTATAGCCAGAGGAGGGCTGGTTATAGGATCAGTGGTATCTGCATCAGTATAATAACACCCAGCACTATATAATGACACAGTAGTGACACTGGCACATGGGTATAGCCAGAAGAGGGCTGGTTATAGGATCAGTGGTATCTGCATCAGTATAATAACACCCAGCACTATATAATGACACAGTAGTGACACTGGCACATGGGTATAGCCAGAGGAGGGCTGGTTATAGGATCAGTGGTATCTGCATCAGTATAATAACACCCAGCACTATATAATGACACAGTAGTGACACTGGCACATGGGTATAGCCAGAGGAGGGCTGGTTATAGGATCAGTGGTATCTGCATCAGTATAATAACACCCAGCACTAAATAATGACACAGTAGTGACACTGGCTCATGGGTATAGCCAGAAGAGGGCTGGTTATAGGATCAGTGGTATCTGCATCAGTATAATAACACCCAGCACTATATAATGACACAGTAGTGACACTGGCTTATGGGTATAGCCAGAGGAGGGCTGGTTATAGGATCAGTGGTATCTGCATCAGTATAATAACACCAAGCACTATAAAATGTTTTTAATTTCATATGTACCTTGGTGTCCTTTACTACAGTCTGTACTTTGGAAAATGTCCGCCACAACCTTTGTCTGTGCCTATCCCTGGTGTTAGTGTTAGGGTTAGACTTAGCTTTAGGGGTTAATAAATTTATTAGAATAGCGGTGAGCTCCAGTCGGCAGATTAGGGGTTAATGTTTGAAGTTAGGTGTCGGCGATGTTAGGAAGGGCAGATTAGGGGTTAATACTATTTATTATAGGGTTAGTGAGGCGGGAGTGAGGCGGATTAGGGGTTAATAACTTTATTATAGTAGCGGTGCGGTCCGCTCGGCAGATTAGGGCTTAATAAGTGTAGGCAGGTGGAGGCGACGTTGAGGGGGGCAGATTAGGGGTTAATAAATATAATATAGGGGTCGGCGGTGTTAGGGGCAGCAGATTAGGGGTACATAAGTATAACGTAGGTGGCGGTCGGCAGATTAGGGGTTAATTATTGTAGGTAGCTGGCGGCGACGTTGTGGGGGGCAGGTTAGGGGTTAATAAATATAATATAGGGGTCGGCGGTGTTAGGGGCAGCAGATTAGGGGTACATAAGTATAACGTAGGTGGCGGTAGGCAGATTAGGGGTTAAAAATATTTAATCGAGTGGCGGCAATGTGGGGGGACCTCGGTTTAGGGGTACATAGGTAGTTTATGGGTGTTAGTGTACTTTAGAGCACAGTAGTTAAGAGCTTTATGAACCGGCGTTAGCCCAGAAAGCTCTTAACTACTGACTTTTTTCTGCGGCTGGAGTTTTGTCGTTAGAATTCTAACGCTCACTTCAGACACGACTCTAAATACCAGAGTTAGAAAGATCCCATTGAAAAGATAGGATACGCAATTGACGTAAGGGGATCTGCGGTATGGAAAAGTCGCGGCTGAAAAGTGAGCGTTAGACCCTTTCCTGACTGACTCCAAATACCGGCGGTAGCCTAGAACCAGCGTTAGGAGCCTCTAACGCTGGTTTTCACAGCTACCGCCAAACTCCAAATCTAGGCCTTAAGGAGGAATTTCTCCTCTCTCACAGAAACTTTTTTGCTTATCTCCAAGTGAGACATATTGTACTTAAACTTGTTACTGACTATGGCCCGAAATGCTCATTTCCATCAGCTATTCTTCTGCATATGCTTTGGTACTGTCCAAAAGTCAGAAATTTCTGGTCTAAGTTACAATACTGGCTCACTAATTTGCTAGGTGCCTCCTCCCTGATCTTGACTTTGACAAATGTAGTTTTTCTCTGCTTTGATATAGGGAAGCATCAGCACAATTACAAAATCATTAATCTGGTGATTTTAGCTGCTAGATATCTAATATTTAAAAAATGGAAGTAAAGAATTGTCTGAAGAAAAAATGTATCATCGAACAATTTGATACCAACTTACAAAGTGACCAGGACATAAAGGGTTTCTTTTCTAAATGGTCAGAGTTCATCAAAGCTCTTCCTTCTAGTGAGATGGAACACCTAATATACCCTTTTAGAAACACAGAATTGGTATGGTTGGGCTTATGGTAACTTGCCGTATCCTAATCCTTTATTTATTTTTTTAAATGCACTATATAACCAGATGTAAACAGACCAAGATTGAGAGTCTGTCTGGTTCACCTTGTGAGGTACCCGATGCTAAGGTTTTGAAAATAATAAAAAAAAAAGAGTAAAAAAAAAAAAGACATAAATAGGTCTTTTGTACTTCTAGAGATTAGATAAAGGCAAATCCTCTCTCCACTATATATATATATATATACAGTATATATTTTATTATCATTATTATTAATAAAATATTTTACCAGGATATATCCCTGATTAGTGACCTAATAAACAGAGGGCCCTGGTGCAAGATTTATATTTTGGTCCCCACCTACTACTACATAGGTGCTGGATAGTTAAAGAACCTATTAAATCACAGTGACACTTCCCTCTGTGCTACAGAAAAAAAAAGCCAGCTAGTTGCCCAAGTTAAAAGTTAATTACAGCTGTGTGTGCTCACATGATAATAATGAAAGTATTAACCAATATTAGTGGAGCGTTAATCTATGCGGCCTCCTACCTTAGTATCTCAGAGCTTGACAACTGCTTGCCTAAACGCATGCAGCTCAATGCCTCTAATGGCCTACTTAAAGGGACAGTGTACCCTCAACAAGGGAAACATTAAAAGCATGAATGGTTGAAATAAAGAAAAAAAGTGTATTGCCATGAAAAGTATAGTTAGGTAATTTTTTTTACCTTGAAATGTTGTGCCCTCAGTTGTGTGCGATAACATGCAGGGACGCCCTTTAAGAAGGGCAGGGCAAACCTCTCCCCCATGCCAAATGTATGTGACATAAAGTAACCCACATGTATAATACGGGCAGAGCTCAGGAGTGTTGGCATGAGAGGTGTAAAAATAAGTAAAGCTTGTGGTTTTGGCATGAGAAGATTTATGTGTGAACGATATAGTAATCCTGACTATTTTGGATTAATGTGCTGAGGGAAATCACAAAAGAACTGCAGAAGAACCAAAACATTCTCTGCATATTTCTGAATAAATTCATACCTTCTCTCCAGAAAGTGCTGGTCACGAGCCCTTGAGATCAGCTAGTTATTCATACTGTAGTAAGTGGAAGTTTCTGCTATATGGCATCTAATGGTATTGCCAATCCCCCTATTTAAACTATACACTGCTTTATTTAACATAACATAACAAAGTAACATAGAATATACATTACTAAGCACAAGTAACTATTACAGTAACTCCCGTGCAGTCAAGCATCCTTGTTCCTAATAAGAGACCTTCCACTGTCCAGCTCGGCAAGATGTGACTTTTCCATCTGTTTTAACTTGTGACAATAAAGGTTTTTGTTTTTAATGGGAAGCTTTTCTTTGAGGTATTTGAAAAAATGTACTGCCAATAATATATAATTCAAAACGGTGTTTGATGGGCCCCCTCCCTTACTCGGACCCTGGTGCCACTGCACCGGCTGCTCCAATAGTAGAGCTGCCCCTGTCCCCAAGACATTACCAGACACAATTAAGTAGTGAGAGAGACCAGACAGAACTTCCTTTATGCTGAACATATGGTAACATTATATGCACCATGGGCAGCTCTTGTGGACATGGGGTCTTCATGGATGCTCTGCCAAACAATCCCACATATTTTGTATAGCAAGTTTACCCATGGGGTTTTAATATTCACAAGATATTTCTAAAAAAAACTGTAAGTCATATATCTCTCTATATATATCTCAAAGGGAGATAATTCTTTCTAATATTTCAAGATTTTGCCAGCCACTTTAATAACAAAATCAATTCCATCAGAAACTAAATCAGCTCTCAACATACTTCCAATCTCTCACCCCCTCACAAGCTCACAATCAACCAAAACCCTCATAGCCTTAAACTTAGCTCTTTCGCCCCTGTTACTGAGGAAGAAGTGTCTGCACTTATAATGTGCTATCATCTCAATACCTGTCCCCTCGACCCCATCCCCTCACAGCTTCTCCCCTACCTCTGTTCTACCCTTACCCATATACTCACACACATTTTCAACCTCTCCATCAGCACCGGTATATTTCCCTTATCTCTAAAACACGCACTGGTCACACCTATCCTCAAAAAGCCTTCTCTGGATAAAACCTCCCCATCCAACTAACACCCTATTTCCATACTCCCTCTTGCCTCAAAGCTTCTTGATAAGCTAGTATATGCACACCTATCCCATTTCCTTACATTAAACTCCTTCCTTGACCCACTGCAATCTGGATTTTGTCCCCATCACTCCACAGAGACAGCAATTGTTAAGGTTACCAATGACCTACTTACAGCAAAATCCAAAGGCCACTTCTCTCTGCTTATCCTCCTTGATCTGTCTGCAGCCTTTGATACTGTTGACCAACCTTTTTTTGCTCCAAACCCTCCAATCCTTCTGCATTTGTGACACAGCCCTCTTGTGGTTCTCTTCCTACCTGTTTAACCGTACCTTTAGTGAAGCCTTCTCTGGGGCTTCCTCCGCCCTGTCACCACTTTCTGTTGGGATACCGCAAGGCTCTGTCCTCAGTCCCCTTCTCTTCTCAATCTACACGTCATCATTAGGTTCCTTAATAAAGTCCCACGGGTTTCAATATCATTTGTATGCCGATGACACCCAAATTTACCTGTCTGCACCAGACCTATCTCCTTCCTTGCTTACCCATGTCACTAACTGTCTTTCTCACATCTCTTCCTGGATGTCCTCTCACTACCTTAAGCTAAATCTCTCCAAAACTGAGCTCCTTATTTCCCCCCTTCTTCTAAAATCTCCATCCCCCATCTCTCTATAACTGTTGACAACTCCATCATTACCCTTACCTTACATGCCCAATGTCTTGGGGTCACATTTGACTCAGATCTTTTTTTCTCTCCTCACATTCAGTCCTTGGCAAAATCCTGCTGCTTCCATCTCTAAAATTAGACACTTCCTCACACAAGACACAACTAAGATTTTAATCCACTCTCTCATCCTTTCCCGCCTTGACTATTGCAACTCTGTCCTCTCTGGTCTACCTAGCTGCCGCCTAGCTCCTTTACAATCCATAATGAATGCCTCTGCCAGGCTCATCTTCCTTACACCTCGCTCTTCATCTGCTGCACCTCTCTGCCAATCCCTTCACTGGCTTCCTCTTGCCTCCGGGATTAAACAAAAAATTCTGACTCTGACATACAAGGTCCTCAACTGCACTGCTCCCCCCTATATCTCAGACCTTGTCTCCAGATATTCTCCCTCCCATCCCCTTCGCTCTGCTCATGACCTCCTCCTCTCCCCCTCTCTATTTACCTCCTCACATTTCTATTTATAGGACTTCTCCAGACTGGCTCCCATCTTGTGGAACTCTCTGCCTCACTCCACAAGACTCTCCCCTAGCTTTAAAAGCTTCAACTGCTCCCTACTGTTCAGGGATGTATACAACCTACACCAACATTTCCTAATATGGACAACTGTAAAAAACAGAAACAAAGGCGCCACATGTGTAGATCAATGGATACCAAGATGTAAATCTGGACAAGACACAGGATACTCACAAACGTGAAGGCACTCTCTTGTGCCTGTTAGAGGCAGGCTGGTATTCTAAACAGCAAACCAGCTGGCTGTGTAAACGAATCCCCGTCGTGATGTCCTGGAAAGATGGATGTCCTGCAAGGCAGTCCTTGCCTGGATAGTGTCCTTGTTTGTAGTGCTTGCTCTTAGTGTTTGAAACACACAAGAAGTCACATCAGTTACAGGATGGTGAAAGTCGATGTTAGATGCTGGTCACAATATAACCAGGGCTATGTGGATTGCATCAGTTGATTCTCTTCCGCAAAAACTTTGTTCTTGGTTCAAATAGAGTCTTTCATGTGGTTTTTCTTAACATTGTTATAGGAATTACTGCCTTTAAAATGTCAATGGGTTTCACCCAGTTCTGGGCTTTTTCAAGATAACTTATCTTAAGTTATCTTGAAAAAGCCCAGAACTGGGTGAAACCCATTGACATTTTAAAGGCAGTAATTCCTATAACAATGTTAAGAAAAACCACATGAAAGACTCTATTTGAACCAAGAACAAAGTTTTTGCGGAAGAGAATCAACTGATGCAATCCACATAACCCTGGTTATATTGTGACCAGCATCTAACATCGACTTTCACCATCCTGTAACTGATGTGACTTCTTGCGTGTTTCAAACACTAAGAGCAAGCACTACAAACAAGGACACTATCCAGGCAAGGACTGCCTTGCAGGACATCCATCTTTCCAGGACATCACGACGGGGATTCGTTTACACAGCCAGCTGGTTTGCTGTTTAGAATACCAGCCTGCCTCTAACAGGCACAAGAGAGTGCCTTCACGTTTGTGAGTATCCTGTGTCTTGTCCAGATTTACATCTTGGTATCCATTGATCTACACATGTGGCGCCTTTGTTTCTGTTTTTTACAGTTGTCCATATAAGAAAATTACATCACTTGTGAAGTGAAGACTGAGAGCTGCCTTCTTCATTTTTCCCTTGTTCAGACGGATTTTATTTGGGACTTTTTATTTGCACCATTTATTGGACTTCTTCCAGTACAACGTGTGTATTTTTACATATATACATTTGTATTTTTATTTTATCATTATTGTCTGATCTACATATCATATTAATTTTCCAACCTAGTTTATATATGATTTTAACAATTTATATATGATTTTAACACTAGGGCCACCCATACCACTTGCATAGTAAGCGCCTCCTATAGGTTATCTGTGACACCCAGTCACAGAGTTTCCAGTTTGTAGTAACATTTCCTAATACCAGTTCCTCTACTCCATTGCTATCTGTCATGAACCCCCTTAGCATGTAAGCCTAAGAGCCCAACTGTTTGCAGATCACCTTCATAAGAGCTGACTACAACAGTGCGACTCTCAGCAGGGCCCTCTACCCATTTTATCCCTATAAATGTTAATTTGTATACTGCCTATGTTTATAGCGCTGCCGAATCTGTTGGCGCTCTACAAATAACCAATAACAATAATAATAATATTATTACAAAGAGACAATTATCTTTCAGTTGCAATAATAATCCTCCATTTTATATGTAACTTACCTTAGCTGAAATTATATGCCAAATCATTGTCTTCTTCTAAAAGTATTCCCATATCACTTTTTGTGTGAGAGTTTTCTGGGATAAGAGGATGCAACTGGCAGTTTAGAAGTGATACACATTAAGATGGAAATAATGGAAAATCATAGGGGAAGATACATAATTTGTTAATTTTCTTTAATTCTTCTCAGTGCAGGAATAAAATTTAAGTAAATGGCACACTACAGCTCAATGAAAGTAAAATTATGTAAATGAAATGGTCTGCAGAGCTCATCATGAGATATTTTAATGTGTAAATTGCAAGGAAGAAATATTCTATACTAATCTCTTTTAGACAAAAATTACTGAAAGGATTTGACTAAATATAGTTTGTTTAACACATTGTAACACACACAACACATGGCTTCAGTTAGCAGATATGCTGATAAAAATCGTAGTATTCAAAATAAATTACAATAATACAATATATATATATATATATATATATATATATATATATATATATATATATATATATATATATATATATATATATATATATATATATATATATATATATATATAATAACTACCAGTCTGGTCTATATTTAACTTTAATTTTAAAATGTAATGTGCTTTAAAACATTAAGGGACATAAAATTTTATTAGTGCACAAAATTTTATTAGTGCACTATTGTATATAACTGTGTGTTTACTGCTTGTAAAGAGGTTAAACTCATAGGTAAAGTCAGCTCCAAAGCAGCAATGTGCTAATGGAACCTAGCTGAACACATCTGGTGTACCAACAGAAAGAGGTCTATATGTGTAATCATTAATCAGCAGCTAGCTCCCAGTAGTGCATTTCTGCTCCTGAGCTTACTTAGATATGCTTTTAAACAAAGGATACCAAGAAGTAAACTGAAAAGTCTCTTAAAATTATATGCTCTATCTTAATAATGAAAGTGTAAATTTGATTTTTATGTCCCTTTTAATTCTTATTTTTAAACCACAAAGTGGAAATATTTTTGTTTTTTACTTCCTGTTTTGTATTTTATCTCACCAAGAATGTATATATAACAGAACTTATTTACATTTGTCTTCTTTCATACAGTATTTTCAATTTAATAGGAATTCAAATTATTATGAGTAAAAGACTGAAGGCCAGATTACAAGTGAAGCGGTATTTAATGCTGCTGCTCGAGTGCTAACTCTGCTAGATGTAATTTTTTTGCGAGTGTCATGTAGTGCTCGTATTACAAGTTGAAAGTAAAACGTTTTCGTTCGTGTATAGACCCAATGCACAAAAAAAGCTAATTTTAGAAAATCACGCACGCAATAAAGTATTCCCAATAGAAGTCAGTGGAACAAAAAACACCCTACTCGTGCGCAAACCTGATCTCATATTCTCAAGTGCGCTAACCTGATATGAAAATATGAATATTTCCCATTCCAATGTTCTTCACATAGCATAATATGTTCTATTTATTCTTGAATACATACAGGGAGTGCAGAATTATTAGGCAAATGAGTATTTTGACCACATCATCCTCTTTATGCATGTTGTCTTACTCCAAGCTGTATAGTCTCGAAAGCCTACTACCAATTAAGCATATTAGGTGATGTGCATCTCTGTAATGAGAAGGGGTGTGGTCTAATGACATCAACACCCTATATCAGGTGTGCATAATTATTAGGCAACTTCCTTTCCTTTGGCAAAATGGGTCAAAAGAAGGACTTGACAGGCTCAGAAAAGTCAAAAATAGTGAGATATCTTGCAGAGGGATGCAGCACTCTTAAAATTGCAAAGCTTCTGAAGCGTGATCATCGAACAATCAAGCGTTTCATTCAAAATAGTCAACAGGGTCACAAGAAGCGTGTGGAAAAACCAAGGCGCAAAATAACTGCCCATGAACTGAGAAAAGTCAAGCGTGCAGCTGCCAAGATGACACTTGCCACCAGTTTAGCCATATTTCAGAGCTGCAACTTCACTGGAGTGCCCAAAAGCACAAGGTGTGCAATACTCAGAGACATGGCCAAGGTAAGAAAGGCTGAAAGACGACCACCACTGAACAAGACACACAAGCTGAAACGTCAAGACTGGGCCAAGAAATATCTCAAGACTGATTTTTCTAAGGTTTTATGGACTGATGAAATGAGAGTGAGTCTTGATGGGCCATATGGATGGGCCCGTGGCTGGATTGGTAAAGGGCAGAGAGCTCCAGTCCGACTCAGATGCCAGCAAGGTGGAGGTGGAGTACTGGTTTGGGCTGGTATCATCAAAGATGAGCTTGTGGGGCCTTTTCGGGTTGAGGATGGAGTCAAGCTCAACTCCCAGTCCTACTGCCAGTTTCTGGAAGACACCTTCTTCAAGCAGTGGTACAGGAAGAAGTCTGCATCCTTCAAGAAAAACATGATTTTCATGCAGGACAATGCTCCATCACACGCGTCCAAGTACTCCACAGCGTGGCTGGCCAGAAAGGGTATAAAAGAAGAAAATCTAATGACATGGCCTCCTTGTTCACCTGATCTGAACCCCATTGAGAACCTGTGGTCCATCATCAAATGTGAGATTTACAAGGAGGGAAAACAGTACACCTCTCTGAACAGTGTCTGGGAGGCTGTGGTTGCTGCTGCACGCAATGTTGATGGTGAACAGATCAAAACACTGACAGAATCCATGGATGGCAGGCTTTTGAGTGTCCTTGCAAAGAAAGGTGGCTATATTGGTCACTGATTTGTTTTTGTTTTGTTTTTGAATGTCAGAAATGTATATTTGTGAATGTTGAGATGTTATATTGGTTTCACTGGTAAAAATAAATAATTGAAATGGGTATATATTTGTTTTTTGTTAAGTTGCCTAAGAATTATGCACAGTAATAGTCACCTGCACACACAGATATCCCCCTAAAATAGCTATAACTAAAAAACAAACTAAAAACTACTTCCAAAACTATTCAGCTTTGATATTAATGAGTTTTTTGGGTTCATTGAGAACATGGTTGTTGTTCAATAATAAAATTAATCCTCAAAAATACAACTTGCCTAATAATTCTGCACTCCCTGTATTTCTTATATATCTGATGGTATTTTGGCACAATATATATCTATACCTATGTATATAGGTGACTGTATATAGGTATAGATATATACAGATACTGTATATAGGAATATCTATTTATAAATACTTAGAGCATATTTCCCTATGTGAACAACATTGGAATAGGAAATATTTACAGTAAATACACAGTATAACACTTTATTAAATATGAATATTGCATGAATATGCTTTTTCATGTTTTCATCTACTTAACTGCAAAGGGCTCCAATGCATTTTTTTATAAGTCTATATATGTATACATATGTATTTATGTGTTTATATGTGTATATATGTTTGTAAATACATATATACACATATAAACACATAAATACATGTGTATACATATATAGACATAAATATATGTACATATATTTATGTCTATATATGTATACACATGTATTTTGCAGTTAAAGGGACATAATACTCATATGCTAAATCACTTGAAACTGATGCAGTATAGCTGTAAAAAGCTGACAGGAAAATATCACCTGGGCATATCTATGTAAAAAAGAAAGATATTACCTCACAATCTCCTCAGCTCAGCAGAGTAAGTTCTGTGTAAAAAAAATAAACATCAGCTGCTGCTCAGCTGCAGGTAAAAAAAAATAAAAAAATGAAGAAATGAACAGCAGCCAATCAGCATCATCAGTGCTAAGGTCATGAACTCTTTTACTGTGATCTCATGTGATTTCACTTAAATCTCATGAGATTTCATAGTAAACTTCCTTAAACTGAATAGGGAAATAAGATGAGAGTGCACGTAAGCTCACTCCCTTAGCTGTCCCGGGACAGACATACTGATTTGCTGCTTAGAAGTCCTTTACAATGGGATGTGGCTACTGAGGAATTTTTGAGGTAAAACATCTTTCTTTTTTACATAGAGATGTTCAGGTGATATTTTCTAGTCAGCTTTTTACAGCTATGCTGCATCACTTTCAAGTGTTTCAACATTTGGGTATCATGGCCCTTTGAGTAGAGGAAAACATGTCAAATCATATTTATGCAATATTCATATTTCATAAAGTGTTTAACTATGTATTTCCTGTAAATATTTCACATTCCAATGTTCTGCCCATAGGGGAATATGTTCTAAGTATTTAAAAAAAAAAAAAATATATATATATATATATATATATATATAAAATCATGTGTATCTATCTATCTATCTATATTTTTATATATATATATATATATATATATATATATATATATATATATATATACACACACACATACAGTGGATATAAAAAGTCTACACACCCCTGTTAAAATGTCAGGTTTCTGTGATGTAAAAAAATGAGACAAAGATAAATCATTTCAGAACTTTTTCCACCTTTAATGTGACCTATAAACTGTACGACTCAATTGAAAAACAAACTAAAATACTTTAGGTAAAGGGAAATAAAAATAAAAAAATAAAATAATGTGGTTGCATAAGTGTGAACACCCTTTTATAACTGGGGATGTAGCTGTGTTCAGAATTAAGCAATCACATTCAAAATCATGTTAAATAGGAGTCAGTACACACCTGTCATCATTTAAAGTGCCTCTTATTAACCCCAAATAAAGTTCAGCTGTTCTAGTTGGTCTTTCCTGATATTTTGTTAGTCGCATCCTACAGCAAAAGCCATGGTCCTCAGAGAGCTTCTAAAGCATCAGAGGGGTCTCATTGTTAAAAGGTATCAGTCAGGAGAAGGGTGCAAAAGAATTTCCAAGGCATTAGATATACCATGGAACACAGTGAAGACAGTCATCATCAGGTGAAGAAAATATGGCACAACAGTGACATTACCAAGAACTGGATGTCTTTCCAAAATTGATGAAAAGACGAGAAGAAAACTGGTCTGGGAGGCTGCCAAGAGGCCTACAGCAACATTAAAGGAGATGCAGGAATATCTGGCAAGTACTGGCTGTGTGGTACATGTGACAACAATCGCCCGTATTCTTCATATGTCTGGGCTATGGGGTAGAGTGGCAAGACGGAAGCCTTTTCTTACAAAAAAAAAACATCCAAGCCCGGCTAAATTTTGCAAAAACACATCTGAAGTTTCCCAAAAGCATGTTGCGAAAGGTGTTCTGGTCTGATGAAACCAAAGTTGAACTTTTTGGCCATAATTCCAAAAGATATGTTTGGCGCAAAAACAACACTGCATATCACCAAAAGAACACCATACCCACAGTGAAGCATGATGGTGTCAGCATCATGCTTTGGGGCTGTTTTTCTTCAGCTGGAACTGGGGCCTTAGTCAAGGTAGAGGGAATAATGAACAGTTCCAAATACCAGACAATATTGGCACAACACCTTCAGGCTTCTGCTAGAAAGCTGAACATGAAGAGGAACTTCATCTTTCAGCATGACAACGACACAAAGCATACATCCAAATCAACAAAGGAATGGCTTCACCAGAAGAAGATTAAAGTTTTGGGATGGCCCAGCCAGAGCCCAGACCTGAATCCAATTCAGTCTGTGGGGTGATCTGAAGAGGGCTGTGCACAGGAGATGCCCTCGCATTCTGACAGATTTAGAGGGGTACTTATCAACGCGTCTACTTTACCTGCCATCGCCGGTCCAATACGCCCACCTAAGCTCGCCTACCATCGCCGCCGCGGACCTGAATACGTTTGCCTAAGTTATCAAAAAAAGCTGTCAAAAAGCTGCGCACCAAGTACGGGGCGATGAGCAGTGGACTGTGAGAGTTATCACTTATCCGATCTCGCTGCTCTTCGGCATTTTGACAGCTTTATTGACAAGCTGTCACTAAGCACCCACACTAACTACACTGTTCTACCCCCTATACCGGCGCCCCCGGAGCTCCCCGCAACTCAATAAAGTTATTAACCCCTAAACTGCCGCTCCTAGACCCCGCCGCAACTCTTATAAATGTATTAACCCCTAAACCGCTGCTCCCGGACACCGCCGCCACCTACATTATACCTAGTAACCCCTATCCTGCCCCCCCTATACCGCCGCCACCTATAATTAAGTTATTAACCCCTATCCTGCCGATCCCGTACCTCGCCGCACCTAAATAAATAGTTTAACCCCTAAACTGCCGCTCCCGGACCCCGCCGCAACCTATCTTAAACTTATTAACCCCTAATCTGCCCCCCCTACACCGTCGCCACCTATAATAAAGTTATTAACCCCTATCCTGCCCCCCCTACACCACCGCCACTGTAATAAAATTATTAACCCCTAAACCTAAGTCTAACCCTAACACCCCCCTAACTTAAATATTAATTAAATACATCTAAATAATATTTCTCTTATTAACTAAGTTAATCCTATTTAAAACTAAATACTTACCTTTAAAATAAACCCTAATATAGCTACAATATAAATAATAATTATATTGTAGCTATCTTAGGATTTATTTTTATTTTACAGGCAACTTTCAATTTATTTTAACTAGGTACAATAGCTATTAAATAGTTATTAACTATTTAATAGCTACCTAGTTAAAATAAAGAGAAATTAACCTGTAAAATAAAAACTAACCTAAGTTACAATTACACCTAACACTACACTATACTTTAATAAATTATTCCTATTTAAAACTAAATACTTACCTGTAAAATAAACCCTAAGATAGCTACAATGTAATTAATAATTACATTGTAGCTATTTTAGGATTTATATTTATTTTACAGGTAACTTTGTATTTCTTTTAGCTAGTTAGAATAGTTATTAAATAGTTATTAACTATTTAATAACTACCTAGCTAAAAGAAATACAAAATTACCTGTAAAATAAATCCTAACCTAAGTTACAATTAAACCTAACATTACACTATCATTAAATTAATTAAATTAATTACCTACAAATAACTACAATTAAATACAATTAAATAAACTAACTAAAGTACAAAAAAATAAAAAAAGCTAAGTTACAAAAAAAAAAGGTACAAACATTTAACAAATATTACAACAATTTTAAGCTACTTACA
This sequence comes from Bombina bombina, assembly GCF_027579735.1. Lineage (NCBI taxonomy): Eukaryota > Metazoa > Chordata > Amphibia > Anura > Bombinatoridae > Bombina > Bombina bombina. Next base: position 183,244,029 of record NC_069507.1, read on the forward strand.
CCTAATCTAAGCACCCTAATAAAATAACAAAGCCCCCCAAAATAACAAAATGCCCTACCATATTCTGAATTAAAAAGTTACCAGCTCTTTTACCTTACCAGCCCTTAAAAGGGCCTTTTGCGGGGCATGCCCCAAAGAAAACAGCTCTTTTGCCTGTAAAATAAAAATACAACCCCCCAACATTAAAACCCACCACCCACATACCCCTAATCTAACCCAAACCCCCTTTAAATAAACCTAACACTAACCCCCTGAAGTTCATCCTACCTTGAGTCGTCTTCAGCCAGCCGACCACCGATGGAACCGAAGAGGAGATCCGGAGCGGCAGAAGTCATCATCCAAGGGGCGCTGAAGAAATCTGCCATCCGATGAAATCATCATCCAGGCGGCGCTGAAGAGATCTTCCAACCGGGCGATGTCATCTTCCAAGCGGCATCTTCAATCTTCTTTCTTCCGGATCCATCTTCATCCCGCCGACGCGGAACATCCTTCTTCCCCGACGGCCGACGACTGAATGGAGGTTCCTTTAAGGGACGTCATCCAAGATGGCGTCCCTTCAATTCTGATTGGCTGATAGGATTCTATCAGCCAATCAGAATTAAGGTAGGAAAAATCTGATTGGCTGATTGAATCAGCCAATCAGATTGAAGTTCAATCCGATTGGCTGATCCAATCAGCCAATCAGATTGAGCTTGCATTCTATTGGCTGATCGGAACAGCCAATAGAATGCAAGCTCAATCTGATTGGCTGATTGGATCAGCCAATCGGATTGAACTTCAATCTGATTGGCTGATAGCATCAGCCAATCAGATTTTTCCTACCTTAATTCCGATTGGCTGATAGAATCCTATCAGCCAATCGGAATTGAAGGGACACCATCTTGGATGACGTCCCTTAAAGGAACCTTCATTCAGTCGTCAGCCTTCGGGGAAGAAGGATGTTCTGCGTCGGCGGGATGAAGATGGATCCGGAAGAAAGAAGATTGAAGATGCCGCTTGGAAGATGACATTGCCCGGTTGGAAGATCTCTTCAGTGCCACCTGGATGATGACTTCATCGGATGGAAGATTTCTTCAGCGCCCCTTGGATGATGACTTCTGCCGCTCCGGATCTCCTCTTCGGTTCAATCGGTGGTCGGCTGGCTGAAGACGACTCAAGGTAGGATGAACTTCAGGGGGGTAGTGTTAGGTTTATTTAAGGGGGGTTTGGGTTAGATTAGGGGTATGTGGGTGGTGGGTTTTAATGTTGGGGGGGTTGTATTTTTATTTTACAGGCAAAAGAGCTGTTTTCTTTGGGGCATGCCCCGCAAAAGGCCCTTTTAAGGGCTGGTAAGGTAAAAGAGCTGGTAACTTTTTAATTTAGAATAGGGTAGGGCATTTTGTTATTTTGGGGGGCTTTGTTATTTTATTAGGGGGCTTAGATTAGGTGTAAGTAGCTTAAAATTGTTGTAATATTTGTTAAATGTTTGTAACTTATTTTTTTTATTTTTTGTAACTTAGCTTTTTTATTTTTTGTACTTTAGTTAGTTTATTTAATTGTATTTAATTGTAGTTATTTGTAGGTAATTAATTTAATTAATTTAATGATAGTGTAGTGTTAGGTTTAATTGTAACTTAGGTTAGGATTTATTTTACAGGTAATTTTGTATTTCTTTTAGCTAGGTAGTTATTAAATAGTTAATAAATATTTAATAACTATTCTAACTAGCTAAAAGAAATACAAAGTTACCTGTAAAATAAATATAAATCCTAAAATAGCTACAATGTAATTATTAATTACATTGTAGCTATCTTAGGGTTTATTTTACAGGTAAGTATTTAGTTTTAAATAGGAATAATTTATTAAAGTATAGTGTAGTGTTAGGTGTAATTGTAACTTAGGTTAGTTTTTATTTTACAGGTAAATTTCTCTTTATTTTAACTAGGTAGCTATTAAATAGTTACTAACTATTTAATAGCTATTGTACCTAGTTAAAATAAATTGAAAGTTGCCTGTAAAATAAAAATACATCCTAAGATAGCTACAATGTAATTATTATTTATATTGTAGCTATATTAGGGTTTATTTTAAAGGTAAGTATTTAGTTTTAAATAGGATTCATTTAGTTAATAAGAGTTAAATTTATTTAGATGTATTTAATTAATATTTAAGTTAGGGGGGTGTTAGGGTTAGTGTTAGACTTAGGTTTAGAGGTTAATAATTTTATTACAGTGGCAGCGGTGTAGGGGGGGCAGGATAGGGGTTAATAAATGTATTATAGGTGGCGAAGGTGTAGGGGGGGCAGATTAGGGGTTAATAAGTTTAATATAGGTTGTGGCGGGGTCCGGGAGCGGCGGTTTAGGGGTTAAACTATTTATTTGCGGCGGGGTCCGGGATCGGCAGGATAGGGGTTAATAACTTAATTATAGGTGGCGGCGGTATAGGGGGGCAGGGTAGGGGTTACTAGGTATAATGCAGGTGGCGGTGGGGACAAGGAGCGGTGGTTTAGGGGTTAATCAGTTTATTAGTGTGGCGGTGGTCTCCGGGAGCGGCGGTTTAGGGGGTAATAAGTTTATTATAGTTGCGGCGGGGTCCGGGAGCGGCGGTTTAGGGGTTAACATATTTAGTATAGCTTGCGGTGGGCTCCGGGAGCGGCGGTTTAGGGGGTAAACACTTTATTTAGTTGCGGCGGTGTAGGGGGGGCAGATTAGGGGTGTTTAGACTCAGGGTACATGTTAGGGTGTTAGGTGTAGACAGCTCCCATAGGAATGAATGGGATATCTGGCAGCAGCGAACATGAACTTTCGCTATGGTCAGACTCCCATTGATTCCTATGGGATCCGCCACCTCCAGGGCGGCGGTTTGAAAACCAGGTACGCTGGGCCGGAAAAGTGCCGAGCGTACCTGCTAGTTTTTTGATAACTAGCAAAAGTAGTCAGATAGTGCCGCACTTGTGTGCGGAACATCTGGAGTGACGTAAGAATCGATCTGTGTCAGACTGAGTCCGGCGGATCGAAGCTTACGTCACTAAATTCTACTTTTGCCGGTATCTAGGGCTTGATAACTAAGGCGAATCAGCCTCGCCTCAAATACGCTGCGGAATTCCAGCGTATTTGAGGTAGAAACGTTGATAACTACCCCTCTTAGAGTGTTTTTGCAAAGAAGAGTGGGCAAATCTTGCCAAGTCAAGATGTGCCATGCTGAAAAAAATCATACCCAAAAACACTGAGTGCTGTAATAAAATCAAAAGGTGCTTCAATAAAGTATTAGTTTAAGGGTGTTCACACTTATGCAACCATATTATTTTATTTTTTTATTTTTATTTCCCTTTACCTAAAAGATTTCAGTTTGTTTTTCAATTGAGTTGTACAGTCTATAGGTCACATTAAAGGTGGAAAAAGTTTTGAAATGATTTATCTTTGTCTCATTTTTTTACATCACAGAAACCTGACATTTTAACAGGGGTGTGTAGACTTTTTATATCCACTGTATATATTAGGGCTGGGCGATATGACCCAAAAAAAAAAAAAAAATCGTTTTTTTTTGGAAAAAATCTGCGATTGCGATTTAATCGCGATTTTATTAAAAATGACTATAACACCTTCATTTAGCATTAAACAATTTATTTAACACTACAGAATCTTAATGTACATGTTTATCAAAGTCCAATACACTATTTGAGCATAAAAATGCAAAGCAAAAAATAGTTACAATAAGATTTGATGCCTGTGATGTGATTAAATAGTAGCCACTAGCCAGTTATTAGGTCTTTTGACACACAAGTTCACACAACATTATTAAACCAATATAACTTATTTGGGAAGTGGAACATAAACTAATATAATAAGAGATCTTTTTTTATTATTTATTAAAAATGATTTGTGTTATGGTACACTACTGGACTGCAAACTGGTATAATAAGGGTAATGGTAATGTAAATATAAAATTAACTATTTAAAATTAGAGGAAAAATATTATAAAAAACAAAAATATGTGCACTCACTGACTGCACCACTGTGTACTGTTTAGGAGATTGATGATCTATCATGTGGGAATCTAAATCAGTATCTATTAAAAAGTAACTATCTCATTATCTATATCATGATCATCCTCTATATTCTGATGATGGAGTAGAGCTAGAGACTGTTCTGTAGTAGTAAAATATATTATTATTATATTTATAATATTATTTTATGTGTAACATAAATAATTGAAATTCACAAATTTCACAAAGCAATACATCCTACAAACAAGTAGTATAGTAGCAAGTGCAACCCTTAATGAACAAACATGTTATCTAAATCTCAATGTTTACATTCACAATTTCACATGCATCACAGAAAAAAAAGTGCACTTAAAAGTTAAAAAAAAATTTTTTAATACTCACTTTATTGCTCACAACTTTAAGCTGTCCCACCGCCACACCACCGCTTGACCACCGCCACACTACTCCCAGATGACTGCAGGATGAAAGCCAGTTGCTGCCACACACTCAGAATTCTCTGCAAAAATGGACGTTTCGGGGGCATTCTCAGGTCCGCCCAAGGCCGCACCCTGTCCTCCTCTCATCCTACCTCTCCGCCTTCGTTTTCATGAAGATTAAAGAATGTTGTTTTTTTCATGAAAATCGCGTACTCTCGCAGTTTTTAAACAGCAGCGATTAATCACGGTTTAAAACCGCTAATCGTGCAGCCCTAATATATATATATATATATATATATATATATATTTAGTTATATAGCTATAACTTTTAAGAAGAAAAATAGAAAAAAGCGCTTAAGAGAAATCCTGCTAAACCTCAGTTTAACCCCTCCAATTAAAAAAACATACAATTTATAACTCAGAGGTAGCGCTCAAAGCACAGATTAAATATGTGACTTGACTGAACAATTATAAACTATAAGTTAAATTGTATAATAATAAATGTTTATTTAGTAGCAAAGTTAAAAATATATAAGCGGGATGTCTCCCTGAAGCAATTTAAAAGGCCATTTGGCCAGTATAAAACAATGCAGAAAATGTCATAAATGATACATTTTCTTTCATGATTAAGGTAGATAATACAATTTTAAACAACATCCCAATTTACTTCTATTACCTAATTTGCTTCATTCTTTAGATATACTTTAATGAAGAAATAGCAATGCACACGGTGAACCAATTACAGGAGGCATCTATGTGCAGCTACAAATCAGAAGCTACTAAGCATATCTAGATATGCTTTTCAGCAAAGAATATCAAGATAATGAAGCAAAATAGATAATAGAAGTAAATTAGAAAGTTGTTTATAATTGTATGCTCTTTCTAAATTGTGAAAGAAAAAAATTGGGTTTCATGTCCCTTTAAGAGCAAATAATCTCACTTAAGTAAAATAACACAAAAGATACATCAGATAAGCCTAGCTTGTAGGCGAATTAAATATATGACCACCAAACACTACCAATGAGTAAGGGTACAAATAATCAAACAGTGCGTCTTGGCAATTCACGGTTAATTAACCGCCGATACAAAGTACCTTACACCTCAGATAGAGGCGTGTGAATAAAGTTTGCGGTGTAGCTCCTCTCGGCAGTCCTGTCGACCTCTATGTTCAGGAAGCGATTTTGTTTTGTAACTTTATTCCATTTTGAAACACTTGTTTATTGGCAGGTATTACCCCAGTTATTTCAACAGGTATTTGTTACAGTGATGCTGTGGCAGGAGGATTCCTGGTCAGTGTAGTAAGTCGTAAGTCTACGCGTTTTGCCCCAGGCTGGGCTTTATTAAGACTGATATTATTCTGTGTTAGAGAGTCCATTTAAAAAGACCTCCCTTTGCTCCAATTGGTGCTTGTGTTTTCTATTAAAGGTGGACAGTTTTTTGACAATTCAATTAAGGTGGACATTTCTTCATTTACCATTATGACAACATATATTCATACATTGGAGTTTATTATGTTTTTATGTTTCTCATATATCTACTCATACCCAAATTATATATTTCCATCTATAAACGGAATTATATTTCTAAGCTATCGTTTATATATCTTTTTTCAAAATTACATAGAGAATATACCTAAATTATTAACCTTAAAATCCTTAACATTATTGCTGTGTACTTCTCTGAAATGGGTATATAAATGGGTCTCTAAAGTACCCCTATCTATACAGGAGAGGTGTTCTCTGATCCTTTCTCTCAGGGATAGTAGTGATATAGTGAAAAGAGGGTTGGCGCTTACTAAAAAATCCTGTATGCCTGGTGGATGGGGAAAACTACTCCTCCTCAGTAGTTTAGGTTGAGAACAATTGTAAGAGTTTGGATTTCCACTGGCGCTTATAAATTAAGCTAGGATTTATGCTACCATTATATGTGTAACTTATCTAAGTGAGATATTATAAGTGATTCTGATTTGTATCAGGTGAAAAAACAATAGTGTCTAAGTGTCTCAGACAACGGATATTTAGGATTTTTAGGAGATCTCGGGTGTTAGAAAAAAAACTACACAAATCCATTTTCCCATTGACTTACATTGACACACAGGAAAAGACCCTCATATACCTACATCTAACTAATAAGATTATCACAAATATACACTCATCGATGCATACAAACAATATACACCACATGACATACAAAAAATATTTATTTATTACAAAAAGAACACGATTTAGTTGCTTTTTCACACAAGCTCATGACGTCACTCACTTTACGAGGAAAACCAGTCTTTGAAGAAAAAAAATTACCAAATTTTAGAGCCTCCATTGACTTCTATTGGGAAGACGTGCTCGTGCACGCGAAACCCACATTTCCCTAACGCACGCAAATAGCGTAGACTGAAAAACTCCAAATACCAGCGCTAGAAAATACATGCTTTTATGCGTTAGACCCAGCTATGATAAATAGATCAAGAAATGACTATTTCCCTATGGTGGATTTATGGATTGTACTTATTGAATATTCACAACACCATTAAATTGTTTCAGACTTTTATATTACATCAACTACAAATCAACATCACTAGTAACAAACTTTTTTTTATCAAAATATTACATTTAAACGGACACAAAAATAATGTAAACTTTTCAGGATTCACAAACACTACACAATGGGAAACAATTCTCATTTACCTTTATTATTGCATTTCATTTATTCAACTCATATGCTTGCAGCAACAGCATATCTACATAGGCTTAACACATGATCAGTCATGGATGCACATACATTACTTTTAACATTCACTCATACATGTGCATTCAAATGATGGGGGGAAAACACATTACATTCTCTCTAGGAATCACAAAACAGAACATATGGATTTTACTGTACTTTTAACATCATGATTCCATCACCAGAAACCATTAGGAATTACGTACAAGAAGAACATCATTACACCAGATTACAGATGTCACTTTATGGGAAGGAACAACAATGCCAGACCGCTATATAGAAGTCAGCATATGTGGGACACAATCACAATATATACGTACATGTACATAACACGCATCACCCATCACGCAACCACAAAGCACACATTTAGATTTTATTCAGCACACAATAACAATGTAGCACAATACAACAACACAATGAGGATTTCAGAACTACATAGGCAGGTTAATAATATCATGACGTCATTAGAAGATTCAAATATACACATCACAGATTCACGACTGTACCGCCCCTTTCAGAAATTTACCACTCAATACTACAATACAACATATACGTAAATAACAGTTTGGAACAGCATTATTATGGAGATTTGAATGGGACAATTAATAAATATTGTCAGATCTCAAATCACTTATATATATAATACTACAGATGACAGCTGGAAGTTATTCAGCATTAGTGCGATTTTAATGGGACACATACAATATTGACATCTCGGCAATCACTTATATATATAATACTACAGATGACAGCCGGAAGTTATTCAGTATTAGTGCGATTTTAAAGGGACGCATACAATATTGACATCTGGGCAATCACTTATATACACAATACTACAGATGACAGCCGGAAGTTCAGAATTATTATGCAGATTTTAATGGGACGCGTACAATATTGACATCTTGGCAATCACTTATATATACAATACTACAGATGACAGCCGGAAGTTATTCAGTATTAGTGCCATTTTAATGGGACGCATACAATATTGATAGCTCGGCAATCACTTATATATACAATACTACAGATGACAGCCGGAAGTTATTCAGTATTAGTGCCATTTGAATGGGACGCATACAATATTGACAGCTCGGCAATCACTTATATATACAATACTACAGATGACAGCCGGAAGTTATTCAGTATTAGTGCGATTTGAAAGGGACGCATACAATATTGACAGCTCAGCAATCACTTATATATACAATACTACAGATGACAGCCGGAAGTTCAGAATTATTATGCAGATTTTAATGGGACGCGTACAATATTGACATCTTGGCAATCACTTATATATACAATACTACAGATGACAGCCGGAAGTTATTCAGTATTAGTGCGATTTTAATGGGACGCATACAATATTGACAGCTCGGCAATCACTTATATATACAATACTACAGATGACAGCCGGAAATTATTCAGTATTAGTGCCATTTGAATGGGACGCATACAATATTGACAGCTCGGCAATCACTTATATATACAATACTACAGATGACAGCCGGAAGTTATTCAGTATTAGTGCCATTTGAATGGGACGCATACAATATAGACAGCTCGGCAATCACTTATATACACAATACTACAGATGGCAGACGGGAAGTTCTGAATTCTTATTTCGATTTTAAAGGGACGCATACAATATTGACAGCTCGGAAATCACTTATATATACAATACTACAGATGGCAGACGGGAAGTTCTGAATTATTATTGCGATTTGAAAGGGACGCATACAATATTGACAGCTCGGCAATCACTTATATATACAATACTACAGATGACAGCCGGAAGTTATTCAGTATTAGTGCCATTTTAATGGGACGCATACAATATTGATAGCTCGGCAATCACTTATATATACAATACTACAGATGACAGCCGGAAGTTATTCAGTATTAGTGCCATTTGAATGGGACGCATACAATATTGACAGCTCGGCAATCACTTATATATACAATACTACAGATGACAGCCGGAAGTTATTCAGTATTAGTGCGATTTGAAAGGGACGCATACAATATTGACAGCTCGGCAATCACTTATATATACAATACTACAGATGACAGCCGGAAGTTCAGAATTATTATGCAGATTTTAATGGGACGCGTACAATATTGACATCTTGGCAATCACTTATATATACAATACTACAGATGACAGCCGGAAGTTATTCAGTATTAGTGCGATTTTAATGGGACGCATACAATATTGACAGCTCGGCAATCACTTATATATACAATACTACAGATGACAGCCGGAAATTATTCAGTATTAGTGCCATTTGAATGGGACGCATACAATATTGACAGCTCGGCAATCACTTATATATACAATACTACAGATGACAGCCGGAAGTTATTCAGTATTAGTGCCATTTGAATGGGACGCATACAATATTGACAGCTCGGCAATCACTTATATACACAATACTACAGATGGCAGACGGGAAGTTCTGAATTCTTATTTCGATTTTAAAGGGACGCATACAATATTGACAGCTCGGAAATCACTTATATATACAATACTACAGATGGCAGACGGGAAGTTCTGAATTATTATTGCGATTTGAAAGGGACGCATACAATATTGACAGCTCGGCAATCACTTATATATACAATACTACAGATGACAGCCGGAAGTTATTCAGTATTAGTGCCATTTTAAAGGGACGCATACAATATTGACTGCTCGGCAATCACTTATATATATACAATACTACAGATGGCAGATGTTACTTTATCGTTTACAAACAATATTGCAGCAACATTGATCGATCACATTCGATGCACATTATACACAACTATGCACTTTCATTCATGTTAGCCTGGACGTGTGCTTGTTACTATAAGATCACGTTTAAGAAATATTGATTACGCATATGATCAAACATTACAAACATGCACTGTATGTGTGATATTTGACACTTTCACATTGAGATTCATTGTTGGAAAACAACATTTCAGCAAACAACAAAAAAACGCCCACTGTGAAAGCATTCGCGCCGCTCACATACAAACAAGTGAATACAATTAGCAATCATTACAAACTCAATACCATTGGACTAATTGTACTATAAATCCACCAAACAACATGGCCAAAGCATCACTTGTGATCCACATCAGATCAAGTGCATACCTTGTTACGCTGTTTTGAAATATGGATGACGATGACATGGTAGACACTGCTGGTGCTGCTATTGGCGAACTAGCTGTTGATCGAATCAGGCAGCCTCGGCGGCTCAGACTGAGACGAAGGGGTCGTCTGGTTCGAGGTCCTCCTGTCTACAGGGTGAGACCCACCTTGGAAAACATGAGCGACTTTGAGGTTTATGATAAGTATCGGCTCAATCGCAAACAGCTCATTGGCCTTTACGATCTTCTTAAACCTCATTTGGAGCCACGTATAAGAATAAGGACTGCTGTTCCCGCCATGAGTAAGATGTTAAGTTGTCTATACGTCCTGGCCTCCGGGAGTTTTCAATCCGGAGAAATGTACATGCATGGCCTGGCTCAAGGTACATTCTCTGTGGTGTTTGATAACTTTCTGGACGCCATGGTACGTATCAGTAAACAATACATAGGATTCCCACAGAATGATGGTGATTGGAGGCGCCTGAAGCGGAAATTCTTTGATATTGCTGAATTGCCCAATGTCTTGGGAGCCATTGATTGTACCCACATTGTGCTGTCATCAATTGATGACTTGCCCTTCAGAAATCGCAAACATTTTCATAGCCTCAACGTGCAGTATGTTTGTGACGCACAGATGAGGATTATGCATGTGTGTGCGAATTTTGGAGGGGCTATTCATGATGCCCGCATCCTCTCTCTGTCGTCCCTGTGGAGACCGTTTGAGGAAAGACAAATGCCCCCTGGTTATCTCGTTGGTGAGTATTTGTGCATAACATGGTTAATTAGTTTGACAATTGCCACTGTAGTTATAAAATGTTAGCGTAATGTTCAGCTATCGGATGCAATTTAACCATTTATTTTATTTTCCCGCTAATGTCTACTTTTAGTTCAATGCAGATATGTAGCATGTCTTATCTTAAATGCTCAGAGAATGCAATGTAACCATTTAGTTTGCATTTTACACAAGGTTTGGTTTAGGAGAAATACGCATATGTAGCATGTCTTTGCTGAAATGGCAAGATATTAGCTAATGCAATTTAACCATGTCATTGTCTCTTTCCGCTAATGTCTTTTAGTTCAATGCAGATATGTAGCATGTCTTACCTTAAATGCTCAGATAGAGAATGCAATGTAACCATTTAGTTTGCATTTTACACAAGATTTGGTTTAGTAGAAATATGCATATGTAGCATGTCTTAGCTGAAATGGCAAGATATTAGCTAATGCAATTTAACCATGTCATTGTCTCTTTCCGCTAATGTCTTTTAGTTCAATGCAGATATGTAGCATGTCTTACCTTAAATGCTCAGATAGAGAATGCAATGTAACCATTTAGTTGCCATTTTACACAAGGTTTGGTTTAGGAGAAATACGCATATGTAGCATGTCTTAGCTGAAATGGGAAGATATTAGCTAATGCAATTTAACCATGTCATTGTCTCTTTCCGATAATGTCTACTTTTAGTTCAATGCAGATATGTAGCATGTCTTACCTTAAATGCTCAGATAGAGAATGCAATGTAACCATTTAGTTGCCATTTTACACAAGGTCTGGTTTAGGAGAAATACGCATATGTAGCATGTCTTAGCTGAAATGGGAAGATATTAGCTAATGCAATTTAACCATGTCATTGTCTCTTTCCGCTAATGTCTACTTTTAGTTCAATGCAGATATGTAGCATGTCTTACCTTAAATGCTCAGATAGAGAATGCAATGTAACCATTTAGTTGCCATTTTACACAAGGTCTGGTTTAGGAGAAATACGCATATGTAGCATGTCTTAGCTGAAATGGGAAGATAGAGAATAATATTGAACTAGATTATTCTTTTACAAATTAAACATTTGTTAGTGGATTATCGTGTACAAAAAGTTTTATTGGACTCCAAATACTATTTTGAGGATTCTGTTTGAATTATGTTCTGTTCATAATTTATAGGTGATTCTGGGTACATGAGTCGGCCTTGGCTCATTACCCCCTTGCGTAGCCCGACTGATGTGTCTGAGGAGCGCTACAATAGGGCTCATAAGAGAACCAGGGCGGTGGTTGAATGGATGTTCGGGCTCCTGAAGATGAGGTTCAGGTGCCTGGACAGGTCAGGAGGAGCCCTCCAGTACAACCCAAAGAAGGTGGCTAAGATCGTTGTAGCCTGTAGCGTCCTGCGCACCGAAACCTCCTCAGAGATGAGGAGGATGATCCTGTTCTAGAGGGGCCATTCCGGGATGAGGGGCTCAATGTCAGAGCAGACATCATCAACCGCCACTTTAGACGGTAAATAATAGAAGTTAGACTGGAGTATTGTCAATAGATGTGAACTCTAGGGAAATGACAAGTAGAGAATTGTGCAAACATGTTAGGATTGTTCATCAAATGCTAAAAATGTGTTTCATTTATTAATATAGGTGATGCTCTGGGCATTGGGTCCTGTAGCGAGTCTTTGCCACCTGGTTTTTAAAGAGGACTTCAGCTGGTAAGTATAAATGTATGGACTGTTGCTGGCATGAATTGTACACAAATACATCATATGGCATACATTTTGTAAACTAGTATTTAGTTTACACATTACTTAAAATGTAAATACTCAGAAAGGGAACCTCTAGCATAACTATCCTCTATCATGACTATGGTTCAATGTCACACATTAGAGGTTCGTTATGCTCAATATAACTCATCTTCACACTTGATAGAACATAACACAAGATGCTACACATGCTTAGTAAGCTAGTGACAGAAATTGATTATGAAATGGGGGGTGGTAGAGGGGTACAGAACTGATTCACACACTTGTAGTAATTTTTATTAAACTTTTTCTGCCATTAGGGAGCTGACTTAATCTAAAGACTGAAAGGGAAGAATTAGAAGCCTGACAGTGAAGATTGCCCAGACTGACAGTGGAAAAAGCCAAGATTGAAATTGAAGTATACCAATGGGATCATGTCTGGCATTATCTTTCAAATCTACTGACCTTGAAAACCATACAAAGACATGTTCACATGGTAAGTGCCAACTATTTGATAGAATAAGGCTGTGGAGGCATCCTATTGGAGACACTTCGATTATTTTCTAATTTTTAGATGGTATTTCACAGTCCTCTATTTTTGAACTGATGAATAAGACACCTATTGAAGATCAACTGTTTACCCCTGAATTGACTTTCAAAGACCATGCATTATCCAGGTTGGTGTACCAATGCATGCTAGTTAAGAATCACAGGAAGAATGTTGAATATTAGTAGCTTACATACATTAGTCATATTTAATTCATAATTAGATATTTAGGGATTGCAATCAATCAGACACTTAGATGATTTTACTTTTTTAGATGGTATTTTAGTCCTCAATTTTATGAACTGATGAATAAGACACCTATTGAAGATCAACTGTTTACCCTTGAATTGACTTTCAAAGACCATGCATTATCCAGGTTGGTGTACCAATGCATGCTAGTTAAGAATCACAGGAAGAATGTTGAATATTAGTAGCTTACATACATTAGTCATATTTAGTTCATAATTAGATATTTAGGGATCACAATCAGAAAAAGGAATAAATATTATAGTTGATATAGAGGTATTTGAATGGACATGAAATATTACATTTATGTTCAGCATACATATATATTATTGAAATGTGATATACATTATTATGTATAATTAGAAATTCAGATATTTAAATTTAATTTTTATTACACAATATAATGGTGTGATTCCAGGAATATATTTTTTGTTTTAGAAACTTTTAATTTTTTAAATGGTAATAATAAACATTTTATTATTAAATACACTCTTTTGAACAGATTATAATAAATATCCATATAATCTGTCAATAAAAAACAATTTGACTCCCATGACTGGTAGTTGGCTATTTGACAAGCACATGCATAAGATCAAATAATACATGAATTTTTTAAAATCCACTGATTCAGAGAATATTAAATTAAACTATCTTTTTTAAATTAATTGGGGAGTGAGATCCATCAATGCTTTTCTTTTGAAATTCTTAGATGTTAAAAAAATTTCGGATATGTAGTCAAAATTTGACATAAATTATTTTGTTTCACTTTTTAGAAGGGGAAGTGGTTCAATTACATTAAAGTGACAGTGTTGTTGAATGTAAAATTAATTTTATAAGATCTTGTATCTTCCTTAGGTATCTCAAAACATTATTTTCTAAACTTTTTTAATTTTTACATTTATAAATGGTAGGTCATTTAACTTCATATTTTTCACAAGCTAGTTATTGGATGCCAGGTTAATAGATTTAATTATCTAGTGGAGTCATTTAACTATAGTTATTAATATTATGTAGTTTTTAAAATCTTACCTCTTGGGTTAGACATCACATATCTATATATAATTTTCATTCCCCTTTAGTTTATTTTGACAATGTTAAATCAACATTCAAAATGTTTTGGTCCTTAAAGGGACATTCACAAAGTATATTGTGTATTGATTTTTAAAAAAATTCATAAAAGAATTTAAACATATTTAGAAAGTACTATAGAATTACATTCACTCTTTAAATATACTTCGAAAAAGATACATCAATGCACATATCTTAGTCAATTACATAAGGCATCTATGTGCAACCAACAATCAGCATCAAAATAGCCTATGTAGATATGTATTTAATCCAAGAATATATATAATTACAATCTAATGATTGAATACCAAAACATATTAAGTTGTTCAAATATTATAATCTTATCCAAAATGCATACATAACATATAGCTTAATGTCCCTCTAAGCTGAAGACTCCGAAATACATCCTTTACAATATATATTTCAGTCAGTGTGTAAAACAATCCAGAAGTTAATCTAAATATGCTTTACTCATATGTTATACTAATTTAGCAAAAGGAAGGTGCCTAGGTTTCTGATTTTTCAAGAATTATTGTGAAATTTCTCTTTAAAGGGACATGAACTCAAAATATACTTAAAGGGAGACAGTTAAAAAATTAATGATTTATACATTCTGAATGAGTATTCTATTTTAAGCAACTTTAAAAATTGTCTCATATTATGAATGTTCCTTGTGATGTTGCTATCATTAATTTAAAAATAAGACACTAAATAGATAGTTTATTTGCTTCAGTACTCTGGACAGAACTTGGTTTTTTTTGGTTGGATTAATTTATCCAACAATCATCAAGGACAGCCCAGGTTTTTTGCAACAATTGTCCGTAATCTAAAATATCATTATTGATTTGCAAAGAAAGATAACAAGATAATTCTTAACATTTGAGAATCGGATTAAATTATAAAGTTGCTTAACATTTCATGCTCAATCTGAATCACGAACGCTAAATTTGTTTGGACAGTGTCCCTTTAAGAGATTTAAAGAGTGTATTTACTTCTCTTCTTATCTTGACATACTTTGCTTGAAAAGCATATCGAGATAGGCTCAGTAGATGAAGATTGGTGGATGCACAGAGATGCCTTATATAGCTTAATGCGAAACGTACGTTGGATTTATCGTTCCCTGGCGCCTTCCTAAGTACCTGCACACCAATAAGAAGAGCAACAGTTACTGGACTTTCTGGGGGAGGTTGTGTGGTTCAGCTTCTACACTCCTTACCACGGTTTCTAGTATTCTGTTAAGCTCACATTGAGCAATTACTACACTGTATTGCCTATACTTATCATAAAAGGTGTTGTTAGCAGGTCTGGTGACGCTATTTTATATATTTTATATATGATGTTTTAATAAATTCATTTATCTGAACAACCATAACAAGAATCTGTTTTACCCAACAGTATAAAAGTGGGTGTGCGCTTCCACCTGAGCTTGGTTATAGCTCCACCGCATGTGAGTAACCATTTGCACAGACACAAGTTTTATATTGCAACAAAATTACAGAATTACGCTATGTGGCATATTTCTTCTTTTTTATGAGGATCAAGAGAGACCACACAGAAGATTGAAGAGTGCCAGGAAGAGTATACATATCCTTATATGAACTTTATTTATCAATTTATTTTTGGTTTAATATATGTGAGTGGCACCACATATATTAATTCACACCTTTTGGGCTTATTTTATCTTATCACATTTATTTCATTATTAGAGATGCCTTATGTGATTGGCTCAACCATGTGCATTTAAATTTCTTCTGTTGAGGATATCTAAATACTAAGATAAATTGATTTACATTTTAAAGTCTAAACAATTTTCTATCTCTACAGATCATTTGATACAATTGTTTGTTTGTAATGTCTATTTAAAAATAAAGACACCATTGCACAATAACATATATGAGCAGTTCAGACAAATACAAGCTTGAGGTTTATTTACTAATAACAAACAAACCTGTAGTTTAACATTTATAAACAGATTATCCAAGTTACTGACATTATAACCTGAATTTGAACATTCAGAAATATTGCGTGGGAAACGCATCTTGAAACACCAGATTAGCATCTTTAAACATTAGAGTCTAATGTCACGCAATAGCACACAATCAATGTGCATTATGAAATACATTTAATAGAGCAATATCAATACTTCACAATAAGTAAAGAAATGGATTTTATGAACAATAAAGACATACAATATTAAATGTGTATTTGTATTAAAAAACAGACCGTTATTAAACCGAAAAATGTATACAACATTTAATAATGTGACAATATTAGATTTTAAATAGAATTTTATCATTAATATTTAACGGATCATGGATATTAAATCTGCGTCACACATATCTGCATGACAGGCCCATGAGTTACAAATAAGTCTACATGAAAAATGAAGTTACAGCACCACCAGGAGGTATGTGTAAGGAAGTTACTAAGATATGAAACATTAAGGAACGGCCAATCAGAGTTCATCACACAAACACAACTTGAGTCAGGATGGTCTCACAGACATTCTAACAATATTTCAAACTTGTATCCAATCAGATGTACTGATAACTTGTCCCATGGTGCATCTCATGTTTACTTCACCATATAAAAGTCCATTACACGTTGCGATCTTTGTCAGTTCTCTAATGCCTGCCGGCGTACTGTATATATAATTTATATATATATCCAGCATATCCGAAAACCCAGCAGGCATGTCAGCTCCCAGGTTCACCAAGCAGGAGAGCGCTGCACTGGTCCACGCCGTCAAGGACTTTTATCCCCAGCTGTTTGGGAACAAGAGGAGGTTGACAGATGCGCCTGTTAAGAAGGCCCTCTGGGAGTCTATCACCAATGCGGTTAGATTGGTGTGTGACGTCCAGAGGAGCCAGGATCAAATCATGAGGAGATTCGGAGATATGAGGTTGCACTTAACAAAAAAAGTCAACCTCATAAGGGACTGGGTACAAGCCCGTAAAAGAGGGGGCCAAAGAAAGGCCCAGCGGAAACTATACCTACTCCCTTATGAGGTGACTTTATGCGAGCTCCTCAATCTCCAGGTCCCCAAAAGATTTAGATCCTCGCCATCCTCGGCCTCCTCTTCTTCCCTCCCAGCTGCGGGATCTGAAAGTCCTGACGCGGGGGCCAGGGCAGCTGCTTCTCCGTCCGGTGGCCTGGGAGGAGATGATGGAGAATCTGAACCAGGTAACTATCCAACTTAATATAATATCTTAATATTTTAAATTTTTTTTAAAATGTGTATATAGTCAGATATTAAACCTATACAGATCTCACAACATACACTACATATGATGTTTAGATATCTGATTTTAGATTAGTGACACATGAAATAGGAATGATGTTTCTTGCGCTCTACAGAATATGCATCACAGAGCGAAAATGGAATTGCGCATACACGTTAACATGGGTTTGCTGTAAGTGGCATTGCTTTACACATGTTGGTCAAATGACGGATGTGTAATTCCGCTTGGAATCATTGCGCAATGATCGCGAAAATGGAATTGCGCATACACGTTAACATGGGTTTGCTGTAAGTGGCATTGCTTTACACATGTTGGTCAAATGACGGATGCGTAATTCCGCTTGGAATCATTGCGCAATGATCGCGAAAATTGAATTGCGCATACACGTTAACATGGGTTTGCTGTAAGTGGCATTGCTTTACACATGTTGGTCAAATGACGGATGCGTAATTCCGCTTGGAATCATTGCGCAATGATCGCGAAAATGGAATTGCGCATACACGTTAACATGGGTTTGCTGTAAGCTTTACACATGTTGGTCAAAATGAAATGTGAATTATTATATATGTGAAGAATACAGTATTCTTATTTTCAATATTAGACATAATAAAAAAATAAAAAAGCAGAATCCAAAAAAATTATAACATATGCCCATCAATTTATGAGAATTAAATAACACAAAAAAATAATTTAAGCTACAGTAAACAACACAACTGATTGAAAATAAGAGTACAGGATATATTTATCATGAATTTAATTGAGGAAACAATTAACTAATGGGACTACCAAAGGATTAATAGTTTTTAATTGATTTGCTAATAATGTAAAGATTTTAAACATGGCATGATTTGTATTAATGATATCCAATCCTCATTTAATATATTACAGATCTGGATGTTGGTGCTGGATCCTCAAGGCAGGGCTTGTCACAGTATGGTATGTCTCATTTTAATTGACATTTGTCTTAGAAACATGGACAGAACATTACATACTAAATCCACATTGTTCAATATTTATATGTATCTGCAAAATGGATTTTAAAACTTTTTGCAAATAAGAATAAATAAAACAAAAAAATAGGATTACATTGTAAGACTACTCTGATTTTGTTTGGAATTTAAGATATCCCATCTATTCTGTATGTCTTAATTTTAATGTAAGATTCTTTGAATGTCCAATTTATATTCTTCCCTTGTGTATTGCTTAATCTTATTTGTATACATTTTTTAAAAATACACACACTTTTGCATATGTTTAGATTTTTAAATTATAGATTCCATTTTTGAAATTGATCACGTCATTTAAGGGACATGCCAACTAAATTTTACATAGAATGATTTTTAAACGTGATTTTATTGTTTTGTTTAAACATTTTATGAGCTACATTGGTTCAGTCTATTGTTTTAGTTCTTTTAAAAAAAATGGATTTTGGTTTAGGTTAAACAATGCATTACTGGTATTATCCGGCTGTTTTTTTATGCATAAATTGGCATTTTTACAAAAGTTAAACAGTAATAACAGTAGTACATAGTTTAAAAAAGTATACAATTACACATTTAGAGCTTCATGTCCCTTTAATAGATGAAAATTAAATAATTCTTAGGATATCCTTAAATAACATATTAGATTGGAATTGCATGCTCAATCCCATTCATTACATCAACATATGGAGTAGAGAATTCATTAACACCAACATTGTCAAATCAATATATTTTTATATTAAAGGGACACTGAGCTAAAATTATTAATGTTGTCATTCAGATAGAGCATGCAATATTAATCAACATTTAAATATAATACTATAATCATATGTGAAATATTCTATTGCTAAATGTATTTTAAAATCATGTACGTTTATCTGCAGCTCAATTTTGGTGAACCAACCTGGGTTTTGATTGATGATTGGTGGATACCTTCAACAAACAATATTTATTGAATCCAATATTGCTTATCTGCATTTAAGATTAAAATGTAGCAACATTCCAATTATAATAGGAGTCAATGTAAAATCATTTGGAACAGTTTGAACAGTGAAATCAATGATTGAGATAAATCATGTCAGTGTCCCTTTAATAAACAATAGATTCATTCATCTTTACATTCTTTGGATTAGACAATATTGATATATAATTCACATATTCACTGTTGGAGTTACTTTATAGATATCAGCATACTCTAACAGCACCATGATTACATATTTGTACTAATCAATTTGGTTTTGTATTGTGATAAATATGTGTTGTGTCCTAAACAAGATTACTGTACATTGCACAAATGGCTCGATGTGCCACATGTCTTTGTTTATATTTGTCAACAGCTGTTATTCAAAATGTGGTTTGTGTGTATTCTTTTAAGAACATTGATCAATGGGTATATTTAGATATGCAATAGCATCGTATGAGATGATTTTGATGTCTAATATAGTCAGAAATTAAACATATGTTCAATACATAATTTTTAACAGAATCCCCTTGATTCAATCAAGCATTTTTTTGGATAATGACTGGTCTATTCTTCACATTTTCAAGTTGATTATTCTTAAAAATCGCTACAGATGTGATTTAGTGCTATCCCAAATGTGTTCACTAATATATATCTATATCATTCATAGAGAGAGTTGGTGTGGGGAGCCCTGAGGAATCCAGCACTGACACAGAGCCGCATTTGTGGTCTTCTGGTAAGTCCATTGACTCATTTATATGTCATTGAAGGTGTATTGGTAATCAATATTATGAGCATGATTCTCATGAAGCATAACATTTGAAACAAACATATAATTTACTCCTCTGATTATATATTAATTTTCTTGGAATATTGAAAGATTAATAATTAAAACTTTCTTAGTCTACACCTTTGTTATTCAGAAGATGTATAGCATATGTTTGTTTCCATGTTCATTTTTGACAACAATCATCAAGTGATACACACATGAGAAATCTTAAATGTTCTATGTACTATGCTTTTATGATTTTAAAATTAATACAAACAATAAATAGAAAATCTGAATAATTGAGAATAACAAATCTTATGTCATTTGTATGCTCCATCAAAATGATGTAAATCATAACTTTGGGTGTGTATATCTTTAATGCAACATTGATGTGTGTCTTTGAGCAACAGTAACATATGTTATAATATCTGATCTTAACGTGTACACAACATGTTATGTTTTACAGAGATTGATTTAACATGTGTGACGGAGGAGGAAGAGGCTGCCTTGAAGTCTGATGGTATGTGAAATATATCTATCATGTTTACAACATGTTGCTTTATTGGAAATCATTTTATTGAAGACATTCAAAGTCTACAGCTTTTGCACTTTAAAAAGGAATATTATTTGTCTGTTCAAATACACTACTGCCCCCTTTCTATATCAGGCAGCATGAAAATATGCTTTTTTTTTATTATTTTATTTATAATTCATGCCATCATTATGTCACATGCATATTCCAGGCCAAACCACACTAATAATGTTATAATTGTACAGACACTGTCCAAACAAATGTCTGTGAGACCACAGTATAATTAAAATATTTAAATTGCTAATGTAAGTACAATGTAAATCCTTTAACAAGATTTTATACACTCAAGCTGTATAAGTGGATCATCGAAAACCAATTAAAGGGGACAACATGTTTGAGTAAACTGTCCCTTTAATGATTTCGGTCTGTCTGAATAACATATTTAATGTGTAAAGAATCAATTTTAACAAATTGATGTAAAGAATGATTTGTCTTTATGATGACAATGTATCTTTGCTTATTTTTTCTTCTGTTGTGTAATTATCCTTAATATTTGATTTATTCTTTATTTTAGGCTGTGACTCAGCATGGCTCATGCTAGAAGGTATAGCACGAGTAGAGCAGGCCGTGTTGAGGAACGCAGCTGTCCTGAGAGGGATGAACGACACCATGCAGGCCCAGCTCCGGGTTCAGGATTTGACTCTGCGTCAAATCATGCTATTAAATTCAATGCCTGAATCTGGAGCTGGACATGCACAGGACGATGAAGAGGATGACCAGTATGTGGAGGATCTGGAGATGCTCCAAGGTCGCAGATAAGAATCCTCCGTCCACATGTTGATGTTTTTGTTATTGTTGCCATTTGGCCTTTTTTTAAGTTTATTGTTGTGCCTGTTGCACTCTTTTACCTTGTCATATGGCTCCAATGGGGCTATGGTGGCCCTTGGCAACTCTCTTCATGGACTGTGATGCACTCTGTTACCTTGTCATATATCTACAATGGGGCTATGCTGGCCCTTGGCAACTCTCTTCATGGACTGTGATGCACTCTGTTACCTTGTCATATGGCTCCAATGGGGCTATGGTGGCCCTTGGCAACTCTCTTCATGGACTGTGATGCACTCTGTTACCTTGTCATATATCTACAATGGGGCTATGGTGGCCCTTGGCAACTCTCTTCATGGACTGTGATGCATTCTGTTACCTTGTCATATATCTACAATGGGGCTATGGTGGCCCTTGGCAACTCTCTTCATGGACTGTGATGCACTCTGTTACCTTGTCATATGGCTCCAATGGGGCTATGGTGGCCCTTGGCAACTCTCTTCATGGACTGTGATGCACTCTGTTACCTTGTCATATATCTACAATGGGGCTATGGTGGCCCTTGGCAACTCTCTTCATGGACTGTGATGCACTCTGTTACCTTGTCATATATCTACAATGGGGCTATGGTGGCCCTTGGCAACTCTCTTCATGGACTGTGATGCACTCTGTTACCTTGTCATATGGCTCCAATGGGGCTATGGTGGCCCTTGGCAACTCTCTTCATGGACTGTGATGCACTCTGTTACCTTGTCATATATCTACAATGGGGCTATGGTGGCCCTTGGCAACTCTCTTCATGGACTGTGATGCACTCTGTTACCTTGTCATATGGCTCCAATGGGGCTATGGTGGCCCTTGGCAACTCTCTTAATGGACTGTGATGCACTCTGTTACCTTGTCATATGGCTCCATTTTCCAGATCTTTACCATATTATTTATAAACGTTGTTGTTTTCTGACATACTAATAAAAGACATGTCATTGCACGATTCTTTGTCCTCCTTATTCATGTCATTGATTGAAATCTCTATTTTATCTGGTTGATCCTTAAAGGGACATACCCAAAATAATGTTGTTTCCTGAATCATATATGTAATACAATTGTAAATGACTTTAAGATTAACATCTCCAATGTAATTTTTATTTTTGTCTTTATATTGTTATCTAAAATCTTTATCATTGCATGATTATGATTAGCATAGTAATTGTTTTATATATGTATATAAAGATTGTTATATATGTATATTTCAAATTTCACATCCATGTGTGTATTTATAAACTCTGCATGAATTGATGCACCTTTAACAAATGATCTGAGGATTGATACAATGATATAATCCCTGTAAAGTGTTCATTTTCTTGAAATAGTATTGTCTCTGTGTATCCTCTTTTTATAAATAAAAATCATGTCCCTTTAAGTGATGGTGAGCACAATTGTTAATGAATGTATTTCCATTTCTAAAGCGTTTTTGTCCTTTTTACATGAACAAGGACATATAATCTTAATAATAAACAATCTTATTGTAATGTTGACAGCACATGTATTTCATTTTCTATTCTATCTTATTGTAAAAGTGTAACCAAATCAATCTCTGTGTGTAATGCGCATATTTTATATGAGGAATATGTTTTTCAAAATATTGTTAAAAAATACTTCTCCTCCCATATATGGCTATAGGTAGTCTGACCATATTTCAACTTGAATAAATGACCCGTTTGATCAATACATGTGTCATTATTGTTATTCCCAAACAATCTAAACATATCTTAAAACATCAATGGCATATGTATTTCTCATGTGTATCTTTTAAATGTTAAAGATATACACCATAGCTATAGTTAAAGGGACAGTCAAGTCCGAAAAGATGAATCATGATTTCGTGACATTCCTAGATATCAATCTAGACACATACTAGTTTCAAAAATATAAATACGTTTCTTAGTGATATGCCAAGCTGTCAACTGAGTCCTTGTATTGGCTGCGGTTTTTCTGCGATCGCGGATGCGCCATGTTGCTTAAGACGTCACCTGCCAGGCTGTCCAATGATTCCTTGTATTGACTGACGTTTTTACGCGATCAAGGATGCACCTTTTATTGGATGGCGTTTTTACGCGATCAAGGATGCGCCTTTTTTTGTTTGCGTTCTTACGTGATCAGGAATGTGCCTTTTAGTGGATTGCGTTCTTACGTGATCAAGGAAGCGCCATGTTAATTAAGACGTCACATGCAAAGGTAAAAAACGTCTGATTTTATTACGTAGTCCCGCAATATTTGTTTGTGCACGTTAAACACGTTTGTGAATGAAGCCAAGTTTAAAAACATTGCGAATATGGATTGTTTGCATCATGTTACATTGTTGAACCATAGCTGATAAAGACCACCACATTCTCTTTTGCTGGATGTCTGGTTGAATAAACGAACGAAAGCAAAATGTTTTCATGCATAAGATATTTCGAGGCAAGTGCAAATCTCTATAGTCCATGTTGTTTAATATGTTTGTCAACAATATGTTCCTTTTTATGAAAAATGACTGTTGTGTTTAATGTTAAAGATATCTAATTCATAAATATGCGCTATTGTGTTAGAATCAAGTAATCAATATGCATTTATCTTTATCATATGCTAAATATATGATGCCGACTTCTTCTAAATGTAATTTTGTCGTATATTTTATTAAAGGTTCATTAGACACTCACATTATAAATCAAAACTTTTTATTTTGTCTCTAGTTAGATAGTCCATTGTTTAACAAATACACGTTTCATTTTGCTTCTGTTCAAAGAAAATGTAAGTAATTTTCAGACTCCTCGCCAAGCCTCTGAGTTTCATGTGAGTACCATCTCCAGCTTTCTCCTGTTTGTGTAAAGGGTCTTTTCATATGTTAATGATGGGGTATTGTCTTGTTTTTCGGTTGTAATGGGGGTTCATCTATATTTTCAATAGAGATAACCCGATTTTCTTTGAAAGTGTTTAAAGCTTTGTAATATTGATATCAGTATATGTTAATCTTGTTGTTTCTAGTAGTGTCTATTACATACAGTTCTGTTAAAAATGTAGTATACTGTCCCTTTAATGCAAATGTTTATTTTTGTATCATGTATGAGTTCCACATTGGTTAATCTCCAAATATATTATTGTTAGCATATTTTCACCCCCCACTCCTAAAAGGACTTTAAACCATATTCATTGTTAAAACAAATGTCTTTCTAAAAATAAATTAACACAATAATGTCTCTTTAAGAAAATAGACTTTATTTAACACGTCAATATAAATCTGATTTCAATATTTATTGTTTGAACAAGTACATGTAGATATACCAACAATCTTCAAATATATGTTAGCATATGTAATTTTGTTAAAGGGACAGTTTAGAAAACAAATAATGTTTTGCATTATTCTAAAAGTCAATTTTGTAATATCAATGATATCAAAGGTTTCTCACCAATTAATCATTTGTCTGTGTTTATTTTAATTTGCTAGCTAAACCTATGAGATTCGTGTGCTCATTTCTTAGAGCTTGAAGAGTGCATGTAATCATTATACAATTTGACCACTAGAGGGCATTTGGATAGCATTTGTATATGTAAAACCTTGTACTCATACAGCATATTATTTACCATGTATTGATCATTGATATCTAAAATGTTGTTATGTCAGAACAACAAATAAGTGGTCATTTTTCATAGTCATAGATACAGTAATATGCCATCATGGATAATTGTAATGGTAATTTTGTTTGCGATTCGGGAAACAGTTTGGACATCACATCACAGAAACCAATCAATATCATGAACAAGGATAGGTATGTGATGATGTGGTTTTCACACACTTATAACCCACACTCTGCAAACAATCTGCCTCCATGGACCCGGTCCCATAGAAGTAGATTATATACACAGTGTGGTCCACAAGTGTATGAAAACCACATCATCACATACCAATCCATTACACATTAAAAAAAAAAACATTAAACATGAAAACAAATACTTACTTCCTCTTCCTTCCCCTCTTCCCACGGGGCTGAGGCTCTGGGAGGGGCAACTGCCGACTCTGACGAGTTCTCCTTGGAGATGTTGTGGGAAGAGTGGAAGGAAGAGTACTGGGATGACCAAGGTGAGGAGGAGAAGATGGCTGAGGAGGAGAAGATGGCTGAGGAGGAGGAGATGGCTCGGCAGGAGGAGATGTCCCGGCAGGAGAAGATGTCCCGGCAGGAGAAGATGGCCCGGCAGGAGAAGATGGCCCGGCAGGAGAAGATGGCCCAGCAGCAGGAGGCCCAGCAGCAGGAGGCCCAGCAGCAGGAGGCGGACCAGGAGGCAGACCAGCATGCGCCTCCCGGAAAAAATTAAACATCTCTTGGTGTAGATTAAAGATTCTGTTTTGCCCTTCTTCTATTCTATTAAGTATGTTTATTATTTGGTTTTGGCCTTCAATTATTTGGTTTTGTCCTTCAAGAATTCGAGTTCGGCCTTCTATATTTTGTATCCGGGAGTTACGCATCTGGTCTATGTAGTCTAGTAGAACCCGCACCTCCGCTATTTCCTGTTGTTGTGCTTGGCGGGGTACCCGTGCACGGCGGGGTGCCCGTGCACGGCAGGGTGCGGGTCCTTGAGGGGCCTCTGGTTCCGCGGCCTCCTCCTCTGCTTCCGGGGCCTCTTCATCTGCTTCCGTGCCCTCTTCGTCACGGGGGGCCTCTTCCCTCCGAAGTGGAAATTCCTCCCCTCCACTCTCATCCCGGGGAGAGGGAGGAGGCTGTATTTGTTGTGCTGCCTCCTCCCCAGACTCTGTATATTTGAAAAAATAAAAAATTTATATATTAGCATATTTCCAAATCAAGCTTTAAATGACTTAGCTTACGATACAATTACAAATGCAGAATCATTAATCCACTTTGAAATCTAACAATCAATACGATTTCCGCATTTTCTAAACCGTGTTTGTGATATCTCTGGTCAATCTGAATGTTTTAGCATTTGTTTTCAGTCTGTTTAAATGCACACCTAACCTATAGCCTAGATACTGATGTAACCGCAAAGTAATTGTGAATGCGTGTAAACAGCGTAATAGCATTAATCTGATCCTTAAAGGGACATGAAACCCAATGTTTTATCTTTCATGATTTAGAAGCATACATTTATAATCAACTTTCTAATGTACTTTTCTTATCTAATTAGCTTCATTCTCTGGATATTCTTTACTGAAAAGCATATCTAAATATGCTTAGAAGATGCTGATTGTTAGCTGAATATAGCTGCCTCCTGTGATTGGTTCACCGTGTGCATGGCTATTTCTTCATTAAAATATATCTCAAGAATGATTCAAATTAGGTGATATAAGTACATTTGAATGTTTTGTCAAATTGTATTCGCTACCTTAATCATGAAAGTAAAGGTTTGCGTATAGTGTCCCTTGAAATACATTCGTATGTGAATTTATTCTTAAATGAGCTTACCGTCAGATGAGAATGGCAGGTTCCCGGTATCAATTCCTCCGATACCAACTACATCCACCTCGGAGATGCTGGGCCGCAACATTTCCTCCCATCGGCAGTACTCGATTTCCAGGGCAGGGCCGCCACCGGTTCCTGTGGAATGTCGGGCCTCCAGGCTTAACTTTTTCTTGAGATCCATCTTACAGTCCCGATAGCGATGTTTTATAGAGTCCATATCTCTGTTCCGGCCACCCACTGCATTGACTGCATTCCTTATCTCATGCCAGAGCTTCCTCTTCTCAGTCGGGGTGGTCTTCTGGTGCTGCAGCCTCCTATACCTGGCCATATAGGCCTCTACGAGGGCCTCCTTCTCCTCCATCGAAAACCTCGCCTCCCTAGTCGCCTTGGCCTTCCCCTGTGACGATGCCCTCTGTTTCCCAGACTGTGAAGCCCTACTCTGTCCGCCACTGGGCCCAGCCACTTGTTCATCTTGAACCAAGTGGCTGGGTCCACCCACCGCTTCCACCCCCGCTTCCTGCCCCCTTTCCTGCCCCCCTTCCTGCCCTGTTCCTCTCCCCCTCCCTCTCCTCCCCCCTCTACCTCTCCCCTGCCTGCCCTCCATCTGTTCCCTAAACTAAACCCCAAATAATCAAACAAAAAGTGAGTGTGATGAAATGAAAGGGGTCAAAATAAAGAACTAAAAAGACAAAATAAGTGCTGAAAGTGTGAGAGGGATCTAAAAAAACAAAGAGGGTAAGGAGGATTTAAATAAACAAAAAGAAGAAGAAGACTAAAAGGAGGATATGTAAACTAAATGTACCTAGGGGATGGGTATGGGATGGGTATGGGGTATGGGATAAGAGTAAATGGGATGAAAGGGAATGGGACTACAGGGAATGGGGTATGGAGTGTAGTATGAGGGGGTATGGGGTATGGAGTGTATGTAGTGTTATTGATAAGTGTATGTATGTATTGAATGTGTTTGTGTGTAAATGTGTTAAGTGTACAGAAAAATCACTCGCTCGCTAACTCACACTACTACTAATTCTCACTAACTCACACTCCCACTAACTCTCAATAACTCACACTACCACTAACTCACGCTCCCACTAACTGACTCTCTCACACTACCACTAACTCTCACTAACAACTCCCACTACCACTAACTCACTCACGCTCCCACTAACTGACTCTCTCCCACTCCCACTAACTCCCACTCCCACTAACTCACTCACGATAACACTAACAACTGACTCTCTCACACTAACACTAACTCACTCACAATAATGCACAAACTCTCTAATCTTAAACCTCCAATCTCCAAAGACCCACCAGCAACACAGTCAAAGAAGCCATGCTTGTTTGGTGCTTATATACCCTGTGTAAATGTTTAATGATGTACCAATTTCCATTGTAAATTGTGTTCAGGTGTGCTTTATTAGCAATTAATATTAGTGCAATGTGTATTAGTTGTGTGAATTTGCGCATGCTCATTTGGAGTTAGTATTTGTGGAATGTGTAGAATGCGATGATGTCATAGTGGTCGTTTTCTATAACATTGTCCAATAGTATTCTGTTTAGATGTGAATTTGCGATGGTGTGTTATTAGTGAAGTGTTGTATATATATGTTTGTCCTAATATATAGTGATATTGAATGCGATTATTTTGCTAGTGTATGTATATATTTTTTATTCCTTGTTGTTATTTAGCGTATTTCCGCATCTTAAAGTATATGCGTATTCCCTGTATTAAATTTTAATAAAAATCCCCCCGCTTGTGAATGTGTAATGCTTCTGTGCTTTGTTGAGTGATTGTTGTGACATTTGCGGCGTGTTATTGTTGTGCATGATGTGGTATGCGTCATATGACCGAGCTGTGCGTATTTCTCGCGAGATCGAGTGTTAGGTGAAAAAAGCTATTTATTTTGCTTTTCCATTGATCTCTATGGGAGACTGTCTAACGCGGGCAGGATTCCGCATGTGAAATACACGCGTTAGGAGCATCGTTAGATGGTCTTTTTTGAACTCTAAATACCGGAGTCAAACAATGCCATGCGTTATACATAAACCACGCGTAGCGTTAGCAGCCCATCTACCGCCAAACTCCAAATCTAGCCGATAGACTTTGAAGACTGCCTCTAATCTGAATGCATTTTGACCACTAGAGGGCATTAGTTCATGTGTTTCATATAGATAACATTGAGCTCCTGCACGTGAAGTGACCTAGGAGTGAGATTGGCTAAAATGCAAGTCTGTCAAAAGAACTGAAGTAAAGGGGCAGTCAGCAGAAGCTTAGATAAAATGTAATTACAGAAGTAAAATATGTATTATTATTACTGTGTTTGTTATGCAAAAATGGGGAATAGGTGATAAAGGGATTATCTTTCTTTTTAAACTACAAAAATTCTGGTGTTGACCGTCCCTTTAATGTTTCTTTTAGTGTCTTTATATCTACTAATGGTACTATGGGAGGTACCCTTACTAATCAGTGAGCAATTGTTGCTTGAATATAACTTGTGCTAGTTTTCAATCACAATCAATTTACCTACATTTTTATGCACACATATTGTAAAAATGCTCAACTAATGATCTTTCATTCATGACTGAGTTTCAGTGAGTTGTGAGTATAACACTAATCACTGCAATTGACACAGACTGATAGTAACTAATTCCTTACAAAGGTTTACATCGGCCATATGTTGATTATATGTTCCTCTATATATGAAAATAACAGTTGACATAAAAAAACTATCCAAAATTTTATTTAAAAAAAAAAAAATTCAAACAACAGCATATACCAATGGCAAAAAGCTTTCATCTTTACTGAAAGGTGTTAAACATCTTCACAGAAAGGGGTTAAATACACATACACACATATAATGAGAAATGTCATAGCCTCTCCCAGGTTACCATATATCATTTTATTAGAGTCATATGTCACAATATAAATCATTATACAGTATTTCAGTTTACTATGGCGCTTTTCAAAAAAATCAATACTAACCAAATTAGAAAGAGATGCAATAAAATCCTCCTTATTTTTTATCACTGCATTCTCCTTGATATTACTTTTTTAAACAGACAACTCTATGACATTATTTTGTTTCCAACCATTATTGTTTGTACAGAAAAATTAAAGAACCTGCTACGAAGTCAATAGCTGGCCTTGCACTTCAATAACTGAATCTTTTCTATCACAAAACGCAGCATTCACTTTGTTCAGTGAACTAGTAGATTTTAAAGTGAAGGTCAATTTTCATCAATGAGTGCCCGGTTTTTAAAAATACTTTTAAAAACAGGGGCACTTTCATTGATGAAAATGAACATTGCACTGGATTTGAAGAAATACTTACCTAACCTTTAACTCCTGCAAAGCCGGATCAACGATCCGCCTCCTTCTTCTTCCTGCTGTAGACCACAACAATGACGAAACTGGCTTCCTCCAATCACAGCCGGGCATCACGAGCTGGACGCTCTGGGGTGCAAGCCATGATTGGAGGAAGCCGGTTTTGTAATTTCTGACGTCAGTACACAGGAACTGAGGCTGAGATTGGCGATACGGTTTTGCAGAAGTAAAAGGTAAGTATTTGTACAAATCCAGAGCAATGTAAATTTTCATCAATGAAAGTGCCCCTGTTTTTAAAAACCGGGCACTCATTGATGAAAATTGACCTTCACTTTATAGGGATATTAAACTCTAAGGGCATGATACATGAAAGCTTGTTAAAGGGACATTAAACTGGGTATAACAACATTAAAACTATGGTTACTACTCAATAGGATTTTGTGTTATCTTAGGAAAGTGGAGAGCTGATTAAGCGCGCAGCAACTTAAGGATTAACTTTTGACTTAGTTGCTAGGTGTATTAGTTCCTATGTGTACTAGCTGGTCTGACAGCTAGAGGGAGATGGCTGCAGGCAGGAAGTAGGGTCACTAACCTGTTTTTTGTCTTGCAGGTGGAAGAATGGTGAAGCCTCGTCGCTCTTCCAGGGCTCCTAGGCGTTTTTGCGAAGAACAGGAGACACCTGAAAAGAGAAAGAAAACTGTAGTCTATGCAATGGGTGATATTATACCTCCCTTTGTCCCCTCTGCTATGCCTTTTCCCCATGCTACTTACTCTCTCTTGGCCTCTGCTTCAGCTCCCCCTTCCTTTCTCCCTGCCTATTCTATATCTCTCTCTTCTGCTTCAGCTCCATCCTCTGTCATCTTTTCTTCCCCTTCTTCCCATATTTTCCTCTACCCCTGGTCTGCTGTCTGCCCCTTCTAGGAGTAGTTATCTCCCCCTTGCTCAGCCCTCGTTTCCCACTATTGGCGCTATTGACAGGCCGTTTTCTGCCCCTGCTCCTCTCTTACATATGGGGCCTCCATCAGGGGCTGGTAGAAGACCCCATGTCCCCGCTACTAAGTGACACTGCGCTGTCTGATCGATCCGACTCTCCTCCTCTGACTGCCGGTCAGAGGATAGTAGGTGGTGGAGAGGCGGATCCGGGGGCCTTCTGTACCGCATGGCTTAGGAGCCATGTGGTCTTCTTCTGTGTCTCCTCGCGCGCACGCGTGACGTCATTGACTCCGCCCCCGGTGACATCACACGCCCTCCGTGTCTCGGCGCCATCTTGCTCAGAGAAAGCTAGTGCGCAGAGACCGGAGGTTGTTCAGCCACGGGGGACAAGGAAGCCAGTTAGCACACGGATCCCCACTAAGGTAAGTGGGGTATCCGGATCTGGCAATGTGTGCATGGGGGAGGAGGTACCTTATAGGAAAGGGCAGGGTGGCGGTAGAAAAGGGAAAGGCCCATTGAAAAAGGATCAAGGGATTAAAAAGGCCACACGAACTAGGAGGGGGGCAGTTAGAAAGGGGCAGAAATCATTAGAATTAACCTCCACTGGAAAATGCATAGCTAAATCAGGGGGATATATGAATATTTTAGCCAGCCTGAAAAAGAGGCTTTTAGCTAGGGGACCAGGCAGTTTACAGGGAGTGGGTGTATTGCAGAATCAGGGGCTGGGGCAGAAAGCCTCATTGTTGAATCCAGTGATACCCCCACTTGCCCTATTGTTTTGCAGGTTGCGATGGCGTCTTCAGCGACTACAATGGCTGCACCTGAAGTTGCTGCAACGGTGCAAATGCAAGCTGGGACTTCAGCACCAGCAGTGATCCCAGCGGGGAGGCAGACCCCACAACCTGCGCCTTTGGTGGCTGTTCCTGCATCATCTGGAGCTGAGGCGGCCGCTGGAACTGGTGAGACCCTGCTTGCACCACACTTTAGGGGGGAGGATGGTTACTCTACAGGGGATTCTGATAGTTCATCAGGTTTTAAGGACAAGGGTCAGCGCAAGCTATTTAGATATATTAGGAAAATAGCAGATGCGAAGGGGGCTAGCGCTGTAGGATCTGTTAGTTTAGGCGGGACAGCAGGATCCCAGGGAATTTCAGCCTCGAGTTCCCTATCTGGCAGTCAAGCTAGCTCCTTCAAGTCACTAGTGGCTAGCACGTCGGATACCTATCCTTGCATCGTGCACTCGCTGCATTCGCATCTCAAGCCATGCATAGCTAGACGTATTAAGGAAGGGAGGTATGTTAAGATTTTTGAACTGTCTAGGTTGGCTCAGGATTTCAAAGAGAGGGTTGAAGAGGGATCAGGAGATAAGAAGGCTAAGAGACCCGAGACTTATGAGGAGTGGATGCGGTGCTTCCGCGTATTAGCTTCCTGTTATTTGGAGGCTAATCCTCAACATAACCTCAATATCCTCAAGTATATGGAAGTCATCAATGACATTCATACTAGAGGAAAGGGGACAGCGTGGCATCAATACGACGCCGAGTTCAGGCGCAGGTTGGAATCCAATCCCATTCTTAATTTTGGAATGAAGGAGATGGATTTGTTCTCTGGTCTGGAGTTGACAGATAGCACAGTCCTTGCTCCCGCGAGGCCGGCGTTGCCAAATATACCAAATAGGCAGTTTAGAAGGCGTGGAGGGAGAGAGTGTTGGAGGTTTCAGGAGAAGCAGTGTGATAAGGGAACGCAATATCTTTTTCGTCACGTCTGCATCTATTGCGGCGGCCCCCACGTGGGCGCTGATTGCCCCAGGCATCGTGAGTAAAGCAGGGGGAGGGCTCCATTTAGACCGCCTACTGCGAGAAAGGGCACATACACCCCTGAGGCTAGGGGAAATTTGTAGCCTGCTTAGGGCCTACACTGATCAGGTAGCGGCTGGCTTCCTTAGATCAGGTTTATCGTTTGGTTTTTGCATCCCAGTTAGGCGCCCAGTTTTTCTTCCCCTGTAGTTCGCAATCTTAAGTCAGTTGATCGACATCCCCAGGCCGTAGCAGATAAGATAGCTAAGGAGGTAGAGTTGGGGCGCATGGCTGGCCCTTTTTCGCGTGCCCCTTTAGAGAATCTAGTTGTCTCTCCACTCGGCATAGTGCCGAAAAAAGAGCCCGGGAAGTTCAGGCTAATACAGCATTTGTCTCACCCTGAGGGCTCGTCCGTGAACGACACACTTGACGAGGGAGACACGTCAGTTTCTTACCAGTCCTTCGAATCCGCCCTGGCGGTCATTCAAGGACTTGGGCGCTAGACTGAGATGGCGAAGGTGGACATAGAATCTGCTTTTTGCCTCCTTCCTATCCATCCGGGGAGTTTCTATTTGATGGGGTGCAGGTTTCAGGATCGGTACTATGTGGACCGCTGCTTGCCAATGGGTTGCGCCATATCGTGCGCGTACTTTGAATTATTTCGTTAATTTTTGCATTGGGCAGTGGTTCGCGAGTCCGGGCTGGAGCAAGTAGCACATTATTTATAGACATGTGCACCGGTAAAAAATTCGGTTAGTTTTCGGTTCGGATCGATTCAGACTTTTCGAATTTTGGTTCGGATCGAATCGAATTCGGCAAAATTTGAATAAATTTGTTTCGGATTTATTCGGATTCGAATAAATTCATTTCGGATTTATTCGGATTCGAATAAATTCGGCTGAATTCGGTTCTATTCGGTTCCGAAATTCGGTATGTTTTAGTACACTAACACCCATTTAGTACACTAAGTCACTAACACAACTACCTATGAACCACTAAACCGAGGCCCCCCCCACATTGCAAACCCTATAATAACATTATTTAACCCCTAATCTGCCGACCGGATATCGCCGCCGCCTACATTATAGCTATTAACCCCTAATCTGCTGTCCCTAACATCGCCGACCCCTATATTATAGTTATTAACCCCTAATCTGCCCCCCCAATGTCGCCGCAATCTAACTACAAGTATTAACCCCTAATCTGCTGACCGGATATCGCCGCCTACATTATAGCTATTAACCCCTAATCTGCTGTCCCTAACATCGCCGACCCCTACATTATAGTTATTAACCCCTAATCTGCCCCCCCCCCAATGTCGCTGCAACCTAACTACAAGTATTAACCCCTAATCTGCCGACCGGATATTGCCGCCGCCTACATTATAGCTATTAACCCCTAATCTGCTGTCCCTAACGTCGCCGACCCCTACATTATAGTTATTAACCCCTAATCTGCCCCCCCCAACGTCGCCGCAATCTAACTACAAGTATTAACTACTAATCTGCCGACCGGATATCGCCGCCACTATAATAAATGTATTAACCCCTAAACCGCCGCACTCCCGCCTCGCAAACACTATAATACATTTTATTAACCCCTAATCTGCCCTCCCTAACATCGCCGCCACCTACCTACAATTATTAACCCCTAATCTCCCGCCCCCAACGTCGCCGCTACTATAATAAGGTTATTAACCCCTAAACCTAAGTCTAACCCTAACACCCCCCTAACTTAAATATAATTTAAATAAAACGAAATAAATTTACTATAGTTAAATAAATGAATCCTATTTAAAACTAAATATTTACCTGTAAAATAAACCCTAATATAGCTACAATATAACTAATAGTTACATTGTAGCTATTTTAGGATTTATATTTATTTTACAGGCAAGTTTGTATTTATTTTAACTAGGTACAATAGCTATTAAATAGATATTTACTGGTTAATAGCTACCTAGTTAAAATAATTACAAAATTACCTGTAAAATAAATCCTAACCTAAGTTACAATTAAACCTAACACTACACTATCATTAAATAAATTAACTACAAGTACCTACAATTATCTACAATTAAATAAACTAAACTAAAGTACAAAAAAACAAAACACTAAATTACAAAAAAAACAAACACTAAATTACAAAAAATAAAAAATATTACAAGAATTTTAAACTAATTACACCTAATCTAAGCCCCCTAATAAAATAACAAAGCCCCCCAAAATAAAAAAAATGCCCTACCCTATACTAAATTACAAAAGTTAACAGCTCTATTACCTTACCAGCCCTTAAAAGGGCCTTTTGCGGGGCATGCCCCAAAGAAAACAGCTCTTTTGCCTGTAAAAAAAACACACAATACCACCCCCCAACATTACAACCCACCACCCACATACCCCTACTCTAACCCAAACCCCCCTTAAATAAACCTAACACTACCCCCCTGAAGATCTCCCTACCTTGAGTCGTGTTCACCCAGCCGGGCCGAAGTCTTCATCCGATGGGGCAGAAGAGGACATCCAGACCGGCAGAAGTCTTCATCCAAGCGGGGCAAGAAGAGGTCTTCCATCCATGAGAAAAGTACCAAAAAACAAACAAACACTAAATTACCAAAAATAATAAAATATTACAAGAATTTTAAATTAATTACACCTAATCTAAGCCCCCTACTAGCTATTAATATAGCTACAATATAACTAATAGTTACATTGTAGCTATTTTAGGATTTATATTTATTTTACAGGCAACTTTGTATTTATTTTAACTAGGTACAATAGTTATTAAATAGTTAATAACTATTTAATAACTACCTGGCTAAAATATATACAAATTTACCTGTAAAATAAATCCTAACCTAAGTTACATTTACACCTAACACTACACTATCATTAAATTAATTAAATAAATGAATCCTATTTAAAACTAAATACTTACCTGTAAAATAAACCCTAATATAGCTACAATATAACTAATAGTTACATTGTAGCTATCTTAGGATTTATATTTATTTTACAGGCAACTTTGTATTTATTTTAACTAGGTAAAATAGCTATTAAATAGATATTTACTGTTTAATAGCTACCTAGTTAAAATAATTACAAAATTACCTGTAAAATAAATCCTAACCTAAGTTACAATTAAACCTAACACTACACTATCATTAAATAAATTAACTACAAGTACCTACAATTAAATACAATGAAATAAACTAAACTAAAGTACAAAAAAACAAACACTAAATTACAAAAAATAAAAAAATATTACAAGAATTTTAAACTAATTACACCTAATCTAAGCCCCCTACTAGCTATTAATATAGCTACAATATAACTAATTGTGTACAAGAGAAATATCGAAAAAATATTCAGCGCTATAAATACTCAGACTGTGTACAAGTTTGAACGGTTTTACCAAAAAGAAATGGTATGCAATGAAATGAAATAAAATAAAATAAAATAAAATAAAATAAAATGTCTCTTGATTGAAGTAGACAAATTTCCTTAGTCTTATAGAAAAAGGGTTTTTCAGATGATGGTTATGAACAAGTACGATGAATATTTATACGTTCAAGATGTATATTAATCAATTCAACTAAAACGTAACAGTAATACTGGTACTAGAAGACCAGTGGTGTGCCCTTACCAGAGGGTACCTCAATCATATGAGGTAATGTCTGAGTGTCTGGTCGGTGTATCTCCGGTATGTCTTGGCAGTCTTCCCTGTGTTGGAGGATTTTCTTATCCTTTGTTTCTTTTATTTCATGCCAGGCTTGTGTATGGTACTTTCAACCTTAGAGTCTCCTGGTCCCTGATATTGCTGACTTGGTATCTCTCCGCAGTATGGTAATGCGATATGGGTCTTGGCTCTCACCGTGTAGGAAGAAATATGGCAAGGAAAGAAAAAGAGCACATAGCGTAATACTGTATAAAAAATATATATTTATTACATACAAGGCAGGTGTAAGAAATGCACTCACATTTATTACCCTCAATCCGTATGAGGTAAGCAATGGCGTGTAAGTATATATTTATACACCTTAGGCAGGTGTTGCTGAGGTAAGTGTCTGTGGGTAAATTAATTAGGTATGTCCTGGTAATAAAGTCACTTCACATAGTGTCCTCTGTGTCCCAAAACAGAAAGCTGTTAGGCTTCCCTGTTAGCAAAGGTTATGTCCGTGCAGGTGAAGGTTGGAATGCTGATATGTTAAAGCAGCCTAGGATGAGCTGCTGGTAGCCAGGATGAATACTATTAAATAATTCTACCTTATTTGCTGAGTCTGTAGTGTAAAATTCGATAGGCCTATAGTCTTACTGACTGTATTGTGAGGCTGCTATCAGACTACTGTGTTTATGCAAATGCGGATATGTCAGGGCTGCATAGAAAATGCTGCCAAAAGAAATGATAAAGTACTTAGAAGTGCCGCGGTTGGCGGTCAAAAAAGTATGTCTGCACAAGTTTGCAAAGTGTCTTATTAGCCGCAGTTAAAAGGCTGATACTAGTTTCAGCCGCTAAGGTAAAAAAAGAGAGAGCTAAGCCACACTCTGTAAAGGTAAATCCTTACGCGTTTCGAAGCGTGGGGTTGCTTCTTCGTCAGAGGAGTTTGTGGCTTGCTAATCAAAGGTGCTGGCTTTTAAAGGTCCAAGAGTGGGCGTCTCTTTTACCTTTTGCGTAACGCATGTTTACGTTATGGCGGGTGCGGCTGCAAATTGACAGCTGAGTGTTGAGTGTATGTTGCCTAGGTAACGGTGGTTTGCGAGTAAGTACTTGTAACCTGGGAGCTAAGGTATGTCCGTTCTAGGCTGAATCGATATTGTTGTGCCATAGAAAAGGGATTAAAAATAGAGGGGGGAGAAAAACATTAAATGCCCTGTTTAATTACGTATGGCATTTGCTTATTCTTTTCTAATGAGTAATTCGAGTTTGTTTAGAAAAAAATGCTAATTAGTTTCCACAAAAAATAGCTAAGTGGGATTATCAAGCTGGTTTCCCTGAGTGCTATTTAGGAATAAACGATAACTTTGTTACCGTGTCTGTTGGAAAGTTTTCCATAAATTTTTTGGTTTTTACTTGTTTATTTTTAAATTTTGTTTGTTTTTCCGTATATAGTGGAACCCGCTATGGGATATATAATGGACTTATTCAGGGATTTATTTGAAAGTCGCTTAAAAATCCCCTCTGGAAGTGTGTGTTGTGTTTAAAAAGGATCCGCTATATCAAATCTAGTGCTGAACAATGTCGGAAATTTTACTGTCAAGAGGAATCTGGAATGCAGTTACGAGGAGTGCTCCATCATATCTATATGACCAGATGATTACTTCTGAAAAAACTTTGTTGTGTTTAATTTAGAGCAAGGACTCTGAATGAACTATACTATGTTTGTTGATGAGTTTATGTACTCTCTAAATGCTAATGTAGAATAATGGAGATTTAACTGTATAGTTTATCAAAGAAATGCTGCTAGGTCTATTTCCTCATTTAGACCTCTGGGGGTCATGGTACCCATGTAGTGTATCCAATAAGATTCTCTTTGTCTCAGTTTTTGGAATCTATCCCCTCCTCTCACTGGGGCTAGAACATGTTCAAGAATTGTACCCTTTAGGAGAGCGGGATTTTTTTGATGAAAATGCTTGAAATGTCTCGATAGGCTATGGTCTTTATAGCCTTCTTCTATGTTTTTTAGGTGCTCCAGCAGACGTGTTTTGTATGTCCTCTTGGTGCGTCCGATGTATTGAAGTTTACACGGGCATTCTAGCAGATATACCACGAAATTGGTTTTGCAGTTGGTTAGTCTATTGATGTTACATTTTTTATGTGGGAACGTAAGGGACTGTACCAGTTTTGTTGGTTTTTTTGGGTCATAGGCATGTTCGCATCCCTTGCAGTTCAACCGATTGCATTTGAAGAACCCTTTGCTTTTTTCTGTTAGCCAATTTTCTCCAGACTTCTTCTTGATTTGACTGGGTGCCAGCATTTGTTTAAAATTTAGATTTTTTCTAAAAATTATTTTAGGTGCTGGGCCTATTGCGTTCTTTAATAGTTTGTCCTGCTGTAGTATTGGCCAGAATTTCCTAAGAATCTTTTTGATTTCTGGAGCGGCCTCGTTGTAAGTGGTGATCAAAGAGATCTTTTGTATTTCGTTGGTACCATTTTTTGTTTTACCTTGTAGTAAATTTTTCCTTTCTAGCTGTCTCACTTTCTTCTGTGAGTTTTCAATGAGTTTTTTTGGGTATTTCTTTTCAATGAATTTGGTTTTTAGGATATCTGATTCTGTATTATAATCTTGTATTTTGGAACAGTTTCTTCGCACTCTCTGAAACTGTCCATACGGAATGTTGTTGATCCATGGTCGATGGTGACCACTGTCCGCCCTCAGATAGCCATTGCAGTCGGTTTCTTTGGTATATAATTTGGTTAGGATCTCTTCTTTTTCATTAAATAACACTAAATCTAGGTATTCAATGTTTGTATCTGAGATTTTAGATGTAAATTTTAAATTGAAGGTGTTTGTGTTTAGGTACTCGATAAATTCGTTGCTGGTTTTATCATCTCCTTCCCATATCACCACGATGTCGTCAATATACCTCCCCCACCAAATTATATTTTGCTGAAATGGGTTGTTGGTGTAAATGTAAGCCTTTTCCCATTCCCCCATATAGAGGTTCGCGTAGCTGGGGGCCATAGTGGTCCCCATGGCTGTTCCACTAGTTTGTAAAAAGAATTTGCCATCGAACAAGAAATAATTTTTCTCCAGGACAAATCTTATACTGTCCAGAATGAAATGTTGGTGATTCTCTGTCAGTGATGTTTCTTTTAACACCTGAGACATGGTTTGTATTCCCAAATTATGTGGGATGCAAGTGTATAAAGAAGACACGTCTAGTGTCATCCATTTGAACGTTTTTCTCCATTTCTTTTGAGTTAGTTTTGTAATTAAATCAGTAGAATCTCTTATGTATGAGGTTAGTTTTGGCACCAAGGGCTTCAAAAAATAGTCCACATATTGTGATAATTTAGCGGTTAATGAGTCAATCCCTGACACAATTGGACGTCCTGGAGGATTTTTTGGGTCCTTATGTATTTTCGGCAGGTGGTAAAAAATTGCCTTCCTAGGATATGGGTGTTTTAGAAATTTTAATTCGTTGGTGTTTAAGAGTTTGTTGAACTGAGC
Source organism: Bombina bombina (assembly GCF_027579735.1). Classification (NCBI taxonomy): domain Eukaryota; kingdom Metazoa; phylum Chordata; class Amphibia; order Anura; family Bombinatoridae; genus Bombina; species Bombina bombina. The sequence goes on from NC_069507.1 coordinate 183,284,634, forward strand.
TGTATCTATGAGGGAATCGTATTCTTTTTGAAAAGATTCAGTAGGGTCTCCTCTTAGTTGGACATATGTATGGCTATCATTCAGAAGCCTGTATGCTTCTTTGATGTAATCCGTCTTATTTTGGATGACTAGACCCCCTCCTTTGTCAGCTTCCCTTAGAATAATGTCATCCATGTCCATTAAGTTTTTTAGAGCCTCTTTCTCCTTTTTACACAGGTTATCATGTCTTATTTTGAAGCCAGTGCAGAGAATATCTAGTTCTTTCATTACTAGATCATAAAATGTGGGAATGAAATTTCCCTTTGATTGTGTCGGATAAAAGATGGATGAGGGTTTTAAATTTGAGTTATTGTTCACCTTGAGGATATTATCCTCTATATGGTTGTCAGTGTTTGAATATAGTTCTTCTAGAATGTTTAGTGTTTCATAGTCAGTATCTTCTAATTGTTCTTTCGCATTTGTTTTGTCTTTCATTTTGATTTTTTCAAAATGTCTGCAGAGAGTTAATTTGCGAATGAATTTATTAAAGTCGATGAACAGGTTAAAAGAATTTGGGCCTCTTGTGGGTGCAAAGCTAAGACCTTTGGATAGAATTTCTAGTTGTGTATTTGAGAAGATGCTGTTGGAGAGGTTAAATATTTTTAAAAATCCCTCTCCCGTTTTCCTCTCTTTGGTGTTCTTGGAGCTTCTTTTTCTCCTTCTAGAACCCACCATCCCTCTTCCTCTTCTTCCTCTTCTGGTCCTTTTCTTTTTCTGGTTGTGTCCCTTGACCATTGTGGTCTGAGGTTCACTTCGTGGTCGATTGATTCTATCCTGTTTCTTTTGGGTGTCTCTATAGTATTTTGTCTGGTTTGTGGATGGTGATAACCTGTCCATTCTTGCTCTAAAAAATTCTGTTTATGTTCTTTATTTTTATGTGTTCTAGGTATTCTGTCATCTTGTCTGTGCGCGGTATATCCACTTGGCCCTGGATTAGAGTTTCTCCAGTCATATTCAGAATTTGTCTGATAGCTATTTTTCTTATTGTAATATTGTTGGTATGTAATATGTTTCTTGTTTTGTGGATATTGATTGTAATGGTTATAGTGAGCATAATCTATATTGTTTGTATGTCCACTATGTTTCCTGTTTTGCCCTTTGTAATACCAACTATTCTGTTGTAATGGATGTTGAGAGTAATTATTTGTTTTGTTTTTGTTTCTATTGGAATTAGGATAATGATTTTGTCTGTTTCTATTGTGGTAGGAATTGAAACGCTCCTAGAAGCCAAAAAGAGGAAAAAGTTTCTAAGAGACTATTTAGACATGCAAGAAGGCGAAGAGTCTAAGGGTCCGGATGGAGAGGATAACATATGGGAAGACATTAATCCCTCAGAACTACCGCCTAATGAAAACCCTGCAGAAAATATACAGGACACGACACATACCAATAATCACAATAAGATTAAAAACCAGAAAGACAAGAGACAGATACACTTCAAACTCCCTACAAACAGTACACAAAGAAGAGACAGCACAATGGCTTCCTCTAATTCATCTAAACACACAATAAGAACAAACAGTATGAATTCAGACAATTCCTACCACAATAGAAACAGACAAAATCATTATCCTAATTCCAATAGAAACAAAAACAAAACAAATAATTACTCTCAACATCCATTACAACAGAATAGTTGGTATTACAAAGGGCAAAACAGGAAACATAGTGGACATACAAACAATATAGATTATGCTCACTATAACCATTACAATCAATATCCACAAAACAAGAAACATATTACATACCAACAATATTACAATAAGAAAAATAGCTATCAGACAAATTCTGAATATGACTGGAGAAACTCTAATCCAGGGCCAAGTGGATATACCGCGCACAGACAAGATGACAGAATACCTAGAACACATAAAAATAAAGAACATAAACAGAATTTTTTAGAGCAAGAATGGACAGGTTATCACCATCCACAAACCAGACAAAATACTATAGAGACACCCAAAAGAAACAGGATAGAATCAATCGACCACGAAGTGAACCTCAGACCACAATGGTCAAGGGACACAACCAGAAAAAGAAAAGGACCAGAAGAGGAAGAAGAGGAAGAGGGATGGTGGGTTCTAGAAGGAGAAAAAGAAGCTCCAAGAACACCAAAGAGAGGAAAACGGGAGAGGGATTTTTAAAAATATTTAACCTCTCCAACAGCATCTTCTCAAATACACAACTAGAAATTCTATCCAAAGGTCTTAGCTTTGCACCCACAAGAGGCCCAAATTCTTTTAACCTGTTCATCGACTTTAATAAATTCATTCGCAAATTAACTCTCTGCAGACATTTTGAAAAAATCAAAATGAAAGACAAAACAAATGCGAAAGAACAATTAGAAGATACTGACTATGAAACACTAAACATTCTAGAAGAACTATATTCAAACACTGACAACCATATAGAGGATAATATCCTCAAGGTGAACAATAACTCAAATTTAAAACCCTCATCCATCTTTTATCCGACACAATCAAAGGGAAATTTCATTCCCACATTTTATGATCTAGTAATGAAAGAACTAGATATTCTCTGCACTGGCTTCAAAATAAGACATGATAACCTGTGTAAAAAGGAGAAAGAGGCTCTAAAAAACTTAATGGACATGGATGACATTATTCTAAGGGAAGCTGACAAAGGAGGGGGTCTAGTCATCCAAAATAAGACGGATTACATCAAAGAAGCATACAGGCTTCTGAATGATAGCCATACATATGTCCAACTAAGAGGAGACCCTACTGAATCTTTTCAAAAAGAATACGATTCCCTCATAGATACAGCTCAGTTCAACAAACTCTTAAACACCAACGAATTAAAATTTCTAAAACACCCATATCCTAGGAAGGCAATTTTTTACCACCTGCCGAAAATACATAAGGACCCAAAAAATCCTCCAGGACGTCCAATTGTGTCAGGGATTGACTCATTAACCGCTAAATTATCACAATATGTGGACTATTTTTTGAAGCCCTTGGTGCCAAAACTAACCTCATACATAAGAGATTCTACTGATTTAATTACAAAACTAACTCAAAAGAAATGGAGAAAAACGTTCAAATGGATGACACTAGACGTGTCTTCTTTATACACTTGCATCCCACATAATTTGGGAATACAAACCATGTCTCAGGTGTTAAAAGAAACATCACTGACAGAGAATCACCAACATTTCATTCTGGACAGTATAAGATTTGTCCTGGAGAAAAATTATTTCTTGTTCGATGGCAAATTCTTTTTACAAACTAGTGGAACAGCCATGGGGACCACTATGGCCCCCAGCTACGCGAACCTCTATATGGGGGAATGGGAAAAGGCTTACATTTACACCAACAACCCATTTCAGCAAAATATAATTTGGTGGGGGAGGTATATTGACGACATCGTGGTGATATGGGAAGGAGATGATAAAACCAGCAACGAATTTATCGAGTACCTAAACACAAACACCTTCAATTTAAAATTTACATCTAAAATCTCAGATACAAACATTGAATACCTAGATTTAGTGTTATTTAATGAAAAAGAAGAGATCCTAACCAAATTATATACCAAAGAAACCGACTGCAATGGCTATCTGAGGGCGGACAGTGGTCACCATCGACCATGGATCAACAACATTCCGTATGGACAGTTTCAGAGAGTGCGAAGAAACTGTTCCAAAATACAAGATTATAATACAGAATCAGATATCCTAAAAACCAAATTCATTGAAAAGAAATACCCAAAAAAACTCATTGAAAACTCACAGAAGAAAGTGAGACAGCTAGAAAGGAAAAATTTACTACAAGGTAAAACAAAAAATGGTACCAACGAAATACAAAAGATCTCTTTGATCACCACTTACAACGAGGCCGCTCCAGAAATCAAAAAGATTCTTAGGAAATTCTGGCCAATACTACAGCAGGACAAACTATTAAAGAACGCAATAGGCCCAGCACCTAAAATAATTTTTAGAAAAAATCTAAATTTTAAACAAATGCTGGCACCCAGTCAAATCAAGAAGAAGTCTGGAGAAAATTGGCTAACAGAAAAAAGCAAAGGGTTCTTCAAATGCAATCGGTTGAACTGCAAGGGATGCGAACATGCCTATGACCCAAAAAAACCAACAAAACTGGTACAGTCCCTTACGTTCCCACATAAAAAATGTAACATCAATAGACTAACCAACTGCAAAACCAATTTCGTGGTATATCTGCTAGAATGCCCGTGTAAACTTCAATACATCGGACGCACCAAGAGGACATACAAAACACGTCTGCTGGAGCACCTAAAAAACATAGAAGAAGGCTATAAAGACCATAGCCTATCGAGACATTTCAAGCATTTTCATCAAAAAAATCCCGCTCTCCTAAAGGGTACAATTCTTGAACATGTTCTAGCCCCAGTGAGAGGAGGGGATAGATTCCAAAAACTGAGACAAAGAGAATCTTATTGGATACACTACATGGGTACCATGACCCCCAGAGGTCTAAATGAGGAAATAGACCTAGCAGCATTTCTTTGATAAACTATACAGTTAAATCTCCATTATTCTACATTAGCATTTAGAGAGTACATAAACTCATCAACAAACATAGTATAGTTCATTCAGAGTCCTTGCTCTAAATTAAACACAACAAAGTTTTTTCAGAAGTAATCATCTGGTCATATAGATATGATGGAGCACTCCTCGTAACTGCATTCCAGATTCCTCTTGACAGTAAAATTTCCGACATTGTTCAGCACTAGATTTGATATAGCGGATCCTTTTTAAACACAACACACACTTCCAGAGGGGATTTTTAAGCGACTTTCAAATAAATCCCTGAATAAGTCCATTATATATCCCATAGCGGGTTCCACTATATACGGAAAAACAAACAAAATTTAAAAATAAACAAGTAAAAACCAAAAAATTTATGGAAAACTTTCCAACAGACACGGTAACAAAGTTATCGTTTATTCCTAAATAGCACTCAGGGAAACCAGCTTGATAATCCCACTTAGCTATTTTTTGTGGAAACTAATTAGCATTTTTTTCTAAACAAACTCGAATTACTCATTAGAAAAGAATAAGCAAATGCCATACGTAATTAAACAGGGCATTTAATGTTTTTCTCCCCCCTCTATTTTTAATCCCTTTTCTATGGCACAACAATATCGATTCAGCCTAGAACGGACATACCTTAGCTCCCAGGTTACAAGTACTTACTCGCAAACCACCGTTACCTAGGCAACATACACTCAACACTCAGCTGTCAATTTGCAGCCGCACCCGCCATAACGTAAACATGCGTTACGCAAAAGGTAAAAGAGACGCCCACTCTTGGACCTTTAAAAGCCAGCACCTTTGATTAGCAAGCCACAAACTCCTCTGACGAAGAAGCAACCCCACGCTTCGAAACGCGTAAGGATTTACCTTTACAGAGTGTGGCTTAGCTCTCTCTTTTTTTACCTTAGCGGCTGAAACTAGTATCAGCCTTTTAACTGCGGCTAATAAGACACTTTGCAAACTTGTGCAGACATACTTTTTTGACCGCCAACCGCGGCACTTCTAAGTACTTTATCATTTCTTTTGGCAGCATTTTCTATGCAGCCCTGACATATCCGCATTTGCATAAACACAGTAGTCTGATAGCAGCCTCACAATACAGTCAGTAAGACTATAGGCCTATCGAATTTTACACTACAGACTCAGCAAATAAGGTAGAATTATTTAATAGTATTCATCCTGGCTACCAGCAGCTCATCCTAGGCTGCTTTAACATATCAGCATTCCAACCTTCACCTGCACGGACATAACCTTTGCTAACAGGGAAGCCTAACAGCTTTCTGTTTTGGGACACAGAGGACACTATGTGAAGTGACTTTATTACCAGGACATACCTAATTAATTTACCCACAGACACTTACCTCAGCAACACCTGCCTAAGGTGTATAAATATATACTTACACGCCATTGCTTACCTCATACGGATTGAGGGTAATAAATGTGAGTGCATTTCTTACACCTGCCTTGTATGTAATAAATATATATTTTTTATACAGTATTACGCTATGTGCTCTTTTTCTTTCCTTGCCATATTTCTTCCTACACGGTGAGAGCCAAGACCCATATCGCATTACCATACTGCGGAGAGATACCAAGTCAGCAATATCAGGGACCAGGAGACTCTAAGGTTGAAAGTACCATACACAAGCCTGGCATGAAATAAAAGAAACAAAGGATAAGAAAATCCTCCAACACAGGGAAGACTGCCAAGACATACCGGAGATACACCGACCAGACACTCAGACATTACCTCATATGATTGAGGTACCCTCTGGTAAGGGCACACCACTGGTCTTCTAGTACCAGTATTACTGTTACGTTTTAGTTGAATTGATTAATATACATCTTGAACGTATAAATATTCATCGTACTTGTTCATAACCATCATCTGAAAAACCCTTTTTCTATAAGACTAAGGAAATTTGTCTACTTCAATCAAGAGACATTTTATTTTATTTTATTTTATTTTATTTCATTTCATTGCATACCATTTCTTTTTGGTAAAACCGTTCAAACTTGTACACAGTCTGAGTATTTATAGCGCTGAATATTTTTTCGATATTTCTCTTGTACACAATTTTTCAACAGTGTTAGGGGTACACTGAATCGTATACATTCATGCAGCTTAATACTTCAATCATATAAGTTCAATAAGAGCACATTAAGATCTTACAGGGAACACACACATCCCAGACCTATATATATTTTTTCAACTAGTGTGGTAATTTAACAATATTCTCTTGCCACCTTTATAAATACGTCGACCTATTAGTCTGTAGAACAACTGAGCGCTGGTACTTTTTCTTGAATACTATCACAATATAACTAATAGTTACATTGTAGCTATTTTAGGATTTATATTTATTTTACAGGCAACTTTGTATTTATTTTAACTAGGTACAATAGTTATTAAATAGTTAATAACTATTTAATAACTACCTGGCTAAAATATATACAAATTTACCTGTAAAATAAATCCTAACCTAAGTTACAATTATACCTAACACTACACTATCATTAAATTAATTAAATAAATGAATCCTATTTAAAACTAAATACTTACCTGTAAAATAAACCCTAATATAGCTACAATATAACTAATAGTTACATTGTAGCTATCTTAGGATTTATATTTATTTTACAGGCAACTTTGTATTTATTTTAACTAGGTAAAATAGCTATTAAATAGATATTTACTGTTTAATAGCTACCTAGTTAAAATAATTACAAAATTACCTGTAAAATAAATCCTAACCTAAGTTACAATTAAACCTAACACTACACTATCATTAAATAAATTAACTACAAGTACCTACAATTAAATACAATGAAATAAACAAAACTAAAGTACAAAAAAACAAACACTAAATTACAAAAAATAAAAAAATATTACAAGAATTTTAAACTAATTACACCTAATCTAAGCCCCCTAATAAAATAACAAAGCCCCCCAAAATAAAAAAATGCCCTACCCTATACTAAATTACAAAAGTTAACAGCTCTATTACCTTACCAGCCCTTAAAAGGGCCTTTTGCGGGGGCATGCCCCAAAGAAAACAGCTCTTTTGCCTGTAAAAAAAAACACAATACCCCCCCCCACATTACAACCCACCACCCACATACCCCTACTCTAACCCAAACCCCCCTTAAATAAACCTAACACTACCCCCCTGAAGATCTCCCTACCTTGAGTCGTGTTCACCCAGCCGGGCCGAAGTCTTCCTCCGATTTGGCAGAAGAGGACATCCAGACCGGCAGAAGTCTTCATCCAAGCGGAGCAAGAAGAGGTCTTCCATCCATCAGAAGTCTTGATCCAGGCGACATCTTCTATGTTCATCCATCCGGAGCGGAGCGGCAGCATCCTGAAGACATCCGACGCGGAGCATCCTCTTCTTTCTTGATCCGACGACTAAATGACTGTACCTTTAAGTGACGTCATCCAAGATGTGGTCCCTTGAATTTCGATTGGCTGATAGGATTCTATCAGCCAATTGGAATTAAGATAGGAAAAATCTGATTGGCTAATTCAATCAGCCAATCAGATTCAAGTTCAATACGATTGGCTGATCCAATCAGCCAATCAGATTGACCTCGCATTCTATTGGCTGTTCCGATCAGCCAATAGAATGCGAGGTCAATCTGATTGGCTGATTGGATCAGCCAATCGGATTGAACTTGAATCTGATTGGCTGATTGAATCAGCCAATCAGATTTTTCCTACCTTAATTGGCGTCCCTTGAATTCCGATTGGCTGATAGGATTCTATCAGCCAATCGGAATTCAAGGGACGCCATCTTGGATGACGTCACTTAAAGGTACAGTCATGTAGTCGTCGGATCAAGAAAGAAGAGGATGCTCCGCGTCGGATGTCTTCAGGATGCTGCCGCTCCGCTCCGGATGGATGAACATAGAAGATGCCATCTGGATCAAGACTTCTGATGGATGGAAGACCTCTTCTTGCTCCGCTTGGATGAAGACTTCTGCCGGTCTGGATGTCCTCTTCTGCCCCATCGGATGAAGACTTCGGCCCGGCTGGGTGAACACGACTCAAGGTAGGGATATCTTCAGGGGGGTAGTGTTAGGTTTCTTTAAGGGGGGTTTGGGTTAGAGTAGGGGTATGTGGGTGGTGGGTTGTAATGTGTGGGGGGGGTATTGTGTTTTTTTTTTTACAGGCAAAAGAGCTGTTTTCTTTGGGGCAAAAGGCCCTTTTAAGGGCTGGTAAGGTAATAGAGCTGTTAACTTTTGTAATTTAGTATAGGGTAGGGCATTTTTTTATTTTGGGGGGCTTTGTTATTTTATTAGGGGGCTTAGATTAGGTGTAATTAGTTTAAAATTCTTGTAATATTTTTTTATTTTTTGTAATTTAGTGTTTTGTTTTTTTGTACTTTAGTTTAGTTTATTTCATTGTATTTAATTGTAGGTACTTGTAGTTAATTTATTTAATTTATTTAATGATAGTGTAGTGTTAGGTTTAATTGTAACTTAGGTTAGGATTTATTTTACAGGTAATTTTGTAATTATTTTAACTAGGTAGCTATTAAACAGTAAATATCTATTTAATAGCTATTTTACCTAGTTAAAATAAATACAAAGTTGCCTGTAAAATAAATATAAATCCTAAAATAGCTACAATGTAACTATTAGTTATATTGTAGCTATATTAGGGTTTATTTTACAGGTAAGTATTTAGTTTTAAATAGGATTCATTTATTTAACTAATTTAATGATAGTGTAGTGTTAGGTGTAATTGTAACTTAGGTTAGGATTTATTTTACAGGTAAATTTGTATTTATTTTAGCCAGGTAGTTATTAAATAGTTATTAACTATTTAATAACTATTGTACCTAGTTAAAATAAATACAAAGTTGCCTGTAAAATAAATATAAATCCTAAAATAGCTACAATGTAACTATTAGTTATATTGTAGCTATATTAATAGCTAGTAGGGGGCTTAGATTAGGTGTAATTAGTTTAAAATTCTTGTAATATTTTATTATTTTTGGTAATTTAGTGTTTGTTTGTATTTTGGTACTTTTCTGATGGATGGAAGACCTCTTCTTGCCCCGCTTGGATGAAGACTTCTGCCGGTCTGGATGTCCTCTTCTGCCCCATCGGATTAAGACTTCGGCCCGGCTGGGTGAACACGACTCAAGGTAGGGAGATCTTAAGGGGGGTAGTGTTAGGTTTATTTAAGGGGGGTTTGGGTTAGAGTAGGGGTATGTGGGTGGTGGGTTGTAATGTGGGGGGGTATTGTGTTTTTTTTACAGGCAAAAGAGCTGTTTTCTTTGGGGCATGCCCCGCAAAAGGCCCTTTTAAGGGCTGGTAAGGTAATAGAGCTGTTAACTTTTGTAATTTAGTATAGGGTAGGGCATTTTTTTATTTTGGGGGGCTTTGTTATTTTATTAGGGGGCTTAGATTAGGTGTAATTAGTTTAAAATTCTTGTAATATTTTTTTATTTTTTGTAATTTAGTGTTTGTTTTTTTTGTAATTTAGTGTTTTGTTTTGTTTTTGTACTTTAGTTTAGTTTATTTAATTGTAGATAATTGTAGGTACTTGTAGTTAATTTATTTAATGATAGTGTAGTGTTAGGTTTAATTGTAACTTAGGTTAGGATTTATTTTCCAGGTAATTTTGTAATTATTTTAACTAGGTAGCTATTAAATAGTCAATAACTATTTAATAGCTATTGTACCTAGTTAAAATAAATACAAAGTTGCCTGTAAAATAAATATAAATCCTAAAATAGCTACAATGTAACTATTAGTTATATTGCAGCTATATTAGGGTTTATTTTACAGGTAAGTATATAGTTTTAAATAGGATTCATTTATTTAATTAATTTAATTATAGTGTAGTGTTAGGTGTAATTGTAACTTAGGTTAGGATTTATTTTACTGGTAAATTTGTATTTATTTTAGCTAGGTAGTTATTAAATAGTTATTAACTATTTAATAACTATTGTACCTAGTTAAAATAAATACAAAGTTGCCTGTAAAATAAATATAAATCCTAAAATAGCTACAATGTAACTATTAGTTATATTGTAGCTATATTAGGGTTTATTTTACAGGTAAGTATTTAGTTTTAAATAGGATTCATTTATTTAACTATAGTAAATTTATTTCATTTTATTTAAATTATATTTAATTAGGGGGGTGTTAGGGTTAGGGTTAGACTTAGGTTTAGGGGTTAATAACCTTATTATAGTAGCGGCGACGTTGGGGGCGGGAGATTAGGGGTTAATAATTGTAGGTAGGTGGCGGCGATGTTAGGGAGGGCAGATTAGGGGTTAATAAAATGTATTATAGTGTTTGCGAGGCGGGAGTGCGGCGGTTTAGGGGTTAATACATTTATTATAGTGGCGCCGATGTCCGGTCGGCAGATTAGGGGTTAATACTTGTAGTTAGATTGCGGCGACGTTGGGGGGGGGGCAGATTAGGGGTTAATAACTATAATGTAGGGGTCGGCGATGTTAGGGACAGCAGATTAGGGGTTAATAGCTATAATGTAGGCGCCGATATCCGGTCGGCAGATTAGGGGTTAATACTTATAGTTAGATTGCGGCGACGTTGGGGGGGGCAGATTAGGGGTTAATAACTATAATGTAGGGGTCGGCGATGTTAGGGACAGCAGATTAAGGGTTAATAGCTATAATGTAGGCGGCGGCGATATCCGGTCGGCAGATTAGGGGTTAATACTTGTAGTTAGATTGCGGCGACGTTGGGGGGGGGGAGATTAGGGGTTAATAACTATAATGTAGGGGTCGGTGATGTTAGGGACAGCAGATTAGGGGTTAATAGCTATAATGTAGGCGGCGGCGATATCCGGTCGGCAGATTAGGGGTCAATACTTGTAGTTAGATTGCGGCGACGTTGGGGGGGGGCAGATTAGGGGTTAATAACTATAATGTAGGGGTCGGCGATGTTAGGGACAGCAGATTAGGGGTTAATAGCTATAATGTAGGTGGCGGCGATATCCGGTCGGCAGATTAGGGGTTAATAAGATAATGCAGGTGTCAGCGATAGTGGGGGCGGCAGATTAGGGGTTAATAAGTGTTAGATTAGGGGTGTTTAGAGACTTGGGGTACATGTTAGGGTGTTAGGTGCAGACTTAGTGTTTCCCCATAGCCGAAACTCCCCATTGTTTCCTATGGGGAAATGCCGAATTTTACCGAGCTAATTCGGATTTATTCGGAGATACGGCAGCTATTTCGGATTCATTCGGTAGATTTTGAAATATTTTTATTCGGAAATTCGAATCGATCCGAATCTCCGAATTTACTGAATTTTCCGAATTTCCGAATAAATCCGAAATGAACCGCACATGTCTAATTATTTAGATGATTTCCTGCTGATGGGTAGGGCGGGATCTGGGAATTGCGCTAGGCTGCTTGATAGTATGATTCAATTTTCCTCACATTTAGGAGTTCCTCTGGCAGCTGAGAAGACTGAAGGCCCATGTACACATATTGTCTTCTTGGGTATAGAAATTGACACCGTAGAGGGTGAATGCAGGTTGCCTCGGGCAAAAGTTGACTCGGCATTGGCAGTCATTCAGGCTATCAGGGAGGCTGGGAGGTCCACACTGCGTGACTTTCAGTCTCTGCTCAGCCTCTTAAATTTCGCGTCCAGGGTGATTCCGATGGGTAGGATTTTTAATCGCAGGATGGAAGCGGCAACCAGGGGACTTAGGTTACCTAGGGCCCCGGTGAGGATTTCTTTAGATATCCTGAAAGACCTTGCAGTTTGGTTCTTGTTCCTGCGCGATTTCAATGGCGTGAGGATCTGGTTACCCAAACCGGTCAGCAGCCAACAGCTGCACTTGTACACTGACGCCGCTGGGAGTCATGGGTTAGGTGCCTATTTTGAGGGATCGTGGTGTGCAGCTACTTGGCCGGCTTCATGGGGAGGCACAGGGTGGTTAAAAACCTAACACTTCTGGAACTCTTCTCTATTTTAGTGGCTGTTGAGCTATGGTACAGGCAGTTACAGAACCGGGCGGTTAATTTCTGGTGCGATAACCTGAGTATAGTGCACGCTATCAATCAGCTGTCGGCTTCTTCCCCCCCAGTGGTTAACGTATTGCGCCAATTAGTCTTGCTCTGTCTACGACATAACATTTCGTTCACAGCGAGGCATGTTCCCGGGGTCCGCAACGTCATCGCGGATGCTCTGTCCAGGGGTCAGTGGGATAGGTTTAGGGAGGTAGCGCCTGCTGCTGAGGCACAGGGTGACGTTTGTCCTGCTTATCTCTGGCAGGTGGTGAGTTTTGGGGAACTGCGTTAAGGTTACTGCCAAGGGTCGCTGGTGGCGAGAACCTGGCAATCGTACCGCAAGTATTGGGCTGAATGGGAGGAATTTTTGTCCATGCAGGGATTGTCCTGGAAAGCTCCAGGTGTGCACAGTTTTTTGCAGTGGGTTGCATGTTTACATGAGAAAGGCCTGGCGCCTGGCGCCATCGGCAGCAGGGCAGCGGCCATTTCGTTCTTTTCCAAGCTATATGGAGTCCCCGATGTATCTAAATCTTTTCTAATAAGGGCAGCCATAAAAGGGGCGCATAGGGTGACAGGGGTTCAAAAAGACATTAGGGAACCAATCACTAGAGATAGGTTAAGTAGCATGATGCTGGTCCTCCCAACTGTTTGCAGCTCGGAGTATGAAGTCGTCCTCTTTGCAGCTGCATTCTCTCTAGCATACTTCGCTGCGCTGCGTATCAGTGAATTAGTAGCTTGGAAAAATGGGAAAAGGGAGATGGCTCAATTTGCTCTCGCAGGTGGAGCCATTAATTTGCCCTGTTAAGTGCTGTAGAAGGTACATGGAAATCAGACCAAACGTGGAGGGGGTGTTTCTGGTTCACAGCAATGGTTCCTTCTTATCGGGATTTCAGTTTCGGGTGGTTTTGAAAAAGGTGGTTTTGGGTTCAGGATGGGATCCCTCTGTGGTAGCCCCGCATTCGTTTAGGATCGGGGCCGCCACAGATGTGGCCTTGGCAGGGTCCTCAGAGAGGGAAATCAAATTCTTGGGTCGGTAGGCTTCAGCTAAATTTAAGAAGTATATAAGGCCACTGAAGCACAACGTTGTTCATTAAAGTGTTCAGATAAGTTCTGTTTGTTGTTGTTGGTTAGGTTTGGGGGAAGCCAGGTTTGTTTTATTTCTTTATTATTTCAGGTGAGGGGCTGCCGTGCAAAAGAGTGTGGATTGTGGGACATTCGTATGTCCATTGGGCAGCCTTGCGTGCAGCTGCAAGTGCAGGAGGTTTACAGTTGGGGTTGCCGTCAAGAAGGATGGGCATTCAGTGGCTTGGCAAGCGAGGAATGATGTGGTCGGAGTTGCCGACACAAGTGGCAGAGGCCAGAAGGCGGTGGGGGCGCCCTCATGTGATTGTTTTGCACCTGGGGGCAATGACATTGGGACCATGCCCATGGGCGATCTGGCAAGTGTTATGATTGCGGACATTAAGTGGATGGCGACCCAGTTTCCTGAGGTCAGGATTGTGTGGTCACAAATTATTTCCAGGAACGTTTGGAGGCATATGAGCTCTCGAAAAGCAGGTTTTAGGGTGAAGAGGAAGCTCAATAGGGACATAAGCAAGGCAATGTTAGCAGCAGGGGGTAAGGTCATCACCCACGAGAACATTAGGATTGATACCCCTGGGCTTTTCCGCAGGGACGAAGTGCACCTTTCTGACATTGGTAACGATCTGTTTTTGGGTAACATTAGACGTTCCCTGGCTTCCCTCTGTTTGTAGTGGCGGCAAGAGTTCCGTGTCCTCTTTGGGTGGCGGCAGAAGGGGTGCAACAAACATCCGGTAGGGACAGCCTGGGGGGTGAAAAGAGGGGGGGGACAGGCGAGCACATTCAACGCCAGCCGCAAGGGCCGACGCTCGGTGGCTCCCTGCATGATCCCTCCTAAAAAAAAACCCTAGGCTGTCGGAATGGGGGGTGTCCCCCATTCCTTTAGGGCGGTCGCACCCCTTGCTTTGGAGTTGTAGGACAGGGGTGCTTTTTTCTTGCCGGCCAATGTTAAGTTATTTGTTATTAGGTTATTTAATTATTAAGTTATTTGTTTAATAAATGCGACCCCTTTCCCCGGATGGGGAGGTTTTTTTTTTCTCCCATAACTGGTGTCCGTGTGTTTATTGGGTTATGGGGTTAAGAGTGTTTTTCCACATAGCAGGTAAGAGCTAGAAAGTTTTACCCTTAGGAAAGTGGAGAGCTGATTAAGCGCTCAGCAATTTAAGGGTTAACTTTTGACTTAGTTGCTAGGTGTATTAGTTCCTATGTGTACTAGCTGGTCTGACAGCTAGAGGGAGATGTTGCAGAGCCTATATTAAGGGCAGCAGGCAGGAAGTAGGGTCACTAACCTGTTTCTTGTCTTCCCTCCCTTCCCTCCCAAGCTACAGATGCTATCACTTTGGCTGGGGGCTGAATAGTCACTCGGACCTTGCTAAGCCCAAAGTGTCTTAACTTTTGTTCTAGGGACCCCCCTTCAGAACTAACAGTCTTTTGGCTGAGGAACCGTTGTCCTAGGAGTTTGGGGGTCCCTCAACTCTAGTTAGTTAGGAACATGGCGTCATGTTCCTGTTGCGGTGGCAGAAGGGGTGCGACAAACATCCAGTAGGGACAGCCTGGGGGGTGAAAAGAGGGAGGGGACAGGCGAGCACATTCAACGCCAGCCGCAAGGGCCAACGCTCGGTGGCTCCCTGCACGATCCCTCCTAAAAAAAAAACCTAGGCTGTCGGAATGGGGGGCTTCCCCCATTCCTTTAGGGCGGTCGCACCCCTTGCTTTGGAGTTGTAGGACAGGGGTGCTTTTTTCTTGCCGGCCAACGTTAAGTTATTTGTTATTAGGTTATTTAATTATTAAGTTATTTGTTTAATAAATGCGACCCCTTTCCCCGGACGGGGAGGGTTTTTTTTTCTCCCATAACTGTTGTCCGTGTGTTTATTGGGTTATGGGGTTAAGAGTGTTTTTCCACATAGCAGGTAAGAGCTAGAAAGTTTTACCCTTATGTGCTGCATCAATTTTAATTGCTGAGTTCCTATTTTAACCCATTACAGATGCTGCTTGGTGAAGCTCTACATATTCATACTGGACATCACAATCTTGGGATTCACATATTCTTGCATCCTGTGGGGACATTCCCAGCTTTTTGTCAGATGTGCAAGCTTAACTAAAGTACAACAGAGAGTTTGTTGTGTTTTTTTACACCTTTTAAAATTTGCATAACAAATATAAAAAAACAATTATGAATAATATAGAGCAATGCAGCCCCTGCAAAAACTCCCACTCTGTATTGTGCATGTTAGACTAAGGAATTGATATTCAAAACTTCGCTGGCATGGAGTGAAAATCATACAAAATCTTTGGGATTTATTTTAGACCTTGTATTGTAATGTAGAAGTCTCTGTTTCACATAACAAACTCTACATAGCAACATAAACATTTCTGAAGATAAAATTTGTGTTTCAAAATTCTTTTTAGGGGCCTCGCCTTCCCAATGAGACTTCTTGTGTCCAGGTTCAGTCCCCTTTAAAATGGATTTCATGAGGCGGGCCTCTGCAATGTTTGTGAGCTGATAACTCTGTCCCAGAGAGTTTTATTTAAAGGGACAGTCAACACCAGAATTTTTGTTGTTTAAAAAGATAGATAATACCTTTATTACCCATTCCCCAGTTTTGCAAAACCAACACTGTTATATTAATACACTTTTTACTTCTGTGACTAACTTGTATCTAAGCATCTTCTGACTCCTCCACCCCTAATCACATGACTTTTAGTTATTATCTTTTGACTTTAGCCAATTTAGCCAATTAGTGCAGTGTCTGCCACTAGCCACAAGCTTGATCACAATATTATCTATATGGCCTACATGAGCTTGCTCTCCCCTGCTGTGAAAAGTAAATAAAATAGAGGTTTGCTTTCAACTAGAATACCAAGAGAACAAAGCAAAATTGTTGATAAAAGTAAATTGGAAAGTTGTTTAAAATTACATGCCCTATTTGAAAAATGAAAGTTTTTTTTGGACTTGACTGTCCCTTTAACCTAGGCCACCAGATGCTTAAAAAGACATGATACCCAAATGTTAAAGAACTTGAAATTGATGCAGCATAACTATACCAAGCTGACTAGAAAATATCACCTGAACATCTCTATGTAAAAAAGGAAGATATTTTACCTCACAATTTCCTCAGTAGCCACATCCCATTGTAAAGCCAACCAGGATGCTAGTCCCAGGACTTACAAAGGGATCATGCATCCAACATGTACAGGCACATTCATTATCAATTCAGTTTAAGGAAGGTTACTATGAAACCTCGCAAGATTTCAGTAGAATCTCATGAGATCACCGAGTAACTAAAGCATAACTGTTCACTGAGCACTTACTATTGTGAGATAAAAAAAAATTGAGGTAAAATTTTTTAAATTTTTTACATAGAGATGTTCAAGTGATGTTTTCTTGTCAGCTTTTTACACTGAATCACTTTCAAGAAATTTAGCATATGAGTATTATGTCCTTTAAAGGGAGGTCCTAGTGTAAAAATGTTGTTAGAGTGTGCCAGATGAGGTTATGGTCACACAAAGTGGCATATATTCAATACAACCTGTTTGTGAAGCTAATATCTCACGGGAATTATCTACCGCAACATTATAACTGGAAAATTGCACAATTCAAAGAGATTTTCACCATCTATCTCATAACTGTAAACCTAACAACAAAAAGTATAATCTCAACTGTGAAGGATGTCGACATCATGATTATGCCTTTAAAATCTGACAGAAAAATCTAGTTAAAAGATAGACATGTGCATGGAAAAAAAATTTGGTTTGACTGAACCTTTCAGGCAGAAAAACTCAGAAAAATAATTTTCAGAATATTCGGCTGCCATGATCTTCGATATTCATTACTAAATATTTGTGAAATATTAACATTCATTTTCGTTAAATGAATGTAAATGTTCCATCGCAACCGGTGAAAAAGTTCACCTGTGGCGTTATAGACTTACCAATAGCACGCTGGAGAGTCGCGCTAATCTTAACACTTTTTCACAGAGCCCCAGGCCGCACTAATAGGAGGCTTTGCATGCACTAAACTTTCTTTTAGCGCCGCCCTGGGCACTGTGAAGAAGGTTCAAGATTAGTGTGGCTCCCCAGAATGCTAAAGGTAAGTGTAGCGTTGTGTGGAGCCAGGCTAATCCCCACCCTTCTCCACAGAGCCCAGGCCCATGCTAATAGGAGGTTATTCTTCAGATATTCTTTAAGTGAAAGCAAAATGAATATCCCTGTTTCGTTTACAAATTTGCATTCGTAATGAAACAAATGCACATGCACATTAAATACAGTAGAATTGCATAATCTATAAAGGCATAATAAATAGACAATTAAAATCACTTAGGGCTCCATGTACGGAAGCTGCTCTGGAGCCCTTGCAGGGCAGGTTCGCCCATGTGAGACTGCTTCCCACAATGTAAGTAGCAGCGGCCACTAGACAGCTGCTTCTTCCACTCTTCGCCAACTCTGAGCTCTTGGTGATTGGCAGTCCTTTCTCTTGCGCGATTGGTCGCATGAGTGAAGAGGCAGGTATTAAACACTCAGCGGAGTGTGTAATGCTGCATTTGGGCCAGTGGACGAACAGATCCGCTACCTGTATACCTTTTGATACATGGGACTCTTAGTCTGACTATCATATGATTAGTAGATTTTTCCTGATACATTTCAAACTTAGTTAATATTTCCTTCCACCTTCATCATGTGACAGCCATCAGCCAATCAAAAAATGCATATACATATATACTGTTAATTCTTGCACATTTAGTAGGAGCTAGTACCTCAGAAAGTGTGTTTATAAGATATTCTCCATCTTCTAAAGCTTCATTTTGACTTTAGTGTTTTTTTAACACTCGCTAATGAATCTCTAGTCAATGAATTTCAAACATGATTTTGTCTACACAACTAGACATGTCAACTGTACAACTTTCCAAGCATCTATGAATTGAGCAAAATGGCCAACCTATTTTTATCCAATGTGGGAAGTTATCAAGTTACCTTCATGTAATAATGAAAAATGAAAAGGAAAATAATATTTAAGAAAAAATATGATTTTTACATAGTTTTTGAAATATAAAAAACATGTAGGATAGGATACAAGGTAGTGGGAAGTTTAAGAGGGAAAGATATCTTTCAATATTTAAAAAGACTTAAAGGGACACTGAACCCAAATTTTTTCTTTTGTGATTCAGATAGAGCATGAAATTTTAAGCAGCAACTTTCTAATTTACTCCTATTATCAAATTTTCTTCATTCTCTTGGTATCTTTATTTAAAATGCAAGAATTTAAGTTTAAGTACCGGCCATTTTTGGTGAACAACCTGGGTTGTTATTGCTGATTGGTGGATAGATTCATCCACCAATAAAAAAGTGCTGTCCAGAGTTCTGAACCAGATGCCTTCTTTTTCAAATAAAGATATCAAGAGAATGAAGAAAAATTGATAATAGGAAAAAATTTGAA
The DNA here is from genome assembly GCF_027579735.1 of Bombina bombina. Taxonomy (NCBI): domain Eukaryota; kingdom Metazoa; phylum Chordata; class Amphibia; order Anura; family Bombinatoridae; genus Bombina; species Bombina bombina. The sequence goes on from NC_069507.1 coordinate 183,303,718, forward strand.
AGTTGCTTAAAATTGCATGCTCTATCTGAATCATGAAATAAAAACATTGTGTTCAGTGTTCCTTTAAGACTCCATGAAGAAAGCAGAAAATGCTGCTCCGGACCCTTGTAGGGCAGGTTCACGGATAGTTCACCCCAAACAGTCGAGCAGAGAGTGGTGCAATAGCGCATAATCTGCCGCAAAGTCAGGCAGACAGGTTCCAGCGCATATTACATTTGACATGGCTCCACTGAAATTCTTCTCTACTTTTTTTTTTAATCAAAACAAGAGACTCTTTATCTTTGACCCCCTCTGTAGCATTAAAGAGGATCCTACACACTTGTGTTACTCTTTAAAACTAATCTTCAGTTCCTATTATTCATGAAATTCAAATAAGCATTCAGTTTTTCTCTATAATGACATTTAAAGCTAAAACTATCTTTGGGAATTTTTAGATTATGCATACCTTATGCTGTTACATTATCCATCTATATGCAAATAGAGGAAAATTAGAAAGTTTAAACAGACAAAAACTGTTTTTAATATACATGCAGCTTTGTAATCATAGCGACTACAAGGAAGACATAATTAAAATGAGATCTTTTCTCTATCACAGGTAATTGGACTATGCCCCATATTTCTGATGCTCTGCATATAATATTCGGAGTAGTAATTTCACTTATACTATTTCAGCTTTATGCAGATCTGATACAAGACTATTTCATTGAAATAAATAACAAATGAAAACCAACACTTTTTTTTTTTTAAACTAAATTTTTTGAGATTCAATATTTGCCTTGTGCAAGCAGGCATAACAGCTTTTTCAAATCTTTTCGCATTTTCATTAAAATCAGAAATGTTGAAGAATCATTGCAAGCTAGACTGAACGTTGTACAAATCTCCTTTAGGTTGAAATCCAGGCTTGCATTGTAATATAATAATGCTAGATTCTTTATTGTGAAAGCGTGACCATGTGTAAAAATGATTGCTTGGCAAAAAAAAAGTATATACTTGTATTTTGTGACTTTTAAAAGGATAATTGTCTCATCTATGAGTGTAAATTTGGTATATATTCGCAAATAACTCTTTGTATCCCCATGTGGTTGTATATGAAGAGCAGATTTGCACTAATCTCTCTGAAAACATTAAAAACCAACATAGGACTAAAACAAGAGCCATATGCTTAATTTTGCGTGAAAGGTTGTTAGTAGAACTAATTATTTTATCCCATTTTTTATAAAAATAGAAGTAAATGAAAGCAACATAAGATCCCCAGTGTCAAGGGAAGGATAAACTTAAAAGTACATTAAATACCTTTTTGCTTTTGTGTAAAATTGTGCTTAGACCAAAAATCAATTCTGTAACCTGCAAATGCTGCGAAACAAATAACTGGTTTATGCAGTTTGCAGCATTTTAAAAACCTAGGTTATAGGTTTTGCTTTTTGACCTCTCTCTCTCTAGGAAGTGTGGGATAAAGCAAACGTTTTATATAAACACAAAAGGTGCCTGTTTAATGCACATTAAAGGGATAGAAAGGTCAAAATTAAAATGTGCACAGGTGCATTTCATTTTTAAATAGAAAAATGTTTGCAATACGCTTCTAATAAATTATTACTGTTTTTTAGTGGCATACTCACATATGCTCTGAGGGCCGTGTCTCAATTTTCAAACACCACACATTCCTCAGAGAGTCAGCAGTGGTTTGTATGAGAAAAATTTAGTCTTCACAGACACAATACACAACACTGCTACTTTTACTGGACGCATTATTGGTAATGGAACTATATTGTAAAAATGCTTCTATTTGAAATTAAAATGCACTCCTGCACATTTCAATTCTGATTTTTATATCCCTTTAAAGGGACAATGTAAACAGTGAATCAACTGATAAGAGTTAAAGGGACACTGAAACCATTTTTTTTCTTTCATGATTCAGATAGAACATGCAATTTTAAGCAACATTCTAATTTACTCCTATTAACATTGTGTTCACCGTTCTCTTGCTATCTTTATTTGAAAAAGAAGACAGCTAAGCTTTTTTTTTTTGGTTCAGTACTCTGGACAGCACTTTTTTATTGGTAGATGAATTTATCCACCAATCAGCAAGGACAACCCAGGTTGTTCACCAAAAATGGGCCGGCATCTAAACTTACATTCTTGCATTTCAAATAAAGATACCAAGAGAATGAAGAAAATTTGATAATAGGAGTAAATTAGAAAGTTGCTTAAAATTTCATGCTCTATCTGAATCACGAAAGAAAAAAAATTTGGGTTCAGTGTCCCTTTAATTGTATTAAAAACTGCTGTAGTAACACCCTCTCATATGGGCTGGTCTGTCTCTCTCCCACCTCCCAACAGGATTTCTGCTACCTTCTCTTATTTATGTAGCTTGGCCATATAGAATAAGGCAGTATTGTAGTTTTAAGTAAAGTTTGTGGCTTCCATTGGCAAAAACAGATATTCAAATTACAAAATAAAGGTAAATGTGCTATTTGTGAACAGTTTAATACACTGCAGCAGGTAAAGTAGATCACTGTAAGTGCATTAAAGGGAAGGACATTTTACAGTAACATATACCTTTAAAGGAACATGAAACTCAGCATTTATTTCCCCATAAAGGTCTAGATTTCAAGAGGACAGCATAAATATTAGAGCTATTGTTTGCTAACATCACTATTTTCACATTCTATTTTTGTGCTCATAGTAAAAAGTTATTTTTTATCGCTCAAAGTCTACGGTGCACTAACACCTGCATGTTGGATAGGACAGGTGAGCTAAATCCCAGATACAATATACTTCTGTGAGGATGTGCGTAAAATGTAATGTTAAATATCACTCAAGTGCTAAGTAGAGGGTGCGTAAGTAGTCAAGTTCTTCATGTAGTCCTGTGCTCTGCTATTAAAGGGACATGAAACCCAACTTTTTTATTTCATGATTTTGATAGAGCATGCAATTTTAAACAACTTTCCAATTGACTTATGTTATTTAATTTGTTTTGTTCTCTTGGTATCCTTTGTTGAACAGCATACCTCGGTAGACCAGGTTGGCTGCACATATTATTACGCATTATTATGTTATTGGCTCAATCATTTGCATTGCTGTTTCTTCAACAAATGAAACTAAGAGAATTAAGTAAATTAGATAACACAAGTAAATTGGAAATGTGTTTTTAATTGTATGCTCTGAATCCTGAAAGAAACATTTTGGGTTTCATGTCCTTTTAATAATAGAGGCTCCCTTCAGGTCTTAAAAAGAGATACAATTTACAACAGTATTTTGGATTCCACTCAACACTTAACTCATTACTAATAATACGAGTTTAATCAGCACACTAATAAAGCTGGGTGGCTGCGCTATCCATTAAGCATATAGCGAGCATTAAAAAAGTACGTCATTATTCAAGGTTGCACAAAAGATAAGGCACTCTGGGACTTCATGCCCCGTGTTTCTGGCGAGCCTGAAGGCTCGCCAGAAACGCAAGTTATGAAGCAGCGGTCTAAATACCGCTGCTCCATAACTTTTCTGCCTGCTCTTAGGAGGCGGACAGAACTCGCAAGAAATCAACCCGATCGAATACAATCAAGTTTATTGACACCCCCTGCTAGCGGCCATGAATCTGCAGGGGCGGCATTGCACCAGCAGTTCACAAGAACTGCTGGTGCAATGTTAAATGCCGACAACGTACACTGTCTGCATTTATCGATGTGCGGTGGACATGATCCGCATAATCGTGTTTATTGCACACAGTGAAAAACAAACAGGTTGTAATGTACTTTTATTACTTATTTTCCTGCTTTTCCTGTAATTTAAATCTGGAAATCATAGTTTGTACACTGCCCCCTTGAGAGGCTCGTCTGTGAATGAAGACCCCCTGCATGCTGCCCAGTAATTGCTTCATATATATTGGAGATAAAGGGGGTCCCTGGACTGCAACAAGTAGTACAATATAAAAAATGCCTAAAGCATTAGAATATTTTCTTTATGTCCCTAAATATACCTTCTGCTTTAAATGTAGGTAATGTCACTGACTAAAATAGATACTCAAATATTTTCAAAATCAGCAGCGTGATAAAAAATATTTGCTGTGCTGAATATAAATAGAACATGACAAAGATTGTCAAAGAAAGTGTAACAAGTAATATAGAATACATAAAGAAATAAAATCTATGACGTGTTTTCACACATTGTGAAAGTAATCAGATTATCATCAAAAATCTGTCTGAATACTGACAGCGTGAAATTATATGTTCAGTTTTCCTTGAATGTATTGTTATATTTTATTGTATTATTACATAATCTTGTATAATAAAAAACATAAAAGTGTGTAAATAACCTCATGACACAGGGAGAGAGAATTGAAAGAGCTTTTGGGTCCTCAAATAATAAAATATATTTTATTCTTTGTAAAATATTTTGGCACATCAAACTGGTGATCTAGGGGGTCGATCCGATATAAATCGTCGCCCGCAAAAGCCGGCGACGCCAATATTTGCGCGGATCTGGTATCACATATACGGCGTAACCTAGAAGTTACGCCCGTATATTTCTGCCGTCGCCCGCAGTTTTTTGGGCCATAGGCAGGTATACCAAACCCGCGCAGTTTGGTATCCAATATGCAGCGTAAGGACTTACGTGGCGAAAATGGAGAAAACTTACTCCATTTTCACCTCGCCACAAAAAGCAGCCGTAAGAAGCCTTACGCTGACTATTGGAGCCCCGTAACTCCCTAAACTAACTAGAAAATAAACCTAACACCTAACGCATGCGCAATGTCTATCTCCCTGTCAACCGCGATCTGCTAAAATAAACCTAACACCTAACGCATGCGCAATGTCTATCTCCCTGTCAACCGCGATCCCCCCCCCCCCCCCGAAATCCCTAATAAAGTTATTACCCCCTAAACCGCCGCTCCCGGACCCCGCCGCCATCTACATAAACTAACCCCCTACTGTGAGCCTCTAAAACCGCCGCCATCTACCTTATCTATCCCCTAATCTGACCCCTTACACCGCCGCCACCTATATAAAAATTATTAACCCCTAATGTAAGCCCCTTACACCGCCGCCATCTCTATTAAAATGATTAACCCCTAATTTAATCTACCTACCCCGCCGCCAGCTATGTTATCTATATTAACCCTAAGTATATTATAGTTAATATAGGTATTACATTATATATATTAACTATATTAACCCTAATTATATTAGGGTTAATATAGTTAATATAGTTACTATAGTATTTATATTAACTATATTAACTCTATCTAACCCTAACTAAATTTATATTAAATTAATCTAATTCATTTATAAACTAAAATATTCCTATTTAAATCTAAATACTTACCTATAAAATAAACCCTAAGATAGCTACAATATAATTAATAATTACATTGTAGCTATGTTAGGGTTAATATTTATTTTACAGGTAAATTGTTAATTATTTTAACTAGGTATAATAGATATTAAATAGTTATTAACTATTTAATATCTACCTAGTTAAAATAATTACCCAATTACCTGTAAAATAAATCCTAACCTAAGTTACAAATACACCTACACTATCAATAAATTTAATAAACTACTAACATCTATCTAAAAATACAATTAAATTAACTAAACTAAATTACAAAAAAAAACAAACACTAAATTACAAAAAATAAAAAAAAGATTACAAGATATTTAAGCTAATTACACCTATTCTAAGCCCCCTAATAAAATAATAAACCCCCAAAATAAAAAAAATTCCCTGCCCTATTCTAAATTTAACAAATTTCAAAGCTCTTTACCTTACCAGCCCTTAAAAGGGCCTTTTGTGGGGCATGCCCCAAAGAATTCAGCTCTTTTGCATACAACAAATACAATACCCCCCCCATTACAACCCACCACCCACATACCCCTATTCTAAACCCACCCAAACCCCCCTTAAAAAAGCCTAACACTACCCCCCTGAAGATCTCCCTACCTTGTCTTCACCACACCGGGCCGAACTCCTGATCCGATCCGGGCGATGTCTTCCTCCAAGCGGCAAAGAAGAATTCTTCCTCCGGCGACGTCTTCCTCCAAGCGGCAAAGAAGAATTCTTCCTCCGGCGACGTCTTCCTCCAAGCGGCAGCAAAGTCTTCATTCTTCCGGCGGCATCTTCAATCTTCTTTCTTCGCTCCGCCGCCGCGGAGCATCCATCCCGGCCGACTGCTGAACTTGGAATGAGGTACCTTTAAATGACGTCATCCAAGATGGCGTCCGCTGAATTCCGATTGGCTGATAGGATTCTATCAGCCAATCGGAATTAAGTTAAAAAAATCTGATTGGCTGATTGAATCAGCCAATCAGATTCAAGTTCAATCCGATTGGCTGATCCAATCAGCCAATCAGATTGAGCTCGCATTCTATTGGCTGATCGGAACAGCCAATAGAATGCGAGCTCAATCTGATTGGCTGATTGGATCAGCCAATCGGATTGAACTTGAATCTGATTGGCTGATTCAATCAGCCAATCAGATTTTTTTAACTTAATTCTGATTGGCTGATAGAATCCTATCAGCCAATCGGAATTCGGCGGACGCCATCTTGGATGACGTCATTTAAAGGTACCTCATTCCAAGTTCAGCAGTCGGCCGGGATGGATGCTCCGCGGCGGCGGAGCGAAGAAAGAAGATTGAAGATGCCGCCGGAAGAATGAAGACTTTGCTGCCGCTTGGAGGAAGACGTCGCCGGAGGAAGAATTCTTCTTTGCCGCTTGGAGGAAGACGTCGCCGGAGGAAGAATTCTTCTTTGCCGCTTGGAGGAAGACATCGCCCGGATCGGATCAGGAGTTCGGCCCGGTGTGGTGAAGACAAGGTAGGGAGATCTTCAGGGGGGTAGTGTTAGGCTTTTTTAAGGGGGGTTTGGGTGGGTTTAGAATAGGGGTATGTGGGTGGTGGGTTGTAATGGGGGGGGGGGTATTGTATTTGTTGTATGCAAAAGAGCTGAATTCTTTGGGGCATGCCCCACAAAAGGCCCTTTTAAGGGCTGGTAAGGTAAAGAGCTTTGAAATTTGTTAAATTTAGAATAGGGCAGGGAATTTTTTTTATTTTGGGGGTTTATTATTTTATTAGGGGGCTTAGAATAGGTGTAATTAGCTTAAATATCTTGTAATCTTTTTTTTATTTTTTGTAATTTAGTGTTTGTTTTTTTTTGTAATTTAGTTTAGTTAATTTAATTGTATTTTTAGATAGATGTTAGTAGTTTATTAAATGTATTGATAGTGTAGGTGTATTTGTAACTTAGGTTAGGATTTATTTTACAGGTAATTGGGTAATTATTTTAACTAGGTAGATATTAAATAGTTAATAACTATTTAATATCTATTATACCTAGTTAAAATAATTAACAATTTACCTGTAAAATAAATATTAACCCTAACATAGCTACAATGTAATTATTAATTATATTGTAGCTATCTTAGGGTTTATTTTATAGGTAAGTATTTAGATTTAAATAGGAATATTTTAGTTTATAAATGAATTAGATTAATTTAATATAAATTTAGTTAGGGTTAGATAGAGTTAATATAGTTAATATAAATACTATAGTAACTATATTAACTATATTAACCCTAATATAATTGGGGTTAATATAGTTAATATATATAATGTAATACCTATATTAACTATAATATACTTAGGGTTAATATAGATAACATAGCTGGCGGCGGGGGTAGGTAGATTAAATTAGGGGTTAATCATTTTAATAGAGATGGCGGCGGTGTTAGGGGCTCACTTTAGGGGGTTATAGATATAATATAGCTGGCGGCGGGGTACGGGAGCGGCGGTTTAGGGGTTAATAGCTTTTTTATTGTTAGGCTAGTGAGGGGGGATAGCGGATAGAGGGTTAGACAGTGCGGGCTATGTTAGGGAGGCGTGTTAGACAGTGTGGGCTATGTTAGGGAGGCGTGTTAGACAGTGCGGGTGTTTTAAACTTTAGTCAGGTTTTATAGGCGCCGGCAGATTCTAACGTGGCGCAAGTCACTGGCGACGCCAGAAATTTGTACTTACGCAGATTTCTGGACATCGCTGGTTTGTGAGACTTACGGCACGTTAGCATCTGACGGCGACCTATATGGGATGGCTCGAGTTGCGAGCTGAAACTGCGGGCGACGCCGGTTCCCTCGCTTGCGCCGCAAACTGCGATCGATATCGGATCGCGCCCTAAATGTCTCCACATAGTAAATGCTTTCAATACCTCTGTGCCAATCCTAATTTGCTCTACAAAACTGTACTTGTAATTGGATTTTTTTTAATATAGATATACAATTAAAATATTAAAGGGACACTGAACCCACATTTTTTCTTTCGTGATTCTGATAGAGCATGACATTTTAAGCAACTTTCTAATTTACTCCTATTATCAAATATTGTCTTCATTCTCTTGGTATCTTTATTTGAAGTGCAAGAATGTAAGTTTAGATGCCGGCCCATTTTTGGTGAACAACCTGGGTTGTCCTTGCTGATTGGTGGATAGATTCATCCACCAATTAAAAAGTGCTGTCCAGGGGGGGCGGAGCCAACTACCAAAGGAAATAGACGTTACACAGCAGAGCTCCTTAAGAATAATTGATAAAACTTTAATTTGCAGAACCCTAGGACCCAAAATCTTTCTCATGTCTTGCTCTTAAGATGGAGGACTTTTCTACACACATCTTTTCTCTTTTGGCAGGATTGCTGGATAAAGCTGACAGCCAATATAGCAGCTTAAGATCGGTCTTTGCAGAGCTGCGTAGCCAAGATGGCGCTTATCGCATACTTAAATCTGATATCCTCATGGCGAGTCAGACAGGAGACTCACTGATTACTGCACCTTGCTCTGAGCAATTTCAAGAAGGGCAGCCTGATCGGAACTCAATTCACATTTTAGTGGGAAATACAACTGATAACCCGATGCAACATTATGCAGCTGACATGCTCCACATGGCAGCTGTTGCTCCAGGATCAGCAGGACTCCCTCAGGTTAAGACTGTGCAGCGCCCGCTGCCCACTATGTCACTTTGCCTAAACCTGCAATCACACCTGAGCCCTAAAAAGCTTAAGACACAGAGTCCTACAGGAGATGGCTATGGGCAATTGAGGGAGTATTTGAATCAGCCGCTTGTAGCGCTCACCGCTCTGGGCACTGCTGCAGCGGAGGCTCCGGTGGAGGTCTCAGCTCGGTGGCTCATCATGGGTAAGCGATCTCGTCGGAGAGGTGACACGGGGGAGACTCAGCATAAAGGCTGCGGAGCTAAAAGAAAGACAACACAGCGATCGGCTCCGGCAGGGAAACTAACCCCTCGCAAGTGGGACTTGACTACTTGGGCTGCCCAGTACTGCCGTTCCCGGCTGCGAAACCACCCTGATATATTTACAGTGGCCACGAAATCACAATGGAGACTTATCAGACAGGTTACCCTTAAGCCTACACAGGCGGTAGGGGTTGGCTGAAGCAACGGATATCCCTGAAGCCTGGGACAGTAGAAACCGCAAGGTTTTTGAGACCCTCTTTCATCAAACCCTTCATTTATTGTTCTCTATCCATACCCCTATTATGTTGTGGACTTCCACTATTAGCACTGTTCCATTTATCTGTTTCTAGCTGACTCTTATGTTTATTGTTTAGAAATTTTCTATCTGACCGCTCTACACTATAGGAACTAATTTAACTCTCAAAAAGGATGTGATGATTATCCTCTAGATCATGTGGTTTGGAGCTATATACATTTAATATCACTCACTTTTACTAGCCTGCAGTATGGCCTCATGCCGACATAGAGCACATGCTATAATGTCTAATTCAGAAGATATACGCCTTTGTAATCTTACACTATATTACCTACTGTGAGAAGAAAAATTATTTTACTTTTATTACTGTCACACTAATAGATCACAAATCACTAAATAGGGTGGGTCCTAGAATCAGGCCTTATCTGACTCAAATATATCTTACCCTTTTTTGATTTAACTACATCCCCTCATAGACTTCCTTAACTATGCTAGTTTAATTGCATATACTTTTAGGTCTGTCTTAAATATCCCTTTAGTGCATAAGGTAACGCTATAATTATTACTTATTGGAAGCACAAAATATATAGTTGCTATTGGTAATTTACATGCTTCCTCTGTTTTACTTATTATTTTGTGATTATGGCTGTGGTTCACTCTTGAATATGTGTTTACGATCTTTTACGGCACAAGTCAAGGTGCAAGGTTGAACTTTAAACCCATGATAGGTTAAGAGCTATAACTATTTTGACTGAAGATATTCCTATAACTTTAGGTTATTTGCCCTTCATATTATCTTTGATATTATGCTATCAGCAAATGTAAGTTGATAGTGACTGATGCTAACCCTGAATGTGCACAAGTTATCTGTAAGGCAGACGTTTAATGCCACTCAACCCTATTTTTCTTTTCATTTTTTTTACACATCTGTTTGCATTTCAGATCCAGCGTTGACATTTCAAGTTTATAACTGTTAGAGAATAGTACATAACGTTATCTACTTTAGCCACTGATATTTATTTTATGTTTATGTGATAGCCTATTATAAGCCCGCTTTCAAAAGGTCCATAGCTCTCTTATGCCATATGTCTGCTTATTTTTCCACAGCTTCTATGGCATTTTAGCTCTAATTCTCTCTCAAATACTACAACCAGTCCTCCTACTGCAGTAGTGGCTGACTGATCATTATATTTGAGAGTGATAGCTCTCTTACTCAGAGGTTCAAAGTCTAAGCTACGATATATATATATATAGTTTTTTTTTTCATTAACTTGCAAAGATGTGTATATGTTTAGGCACTAGTAGATACACTTAATGTATTTCATACTCTTTGCTCTTTTAACTGTTTCTGGAATCATGATCTGCTTATGCTTTATTATTTTTATGTTCATAGGGCTTATGTTGAGTTTTATATTAATACAAAATTATTTGTCTCTGGTGGGCTCCTCCCCTCCCTTTCCCGCCGGTACTGGTTGCCTGCGGGTCATATCCCTATGCCTTTTTCCCACATCGCCTATAGCTGGTAATTCCCTAGGAGAGGGGCTCACCTGGAAATCTCTTACGTTCCATACACGCTAATGTCCCCCTCCCCACTTTATAGTTCAGTGGTTGGGGCACACAGTTATCAGATTCTCATAGGCTGAAGATTAGTTTCAACATATAGGTAATGTTTATTACTTCATACCACTTACTTTCGTCGCCCATGAGTATAGCAGTTACTATGTGTATGAACATCTATATATGTATATGTATATGCTATCATTATTAGTGACTGTAGAACTGTCATCACTAGCTCTTTCATAGCTTTTTCCACATTATCAGTATACATCACTTGTCTATGATAGGCCTCTCTCCCCCCTTTCCTGCCGGAGCTTATTGCCGGCGGGTCATATCCCCACTCCTTTTTCCAGCCTCGTCTATAGATGACACTCCCCTAGGAGAGGGGCTCATTCGGAGATCTCCTATACCCCAAACATTCTATAGCCCCCCTCTCCACATAATAATACAGTGTGATTAGTAAGGCCCCTTACTTCCCATAATTGAGCTCTGATTTTATTCTGGTCGCATATTCTACGCATTTGTCATTACCTTCTCATTATATGAGCATAACACTATATTTAGATAATTACATTGCTCTGATGGAGCCATGCCCATCCCAGTAGTCATGTAAATAACTGGTCCCCCCTGTGAAGCCCACCCTTATATCCATCCAATAAGTCTTTCCATACCTGCTCTCATGTCCTATTTGGCTCCGCCCCCCCCCATTCCCCTCCCCACTCCACTTTGAGCGGCTCTTGCCCGCTGCGTCCCCTTATCCCTCTCCCCGCTAAATTGGTCCATAAGTGGCCAAACACAAACCAATCCACGTTTATCCTACTTTTACTAGATTATATACCGCTATAAATGCTTTTACATGATAATGTGGAGAATATACTCTATTTCCCCCTCCCTTTACCCCCATAAAACCAACCCTTCCTTGCTTTTATATTTTCTAAATTAATATTTTATGGTGTATGTATCCATCACAAGGTGGGGTCACTTCTAGCCTACATATCATATAAAAAAAAATAAAAACTGAGGTCTTAATCTGGATAGTCCAAACTCTTTACTAATGCCTTTAATAAACGGGATTTATATGCCCCTTCTATTTAGATTTATTGCCTAGTAAACCACCATGCTCCTCCATAACACTAACCAGTTACTACTCCTCCATTCTTTTACTACTCATCATAGAGTACTACTCTTGAAAGTTTTGAATGTATACAATGATGGCATAACTTGAGTTGCTTACCTGGCAAGATCATGGTATTAGTACTGTACTTTTCTCCTTTGTTACTATTGTTGGACGTTTCATTATTGTTATATTTGTTTATGACTTCAATAAAAAATTATTTAAAAAAAAAAAAAAAAAAAGTGCTGTCCAGAGGACTGAACCAAAAAAAAAAAAAAAAAAAAAAAAGCTTAGATGCCTTCTTTTTCAAATAAAGATAGCAAGAGAACGGAGAAAAAATGATAATAGGAGTAAATTAGAAAGTTGCTTAAAATGGCATGCTCTATCTGAATCACAAAAGAAAAAAATTGGGTTCAGTGTCCCTTTAAGTTTATGGAGTTTCTGAACATTAATTTTGTGAGTCAATAGGGGAATTTGTTATATATGTTTGATATTAAAGGCACAGTAAAGTCCAAATAAAACTTAAATTGATTGGATAGATCACAAAATTTGAAACAACTTTACAATTTGCTTCTATTATTACATTTGCTTAGTTCTCTTGATATTCTTTGTTAAAGAAAAATCCTAGACGAGCTGAGGAAAGTGCACGTGTCAAGCCATCTGGCAGTAGCGTTCTTAAAATTATTTATTGCAATGTTGTACATAGTTAAAAACACTGCTGCCATAGACTGCTATAGACATCTGCCCGCTCCTAAGCTCCTGTCAGCCTACCTAGGATTAGTCTTTGACAAAGGATAGCAAATTAGATAATAAAAATAAATTGGAAAGCTGTTTAAAATTGTATGCTCTATCTGAATCATGAACATTTTATTCTGACTTTACTGTCCCTTTAATATCTAAATATTCACTGCATTATATGTACTGTATATATATATATATATATATATATATATATATATATATATATATATATATACATATCTGTGTATACATATATATATATATATATATATATATATATATATATATATATATACACATTTTTGTGTTCTGTTATTATACTACAACATTGTAAATAGTTTGTCCTTATGATGAATAATGAAACCATGGATTGCCTATCCAGATATACAGCATTCAAATCACTCATTTACTATAGTTGGTGCAAAAAGTTACTAGCCCAATAAAAAATTAATATGGAGCAAAGCCTAAATTAGTTCTTTTGGATACATTTAACCACCAATCAACAAGCACTACCCAGTATAAAATACAAAGCATAATATTGTTTTTTTTATAAAATGAGCTGAACACGTGCGCTTGATGGGTGTGTATGAAATTTTCTCTCTAATCCCAGTCTAATTCTGTAAAGATTTTAGCACTACAGGTGTCACAGTGTTTTCTCACAAACTAAAAGTTGACGAGCTTTTCTCAAAACACTCAAAATACGTATAAACCGAATAGAAAAGCACATGCATACGAAAATATAGGCGATTGTAAGATGATGTGTAATGTGATTTTTATTGGCTGCAGAATTGAATTTTTAATGTGCACCCCCTGATCACTAGTGATGTCGCGAACCGCGGACTCGAACTTCTGGTATTGTTCGGGAACGCACGAACCGCGCGAACTGCCATTGAATTCAATAGGCAGGCGAACTTTAAAACCTACAAGGACTCTTTCTGGCCACAATAGTGATGGAAAAGTTGTTTCAAGGGTACTAACACCTGGACTGTTGCATGCTGGAGGGGGATCCCTGGCAAAACTCCCATGGAAAATTACATAGTTGATGCAGAGTCTGCTTTTAAGCCATAATGGGTCTAAATCAACTAACATTCCCAAAGTGGCTGTCTCAAAACATCCCGGACAGAAGATAGATTGATAGTGATAGATAGGATAGATAGATATACATAGATTGATAGTTAGATAGAATCGATAGAAGAGAAATAGATAGATTTGTTAGATATATAATTACCCTAATAAATTCTAATAATCAAACATGCGTTCTTGGACCCAATTAGCTTGTGTCAATTAGTACTTTTCTTAGCACTTTAATCCCTGTCCCCCCCCCCCCCTATCGGGGCAGTTCTATATGGCCTGCCAGATTACCCTGAAAAATTAGAATAATAAGACATGTGGTCTGCTACCTATTTTAACGAGGTTGTGTTTTAAGTACTACCATTCTTAGCACTTTAATCTCTGTAACTCCCCCTATTTGGTGAGGTCTATACGGCCTGGATGATTACCAATACAAAATATAATAATAAGACATCTGCTCTTGGTCTGCGACCCATGGTAACTATGTTGTGTTAATTAGTAATGTCCTTCGCATTTTAATAGCTGTTACTCATACTCACCCTATCGGTGGAGGTCTATATGGCCTGCATGATTACCCTTACAAAATATAACAACCAAACATATGCTCTGCGACCCATGGTAAGTAGGTTGTGTTAAGTAGTACTGTTCTTTGCATTTTCATACCTGTTACAACACCAAATGGTGGCAGGTCTATCTGGCCTTCATGATTAGCTGCACCCAAACCCAAAAAAAAGCCGAGTGGTCTTAGACTAACACCCATGGCTAACTCTGTTGTTTCAATTAGTACTATTCTTAGCACTTTCATCCCTGTTACGGGCGGTCTACATGGCCATCATGATTAGCCGAACAAAATACTACAATCCAACCTTTGCTCAGTCTTCATAGGCCCTTCATTGTCTGTATTTTGATAGTACAGTTCTTATTATTTTTATAGCTGATACAACACCGAATGTTGTCAGCTCTATATGGCCTGCATGATTAGCTGCACCCAATACAAAAATAAATCCAAGCGGTCTTGGATTAACACCCATGGCTAACTCTGTTGTTTCAAGTAGTACTATTCTTAGCACTTTCATCTCATCATCCCTGTTACTTCCAGGACTCTCGGTGGTGGTGGTCTACATGGCCATCATGATTAGCCTAAACAAATACTACAATCCAACCTTGGCTCAGTCTTCCTAAGGCCCTTCATTGGCTGTATTTTGGTAGTACTGTTCTTATTACTACATGGTGGTCTACATGGCCATCATGATTAGCCTAACCAAATACTACAATCCAACCTTGGCTCAGTCTTCCTAAGGCCCTTCATTGGCTGTATTTTGGTAGTACTGTTCTTATTAGTTTAATAGCTGATACGACACCGAATGTTGTCAGCTCTATATGGCCTGCATGAATAGCCGCACCCAAAGCCAAAAAAAAGCCAAGCGGTTTTGCACTAACACCCATGGCTAACTCTGTTGTTTCAAGTTCTAATATTCTTAGCTCTTTCATCTCATCATCCCTGTTACTTCCAGGACTCTCGGTGGTGGTGGTCTACATGGCCATCATGATTAGCCTAACCAAATACTACAATCCAACCTTGGCCCAGTCTTCCTAAGGCCCTTCATTGGCTGTATTTTGGTAGTACTGTTCTTATTAGTTTAATAGCTAAGGATGGCAGGCAGGAGGGAGATGCAATTCAAGGAAACTAGGAGACTGATTACTGACAGTCTAAACAGTGATGATTGACAATTTTTGCAATACTGTTAACAGAAATATGATTGCTGACAACAATTGGCTAGGTGGGCCTGGCTCACAGCAGGCTGCAAGGCAGGAGGAAAGTGCTATTCAATGGCACCAGCAAACTGAGGATTCAAATCACAGCAACTATTACCAAAAATTTTAATTTTTAATTATTAGAATACTGTCACAACAAATATGATTGGTGTAAATATTTTTTAAGTAGGCCTGGCACACAGGCTTGGAAGGCTGTAGAAAAGTGCAATTCAAAGGCACGAGCAAACTGAGGGTTAAGATCATCAACAATAAAGATTTTTTTAATTTTAATTAGTAACTATACTGTGACAAAAAATTTGGATTGGTGTAAATAGTTGGCAAGACGGCCTGGCACAAAAGGATGGCAGGCAGGAGGGAGATGCAATTCAAGGAAACTAGGAGACTGATTACTGACCGTCTAAACAGTGATGATTGACAATTTTTGAAATACTGTTAACAGAAATATGATTGCTGACAACAATTGGCTAGGTGGGCCTGGCTCACAGCAGGCTGCAAGGCAGGCGGAAAGTGCTATTCAATGGCACCAGCAAACTGACGATTCAAATCACAGCAACTATTACCAAAAATTTTAATTTTTAATTATTAGAATACTGTCACAACAAATATGATTGGTGTAAATATTTTTTAAGTAGGCCTGGCACACAGGCTTGGAAGGCTGTAGAAAAGTGCAATTCAAAGGCACGAGCAAACTGAGGATTAAGATTAACACTAAAAAATGTTTTAATTTAAATTAATAACTATACTGTCTGACTGTGACAACAATTATGATTGGTGTAAATAGTTGGCTAGACGGCCTGGCACAAAAGGCTGGCAGTGGCAGGCAGGAGGTAAATGAAATTCAATGGCCCTAGGAGACTGAATATTTGCAGTCCAAAAAATTATGTTGTTTTTTTTTTTTTTATTACTGTTACAAGAATTGTGATTGGTGCCACTAATTGGCTACTTGGGCCTGGCAGACAGGCTGGCAGATATGAGTCGTGGATGGTAGGTAGGGCAGCAATTTAACACAGTATGCTGTGTAAGTGACAAAAACACAGGACTGATAGAAAATTAAGTTACATTACACTAGCAAAATATTTTAAAATTTTAGATTTTAATATTAAAATTATGTTAAGAAGAGCAATGCACATATGACTCTATGAGTGGTCGCACTGGCTGGCTGCTACGTAGGGCAGCAATAATAACAACAGTATGCTGTGTAAGTCAGATAGACAGTTAGACACAGGCCTGATAGAAAATACAATTAGATTACACTAGCATAATGATTTAAAGACTTTTTTTTGGAAATTTTAAGAAAAAGGTTAAGCACATACATATGAGTCGTGGCTGATAGCCTTGGAAGGGCAGCTATTAAAAACAGTAGGCTCTGTATGTCGGATACACACACGCCTGATAGAAAATACTATTAGATTACACTAGAAAAATGATTGAAATTATTTTTTTGGGGGGGGAATTAAAAAAAGGTTAAACACATATGAGTCGTGGCTCATAGACTAGGGAGGGCAGCAAGTAAACACAGTAGGCTCTCTATGTCAGCAAAACACACAGGCCAGATAGAAAATTATATTAGATTACACTAGCAAACAAATTTAAACTTTTTTTTTTATATATTAAAATTAAGGTGAAAGAAAAATAGATATGAGTGCTGGGTGGCTGCCTGGCACAGACCAATTAACCAAAAGACTGAAAAAAAAGAGGTATATTAATGCTGAGTGAGCCTGACAGACACAGGCATGATAGTAAATGTAATTAGATTACACTAGAAAAATATTTTTTTGTGTTTTTTTTTTAAATTAAAAATAATGTTATAAACCGATATTAACACTGCTGGCTGCTGGCTGGCACAGAGCAATGAACCAGAGTATATGCTGTGTGACACTGGCCTGATAGAAAATGAAAAAAAATTACAGTAGAAAAATAATTATATTTTTGGGTTAGTTAAATTTAAACTAATGTTGATAGGGAGATATCAGTGGTGGCAGTAGTCACAGCATATGCTGTGAGCCTTAAACACACAGCTGAAAGCCAGGCAAATGCTAATAAAAAAAAAAAGAAAAAAAAAAAAAACGGCACGAAATATAGCCCTAAAATGGGCTTTTTGGGGTGCTGTGCTTGCAGCAGAGATGAGTGGAGTCCTTCTGGACTGTAAATACACTAGCCTAGCTATGTTTTTCCTATTAATGTCAGGAGCAAAAACACAACACGTCCTCTCATTAAAAAAGCAAGGTCGTTATGAGTCTAAAATGGCGGATTCCGAGTAGCTGGGAGTGTCTGTGAGGGAGTGTCTGATGTTGATTGGCTCTAATGTGTCAGGCGGCTGTGACATAAAGGGTCAAAGTTTCCACAATGATGACACATAGGGGCGGATCGAACATCGCCATGTGTTCGCCCACAAACGCGAACACGAACAACCTATGTTCGCTGTGAACCGTTCGCGGGCGAACAGTTCGGGACATCACTACTGATCACTGCTAACTTCACTCTATGGAGCAAAGTATTCCTTTCCAGCGAGTTCAGTTACTTTCAATAAGATACATTTCCTCACTTGCAGGGACTGCCCCTTTTTTACGATAATTCCACCAGGGAAGCCCCTGCAATGGTAGGCAAGAAAACCCACGTCTGATCTGGTGAAGTTTAGATCATCGAACCCTGATTCTATCATTGGTGGCCATGTCTGCCATTAATATCACCAGTTGCCTTATGTGCCTAAAACATCAAATCTAGTACATAAAATGAAAATTTGCCTTGATTCAATGAAATTGATTTGTGATAATCTCATTGAAATAAATATTGCTCAGATATTTGTGTATTGCACGTTGATACAAATAAATCTAATGCCAAAAACAGCTGAATGCTGCTGCCTGCGGCCATATACAGCATTTGTTTCTCAAAAGAATCCTGGATACAAAAAACAATGCACATGCCTAATAGCTAGGATGAGAAACAGGTATAAATCTCTTTGAATTCATACATTTTCAAGTTGTGATGTTATGGTGATTTTTTTTTTTCAGTGGGATAATCACAGATGGATTTAATTGAATCTAGGCAAATAACTGGGTTTTCCAATTAATTGAAATGTCCTTGAATATGAATCATACAAGTCTACTAACTTATTAGAATAAACCTTTAAAGGAACACAATACCCATGTGCTAAATCACTTGTAAGAAATGCAGCATAAATGTAAAAAACTGTCAAGAAAATATCACCTGTGCATCTCTATGTAAAAAAGGAAGATATTTTACCTCAAAATGTCTTCAGCTCACCAGAGTAAGTGCTCTGGTAACAGTAATACTTCAGCTACTGTCCAGCTGCAAGTTGGAAAAAAAAAACAAAAAAACAATAGCCAATCAGCATAAGCAGTGCCGAGGTTATGCATTGCTTTGCTGTGATCTCATGAGATTTCACTGAAATCTTGTGAGATTTCATTGTAAGCTTCCTTCAACTAAATAGGGAAATGACATGACTGTGGCTGCTGCCCCTGTCAGACGTACACTCTATTACAAGTCAGGGAACTAGTATCCTGATTGGCTGCTTAAAGTCACTTTACAATGGGCTGTGTGTGAATACTTAGGACATTTTGACTTAAATATCTTTATTTTTTACATAGAGATGCTCAGGTGATATTTTCTAGTCAGCTTTTTACAGCTATACTGCATCACTTTCAAGTGCTTCAACATTTGGGTATCATGTCCCTAAATGTCTATAATGTTCCATATGTCTTGTGTGTCTCTATCCAGCTTACTATAATAATACAATTGTATTCCTTGCATCTCTTTTGGGGAATCATTTTCATTACTAATTGCTGTAGATTTTTTCTGCTCTGCTCATGTCACATTTGTCTGTTTTACTATCACGCATCTATCTTACTAGCGTACAATTTGCTTGTGTATTAAGATTGCACATCTGGTTCTTGAATTATTTAGTTTGCAAAAATTCTGTGACATTGATAGAGCAATGTAGCACTCATGTCTGCTGTTCTAAGAAAATTCTTGACTCTGTCACTTAACAACTTCCCCAGTGTTTCTGGCAGTGCCAAATTGTTCCTACAAATGAAATCATTAGTTACACAATGTTGCTGTACTTAACATAGACGCAGCACAAATCACAAATATTGTCATTTTTTATTATGTGGTGGTAGAAATACCAAACTGATACACGTTACCAGTTATCATTTTTAAGTGACTAGTCAGCCTCTTAATTGGTTAGGTTAACATTTTCCTCTTTACCTTTTTTGCCCAAGAATTTAAAGGGACTTTAACCCCTGATGAACCAGCGACGTATCTTGTAACCCCCCAAAAAACACCTTAATGACCAGCTATGTACAGGGTATGTTGTGGTCATTAAAAGGTTAAAGTGCCGAGTACACCTACAATAAAATAGTTATGTCTAACCATGTTATTGCTTTTCCTCCTGTGCCTATAGCTCTCTTAAAATTATTCTGCTATTTAACTCTTCAAAAGTGCTAGTTAGTGACATTCTGCAACCTCACACTGGGCGCTGCCATTTTGGAATTTAAGTATTCTTGTACCTCGTGTCAGAAGTATTGCACATGCACAGATCAATGATATTATTGTCTTATTGATAAACAGTGTTGTGCACTTTAGTTTAGCGTGCACAATACAGAGCGAGAGCTATACATTTTTGTAGAGGCTGCATTCCTCTTTATTATTCCCAAGGACTTTTTCATATTTGTTATGTAACTATTAAAAAGTGTAAAAACTACAAAAATCTAGATTAGATATATAGATTAGATAGATAGATTAGATACATAGATTAGATAGATAGATAGATAGATAGATTAAATAGATTAGATAAATAGATTAGATAGATAGATAGATAGATAGATAGATGTTAGATAGATAGATAGATGTTAGATAGATAGATGTTAGATAGATAGATAGATGTTAGATAGATGTTAGATAGATAGATAGATAGATAGATAGATAGATGTTAGTTAGATAGATAGATAGATAGATAGATAGATAGATAGATAGGTGAGACATGCAGACAGACAGACAGACAGAAAGGCAGATAGATAGACAGACAGACAGATAGATAGATAGATAGATATATAGATAGATAGATAGATAGATAGATGAGACATGCAGACAGACAGACAGATAGATTAGATAGATAGATAGATAGATAGATAGATAGATAGATAAAAGAAAGTTTACTCCAGCACTAACTCGTTGACCTATATCCAAAGATGCCAGTGTTAACATTTCCAGGATCTGTTTTGTTTTTCTTGTTTAAAAAGTTAGATAACATCTTTACTACCCACAACAACAATGTTGTATTAATATATTTTATATCTCCTAAGTTTTCCTGTTTCTAAGTCCCTGTAGACCGTCTCTTATATTAGTGCTTTTTATTGGCTTTTTTTCAATATTGCATAACAGCTTGACAGCCTAGTTCATGTGTACCATATATATAACATTGTGCTCACTCCCATGGAGTATGATAAGGGTTAGAACCAGCACTAATTGGCTAAAATGCAAGATTATAAAAAGCACTGAGATAAGGGGCAGTCTTCAGGGGCTTAGATACATGTAAACATAGAGGTAAAAAGTAGATTTATATAACAGTGTTGGCTGTACAAAACTGGGGAATGGGTAAGAAAAGCTATTACCTATCTTTTAAACAATAACAATTTTCAAGTAGACTGTTACTTTAATAAACAACACACTACACAGAAAAATATAAAAATATAAAACAATTTAGTGTATTACAATTTAAATTATTTCAACCTTTTTTAATTAAACATAAAAGTACTACTGCTAAGGTTTAGCATACAGATTATCATTCAAGCTATATCAAGAGCCCATAAATAAGGAAAATGAATCTGTGCGTGATGTAATTATAAATCCATCACCAAATGTGATAGTAGATTCCAGTCAATAATGGTTACATTTTCCATGCATTTGCCATTGACAATTACTCTCCACAGTATAGGAACACAGGAATACTACAACCAAGATAGCAAAAGAATGAAGAAAATTTGATAATAGGAGTAAATTAGAAAGTTGCTTAAAATGTCATGCTCTATCTGAATCACGAAAGAGAAAAATTGGGTTCAGTGTCCCTTTAATATAACAGTATTGGTTGTGCTGGGGAATGGGTAATAAAGGTATTATATATATTTTTAAACAATACAAATTCTGGTGAAGACTGTCCCTTTAATAATAGATCTGGAAAACAAACGTGCATTGGGTCTTTTCAGGTGCACTTCCATAAACATCACCAGCTTTATGAAACACAAATATTTTCTTTCCTGATTCAGACAGAGCATACCATTTTCAACAACTTTCCAGTTTACTTTTGTTATCTAATTTGTTTCCTTCACTTTGTATCCTTTGTTGAAAATCATATCTAGGTATGCTCAGGAGTAGCTAGTGCTGATTCGTGGCTACACATATATGACTGTTGTCATTGGTTCACCTGATGTGCTCCACTAACTCCCGGTAATGCATCGCTGCTCCTTCAACAAAGGATACAAATAGAATAAAGCAAATTTGATAATAGAAGTAAATGTGAATGTTGTTTAAAATTGTATTCTCTATCTGAATCACAAATTGAACATGTAGGGTTTCATGTCCCTTTAATGACACGGTGCTGGCTAATTTTTTTTCTTTTTATTGGTTAATACTAACAACTGTACGTAGATTCCCATAGGTATGCTATAATTATTGGTTTAGGCCATATCTATTAACTTTAGGTATTTAGGAATGCATAAAAAAAGAATCTTAACCCCTTAATGACCACAATGTACTCTGTATGTCACTGGTCGTTAAGGGTTTTTTCAGGACATAATAGCACAAGTCTAGCAAGAACACACTATTAATGCCCTACCTCCAGCAGGCTTTGTGGAATAGAGCAGTCTCAACGCTGGTAGCAAGACCGCGCTATAAAACAATCAAGTCCCAAAAAAAGGCCAGTGACATACAGGGTACGTCGCTGGTCCTTAAGGGGTTAAATAGGAGTTGGAAATGTTGATATATCTGGGGAACTAATCTGCACACTCAGTGTCCTATACATTTTCCTAGATAAGCACTAGATAAAAGGTCACGATGCATCAACAATTACATTATATTCAGATGTGTAGCTGAAATGACACAGGAAATTACTTAGTATTAATTTATTTATTGCTTATACAATTAAAAAAGAAATTAGGAAAATCTTTAGGTAACATATATTTGATTTTTCTTAAAGGGACACTGAAACCAAATTTTTTGTTTCGTGATCCAGATAGAGCAACTTTCTAATTTACTCCTATTATCAAATTGTCTGCATTCTCTTGGTATCTTTATTTGAAATGCAATAATGTAAGTTTAGATGGCGGCCCATTTTTGGTGAACAACCTGGGTTGTCCTTGCTGATTGGTGGATAAATTCATCCACCAATAAAAAAATTGCTGTCCATAGTACTGAACCAAAAAAAAAGCTTAGATGCCTTCCTTTTCAAATAAAGATAGCAAGAGAATGAAGAAAAATTGATTAAGGAGTAAATTAGAAAGTTGCTTTAAATTGCATGCTCTATCTGAATCACAGAAGAAAACATTTTGGTTCAGTGTCCCTTTAAGTAGTCAAATAGTTAAAGGGGCATGTGAAATCCCTATATAAAAGGGCTTTTTTAGAAGTTAACAGGTGTATAAAAGCACGTACTTGTCAACACAAAGTGGGCTCACATGAACTATGGCTGTACCAGCTACGGATTGACATAATACTTCTACAGGTCCATTTTGTTGCAGAGACTTTGATGTCCGTAACTGAAGCTGAACGTTTATTACAACCATGTTTAAAGGGACACAAACATGTTCTTTCATTCAGATAGAGTTCAACATTTTAAACAATTTTCAAATTTGCTTCTATTATCTAATGTTCTTTGTTTTCTTGATATGCTATGTTGAAAAGCATGGAAGTAAACTCAGGAGTGTGCACGTTTCTACAGCACTATGGCAGCAGTTTTGCACGAATGTTATACATTTGCAAGAACACTAGATGGCAGCACTTTTTCTTGCCACGTAGTGCTGCAGACATGTTCCCATGCGTATATTTGTACAGCATAATATTTGTAAATTCAAGTGGTATAATAGAGCAATAGAGGTAAAACTTCTTTCAAAATAAATCATTGAAATAACTAGATTCTTGATTGTATAAAAGCAAACCTGTTTCCATTTCCAAATAATCCTATATTATAAAAGGCCAGGTATGTTTGTCTGATGTAATCATGCGCAGTAGAGACTGCAGCACGAGACAAACATACCTGGCCGTAAGGAAGGATCAGTCAGTGACTGCCAACTGTGCGCAAGGCTGCGCAAGACTTCAAAAGGCCGTGAGGATCAGTGTCTGACTGCGCACGTGGTCATGCGCATTAGAGGCAGGCCTTAACCCCTCTGCCGGGATCCCGCTAAAAGTAGTGATATCACGCTATTTCTGCATGCCCCACGAGCGGGGCAGTGCAGAAATAGTCTTGCAGAGCTACCGAAGAAGAGAGAGACACTCTGTGTCCCTTTCTGCATCGGGCAGGGGTGGTGCCAATAGAGCGTTAGGAGTAGGGTGACCTTACTGCCGCTTTAAAAAGGGACACAAATGAAAAATACATATGTCAGGGTTCTTATACAAAACATTTATTTAAACAGCCCTGACATACGTATTTTTCATATGTGTCCCTTTTTAAAGCGGCAATATGGTCACCCTAGTTAGGAGGAAGGTGGGTGGGCGGCCCATCGCTGAAGGGGGCGGGTGGGACCGCTGCACTAAAGAAAATGTTGAGAGCAGCAGGGAAGGTGAAGGAGGGAGGGAGAGGGGATCCAAGTGGATGGGGAGTTTGACCTATGTACACGGCTTTAGGACTAGTAAGACATTATTCCGAAATGTAAATCTAAACGTTCTGATCTATTTGACATAGATGATTTGCCATAATGTATCTGGGTCTATTGTTTTACAATAATTATTTGTATTATCTAATTGCTAATAACAAAAAAAAAAGATAGATTAAGGTTTGATATAATTGATTTTATTTTATGGATCCATACCAATATAGCTGGAAATGTACAGTTATCATGGCAAATGCATGCATTTCTATATTGATAAAATATTTGCATTTTTTTTAATAATGGAAATTTGCTCACATACAAAATAATGAATTTAAAATGAATAGTATTAATAATAATAATATTTAAATAAATATAAAGAACTGTAAATTACTAAATTGTTTAAACATTTAATGAAAAAGAAATTACTAGGACAGATTTCCCATCTACCATTACTATAGGTTTTTTATTAAATTTGTTTGACTTTTTTGGTCAAGACCTTTTCAAATAGTGTAACTTGAAATATTGAACCACTCTATTGAAACCACTTGCTATAGCAACTGAGTCCTTGTTTATGAAGCTGTGTAAGTGCTCTGATTGAAGAATATAGAGGACCGTGCACGTCGCCCTAGATTGTATTACAAATAAATAGTACAGATAGCTCTCTGTCTTTCTATCTACAGCAAGGAGGCTCAGGTGGTTAAGTGGGCAACGGCAATATGTTATACCTGTTACAGTCTTCAAGGTCAGAGTTTCAAATCCTGGTATAGCTGAATTAGCCTTATCCTTCAAAGGTTAATAAACTGAGTATCATTTAGTGTTTATAAGAATTGTTATTGATTAACAGCAGTGTGTGTGCCATGCGCTCTGAGTCCTCTTGAGTGGGTATAAAACTGTAAATGATACAATCATTTTCAATCTCAAAATCTATCATTTTTTCTATAGACAAGATCATTTTTAACACTTCACTTCATTCTGTACAAATAATACAAGTATAACCTTAAACTAATGACTAATTCAACTAATGAAAGTAGAATTGCATTGTCAATAAATGCAAAACAAATAGACAATGCAAAAGCACTAAGAAGTTGTAGTTTGTTTTTTTACACATTTCATAGTTTTATTTACCTTCCAACTACATCATGTGACAGCCATCAGCCAATCACAAAATGCATAGATGTGTATATTATGTGAATCTTGCACATGCTCAGTAGGAGCTAGTGTCTCTGAAAGTGTGTATATAAAAAGATTGTGCATATTTAGATTATGTATGTAAATTGGAAAGTTGTTTAAAATGATGTTCTCTATCTGAATCATGAAAGTTTAGCTTTGACTTTAGAGGTCCTTTACTACATATTTGTAATGTTAAACCATTAGGCCAACCTCAAAGAAAAATATAGCTCATAATTGTACAAAGGGGTACACTTTGGTTAAAATAACTCTATATTGTGGCTAGATAGCTAGATAGCTAGCTAGATAGTATTATCTAATTGCTAGATAGATAGATAGATAGATAGATAGATAGATAGATAGATAGATGATAGATAGATAGATAGATAGATAGATAGATAGATAGATAGATAGATAGATAGATAGATGATAGATAGATAGATAGATAGACAGATATATGATAGCTAGATAGATAAATAACTGATTCTTTTAATTGTGAGCATTTTTCTTGTACAGTTTAAGAAATAGAAAAGCAAATATTTGTGTACTCTGTAGCAACTGTATGTGTTAAACAGATTCCATAGCTTGTCTAAGTTAATTGATTGTAAGACCAATGATTACATTGCTAAAATGAGTGAATGTAATTTCCCTAGATACCCCTAAAATTAATCAATATATCCCAGGAGATAATGTCCTGGTTAAATTGCTTCCAGGAAATTAGAACAAACATAATATACAAATGTAACATGTTCTAACCCCTGCTGTAATTCAGATGGGTTTTTTTTTCATTAAATTTGAATCATCTGTAATTGGTGTATATGTGTACGTATCTCAACCTACTGATTTTATGCAAATGCAAATTTAATTATATTATCTTATGGAATTAAATTAAAGATGATAAACAGATGATCATTCACATGCATGTGAAATTAGCTTTTAAAATAATGTTGATTCTCAAAAATTATTACATGACTACATCATATCTGATACAAATGTGTACAAAAATTGCTTGATAGCAAATTATCACAATAAATGTATATTCTTCTTTCGGCATTCATAAAAAAACATTATCATCAAAATGAAAAGGGTGTTTCTGAGCACACTTTGTTATAATTTTGCTCTTCTGAAGGAATTTTTTTTAATTCCTGAACCCACACCATTTCGGAAAGATCTCTTCCTGAAAGACTTTTCTAGATAGGGTTTAAGGAAAGCAAACTCCTTGCTGTGATCGAGATCCACCAAGCAACTATTAAGCAAAATGAGGCAGTAGTCAGATTTTCCAGAGATCTAAAAAAGAAAATCAAATATTTAAAACTATATTATCAACATACAAATAATAATAATAATAATAATAATAATAAATTTATCCTTATCATACTATTTAGTAAATATTGTTGAATCATCAAATGTATATTTATTATTTGAAAATCCATCTAAAAATAATATTCAATGCCTGGGATATAAAAGTGTTAAAAGAAATTGCTCTACTATGTGAGAACATTTTAATATTACACTATTGCTTGTATATAACTGTGTGTTTAAACCCTGTAAGTGGATTAAACACATAGTTAAAGCCAGCTCCAGAGCAGCAATGCACCAGTGGAAGCTAGCTGAAAACATTTAGAGCCAGAGTACAAGTGGAGCGGTATTTAACGGTCCCGCTTGATCGCTAGCTCCACTAGAGGTTTAACTAGCTTTTTGCGCCCATCGAGTAGTGCTCATATTACAAGCTAAAAGTAAAATGTTTTCGTTCACACGATAAACCGACAAGCGTAAAAAGCTGAACTTTGAATATTGCGCTTACGTTAACCTATTCCCCCATAGAAGTCAATGGAGCAAAAAACACCCTACTCTTGCGAAAACCCAATCGCATATTCTCAAGTGGCGCTAACCCTACATGAAAATATAAATATTTCAAATTCCAATATTCTTCACATAAAAGAATATGTTTTATTTATTCATTAATACATATTTCTATATATATATGATGGTATTTTGGTAAAATATATATCTGCCGCACCCCTCTGTGAGTCCCTTCACTGGCTCCCCATTCACAGCAGAATTAAATTCAAAATTCTCACTTTGACCTACAAAGCCCTTACCAATGCAGCCCCCCCCATACCTGTCCTCACTCATCAACAAATATACTCCAGCCCGTCCCCTAAGATCCAACAACGATCTACTCCTTGCCTCTTCTACCATCACCTCCTCTCATGCTAGACTACAGGACTTCTCTCGTGCGGCACCAACCCTCTGGAACGCACTTCCTCGTGCTGTCAGACTTTCCCCCAACCTCTCCTCCTTTAAACGCTCCCTAAAGACCTTCTTGTTCAGGGAAGCCTATAACCAAATCAGTAACTAATGAATTCCACTTGCCTAATAGTTGCCCTCATCTAACTTCACACTAACATCATTCCCACCTTTGCAGTCCCCACCTCCTGTTTCTCACCCTCCTACCTATTTAGATTGTAAGTTCCCACGGGAACAGGGCTCCCAATTCCTCCTGTATTTGTTTGTTAAATTTTGTCTGGTGTCTCATATTGTACTGTCCTTTTATCTTTGTTACCTATGAACAGCGCTGCGGAATCTGTTGGCGCTTTATAAATAAAGAATAATAATAATCTATACCTATATAAATAGATGAATATATATAGTTATAGATATATGCAGATATATAGGACTATCTATTTATAAATACATAGAACAAATTCTGTAATGTGAAGGACATTGGAATATGACATATTTACTGTAAATACATAGTTAAAACCTTTATTAAATTTGAATATTGCATAAATATGCTTTTACATGTCCTCTACTTGACAGCAAAGGGCACAAATGCACTTATATAAATATATATATGTCTATATATGTACATATGTATTTATGTGTTTATATGTGTATATATGTCTGTAAACACATAAATACACATATAAATACATATGTGCACAGATATAAAACCACACACACACACACACATATATATATATATATATATATATATATATATATATATATATACACACACACATTTTTATACATTGATATTTATTTGTTAAAACCCTTTGCAACTTGTGCTGCACCACTTGTATGTATGGATTTTTACTTGTTGCAATATCCTCGTTGTGGATTTGAATTTTAATTGTCTACAATAAAAGATTTTTGGATTCTAAACTAGGTTGGCGGATCTACCCGTTTTTTGTATGCTGCAAAACCCTTTGCAGCCTTTTTTTCTAACACCTGAGACCTCATATCTTTAAACCCCTAGAACTTTTTAGTGCAATTTTTTTTTAAATAATTTTTATTAGATAGTGTTATTATGAGTGTAACTATACTTTTTAATGTATTTTTATTTCCGCAAAACAGTTAACCAGAGCTCTGAGGAAAGCGGTAATCATTCTAGCGTAAATACTGAATGCACTCATACACTCAAAAACCCGCGATAAACCCTTTTTCTCTCACGCATAACTGTTAGTGCGCCACTTGTAATCTGGCCATTAGTGAGCCAAAGACATGAAAAAAATATCTGTAGTCACCAATCACCAGCTAGCTCCCAGTAGTTTAAGGTATGTATGTATTCTTTTTTCAACAAAGAATAGATACCAAGCCAATGTTAAAATAAAAGGGAATTTAAAAGTGTCTTAAAATGACATGCTCTATTTGATTCCTGCAAGTTTCATTTTGACTTACCTAGCCCTATAATGTGTTATTTTGCTGTTAAAAAAAAACAAAAACATAAAAGAAGAAATTGAAATGCAGAACAGTGAGCTTCAGTCACTATTGGCAACGTATTTACTGTACACTTGAGCTTACAAAAATGCTTCTTATAAAAAAAAGTAATCCTATACCTGAGAGCCTTTGACATTTTTGCTATAGGTTACATGCACACACTTCCCGCAGGGGCGGATCTTTGCCTAGGCAAACAAGGCACTTGCTTAGGGCAGCAGATTGGGAGGGCAGCACTTTTTTTCTGGCTATTTTTGTAAGAAGCTTACAGTTATTTTAGAAGTATTATACAGGTATATAATGGGAGATTTTGCCAAAAGAGCTTACATTCTAGGGGGGTATAATAAGAGACTGCCGATGGAGCTTACAGTTTTATTCACTTTTATTCAACTAGTTATTGCCTTCAGTTCTGTTGGCTTTCAGCACTTAGTATTGTGTTTGGGGGAAGTATTTTTTCAAGAAATCTGTGTTTAAGGTTTTTTCTATATGTTGCAGCAATAGATAGATGTGGGTGTGTGCATGCGTGTGTTTGCGTGCATGCGGGTGTGTATAACTCTGTGTGTGTATGTGTTTGTGTGTGTTAACATTTATTTTGAAATGCCATAAAAAAATTCACATTACTCTCTGACCAAAAAATATTAGACAAAAAGTACTAAAACTTTGGAGGAGGGTGGGGGGGGGGGGGACATAGGGGGCAGCAAAATTTTGAGTGCCTAGGGCAGCACACAACCTAAATGCGCCACTGCCTCCAGCACACTCCTTGAGTATTGGTGTCTTCATAGGGTACCCCAGAGTACGCACAATCCTCAAATACATGTGTATACGGCTTATTGACAGCAGGTTGTTACATATCTAAACTTACTACTGAAGCAGTGATAACTTTTAACAGAAGCATTTTACCAAAAGCAAGCGTGAAATATTTCTAAATTGTATTTTTAATTCACTTCTATGTATTAAAAAAAAACTTTTTTGGCCCTTTAAGTAATATCCTTTTTAAAAGCTCTACAAGTCCTGGTACTGTACATATTATATGGACAAAACATCCGAAATGTTTATTTCATGATTCAGACAGGACATGTCGTTTTAAACAAATTTCCAATTTCTATCTATTATTTAATTTTCTTCATTCTGGTACCCTTAGTTGAAAAGCATACCTAGGTATCTTCAGGAGCAGCAAAACATTACTGGGGCATTGCTGCTGATTGGTGGCTGCATATAAATGCCTCTTTTGATTGGGTCACCAGTGTGTTCCGCTAGCTCCCAGTAGTGCAATGCTGCTCCTTCAGCAAAGGATACCAAGAGAATGAAGACATTTTGATTAAAGAAGTAAATTTGAAAGTTGTTTAGAATCACGTGCTCTTGTTGTGTTTCAAGTCCATCTAAAATATATTGTATCTGTTCCAGCATTAATAAACAAATGAACTCCAAACTTTCAGAATTAAAATAAATAACAATAAAATAGACAATGAGGAATTCGAAATTAGTAATTTATAAGTCACTTTATGAAAATATATCTAACCCCTTAAAGGGACATTTTAATGCAAAACAATGACATGATGTAACTAATAGGAGTATGTCATTTTTGCATTGCATTACCCCAGATAATTATGTCATTAACCCCATTCAAATTAATTAAACACATAGGTAAAGTATTGAGGCTCATGAGGATATAGCTGGTCAGCCAAAAAGGTTCAGTCACAAAACCTACCAATCACCAACTGTTTCCTGCTCTGTACACATAGTTAATCTAGGGTGAGTAATGCATAAAAAGTTCTTGCACATTACTGCCTTCTCTGGCACCTAACAGGTTAAAAACACAAATGGCAGAGAACTAATTCCCGGCAAATTACTTTTCTTCACATCTTGCCCAAACATTCATATGTGAAAATATTATTTGATTATTGGAAAGGTCTAAATTGTATTTAACAAACCTGAGATAATATAAGTAAAAAGTTAATTGTGGTATCATTTTTACAATAAAAATGAAAAGATTTATGAATATTGGTTGCATCACTTTCAAGAAACTGCAAACTTGCATAGCACATTAATGATTTATAGAAAACTTAACAACTTTATGAAATGAAATGGACAAAAGCCTATTATATTCTTAAAGTGAACCTTTATAAATTGCATCAGGTTTGAGGACAGGAGTCAGGAGGTCAGATTTGAACCTCTTGTAAACAAGGTTTTTTATCCCTTTGGTTACAATTGTGTGAATTAGAATGCAGGCCTGTACTTTTCCCTTTAACATTTATATGATAGGGAAAAAATAGATTGAAAATTATAGAGGACCCAATGAACTGGCTGGCATGGAGAGAAATCACGCATAATCTTGGGGGATGTTTTTTTTTTAGCATGATATTGTATGTGTCCCTCCTTCACATCCAAAATCCTGTATATAAAGATTAACAGCTCTCAAACAAAAATTTGTCTTTTTAAAATTGTATGATAGATCTCACGGTACTGACGAGACTTCTTAGGTAATCTCACCAGAGCAGAGTTCTTTAGATCGTTGGGCCAAGAAAGAGAGAGAACTGAATTTGAAAAAATTATATATATACTTCAAAGTAATAGAACCGCACTCTCTGGACTTGGTCTGATGAAGAAGACAGTTGGCTCCCCGAAACGTCACTGCACAAAATAAATTTGTATTTGTTACAAGTCCAGAGAGTGCAGTTCTATAACTTTGAAGTGAATATCTATGCTCCTTACACCATGGCACATTATATACAAGGTAAGAGTGCAAATCCCTATGAACTTATTATATAAATACATATAATGTATATATATATATATATATATATATATATATATATATATATATATATATATATATATATATATATATATATATATATATACATATATATATATATATATATATATATATATATATACTGTATATTATATATATATATATATTTATATATATTTATATATATATATATATGAAATATATATATATATATATATATATAGACATACAATATACCTATATACACACACATATATATACCTGTATAGTGAACACCCCGAAACGTCACAAGATAAACCTGTTTTGCTGTGCATTAAATCCAGAGTGCATTTTGTATGCTCTCTCTCTCTCTCTCTCTCTCTCTCTCTCTCTCTCTCTATCTATCTATCTACATGCTGTATATATATATATATATATATATATATATATATATATATATATATAGAGTAAACAATTTATCTTTGTTTATCTATCTGTGAGTCTCAGATTTCAGTTTTATTATTTTTGTTGATTTTATCACACTATAATAAATAACATTACTTACTGTTAGAGAGAGAACAGGATGGTACCACAAATGCATTGTCGATATCCAAAATATTACAACAAAATGTAGTTTTGATAAACTGCAACAGAAACATGAATAAATAACCCAGTAAATCAATCATTATAATAAGTCATATATTACATAGTAATGCACTTATGTCCAGACTTGGGCTATGGAGATAATTACCTGCTCAGCTGTGATCCTTTCATTGCTTCAGTCCTGTTTAATGTAGAGAATCAGTTCACACACAATAAAGACTCATCTTTTTGTAATGATCATTTTATACCAGTTTTTACAGTGGCTTGTTAAGTAATAATGTCATTTGAATATTTAATGACGTCTATAATTGATGTAACAGATGGCCTTTTAAGAATGTTAAACTAGGGAAATACAATAAAGCGTATGACTTTTTGTTAGCAATTGAAAACTTGGCTTTCCTAAACTTCTGGCATTTTAGAAAGAAATACTTGTCAAATCCCTATATATCAGGGCTTCTCAAACATCAAGGTCTGAAAGTAAGCAAGCTGTATTCTTAAAGTTTACGCCACCAGTTCACCGGAAGGTGTAGGATGTGTGTACCTTTGTTAAGCAAGATCTCCATACAGTCTAACCAATGGCACTCCAGTGATTTGACTATGTATAACTCTAATGGAAATTTTAATTAGAATTTAGTAAAATGATAAGTTATTGTATAAATTACAGGGATATTCTAAAGAAGAAATTAAAAGCTCTAATTTGTAAGAGTGTGTATTTTTTGCATTAATGACCATAGCTCACTATGGGCCTGGTAATCTAAAGCTGTCCACCCTGGGAAGATCCTCTAAGAAGTCTCCTCAGTAATGTGTGGTCCCTCACAGTTATTTACAGAGACAGCTTTAATATTTTTAATTATTTATTAACAGAATTACCAACAGTATAATAGATTATTTTATGACTGTTATTTACTGTGAGGCAGTTAAACATATTAAATATTTTAAATATAGTAAAGATTTAATAAATTATACCATATTTACGGGTAGATTACGAGTCTTGCGTTATGAGTAAAAAGCAGCGTTAAGCCTCATAAAGCTGCTTTTTTACTACCGCTGGTATTACGAGTCTTGAAGATTTAGGGGCACCGCACACTTTTTTGGCCTTACCGCAAATCAATTTACGCAAATTGCGTATAGTCTTTTTTTCTATGGGACTTCCATAGCGCCGGTATTACGAGCTATAGTCTTTTTTCTTTGGGACTTCCATAGCGCCGGTATTACGAGCTTGTCCTGGGGCAAAAAATGAGCGGTATACCCTACCCCGTCAAGATTCGTACCGCATTTTAAAGTCAGTAGTTATAAGTTTTATGCTACAACGCTATAGCATAAAACTCATAACTAAAGTGCTAAAAAGTACACTAACACCCATAAACTACCTATTAACCCCTAAACCGAGGCCCTCCTGCATCGCAAACACTAAAATTATTAACCCCTAATCTGCCACTCCGGACATCGCCGCCACTAGAATAAACATATTAACCCCTGAACCGCCACACTCCCACCTCACAAATACTAGTAAAATATTATTAACCCCTAATCTGCTGTCCCTAACATCGCCGCCACCTACCTACATTTATTAACCCCTAATCTGCCGCCCCCAACGTCGCCGCCACTATATTAAATTTATTAACCCCTAAATCTAAGTCTAACCCTAACCCTAACACCCCCTAACTTAAATATAATTAAAAAAATCTAACTAAAAATTACTATCATTACCTAAATAATTCCTATTTAAAACTAAATACTTACCTGTAAGATAAACCCTAAGCTAGCTACAATATAACTAATAGTTACATTGTAGCTAATTAAGGGTTGATATTTATTTTACAGGCAAGTTTGTATTTATTTTAACTAGGTAGAATAGTTACTAAATAGTTATTAACTATTTAATAACTACCTAGCAAAAAAAATACAAATTGACCTGTAAAATAAAATCTAACCTAAGTTACACTAACACCTAACAATACACTACAATTAAATAAATTACCTAAATTAAATACAATTAACTAAATTAAATTAGCTAAATTACAAAAACAAACAAACAAACACTAAATTACAGAAAATAAAAAACAAATTACAAGATCTTTAAACTAATTACACCTTATCTAATAGCCCTATCAAAATAAAAAAAGCCCACCCAAAATAAAAAAAAACCCTAGCCTAAACTAAACTACCAATAGCCCTTAAAAGGGCCTTTTGCGGGGCATTGCCCCTAAGAAATCAGCTCTTTTACCTGTAAAAAAACAATACAAACAACCCTCCAACAGTAAAACCCACCACCCACACAACCAACCCCCCAAATAAAACCCTAACTAAAAAAATCTAAGCTCCCCATTGCCCTGAAAAGGGCATTTAGATGGGCATTGCCCTTAAAATGGCATTTAGCTCTATTGCGGCCCAAAGTCCTAACCTAAAAATAAAACCCACCCAATACACCCTTAAAAAATCCTAACACTAACCCCCGAAGATTCACTTACCGGGAGAAGTCTTCATCCAAGCGGCAAGATGTCCTCAATGAAGCCGGCAGAAGTGGTCCTCCAGACAGGCAGAAGTGGTCCTCCAGTCCGGCAGATGTCTTCATCCAGACAGCATCTTCTATCTTCATCGTTCTGACGCGGAGCAACTCCATCTTCAAGACATCTGGCGCGGAGCATCTTCTTCAATCAACGTCTTCTTGCTGAATAAAGGTACCTTTAAGTGAGGTCATCCAAGATGGCATCCCTTAGAATCCGATTGGCTGATAGAATTCTATCAGCCAATCATAATTAAGGTTAATAAAATCCTATTGGCTGATGCAATCAGCCAATAGGATTGAACTTCAATCCTATTGGCTGATCCAATCAGCCAATAGGATTGACTTCGCATTCTATTGGCTGATTGGAACAGCCAATAGAATGCAAGCTCAATCCTATTGGCTGATTGGATCAGCCAATAGGATTGAAGTTCAATTCTATTGGCTGATTGCATCAGCCAATAGGATTTTTTCAACCTTAATTCCTATTGGCTGATAGAATTCTATCAGCCAATCGGAATCTAAGGGACGCCATCTTGGATGACATCACTTAAAGGTACCTTCATTCAGCAAGAAGACGTCGATTGAAGAGGATGCTCTGCGCCGGATGTCTTGAAGATGGAGACGGTCTGCGTCGGAAGGATGAAGATAGAAGATGCTGTCTGGATGAAGACTTCTGCCCATCTGGAGGACCACTTCTGCCCGTCTGGTGGACCACTTCTGCCGGCTTCGTTGAGGACATCTTGCCGCTTGGATGAAGACTTCTCCCGGTAAGTGAATCTTCGGGGGTTAGTGTTAGGATTTTTTAAAAGTGTATTGGGTGGGTTTTATTTTTAGGTTAGGGCTTTGGGCCACAATAGAGCTAAATGCACTTTTAAGGGCAATGCCCATCCAAATGCCCTTTTCAGGGCAATGGGGAGCTTAGGTTTTTTTAGTTAGGGTTTTATTTGGGGGGTTGGTTGTGTGGGTGGTGGGTTTTACTGTTGGGGGGGTTGTTAGTATTTTTTTTTACAGGTAAAAGAGCTGATTTCTTTGGGGCAATGCCCCTCAAAAGGCCCTTTTAAGGGCTATTGGTAGTTTAGTTTAGGCTAGGTTTTTTTTTACTTTGGGTGGGCTATTAGATTAGGTGTAATTAGTTTAAAGATCTTGTAATTTGTTTTTTATTTTCTGTAATTTAGTGTTTTGGTTTCTTTGTAATTTAGCTAATTTAATTTAATTTAGTTAATTGTATTTAATTTAGGTAATTTATTTAATTGTAGTGTAGTGTTAGGTGTTAGTGTAACTTAGGTTAGATTTTATTTTACAGGTCAATTTGTATTTATTTTAGCTAGGTAGTTATCAAATAGTTAATAACTATTTAGAAACTATACTACCTAGTAAACATAAATACAAACTTGCCTGTAAAATAAAAATAAACCCTAAGCTAGCTACAATGTAACTATTAGTTATATTGTAGCTAGCTTAGGTCTTATCTTACAGGTAAGTATTTAGTTTTAAATAGGAATTATTTAGGTAATGATAGTAATTTTTAGTTAGATTTTTTTTAAATTATATTTAAGTTAGGGGGTGTTAGGGTTAGGGTTAGACTTAGAGTTAGGGGTTAATAAATTTAATATAGTAGTAGCAACGTTAGGGGGGGAGATTAGGGGTTAATAAATGTAGGTAGGTGGCGGCGATGTTAGGGACAGCAAATTAGGGGTTAATAATATTTAACTAATGTTTGCGAGGTGGGAGTGCGGCGGTTTAGGGGTTAATATGTTTATTATAGTAGTGGCGACGTTGGGGGCGGCATATTAGGGGTTAATAACATTGTGTAGGTGTCGGCGATGTTGTGGGCAGCAGATTAGGGGTTAATAAATATAATGTAGGTGACGGCGATGTTGGGGGCAGTAGATTAGGGGTTCATAAGTATAATGTAGCTGGCGGCGATGTCCGGAGCGGCAGATTAGGGGTTAATAAGTATAATGTAGGTGTCGGCGATATCGGTGACGGCAGATTAGGGGTTAATAAGTGTAAGATTAGGGGTGTTTAGACTCGGGTTCATGTTAGGGTGTTAAGTATAAACATAAAATGTGTTTCCCCATAGGAATCAATGGGGCTGCGTTACGGAGCTTTACGCTGCTTTATTGCAGGTTTTAGACTTTTTCTCAGCCGGCTCTCCCCATTGATGTCTATGGGGAAATTGTGCACAAGCACGTACAACCAGCTCACCGCTGATTTAAGCAGCGCTGGTATTGGAGTGCGGTATGGAGCACAATTTTTCTCTACGCTCACTTCTTGCCTTTTAACGCTTTGTTTCTGAAATCCTGTAATACCAGCGCTGTAGGTAAGTGAGCGGTGAGAAAAACGTGCAAGTTAACACCGCACCCCTCATACCACAAAACTCGTAATCTGGGGCGCGATCCGATATACGGCGTAGTTTTCGGCGCAAGCGAGGGAACCCGCGCCACCCGTAATTTCACCTTGCAACTCGACCTATCCAATATACTGCGCCGTCAGATGCTAAACTGGCGTAAGTAGGAAAAACCGGCAATCAGCTAAAATGTGCGCAAATACACATTTTAGTCGTCGCAAGTACTTACGCCAGTATTTTGTTCACGTAAACTCTCAATAAAGTAGTTTTATGCAAATTAGGCAACGAATCGTCCCAACTAACCGCCAGTTCTAAGAGATGCGCCACGTAATTACGATATTCAAAAATCATACTTAAACCCCTGCGCAGCCGCCATTTTCTTTAGTGTGTTTGGTTGGTTCTTGGAGCTACAGCACACTACAGTGAGTAGGAGAAAGTCGTTAGAGTAGAGAGAGAGGCGCATTGCATAGATTTAGTTGGTCGGATTTGGTGGATTTGTTAAGCTTGTACATTACTGTCACTTTTTTACATATTACACACATTTTGCATACACACATATACAAAATACACAACACTTTTTTTTTATAACACCTTACATATTTTAGTTATCTTTTACAGTGTGAAAGGCTGGTTGTGATTGTGTGTGATTGAAGTGGGAGTGAGTGTGAGTGTGTGAGTGTGTGTAGTGCGAGGATGTCAGGGAGAGCTGGGGGGGGGGGGGGAGGGAAGGGGAGCTGCAGGGAGAGGATTATGGTCAGGAAGAGCAGCAGGGTCCCCGTCAGGGAGTCAGTGGGGTGGGGAGAGGGAGACTTAGAAGGGAGGATGGGAGTGGGGTTGCCCCAAGGCCAGGCACACTCAGTAGAAGAGGGATAGAGGGTGCACATGGGGATAGAAGGGAGGAGGAGGGAGAGGATAGGGAGGAACCCACACCAGGGACATCCCAGGGAGGGAGCCAGGCGGCCCAGGACGAGGAGCGTATGAGGTGCCACAACTTCACCTTTGCAGAAAACCTCGCTCTAGTCCAGGACATCCTGGAGAACCATACCGCCCTCTTTGGCCAAGAGAAGGGCAAAGGAGTTGCCCATAGGCGTAAAGATGCCTGGCTGAAGGTGGAGGAGGCAGTTAATGGTGTGTTCCAGCAGAGGAGGACTGTGGATGGCCTCAAGAAAAGTTGGAACGATTGTAAGAGGAGAGTGAAGGAGAAGATGGGCCAAGAAGCAATGTCCCAGAGGGCAACAGGAGGTGGGCCTCACCAGGAGGCAGAATATATTGAGTGGCAGGAGCTGATTCGTAAGTCCCTGAGCGTCACAGCAGTCCGTGGACTTCCAGGGGCTCGTGACTCAGGGATTGCAGCATCAGCGCAGCATGCTGGTGAGTAACATCCCACACACCAGTATTATATGTATTTGAGATATAACATCCTATAATGTCACACATTCATGTACACAATGAGGAGCACGGTATTTGGCCTACTAACAAAAACATCTACAATTAGATTTCACATTAAAGGGACATGAAAGCAAATCTTTTTATTTCATTATTCAGATAGAGAATACAGTTTTAAACAACATCCCAATTTACTTCTATTATCTAATTTCCTTCATTATTTTGTTATTCTTTGTTTATTAAATATCAATGCACATGGGTGAGGCAATCACACAAGGCATTGATGTGCAGCCACCAATCAGCAGCTTCTGAGCCTATCTAGATATGCTTTTCAGCTAAGAATATCAAGAGAATGAAGCAAATTAGGTAATGGAAGTAAAGTGTTTAAAATTGCATGCTCTAGCTGAATCATGAAAGAATAAAAATGGTTTAATGTCCATTTAATGCTACTTAACACATTGAAATTCAGGATATGAGGTGGAATAGTGAAATACTAACATGTCTCAGAGTAACACAGGCCACAAGCCACATGTAGAGTTTTCAGTAATTGGACACTATAGTCATCACAACCATAGTGTCACTTAAAGAACACATTTTCACCATCACTGACATGTACACAGAACTATTGTATGAAACACATACATGTATACTTTGCATATTAAAAACCCTCATATCACAAATCTCAATGTGCACATGCATGTTATAGAGTTTGACATGAGAATGTGTATAGGCCCTAGCATGTACATTGTATGCCCACATGGATATATATCTGACTGTACTAATCCCTCTCATCATTTGACTCCTCCACAGAGCCTCCAGTCACCAGGGTGCCAATGCCCATGCATCCACCTCCACCACTGCCACAAAGATTTTCTCCACCTCGACCACCGGTCCAGAGATTCCAACAGGAGTATGCTCCCAGGCATGAGCTGGGATGGACTGCCTCTATTGACAATCCAGAGGTCATGCCGCCAACAGTGCAAGAGGATACCTGGCATGAGCCCTGGCCAGAGGACTATTCCTTTGGCTTGGAGGGGCCTTTACCCCCCCCCAACAATATCAGGCCACTCATGGATTATACCACCAGGCTGAGTGGGTGCACACCAGCCGGCAATTGGACTACCAGTCCATCCGGAGATCTCCACCATCTGCTTCGCTTGGAAGAGCTCTAGCATCTGAGGAGGAGCATAGAGCTGTCATCATCCCTCAGGCAGCACCAACAGATGTGATCCCTCCGGCAGCACCAGCAGATGTGATCCCTCAGGCAGCACCAGCAGATGTGATCCCTCCGGCAGCACCAGCAGATGTGATCCCTCCGGCAGCACCAGCAGATGTGATCCCTCTGGCAGCAACAGCAGATGTGATCCCTCTGGCAGCACCAGCAGCTGAGGATATTGATGTTGAAAGAGCAGATAGAGGTGAACCTGTGCATAGAGTCCCTGCTGTAGAAGAGCCTATAGATCCTCTCACTTCCGCCATGGGCGACGAATACATTGCCCTACAGAGGAGGCAAACATCAACCTGCGAGAGGCTCACATCAACCTGCGAGAGAATGCAGAGGGACCAACGCAGGTTTTACAGGAGCCAACAGACTCTACTACAGCGTTCCATTGAGCTGCAACGGGACATGGCAGCATCTTTGAGTGGTATTGTCCAGAATCAATCTCAGATGCTGAGAGTTATTTCGGACATGCAAATTCAGAGTGACAACAGATGGAGGGAACAAAACCAACTGTTGGGTGTGTTGGTGGAGCATTTCACACACCAGCAGGACATTGCCTCCAGCATCTCATCTGTGGCCAGCACTCCTGCAGGATCCTCTGAATCCACACAACCCAGGAGAGGCAGGAGACCCACTCCAGGCCCCTCAGCCTCCTCATCTAAGAAGCCAAAAAAAAAAAATATTGTTATATTTCATCCTAAATCTTGTCCTCTGTTATTTACCATATAATTGTCATCCACATCCATGTGAGGGGTGTTTTAGTACACTAATATCTTTGAAAAAAATAATAAGGCCTGTGTGGAAATGGCCCAGAAAAGGTAATATCATCATGTTTATTACATAATCATCTTCTCTAAACCACATCACATAGTTGTGTATGAAGGGTACATATAGTGATAATCACTTTTAAGATGTAAATCAAGGTTTCTCACATCCAATAGAAATTGACCCATGTGCAGGGATAGGCACGAGCCAAGGATGTGGCGGACATTTTCTAAGGTAAAGAGTTTTAGTGAAGGACACCTTGCCTATCCCTGCACATGGGTATATATAAATAAATAATAATGTTTTTACTGAAGGTGTGAACATAAGGTATAAACATCCATTTACATTCCTTGAAATGATAGTCAATAAATCATAATGACCAAAACATGAATTGAACTAATGATATATTTTCAGTAATTAGGGTGGTTAAGGGAATGGGGGTGGGATGTAGTAGTTTCACTTACATGCAGTGGAACTCCGCAGTATGTAATTCGATGACCAGCTGCAGCAGGGGCAGCACCATCACCATGGACCTCAGGAGCAACTATAGAATCAGCATGTGTAGATTGTAGGGGATTGTATGGCTTCCAGCACCCCTTGTGCCCCATGATGACCCCTTATGCCCCATGTTGACCCCTTGTGCCCCATGTTGACCCCTTGTGCCCCATGATGCACCCCTTTGTGATTGATTTGACAAACTTGCAGGGGCAGGAATAATAAATGCTTTGAAGAGGTTAACTATTTGTGATCTAGCTGCTGATATGTATGTTGTTAAGCATGCACTTGTTAGGCCTTCAGAGAGTTACGTTGGTTTCTAAGTCAGTGCAAGGGTTCCTGCGGCTGAAATTTGTGGCGAGATGAGAATGGAGTAGATTTTCTGAAATCTGCGCGCGTAAGTACTTACGCCGTATATTGGATACCAAACTGCGCGTGTTTTGTATGTCAGTCTATGGGCCAAAAAACGACGGGTGAAGTCAGAAATATACGCGCGTAACTTCTAAGTTACGCCGTATATAGGATACCAAACCCGCGCAAATATTGGCATCGCCGGCTTTTGCGGGCGACGATTTATATCGGATTGGGCCCCTGGCCGTTAGGAAGTATTTGCTGGAGTTAATTGTCCCAAATGAAAACTGCAGAAATGTCAATAAAATGCCACCATGGCAAAAATATCACTGTATAGATGATGGGATAGATTACAATAGGAGCACAAAATATTAGCACTATTTTGTGCTTACATCATTCGAGCACAATCAATAGAGCTTCTATTTTTGCGCTCATAATATAATCCAAAACTTACTTTTTATCGCTCAAGCAATAGTCTAGGGGCGAGATTACATATGCGGCGCAAGCTTCAGCGCAACTGCTGAAACCCCTGCCGCCCATAATTTCACCTCGCACATTGGGGTATCACATATACGGCACCAGCAGTTCATAACATGCCGTAAGTCGCATAAACTAGCGATGTCCAGAAATGAGCGTAAATACAAATTTCTGGAGTCGCCAGTGACTTAAGGAACTTTAGAAACTGCCGGAGCATAAGAAATTAAAAAAAAATGTCAAATTTCACGTAAAAGTCTAACCCTCCCAAAAATAAACCAGACACGTAAAAAAAAAACTATATCCACCATCAAATCCACATCGGAACTAATATAAAAAGTATAAACCCCTAAACCTACAACCTCCCACAACGCAATATGCCTAATTAAACTATTAACAACTAATCCGCCATTTACCCACATTGCTATCTACCTAATAAAAGTATTAACCCCTAATCCACCATTCACCCACATCGCAAAGTCCCTATTAAAACTATTGACCCCTAATCTGCAATTAACCTACATCGCAATAAACCTAATAAAACTATTAACCCCTAATCCGCCATGAACCCACATCGCAACAAACCTCATAAATCTATTAACCCCTAATCCGCCAAACCCACACAACACAATAATCCTAATAAAACTATTAACCCCTAAACCGCCAAACCCACACAACGCAATAATTCTAATAAATCTATTAATCCCTAATACGCCCAAACCCCCACAATGCAAATAACTATTAAATTACTTAGCCCCCTAACCTTACACCCCCTAACCTCACACCCCCTAAATTAACCCCAATTACCTAAATTAAAAAATACTAAGTTACAAACAATTAAAATAAAAAAACTAATATTACTTAAAAATAAAAAATCTAAAATTAAATTAATCTAAGATTACAAAAATAAAAAAAATCTAACATTACATAAAATAATAAACCAAATTATCAATAATTAAAAAATTAAACCTAATCCCTATGAAAATAAAAAATCCCCCAAAAATAAAACTCCCCCTAATCTAATGTTAAACTACCAATACCCCTTAAAGGGCCTTTTGTAGGACATTCCCCTAGGTTAAACAGCTCTTTTACCTTAAAAAATACTAAGTCCCCCTCTAACAGTAAATCCCCCCACCCACCAAACCTCCCAAAATAAAAAACCTAACACTAAAAAATCCTAAACTACCCATTGCCCCTAAAGGGGCTTTTGTATGGGCATTGCCCTTAAAATGGCATTCAGCTCTTTTACTGTCCTTAACAGGGCATTCAGCTTTTTCATTAAATCCCTAAACTAAAAACAAAAAAAACAAAAAAGTCTAACCCCCAAATAGGTACTCACGGTTAATGAATTCCAGCAATAAAGTCTTCTTCCAAGCGACGATATCTTCTATCTTCTTCCAGGAACAGGCCAGAGCTGAGCAGAGCGCGGAACTGAAGACCGGAGACTTTGGAGCCATGAAACGTGGAGATCCTCTTCATATGATCACCGCCACACACTGAGGATTAAATTCAAGGTACGCGTTTAAATATGGGGTACCTTGCATTCCTATTGGCTGATTTGAGTCTTCAAATTCAAATCAGCCAATAGAATGAGAGCTACTGAAATCCTATTTGCTAATTTGCCTATGTGTGGCGAGGTGAAAATGGAGTAAAATGTCTCAATTTTTGCTGTGTAAGTCCTTATGCTGAATATGTTATACCGATTTGCGACGTAGTTCTATGTTAGCTTATGGGAGTAAAAATTGCAGACGACGGGTGATATATACGCGCCGCATTTATATGCAGTGCTGTATATGTGATACCAAAACC
This sequence comes from Bombina bombina, assembly GCF_027579735.1. Taxonomy (NCBI): domain Eukaryota; kingdom Metazoa; phylum Chordata; class Amphibia; order Anura; family Bombinatoridae; genus Bombina; species Bombina bombina. The sequence goes on from NC_069507.1 coordinate 183,347,874, forward strand.
TCATAAAAGCCGGCGGCATGTGTGCTAAATCCTTCACATAACAGACTTCTATGGGCATGTGCAATAAAATTAATTTTGGATATATCTTAAATACTTAGCCAATGGTGCTGGAGTTTTTTTATGTTATTCTGTGCTATACTATTTTAATGAAAGCTAAGTATAAAACACTTCATATACACATATATATATATACACATAAAACATATATTTATAAATACGCATACATATGCACCTTTGACAATTTTCTAGCCCCTCCCCTTGTTATATACCGTATGCCTTTAATTCGGCCACATACCCTTCCTTTGATTAATAAACCTTTGTTTAAATGTAAATATAACTTAAAACCTTTAATTCCATACAATTTTTATATGTCTTGTTTTACAAATTAGCAAGAGATAATTATTTACTTTAGGTCTCAAAAAGTACTACATTTTACAACTGTGTTTTAAATCGTATTTAGGTGCAACTCTTAATTCACCACTTGTAATAAGCGTGTAATGAGCCTTCCAGTGCAATTAAGGTATAGAGTGCACTAAAAATCATTTGGTCGTTAAGATGCTTTGGTTAAAATAAATACCCACACAATAGTAATATCAGAAAGTGTGTTATTATTTGCACAAGGTTGCTCAAAAGATAAAGCACTCTGCGCTATCAATTGGACTCCTGTAACCTAGCCCAATATTGGGTTCATATTGCTAACGGAACAAATTTGCTAAAGCAAATGTCAAGAGATGGTCAGGGAGGGAGTCACCCATTGCAAATCCGCAAAGGCTGAGGAATAGATTTCTCCCTTTGCTTATTTTATTAATCTTTAAGCTCTTATGAATTTTCATACAAGTTGAACATTTCATTTGGCCAAATGCTTTAAAGACCTGTCATTAAAAAAAATTCTCTGTCCTATCAGCCAATAGCATTTCAGTAGCTCTTATCCTATTGGCTGTTTTGAAAAGCCAATAGGATTTTAGAAGCTCTCATCCTATTGGCTAATTTGAATTTGAAGAATCAAATCAGCCAATAGGAATGCAAGGTATGCCATTTTGAAACGGCTACCTTGCATTGAAGCTTCAGTGTACGGCGTGACCGTATGAAGAGGACGCTCTGCACTGGATGCCTTTGCCGCTTCGCTCCACGCCACCAATATGAAGATAGAAGACGCCCCTGCGATGGATGAAGATGTCGCCGCCTGGATGAAGACTTCTCACCGCCTGGATGTCCAGACTTCAGCAACCATGAGTAGATATTCTGGGGTTAGTGTTAGGTATTTTTTTATTTTTTGGGGTGTTTTTTTCTTTCAGATTAAGGTTCGGGCTTTTGAAAAAGAGCTAAATGCCCTTTTAAAGGAAATGAAAAAGAGCTGAATGCCCTTTTAACACCTTAAAGACCAAGGATGTGTCAGGCATGTCCTACAAAAAGTGTCAGTTAAGGACCAAGGATGTGCCTCACATTTCCTCTGGGGTTTCAAGAGGTGAAACCAATCGTGATCGCTTCCAGTCATTTTCAGGGTATTGCAGGGATGCCTTGATATTGAGGCATCCAGCAATACCCTTTTTTTAGGCACTGATGCAGAGAGAGCCATTCTGTGGCCCTCTCTGTATCAGCCAGTGATGGTACCAATCGTAGGTGGGAGCCATAGCAGGGAGACCAGTGGGTGGTCCATCGCTAAATCACTTCCGATCCTCTTCATCCAATGCGCGTGAGTGTTTTGGAGCGTGAGCGTGTATGTGTGCACGGGCGCTAGTACATTACATACTTTAAAGTGTATGGGATGGAGGGAAAGGGAAAGGGAGGGTGAATAAATGTTAAGGAATCGATCTGGGAGGGGGTACTAAAACGCAATGCCAAAGCCATAAATGTCTGCTATTTCTGAACAAAGAGGAACCCAGATAAGCATTTACAACCATTTGTGTCATAATTGCACAAGCTGTTTGTAATTCATTTTAGTGAGAAACCTAAAGTCTTTTTATTTGATCGCATTTGGCGGTGAAATGGTGGCATGAAATATACCAAAATGGGCCTAGATCAATACTTTGGGTTGTCTACTAGCAAAAAATATATACATGTGAAGGGTTATTTAGGGATTCCTGACAGATATCAGTGTTACAATGTAACTATTGCTAATTTTGAAAAAAAAAATGATTTGGAAATTGCAAAGTGCTACTTGTACTTATTTCCCTATAACTTGCAAAAAAAGTAAATAACATGTAAACATTGGGTATTTCTAAACTTGGGACAACATTTAGAAACTATTTAGCATGGGTGTTTTTTTGGTGGTTGTAGATTTTGGGGGTCAAAGTTAGAAAAATTGTGTTTTTTTAAATGTTTCATAATTTTTCATAAAAAAATTATAGTATATGATGAAAATAATAGTATCTTTAGAAAGTACATTTAATGGCGAGAAAAACGGTAATAATATGTCTGGGTACAGTAAACGAGTAAGAGGAAAATTACAGCTAACACAAATACCGCAGATATTTAAAAATAACCCTGGTCCTTAACGGTAAGAAAATTGAAAAATGGTCTGGTCACTTAAGGGGTTAAGGGCAATACCCATACAAATGCCCCTTTCAGGGCAATGGGTAGCTTAGGGTTTTTTTAGAGTTAGTTAGGTTTTTTTATATTGGGGGTTTGGTTGGGCTAGGGGGTGTTTTTATTTTTATAGGGCTATTAGATTAGGTGTAATTGTTTTTATTTTTGATCATTTTGTTTATTATTTTTTGTAAGCTTAGTTTTTTTGTTTTTTTTGAAAGTTAAAAAATAAATTTTAATGAAACTAAGTAAAACAGGGTACATAGAGGCAGCAAGAAAAAGAGTCCTTATGCGTTTTGTGCCGGTACTTGGCACTTAGTCATAGGAATGACTTCTGCTACACTGGCCCTCCATTTAAATGGCCAGTGTCCAATTAGAGTATGAATTTTGAACACTAGTGAAACACACAAATATAAAAAAACATATATCAATACAAATACCAAAGCATGGAAATAAGAGAGGTTAGGTGCAATTTATTTGAAAGTAATGGGTATACAGTATAGTCACAGTTTGTAAACCCATGGTTAACATAAAATTAATATCTCAGGTTATAGTAAAAGCTGGACCATTGTTACTCTATCAATATTATATAGAGAAATAAAAATATGAAAATCCAAGACAGTGTAATAGACATATATATAAAGATAATAACATAATCCTGTCACATAGATTACTAAAGCACATACTTAGATATAAGATCTGGATTTGTCAGTAGTATAGAATTTATGAGTGGGATGAAATATATACATATGTTAGTACATTGAAACATTTTGGACAACTTATACCTGAGAGAGAGAGACAAGATGGTTGACATAATGTTTGACATATAAAATAAGTAAAGAAATGAACGAACATTAGCTATACAAAGTAGCTGACCTTATAAGTGACTTATTGTTTGATGAACAAACATTTTGTTTTTAATCTACGAAGTAGCTCATGTCCCATTCACAGTTTAGGCCTAAGGATGTTATGGTCTTTTTTGTTTTGTATTTTAATCTTTTATTGTGGTTTTAAATAAATATAACAAATAAGATATGTCCATTTACAATGACAATACCAAATAAGAGAACATACAAACATCACAGTTGGCGTACATGCGAGTGATAACCGCAGACCTAAAAAATTATAGTTATACACATAGTTTACATATTGCTGCAATGTATCACACCTATATGAGTAAACAATAAACTCAAAAAGGGGAAAATTGTTGCATGGACAGTATCTTATGCATATGACTCAGACATAAAACATAGAACCTGTAAAGGTTATAAAGAAGTATAGCAACTAGATACGTCCATTTGTAATGATAATACGCAATCAGAGTGCATACAAACAGCACAGGTGGCATATATGTGAGTTGAAACCGTAGGTCTCAGGAGTCGTAGTTATACACATCATTTTAACATTATTGCAGTGTACTACACCTATATGAGTGAACAGTGAGCTCAAAAGGGAAAAATTGAATGGACAGTATCAGGTATATAAAACTCGAATGTAAAACTTGTGAATAACATATAAAACCTAGAGCCTATAAAGGTGGAACCTCATTTTATATTTTATTAGTTGTACCCCAATTTACTCAAAGGTCACTCTTGGACCAGTCTAAATCAATGATTCTAAAGCAAGGGGAGTTATCAAAATATATAAGCAAAAAGTGTTGTGACGGGGGAACCGTCATGACTGTCATCAGTAGATTAGTTAGGCGTAGAAGGCGTTAAACAATGGTAACTCTCTAGGGTGTAATAGTGTAGAGCGGTAAATACAGGGCAGGGATTCCGTAATTGTGACTTACCAAGATAAGTAAGAAAGAATATGCTTCTAACCTGTGTCTATATTGTCAGACTCAAAGTCTAGGGAGCTAAAGAGTTGGGTATCATAATGTGGTATGAATTCTTATTGGTAAGTAATTAATCCCAGTTAGTTATGGCGATGGACTGTAAGCCAAAAACTAAAATGCTCTATCTCGGCCGCAGACAGCGCATCATTGATAATATGTACAGAGTCATTAAAATCAGCTTCTGATAAAATTAAATACATATGGTAGGGTATATCAAATATAATAAACAGAATAAATATTTAACAGTTAGTAAACACTGCGTTCAACATATATGTCGCACATAAGGTCCTCTGGCAGAAAAACAAATACCTGCCTCCTTCTGGAATCTGTATTACGGTATTACAGTATAAACCATTCCTCATTGATACCAAGTTAAAGCTCTGCTTACTTAGGAGTGGTTTAAAATTAGCAGGGATAATACTAATAGATGGCCCTACAGCTATATTGAGCTGCATGTGCTAGTCAGCCCTGTTAGTAGAGTTCCTACTCATCTAAGATAATATAGGTGGTGCATTACTTAAAAACCAAACTGAAGGGTAAAATACCTTGTAATAATGGTAGCACTCACAAGATTAAATTAGAGAGAGCATTAAGTCATGACAATACATAGAGACACAGAGAAGTTACAGCTGGTTAGTATATAAAACATGTATGACTTTCAAAATTATTGTAGTATGTCACTGAAAAACAGACTCAAAGTCCTCATAATATCAGTAAACTGTTGAACTGCCTCCACATTGCCCTTGCGTTAGGGACACATTTAATAAGAAGATATCACTTGTATTGCTCTCAGGGTCACTATCGGTAGACGGGACAAATTACAGATTAACTTTAGGATCAGTGAAGTTATACAAGACTAGATGGGTTTGATCTCCCATCTCAGCTAGCCCACACCTTGTCATTCTGCTTGTGAAACATTGCCTAATATATTTAGTCCTGAGTCAGTAAGTTGCCATCCCCATGAACTAAATGTTAATGGTTGACAGGTTTCCAAAGGGTTCTGGTTGCTGAAAGACGGCCTGGGCACTTTGCATGTTCTGCACCTGGCATCGACTGAGGCTGGGGATCGGTGGTAATAGGCATTCCAGGTGTTCAAGCATAGAAGCCTCGAGGCTGCAGGGCCTTTTGATGCCAAAGAGAAAGCCCGATTTGGTTTCCCTGCTATGTATATATCTCTCTCACAGGAATTGTGTGTGGGAACATGTTCCTCAGATGCGCTAGTGATAGCTGCCATATTATTTCCCAGACCAGGTCTGATCTGCGTTTGAGAAATGGAGGGCTTCACTTTGTAGATCGAGTCTTCAGAGCTCTCAGGAACCTCCAATAAGGGCTCGAGGGTGAGTATATTTTTGTCAGAGTCGGGGCTCACTGCTATTTGATCCATAGCCAAGGGGGCAGCCCCCAACTTACCCCGACAGTCATATAATTATCAAGGCTGAGATCACTGTCACCAGAAACCCGCTGGGACCCACTCTGAGGCCTCACACCAAGGATCACCTCACTCAGCTCCCTCTCCAACTTCCGGAAATGATCATGAAAAAGTCAGGTATATTCACTATAACAGGTGGTTCACTAATATAACACCTTAAGATGGTTGACGGTTCCTCCTTAGAAAAGATATAATGAGGGCAACAATTTTATACTGCTATTAACCCAGAATCAATAGAATCCCGGGGGGGATATATAAGCGGCAACCTCGACAACATAGATTGACTGAGTCACAAAGTAGGGCTGCTTGCCATGCGGTCAGCTTTCATGTGGTCTAGCTGAGGAGCATAGGAAGATCCGCCTATGCGATTTTATCTCTCACTCCTCTAAAGGATACTTTAACTAAGGTGCCAGGCACAAAAGTTATATTTATTAAAGAGAAAAGTATAGTTTAATTCAAGTAAGAATTATGAGCTCTTCACATATACGTCCTCCCGCAACAGCTGTAGGCTCCACCCCCCTGCTTAGTGTTTTTTTATTTTCCGTAAATTAGTGTTTATTATTTTTTTGTCATTTTAGATTATTATTTTTTTTCGTAGTGTTAATTTAATTTATAGTTTAATGTTAGGTTTATTTTTATTTCACAGGTAAGTTTTTATTTATTTAAATATAGTTATATTGTAATTTTAATTTAAAGTTAGTGGAGTGTTAGGTTTAGGGGTTAATAGTTTAATTTAGTGTTTTGCGATGTGGGGAGCCGGCAGTTTAGGGGTTAATAGGTTTATTTAGTTGCGGCGATGTGGGAGGAGTGTTAGGTTTATTTTTATTTCACAGGTAAGTTTTTATTTATTTAAATATAGTTATATTGTAATTTTAATTTAAAGTTAGGGGAGTGTTAGGTTTAGGGGTTAATAGTTTAATTTAGTGTTTTGCAATGTAGGAGGCCGGCGGTTTAGGGGTTAATAGGTTTATTTAGTTGCGGAGATGTGGGAGGTTGGAGGTTTAGGGGTTAATATGTTTATTTAGTTGTGGAGATGTGGGAGGCCGGAGTTTTAGGGGTTAATAACTTTATTATAGTGGTGGTGATGTCGGGGAGCTGCGGAACAGGGGTTAATCATTTTTATTAGTGTCAGCGATGTCGGGAGCAGCAGATTAGGGGTTAATAAATGTACTTAATAGTCACGATGTGGGGTGGGTGGCAGATTAGGGGTTAATAAGTTTGAAATAGTGTTTGCAATGCGGGAGGGTGGCGGTTTAGGGGTTAATAGGTAGTTTATAGGTGTTAGTGTACTTTGTAACACTTTAGTTATGATTTTTATTAAACATTTTTGTGGCGCAAAACTCATAACTACTGCTTTCAGATGGCGGTATGGATTGTGTCGTTATAGGCGGTAATGCAAGCTTTTTAGCTTCACCGCACAATCTATAATAGCGGCGCTATGAAAATCCCATGCAAAAAAAACGTAATTTTTTTGAGTGCAAAATGAACGTTGTGTTACAGGCTAAAATGCTTGCAGTATAGCTATACAGACACGACTCGCAATAGCTGCTTTACTGCCATTACGCTGAAATTGCAATTTTTTCAGCATTAAAAGCCGTAACGCAAAATTCGTAATCTACCTGATTGAAAATAGCTAGGTGTCCACTGTTGCTAATGTGATCACCTTACTAAAAAAAATTTAAGGGTATGTCAAAATTTTAAGACAGACCCATACAGGCTTTTTGGGGTTGTAATAAATACTAAAGGGTCCCATTTGTGTCAGGGGAAAAATAAAAGCACTTTTTTTGCCAGATAATCACTGCCACCACAGTGATCACTTAGCTATACAGAGAAAATGTACAAAAAGATATTGGTCGTCTGTGGGCATTTTTGATTTGTTTGTCATTAAAGTTCTCCTTCCCATTAAAACCAGATATTCTGAGATTTTTATTATTATTATTTTTCTTTTGGGGGCTTAGTGCTTATCAAGAAAATCAGAGCTTGAAAGAGCAGGCAATTCTGTTTCAATTGAGGGGTCTTGATCAATTGCAGATTTTAATGGAGTTTAGATTGAGGGGTTCAAATCAGCTTTCCCCCACCTGGCTCCCTTGCAGCTAGACTACCCTTTGTGACATCATAGCAAGTTTGTGCAGACGTCACCGGAACTTCATTGACGGCTTGGGAGTGCTGCAAGCTAAGTCACCAATGTTCCCGAGCCTATGGTGAGGAGGATCACTAAAAACAGCTTCTCATTGGCAATCCCCCTGCATGACAAGAACAATTCTTCATGGGCACACGTGCTACAATGAGCATGATGAGAACGGCTCGTCATGCATTTCAAACCGGTTCAAATATTTCCATAATAAAAATGTTTTCCTCTTTGTATAATTATTTTAAGTAATAATTTATTCTAGTGATAAGTATAACCTCTGAATTTAAAGACATTTTTTTTTATCATCACTGGAACTTAAGATTTTGTTCATAATAGTATATTTCTTTCTTTTTTTTTTTCTTTCTTTTCTTTTTTTGGTCTTCAAGACAAAATTTGCAATTAATTAATTTTACTTAATATTCTTTTCAGAAGTGATTTGGTTGACTGTCTTATTTGAAATTAAGGACTGCATAACTTGCATTGACTCTTTCCTCCATTGAACAGAAGATTTTGCAAAATATAAATTAATTTTGGTTCTTTTTTAAAACAAAACATTAAAAAGATAAGAGTACTAAATATTTAAATCATTTATTTTTTTAACATAAACTATGATCACATAACTAAAACCAATTAATTACACAAAGGCACAGTTAAATGCCTGATGTGAGACAACTGCAAAATACATTTATATGAAAAGAACAGAAATCTGAGGAAAGTACTGGTGAGTATTAAAAGGTTAGCAACTTATAGATGGAAGCTGAAAACATTCAATGGTCAGTCTATATTGTATATATTAAAAGAGATTTTGCTGTCCATCGCTGCACTACGTACCCCCTTCGCTGCTGCGCGAGGTTCTGATGCCGTCTGTGATGAAATCAGAACAAGGCTCCCATAGGAGCCTTTGGAAGCACGCTCTCGTGAGTGCAATGCTTTCTACCAAAGTGAACGCGAACTCACGTTTGCATTGGAATTTACTTGTAATACTAGTGCACATTATCGTGTGATGGTATTTCAAATTGGAACGCTAATATCGCTTGATCGCAAGCTATATTTAGCACTCTACTTGTAATCTGGCCCAGAGAGAAAAGCACACTCTCAAGAACGAGCAACCAGCTCAATAATGCTTTTCACAGTATATAACATTCCTGTAGTATATCAATCTGAACCTGCCTATTAATGAAAGTCCAGCAACGAACGACTAGGCAATTCCTCTGCACAAGGAACATGGCAACCCCACAGGCATAACCCTGAGATATTGTGAGTTCGGTTTCCTATAACCTCAATAAAGAGAAAATAGCAATAAAGTGAACCACACTATTTTTTTTTTGTTTCTCAGTGCATAAATTTTTTTTTTATTTACACTATAAGTGGAGCAGTATTTTGAACTTCCGCTCTCTCGCTAATTCCACTGGAAGTAAGCTTTTTAAAAGCGTCGGGTAGCGCTTGTTTTACAAGTAAAAAGTTTTTGCTTGCACGCTAACATAACACTAACACGAACTTCGAATATCAAAACCATTTTTACGTACATTGTATTCCCCCATAGACTTCAATGGAGCCCTCAGTGTGTAGTTTTATTTTATTTATTTTATTGCTAAAAAAATCAAGTGTAAAATAAATTGGAAACTTTTTAAAGATAGAGACACAACAATACCCTATCTATAGCGTAGCTCCTCGTAGTGAGAGATAAATCCACAAATCTCCCAAGATAAAATGCAAACAAAATAAGAGTGCGCTAAACAGGGAAAGCAGCTATATTGAATGAAAACAGAAATATAAAATGGACATACCGATTTATTAATTAATAGGAACAATATGAATAAAATTGTAAAAAAATATCTAACTCAACCACCGGTGGTGAAAAAATGTTTGTAGTAAAAAAGGATTTGATTTCTGCAAACCGATCCTAAAATGTTGCAACAATTAGTAACAAACTTGTAATGCTACTGCCCCTTTTAATAATGTTTGTAACAGTGTAATGTTCATAGAGTACAGATTTAAAAGTAAAATCACTTGGTCCAGACTAATTATTTCTTAATTTAGATATTGTTTTTGATGTTTTAATTATTTTCGTCCTAGCTGGATCCGATATGTAAACAAGTCATTTGTTTGAAAAAGATGTGTGTGTGTCCCAGCAATGTGTCCGTGCTTATACGCACTCACTGGAAGCTGAAAAGCGTTGATGATGAAGATAGGAGTTTATCCTACACTAACAATTCAAGGCTTGCTTAATTTTAACAGAGCGCTCTGATTTTATTACTGTCAATTTATTTCAAAAGAAACATCTAAAAGGTGTTCCAGCAGTTAGACCAGTAATCTACTCATCCCATTGGTCACTGGTAGGCACATGACCACAGCACATGCAGGAGATAATCTTACTATCACAAGCTGAACGCCGCAGAAGGCTGGAGAGGTTGTGAGTGTTAGCTGGCAGACAGCGAGTAGAGAAATCGTTAACCCAAGTAAGATTTCATATTCCGGTGAGTGCGTATAAGCACGGACACATTGCTGGGGGACACATCTTTTTCAAACAAATGACTTATTTACATATCAGATCCAGCCAGGACTAAAAGAATTAAAACATCAAAAACAATATCTTAATTAAGAAATGATTAGTTCAAACCAAGTGATTTTACTTTTTAAATCTGTACTCTATGAACATTACACTGTTACAAACAGTATTAAAAGGGGCAGTAGCATTACAAGTTTGTTACTAATTGTTGCAACATTTTAGGAACAGTTTGCAGAAATCAAATCCTTTTTTACCACTGACATTTTTCACTACCGGTGGTTGAGTAAGATATTTTGTTTCAATTGTATTCATATTGTTTCTATTAATGAATAAATCTGTATGTCCGTTTTTATAGTTTATATTTCTGTTTTCATTCAATATAGCTGCTTGCCTTATTTAGCGCACTCTTATTTTGTTAGAATTGTTTAAAGATGTAATGCTCTGTCTGAATCACAAAAGAAAATGTTGGGGTTTCATATCTCTTTAACATTTAAATAATATTCTTTCATATGAATGGTGTATTTTTTGTACCATCAAATCTGCAATTCTGCATATGGAGCAGACTACTAGAGGCATCTTTATTAGGAGAATTGATGTCCAAATATAGAATATAAACTTCTGTTTACTAATCATATCCTGGCCATTTATTCTGCTAAATGTTATCCTAGGCCCTGAGGGAGGTATTTCTTTATCACTAAAATATGCAGTACTACTTTATAGTATTTCTACTCAATTTCTAATTTCCCCAACCTGTCATTATTCTTCTTTCCCTTTACTTGTTTCAGGATTCTTTAATTTGTAGCAATTTGTTTTTATAGCTAAACGATTATTAAATAAATTATACTACCATTTTATTAATTTAAAATGAGCTCTAGATACTTCAAATATAAGGAACAAAACCAATGCAGTGTGGTTCAGCCCTTTCTGGAAAATATAAATTATGTTCTTTCCTTTTACTATATCTTAAAGGGACAGTGAACTCAAATATTGTTATTGTTTCAAAAGACAAATAATCCCTTTATTACCCATTACCCAGTTTTGCATAATCATTATCAACAGTTATATTAATATACTTTTTACCTCTGTGATTACCTTGTATCTAAGCCTCTTGACAGCCTCCTGATCACATGACTTTTTATTTATTATCTATTGACTTATATTTTAGCTGTGTTGTGCAGAACCCATGGGTGTGAGCACAATGTTATCTATATGGCCCACATGAACTAGCAGTGTCCTGTTGTGATTAAGAGGCTGTCTATAGTGGCTTAGAAACAGGCAGAAATTTAGAGGTTTAAATGTTATAAAGTATATTAATATAACAATGTTGGTTGTGCAAAGCTGGGAAATGGGTAGTAAAGGAGTTATCTATCTTTTTAAACAATAACAATTTTAGTGTTGACTGTCCCTTTAAAGAGACATGGAACCAAAAATATAATATGCAGTAAGGACTAGATTTCAAGGGGAGCGCAATTGTTAATGCTTGTCACATTTTGTTGCTCTTATTGCGTCATACAACCAATAATGTCCCAATCAGGTACAGATACAAACCCATTTATTCCTGGGGACCGGAAAAGGTTTGGATTTCTGAATAGTTTGGATTTCAGAATATTTGTATATTTGCATCTGTAAAATAGGATGTATTAAGGTAGGAAAAATCTGATTGGCTGATTGAATCAGCCAATCAGATTCAAGTTCAATCGGAACAGCCAATAGAATGCGAGCTCAATCTGATTGGCTGATTGGATCAGCCAATCCGATTGAACTTGAATCTGATTGGCTGATTTAATCAGCCAATCAGATTTTTCCTACCTTAATTCCGATTGGCTGATAGAATCCTATCAGCCAATCGGAATTCGAGGGACGCCATCTTGGATGATGTCCCTTAAAGGAGCCTTCATTCGTCGGGAGTCGCCGGAAGAAGAGGATGGATCCGCGTCGGCTGCTTCAAGATGGTCCTGCTCCGCACCGGATGGATGAAGATAGAAGACGCCGCCTGGATGAAGATGTCTATCGGTCCGGATGTCCTCTTCTTGCCGGATAGGATGACGACTTCGGACCCTCTTCTGGACGGATCGGTGATACCCGGCATGGTAAAGATAAGGTAGGGAGATCTTCAGGGACTTAGTGTTAGGTTTTTTAAGGGGGGTTTGGGTTAGATTAGGGGTATGTGGGTGGTGGGTTGTAATGTTGGGGGGGGTATTGTATGTTTTTTAAAATGCAAAAGAGCTGATTTCTTTGGGGCATGCCCCGCAAAAGGCCCTTTTAAGGGCTGGTAAGGTAAAAGAGCTGTTAACTTTTTATTTTAGAATAGGGTAGGGCATTTTTTTATTTTGGGGGGCTTTGTTATTTTTTTTAGGGGGCTTAGAGTAGGTGTAATTAGTTTAAAGTTCTTGTAATCTTTTTTTATTTTTTGTAATTTAGTGGGTTTTTTTGTAATTTAGTTTAGTTGATTCAATTGTAGATAATTGTACGTAGTTTATTTAATTAATTTATTGATAGTGTAGTGTTAGGTTTAATTGTAATTTAGGTTAGGATTTATTTTACAGGTAATTTTGTAATTATTTTAACTAGGTAGCTATTAAATAGTTATTAACTATTTAATAGCTATTGTACCTGGTTAAAATAAATACAAAGTTGCCTGTAAAATAAATATAAATCCTAAAATAGCTACAATATAATTATTCGTTATATTGTAGCTATATTAGGGTTTATTTTACAGGTAAGTATTTAGCTTTAAATAGGATTAATTTATTTAATAAGATTTATTTTATTTTGTTAGATTTAAATTATATTTAACTTAGGGGGGTGTTAGGGTTAGACTTAGCTTTAGGGGTTAATACATTTATTAGAGTAGCGGTGAGGTCCGGTCGGCAGATTAGGGGTTAATAAGTGTAGGTAGGTAGCGGCGACGTTGGGGGGGGCAGATTAGGGGTTAATAAATATTATGTAGGTGTCGGCGATGTTAGGGGCAGCAGATTAGGGGTACATAGGGATAATGTAGGTTGGGCGGTTTGCGGTCGGCAGATTAGGGGTTAAAAAATTTAATTATAGTGGCGGCGATGTGGGGGGACCTCGGTTTAGGGGTTCATAGGTAGTTTATGGGTGTTAGTGTACTTTAGAGCACAGTTGTTAAGAGCTTTATGAACCGGCGTTAGCCCATAAAGCTCTTAACTCCTGACTTTTTTCTGCGGCTGGAGTCTTGTCGGTAGAGGGTCTAATGATCACTTCAGCCAAAACTCTAAATACCAGCGTTAGAAAGATCCCATTGAAAAGATAGGATACGCAATTGGCCTAGGGGGATCTGCGGTATGGAAAAGTTGCGGCTGGAAAGTGAGCGTTAGACCCTTTCCTGACTGACTCTAAATACCAGCGGGCGGCCAAAACCAGCGTTAGGACCCCTTAATGCTGGTTTGGACGGCTAATGCAGAACTCTAAATCTAGGCAATAATGTGGTGGGGTCACTTCTGAGCCCCAAAGTATAAAGAAATTATTAAATGATATCTCGATAAACAGCGGGTAAACACCGCTTTTAACCATGTGGTTAATAACATAGTATAAATGGTAGAACTATCTAATGTCATAAAATGTAGACTACTATAACTAGTGCTTGTAAAGAATTATAACTAGCTTTAATAATGTTATTTAGAACCAACAGCTAAGAGTCGGAACATCCTGCAAATAGGCAAAAGCTCAAAGTGGACTTGGCAGGCCTAGTGAATTAGCATTATAAAACCGCATGTATAGTTGTCCCTCGGGTTAGCAGAAATACAAGTCTATTTTTCCCTTATCCAGGAGCATATTAAGAGTTTTGTATACTAACAGAGCATGAGTTACACCAATAGTAGTTGCCCGTGTTCTTTTGTATATTTAAAATTAAAATATCATGTCACCCCATAATACACGTCAAGATGTTTACCTCTGGCGCTTATGTTAGGGTGGAAATGGGCACTCTTAGGCTTTATGATGCTTGGTTGAGGGACTATAATACATTTATTTTGTTATAACCTATATAGGAGATTGAAAGCTTTGGTGAGGAATAGCGCTAGCTGCAAATGGGGGAACTTTTAAGTGACAACAGAGGAAAATAGTGCCCATCATGGGAGTTCATAGGTAATAAGCATATTGTGTGATCCATGAAGAAACCAGTAGTATGACATAATGGACATGTCAAGAAGCACAAATTGATCCAACTTATAACCCATAAATCACACTGTGACACCTGTTTGCCCCCTGAGCGAGTTATTAGTCAGCATATAAGCTATCCATTAATGGTAAAAAAAACGGAGAGTAAAAAATAAACAGGCTCTACTTACATACTAGTGGATATGTAAACATTCTCTATAAAACAGATATAAAGTGTCCATTAACAGTGTCCTAATTGTCAATTATTTGTAAGGATTTAGGTTAGGAGCTAGAAGTATTGATCCTTAACGTCCCGTATCAACTCTGAGGATCTGTTAATGTTGGCACATGGTGGGCAGCCCACATAATTTGAACTGACATAGCACAAAGTTCATCCGATGCCTTTCCTAGAGGGCGAGATCACCCCAAATTCTGCTAGTGTGAAATCCCTGTCGGCGGGCTGAGTCATCCACTTCTGAAGTAGAGAGTCAGTGCAAGCTGAAATCCGCAACTGCTCATCTTCTAGAACCCCGTGCTGAGTCTTAATCTCTGTAGCTCTCTGGTCCTGTCCGCGGTGGTCGGTCGCTCCCCCACAACCCGGGTCTAAGAACGGGTGTTGCGCAGCAGTCTCTCCTACATAGTGGGAGCTGGAGTCCAGCAGACGCTGTGTCTCTGTATCTTGGAGGTGTAGGAGAGTCACTGCAGGGGTATCCATACTAAACCTTGAGTGGTGGGGATTCCAGGCTGTGTCATCGCCAGCATGTAAGTTAACTGAAAAGGATGATACAATGGGGGTGTCCAGCACTATGCAAACATGTAGTTCAAGCATGGGGGAGATTTTAAGGTAGGGTTTCACTGACCATTGTAATGGCGTAGAGTCTATGGCCTCTAGTTATGAAGCCGTCTACTTACCTGCATTCGCCGCGCCCAATACACTCACCTAAGCTCGTCTCACATCGCCGCCGTGGACCTGAATATGCTCGCCAAAGTTATCATTAATTCTGTCAAAAAGCCGCGCACCAAGTAGGGGGCGATGAGCAGCGGACTGTGATAGTTATCAATCATCAATCTCGCTGTTCTTCGGCTTTTTTACAGCTTTATTGATACCCCTGTCACTAAGCACTCACACTATACTATACTGTTCTACCCCCTATACCGGCGCCCCCGGAGCCCCCCGCAACTAAATAAAGTTATTAACCCCTAAACCGCGGCTCCTAGACCACGCCACAACTATAATAAATATATTAACCCCTAAACCGCCGCTCCCGGACCCCGCCGCAACTATAATAAATATGTTAACCCCTAAACCGCCGCTCCTAGACCCCGCCGCAACTATAATAACAATGTTAACCCATAAACCACCGCTCATAGACCCCGCCACAACTATAATAAATATGTTAACCCCTAAACCGCCACTCCCAGACCCCGCCGCCACCTACATAATACCTATTAACCCCTATCCTGCCCCCCCATACTGCCGCCACCTATAATAAATTTATTAACCCCTATCCTGCCCCCCTACACCGACGCCACTATAATAAAATTATTAACCCCTAAACCTAAGTCTAATACTAACCCTAACACCCCCCTAACTTAAATATTAATTAAATAAATCTAAATAATATTACTCTTATTAACTAAATTAATCCTATTTAAAACTAAATACTTACCTATAAAATAAACACTAATATAGCTACAATATAACTAATAGTTACATTGTAACTATTTTAGGATTTATTTTTATTTTACCGGCAAGTTTGTATTTATTTTAACTAGGTACAATAGTTATTAAATAGTTATTAACTATTTAACAGCTACCTAGCTAAAATAAATACAAAATTACCTGTAAAATAAAAACTAACCTAAGTTACAATTACACCTAACACTACACTATCATTAAATAAATTATTCCAATTTAAAACTAAATACTTACCTGTAAAATAAACCCTAAGATAGCTACAATGTAATTAATAATTACATTGTAGCTATCTTAGGATTTATATTTATTTTACAGGCAACTTTGTATTTATTTTAACTAGGTACAATAGTTATTAAATATTTATTAACTATTTAATAACTACCTAGCTAAAGGAAATACAAAATTACCTGTAAAATAAATCCTAATCTAAGTTACAATTAAACCTAACACTACACTATCATTAAATTAATTAAATAGGGGACGGAGCTAGCCAGGGATCTGAACGGTCGTACTTCACTTCAGCTCTGCTGATACCATTCATAATTCTATTCAATTTGACCGTCAGCCCACCACAAATATATTTCAAAAATATCCCTGATTCTGAGGGGGAGGTCAAGGACCCTTGGGACATCAAATAAAAGCTGACAAGAGGAGAAAACAATTGGATATATTCTCAATATTCAGGCCTTCTAGGGGCTACAGTCTTCCCTCCCAAGTGGAGGGTCAGGAATATAACTTCTTACTGGGAGAAAAGTGTACAACAACTGCTATGCAACCACTTTCAGAGGTTGGAACATGAGTTACACCTGGCATTTTCACCTACTAGTGATAATCTACCTCTTGAAAACACCCAGCAACATCTATCGGCATGCAAGCTTTCACAGATTGGATATAATAACCCACAGTCTACCGCAAGCAAAATACTTAATCCGACTCAGGCACCTACTGCGTATGACGACCTAGCATGGACAATCGCAATTGCGCTACTGACCCCAAGCCCTCACATGCTGCTCTGGCCCTCCGCAAGGCGGCTTGGAAAGGAGCTCTACAACTACAGCTATGGCCCGGATGTCTTGCGGGGGATGTGGCGTATCCTCACTTGCCGGATTCCGGCGTGGATCATGAGGTATGTGTAGACTTACTGACGTCTGAGTCAAGCAATACACCCCAGTCAGAACTTCCACATACCCTAATAGGAGACAAGGCTAACGTAACCACCGAGCCCTCTTATACGAACGATTTGCCTGCAGAAGGGGTAGATGAATCTGCGGACTCACAACTTATTCTTGCCCTGACTAAGGACTTGTCTATATCGGGTACGGGAGAACCCCCCTTACAGTGGATTCTTCATAAGATGATTGCAGCGTCTACTTCATGGTGCTCTAAGCTAGGCATGCTGGAAAGGATCAATTGGCGACCACAACAACACAGGCAGATTAAAAAACGGACAGTGAGCCCCTTAGTGACTTTAACATACTTTGAGAATGGTTAGATACAGAAGACATGGGGGTCATTAATACACTAGCTTATATATGGGCTTCTGTTACAGTTCTGCCATTAAAAATTGACCTAAATGGTTATATGTGTGCAGCCTAATACAAGTTGATTGCCCTGTACTTTGATGATTGATGTGCTTTAAGAATGATGTTTATTTGCAATTTCTCCGCAGCATTAGCTTACATATAGAATTTTCCTGTGCCCATAAGTTACCCTTGGGTCTAAGTTAGTTTAACTATTTACTTAAGTGATATGAAACCCTTTTAGTTTTTTTGTGCTGATCAGGAGCCTCTGGCTACTCGATGTTGATGGTTTACATGTTCCCCATCTCCTATACTAATTCTACGCAATTGTTATATAGTTGGAAATATTACCCTATGTATGGCATAAAGTGGGTTGGAGTTGTTCCTTTAAACTCGCATGCAACACGGATGTACCACTATACAACCACCTTATATAATATTTATTCACTAGTATGTATATTGTATTAAGAATTATATATACTCGTATTTCACATATACTAGTTTGTAATCAAGTTCTCCTAGATATTAATTCTCATACTATACTGAGTACTGTCCTTTGGTTTAGTCCCGTAGACATTTCAAAACAGCTTATTTGAGGCTGCTCTAAAGCAGCTAACATAGAGGGTCCATTTACTCTACATCCTAAAGGCCTCTTGTGTTTATGCATATTTCTGTTTAAAGCCTCCCACAAAACCACACTCTTGCATTTTACTCTCTATCTGAGTTTTATTTGATAAAGTGCCTAGAGATTCCTTGGTTATTTAATAATTAGGGGTTCTACAGTTTACCATGTTGCAACTATGTGTTTACTTTCTGAGATTTTCCTGCCTTCACTGGGATTCCTTTTTCCAAATTAAATGCTTGATATCGTTCTAAGTAATGGACACCTGTATATATGTACAACTGTTTGCATTGTTTTATTATCTCTTGTTTGTAGCTCTGTCCCTTTCAGTATTTACACAATGTGTTCCTTTTGGCAACCTGCCTCCTCTTGCGGACGATTGTTGGGATAATAACATTGCCACTTGTGTTAAATACTCACCTTTTTTCCATACTTTTACCAACACCTACCAGAACTCCTTTGGGGACTTTGTACTCTGAGTATTGAGCTCTATACCTCTATAGTACAGGCGTAGCCAGCGGCCGGGGCTGCGCCTTAACAATTAATATGTCTAGCAATATAGGTGTTCCATTATGTTTAATAGATTCGTCCCCTTATGGTCATGATGCTTCCCCAGTGTTGACATTTAATTTATACAGAGTGTGTCATCTGCTCCCACCCTAATCCAAGTTACAAGGCCTCCTACCATTTTATAAACAGCCTCTTATAGATAAGTATGTTTTATGTTACAATGGTTCTAGCTCAACCCACATAGCCCATTTTTTGCTTATGCCTACAGTTCTCCTATTTATGGTGACGCTTATTGCCTGGTCTAACCGGACTTTATGTGTTACTTACATAGTGTATCCAAAGACAAACTATAGTGCTCATTATATTGGCTAAATAATTCCAGCTGGCATATCTATTACTGTAAGAGGGTACAACCCACTGGCTAATAGTTTTGGCTACTTAGTTCATAAGTATTCTATCAAGCGCTAAGATGTTATAACATGGGGCGTAGTGAGACTTTGCAGATTAATACAGTGTTTCTTGTGCAGGCAGGTCCTGCATTATTACTCTTACCACTTATGTAGAATATCGCTTCCTGCAAGCAGAATGTTTCCGGCCCCTATTAACATTCACACCCAAAATAGTAGCTCACACTGACCATACATTCATAGAGTCCAGGTCAGTATCTAACAGTTTCGCTGCTTCAGTTTTAACACTAAAACACAGGGAAAAAGAGAGAGAAGTTTTTTCCAAGTAATTTATTTCTATTTTCCCTCATATGTCCCTGAAATTGTATACATGGTTATGTAACTCTAAAAGGTCAGAGCCTGTTTTTTATTGCTGTATTGACCTTACCTCCTCTCCCTCCCCACCACACCATATCATAATGCACCTCCTAGGTTAGGAGGATTAACTATGCGGCTCATCTAGCCTATGCCGCACCTTCCACACTTTCCTACGCTAGATAAGCTATTGGCCTCACATGTCACTCATCCCTTCCTAGCATTTCCTTAGGGTCCCATATGCCCATGTAATGCTATATAAAATAATATTGCTCCATATGGCTATAGCCTGCTTATTTAATGCATATAACCTACTACATATTTATTCTCACCCCCCACCCCAATCTATAACGTGTCCCCTTGTTAAGGATAACTAAATACGCTGCTTTTCTTGCCTATGCCGCAACCCTTATTGTAACTTCCAACATTTCCTACAAATTGAACATTTTTCTCCTACCTTGAGTTAATATTTCAGTCTGGTCCAATAGTGGCCTATTGAGTTACAAGAAAAATGTTTTCAGTTTATTTGTTATGCATGATATAAAGCATTATAAAAGTGAGGTTTATCATTTGAGATCCATATGTGGTCTCCTAGGTTTGAAATCCCCTTCTTTTACTCAAATATTTCTGTTTATGTTAGAAGGTCCAAGAGAGACCTACTGTATCATTTAGAAGGTTCCTAGGCGACAGGCACTCCATTTACATAATGTTCACATGGTACATATATTATTAGCCTTGTGTTTTTTTTTGTAATCCAATCTTTATTGTCAGTACTCATTGTAAAACTGATATTTTATCGGAATTCGAGGGACGCCATCTTGGATGACGTCATTTAAAGGACCAGCCATTCGTCGGGTAGTCGTCGTGCAGGAAGGATGTTCCGCGCCGGAGGTCTTGAAGATGGAGCCGCTCCTCGTCGGATGGATGAAGATAGAAGATGCCGCTTGGATGAAGATGTCTGCCGGTCCGGATGTCCTCTTCTGCCCGGATAGGATGAAGACTTCTGCCGGTCTGAATGTCCTCTTCTGCCCCATCGGATGAAGACTTCGGCCCGGCTGGGTGAAGACGACTCAAGGTAGGGAGATCTTCAGGGGGGTAGTGTTAGGTTTATTTAAGGCGGGTTTGGGTGGGTTAGAGTAGGGGTATGTGGGTGGTGGGTTTTAATGTTGGGGGGGTTGTATTTTTTTCACAGGTAAAAGAGCTGATTACTTGGTAAAAGAGCTGATTACTCTTTTTTATTTATTTTATTAGGGGGCGTAGATTAGGTGTAATTAGTTTAAAATTCTTGTAATATTTTTTTATTTTCTGTAGTTTAGTGTTTGTTTTTTTGGTAATTTAGTTTAGTTTATTTAATTGTATTTAATTGTAGGTATTGGTAGCTAATTTATTTAATTAATTTAATGATAGTGTAGTGTTAGGTTTAATTGTAACTTAGGTTAGGATTTATTTTACAGGTAATTTTGTATTTCTTTTAGCTAGGTAGTAATTAAATAGTTAATAACTATTTAATAACTATTGTACCTAGTTAAAATAAATACAAAGTTGCCTGTAAAATAAATATAATTCCTAAAATAGCTACAATGTAATTATTAATTACATTGTAGCTATCTTAGGGTTTATTTTACAGGTAAGTATTTAGTTTTAAATAGGATTCATTTAGTTAATAATAGTAATTTAAATTTAGATTTATTAAAATAATATTTAAGTTAGGGGGGGTTAGGTTTAGTGTTAGACTTAGGTTTAGGGGTTAATAATTTTAATATAGGTGGCGGCGGTATAGGGGGGGCAGGATAGGGGTTAGTAACTTTAATATAGGTGGCGGCGGGGTCCGGGAGTGGCGGTTTAGGGGTTAAACAATTTATTTAGTTGCGGCGGGGTCCGGGATCCACAGGATTGGGGTTAATAACTTTATTTAGGTGGCGGTGGTATAGGGGGCAGCAGATTAGGGGTTAATATGTATAATGTAGGTGGCGGCGGGGTCAGGGAGCGGCGGTTTAGGGGTTAACATGTGTATTATAGTTGCGGCGGGGTCCCTGAGCGGCGATTTAGGGGGTAATACATTTATTTAGTTGCGGCGGTGTAGGGGGGGCAGATTAGGGGTGTTTAGACTCGGGGTACATGTTAGGGTGTTAGGTGCAGACGTTTCCAATAGGAATCAATGGGATATCGGGCAGCAGCGAACATAAGCTTTCGCTATGGTCAGACTTCCATTGATTCCTATGGGATCCGCTGTCTCCAGGGCGGCAGATTGAAATCCAGGTACGCTGGCCCAGAATAGTGGCGAGCGTACCTGGTAGTAGTTTGATAACTACCAAAAGTAGTCAGATTGTGCCGAACTTGCGTTCGGAACATCTGTAGTGACGTAAGCATTGATCTGTGTCGGACTGAGTCCGGCGGATCGAAGCTTACGTCACTAGATTCTACTTTTGCCGGGCAGTAGGGCTTGATAACTAAGGCGAATCAGCCTCGCCACAAATACGCTGCGGAATTCAAGCGTATTTGCGGTTGACGGCTTGATAACTAGAGGCCTATGTCTGGATCAAGCCATTGATTAATATACACTTCGCGGTCTGTGTTCCTTGTAGTCACAGCGAAATCAGCTGCAAAGTCATCTAGTTTAGAGTCTAACTGAAGTAGTAAGGCTTGTATATATTTATATGGTTCCTTCATGGTAAACGTTTACTTGTTTGTAGTGAAGAGTAGTCTAGAACTATCTTATCCGGTTCACGGGGGGGGGGATGTTTGAAGCCTCTGCGCTAGGCCACCGCCTAGAATGTTGATAGTCCGGTTCTAGGCCCAACGATCATAAATTATGCAATACTGGTATCTTTCTGCTCTGTGTTACTTCCTCTGTCTGAAATTCAATTGCTTTTCAGTCGATGTTGCATAGATAAAGCTTTAACAGCAATTTAGTAGAGATTACGTTAGGAGCCTCAGTTAAAGCAACCAAGCATGGCGACCTGGACACGCCCCCAAATTTTGTTTTTTTGTTGGTTGATTCCCTAAAGAGACCACTCGAAACTAGTGTTTTGTTTTTTAAATTTTAGCTTTCAGCTGAAAGGTGTATGTCTAATAACAATTCTACATAGCACATTGATTTCATAATTTTTACTGCCTAATGTATATATTAATATTTCAGGCAGCCCAACATTTCCCTTCTAATAACAGGGACAGTGAGAGTGGGAGTAGAGTCAGGAATGACCGTGGGTGGGGCTTCAGGAGTCGGACTATGGAGAAAAGTCAGGGAGTTGGGGTCAGGAGGAGTTGATGCAGCCAGAGGAAGGGGTCAGGTGTGCTATGGTTGTGGTGGCACTGGGATATTTATGGGAAGTGAGATCATTGAAAGGGTCTGTAGGACAGATAAAATGTATCTGGAAAAATGTGGGACAGTTGTGAAGCTTTGCACCTCCAATAACTCTTGTCTTAGTCCATAATTCACAAAGTTATTCGACATATGAAACATCCATTTATAAGTCAGTCCCCTAATATCTGGAGGCGTTCTCTATATCTAATACCCATTATTAACTAAGATTTTCTTGAATGATTTGCTGTCCCTTCATTTCAACTACCATAAAAACAGTAGATTTTAAATAAATTACAACAATAATGAGTTTATATATAATACCAAGCCAGATATGGGGGCAATATAAATATCAGCAATAATCAGAGACAATGCTCACAGGGTAGGGCCATACGTCTTTCTCCAATCTAGACCTTGAGGACTGTAATTAAAAACAAAAGTTGTGTATGGAGGGGTTATGCATCTTCCCCTACAAGATAAAGTAATTAACCTCTTTGCTAAAGACATACACATGGTTATTATATGCATTGTGCTTTCAATATGGATGAGGATCAAGTGTCATCATCCTGGGAGCCCATCTTCTACTTTGCATCCTGGGAACTCTTCAACACTGCAATAAGGAAAGAAGTTGACAATCTTGTTGATCCTCTCTGGCTGTAGTGGGAAATGCCTATGAAAGGGAGGGGGAGCTATTATGGAGAACATATCTCCCCCTCTGATTTAAGCAAATGGTTATTAGACCCCTCATTTGAATAAAAAAAAATCTCCTCTTTTGAGGTCACAATCCCATTAACTTGCAGGTAGTCTCCATGGTAATAGTAATCGACGGCCCCAATTAGGCACACAGCTAGTGTGTAATGAGGGGGAGGGGGTATTTTAGAGCACTTTAGAGACCCTATCACTCCAGGGAAATCCAGGGATTTAGATCAGTGAGGACAAACTTCCTAACACATGGGGGATTATTTTAGAAGCCTTTTATGGACACATATTCATTTTTATTGTAATTGAACACACAAATAATACTTTGTCTTAAAAATGTCCAGTTTGGGGGGGGCGTAGCTAACAGCCGGGGAGAGCAGTCGCATCTGCCCTGTGCTCCAGCTATGAACTTATTATAAAACACTGAAAAAGCCGTATTGCCTTGTTATTTCATGGATATCCTCTCCATACATGAACAGAGCAGAGGGGAGCAACTACTTTGATGTACTTTCTGAGATCAAACATCTTTTATATTCCTTATATGAGGGATCGGATATCTGGAGTCTAGGGGATACCTACGTGGACAGCTGCGGGTAGACAGCCGAACTCCCGTTAATGGCTCAGCGCTTTATGCTTCAGTTGAAGCTCTCCTGGAATCTAGCTGCGACAGGTGACTGAGCAGTTTGAGACTCAAATTACAGCGGCCACTATTGCCCTTATATCAACCTAAACTTAGCTGCTGCATACACATGGAGGACTCCCACAATACCACACGCCCGACGGGCGTCCAGAAGCTAATTATATCCCTCTTGACAGATATGGCCATCCGCCTGGACTCTCACTATGCGAGCTGTATAACTATCCCGCGAACTGAAGTCAGCGCACCTATTCAACTGTACACCGACGCCTGCCCCGCTGATGGCCCATCTAGCACTCTGTCGCTTAGGCAAACACGGCAGAGAGATCGTGGGCTTGTCGAGGCATTGAGGAGAAGCTTATGGCAGGGAACAGGGGCTTATGGCATTACGCATGCAGCACACTCCCTGGCAGGGTCAAGGAAGCTCAAGAGATCCGCATGGTCACAGACATCACTGAAAGTGGCTGGGGCAGACAGGAGATCATTATTGTGTGGTAGTGCACATACCCCCTCTGTTTGGAAACCAGGTGACCGGGGAACCGTTTTTCTAGAGGTGACCTGTTTGAGACTGTTGCAGAGATCTGGGACGCTGACTTATATGGAATTAGCTGGACAGTTGGAGGGCCCCTTTGATCCAGGGGGTTGTTTTGGCCTCTATTCTCCAGGCTCGCATGTATGACGTTTATAAGAGTCACCTTACACAGGAGTATCCAGACGGTCTCTCATATACTAGACTAATATGTGCTAAACCACGGCAACCAGAATTGATCTAAATAAGTGTGGGATGCGGCAGTTGTTTACGGCTTAGGGCTGAATGCTCTGTTACATGTTACTATGTGGTGTTTGCTTATACACACTGTTACAGCAGGGCTAAAAAATTGCGCTTCATACACGCTCAGTATAAATAAGAACCAATTTACGTGTTAGTGGAAAAGGGGCAGCACTCTTGTTAGATCTGCTTTATAGGGGGCTGTGCTACAGTTACCTATTAAATATTAACACTCTTTACTTCATTTAGCACTCTATTATATCACACAGCACGGTTACCTTCCATATAGTATAATATACTGTGTCCTTTCTCAGGTTGTTGGTAAGTAGTCATATAGCAAAAACAGTCAGTCCATACACAGTTTATTACATGTCTTTAATATTGTAGTCGAGGGAAGTTGAATCTAATTTTATATCTGAGTGAGCTCTATTATCTCTACTCGTGTATACTTTGAGAAGATGTATCCACTGGAAAGGTTTTATTATCTTAGTGTGAGTTGGGGGATTTGTATTTAGATGTTTTGCCTATACAATTTATATTGAGCATTAGGGAGTATAGAAATGTACATGACCACACAGCTATTGTCACCTTATTTAGTATAAGATAGTATATATATGGTATTCCTTCAAAAGTTACTAGATAATTACCTCTTCCCTTTTTGTTTATACTGATAAAATAGGTATTTTCATCTTAGGTAATCATACTGACGCTGAAGTCTTACTATTTTAGGGTTGCCTTGCCTAGCCTCCACCTCTGTATGAACAGATAGTTACTTGCTGAAACAGATTAGCACCTGGGGGCATATGTATATACAGATATATGTGTACGTGTTCCCCCCACACGCTAATCGACTGTACCCTATGTCTCCCTCAGCCGGCGGGGGAGATGGGGGATCGGTGTAGATGATGTACAGGGTGATTAATCATTTCTTTCTGTACATTATGCAGCCAATATATTTTATTTATGGTACTCATCTCATCTCAGCTTAAGCTAGTGTAAGAGGGACTTATGATATTGTAGGATAGATGTTTGAATTAATCCTATACTACTCTAGAGTTGCTATTCTAGTAGGTAGGTTCAGCTTATATAGAGTAATAAGTAAAATACGGCCCAGCTAGTATATGGGTACAGTGTGTGTAGGATAGTGTGTTGTATACAGTTATACCTAATATCCTTTCAGAGAAAAGATGGCAAATGCCCTGCGCCGCCTATACCTGTACTATTTCCCCCCCCCCCCCTCAGGTTAATGTAAATTCCTAGGGGGTAAATATTATTATGCGGTATTAATCCGCACTTTTTGTCTATTTATGTTTATAAATCATGCCAGTAAGTGGCTATATATCACTATAATTTCCTCTAGCGACATAAGCTATAAGTGATAGGTTCATGAGTGGCCTATAGACTAGATTAGGGGGAAAAAAAGGTACCTCTCAGTTGGATTCCTTATTCTACATACGTCAGATGAAAGTATCCTACCAAAGGACAGAATGCTTCACTAAAGAGGTACAATAATAACATTCAGTAAAAAAATAAAATAAGGTATCAAAGCAAATCTTATCATGTATATATCCAGGGCATGCTAGTAATGCACTGGGATATATTCGCTTTCAGAGAGTTTATCATGATTTATTACTGTTGTCTGTTATACCCATCTTGAAATAACCTGTCTTGTTGTTTTTATATGACTATTGTTATCCTAAATACCTTAATAAAAATCTTTGATTAAAAAATAAAATAAAAAAATGTCCAGTTTCACAGGGCCAGAATTTGGTAATGTTGCCAGGTATTTATTGTTCTTCCCTTCATTTGAGTTTTTCCACCAACTAAAAGTCCCTAAAGCAGATATTTTTAGTTTCACTTTTTCCTGGGACTACAAAAGCTATGACACACATTCACAGTTCTGCTTTTTCCCTAGGACCACAAAACCTAGTGCCTATGGGCCGCTAGTTGGCCATCCCTGATTTAGGGATAGATTACGAGTGGAGCGTTATTTATCGGTCACGCACTTACGGTGCTTTAATCGTGGATTGGTGGCCTCTCACCCCGAGAGAACACTGTCAATCATGTAAAGGTATAGTTAAAAAATTAACATATACAATATAATATCAGCACACTAGAACATAGATATTAAAACCATTTGTAACCAGGTAATTAGATGCAAGGTGCATAGAAAAACCCATAAGTAGCAAGGTAATTATATGCAAAATGCATAGAAAAACCTGACCAGTCAGGGGTACACACAGGCGCCGTAGAAAAAAACAAGGCTGCGATATATACAGCTAAGAATATGGAGATCTTAATTAGCCTGCTACACCCTACTGCACACAGAACCCCCGTTCAACAGTAACACGGAGGTATATCCTGGGCAGATATGTAGTGGGATCTAAGAGGCTAATTATAGGACTCATGCATGGATGCAAACATTATTGGCATACAACGGAGCAATATTGCAAAGTAAAAATATATACACAGCAGTATATTGAGGCGGACCACTATCCAGACTAACTACACCCTGCTGCACACAGCACCCCAGTATCAGAGGTTAAGCGCTGGGCAGGAAAGTAATGGGATCTAAGTAGTCTAGTAGATAAGTCACCTAAATATGTACATGATAACATATAGAAGGGAGCATGCAGATAGTAGTTATTAAGCGTATGTGTAGCAAGTAGTAAGCATGTCAAAGTTGTATCCTTGCAAAGGCGTACATGCATTCATGCAGCGGCAAAGCACATTTAAACCTGTTATATACAGCAGAATGTAGACAACATACAACAGTATGGGAAAGAGGTTCCAACTTCATAGGCAAATATCCCTCGACAGGGAAAGTCACGTACGGAACTGCCCTATAAGTTCTCAAGCAGCGAACCTTCCTGCTGTAGTAAGAGCAAAGTTCATACGACCTTATTTTCATATAGCCTGATGTTGGTAGCCATGCATATCCCATAGGTGAGAAACTTTTTCTCCATCCGCTCCGTGCTCCTTGAATGGTTTGCTCCGGAACACACCTCCGTCCTCAAAACAGAATACTTTGACGCTATGTGTGCATCACGTGTTCCGGTCGGCTTAGCCAATGCCGACGCACGTTTCACCCGATCGTCTGTTTGTCAGACCGGGCTTCGTCAGGGCGTTATGCAGCTGGGACGTTTACATCCCTATTTATATCAAAAGTTTATAGCGCCTCTGCTGGTGGGTGAAGAATAGCTTGTTGCTTAGTATCTAGCACGTATGCCAGAATAAATAGTGATTTCTAAATATATACATAGAACATTTCAAAATTCACATTTATAGATATTCAGTGTGCCTAATATTAGCATATAAGCCTACAATATTATTTACAAAAAGAAAGAGAAAAACAACACCTTCATATTGTCTCTATTTTAATTCTTGGTTTATAGAGATACCATTACAGAGCCATCTAGGTTTATAGGAAACAAGCCATGTCCAGTTTGTCATTTAAACCATTAGGGAATTGGATTTCTAGAGTCGCGATTCCTCTACATTCCTTTCTTAAAAGGACTTTGTCATTGTCTCCTCCTCTACCATTTGTAATACCTCTGTCTATGCCAACAAGCACTAGATTTTTGAGCTTTTTTCCTAAAGAGTGCTGTTTTCCCTGTCTTTACAAAACCAGGATTTCGTTATTATATAAAATTATATTTTGGTACAATATATATATATATATATATATATATATATACAGGTAGCCCTCAGTTTACGCCGGGGTTAGGTTTCAGAAGAAATGGTTGTAAATCAAAACCGTTGTAAATTGAAACCCAGTTTATAATATAAGTCAATGGGAAGTGAGGGAGTTAGTTCCAGGCCCCTCTCAAAATTGTCATAAGTAACACCTAATACATTATTTTTAAAGCTTTGAAATGAAGACTTTAAATGCTAAACAGCATTATAAACCTAATAAAATAATCACACAACACAGAATATATAATTAAACTAAGTTAAATGAACAAAAACATTTGCTAAACAGCAATATAAACC
Organism: Bombina bombina; assembly: GCF_027579735.1. Classification (NCBI taxonomy): domain Eukaryota; kingdom Metazoa; phylum Chordata; class Amphibia; order Anura; family Bombinatoridae; genus Bombina; species Bombina bombina. The sequence continues at coordinate 183,376,939 of NC_069507.1, forward strand.
TAATAAAATAATCACACAACACAGACTTCACTTGCATTTTTCTGCAAACAGTTCTTTCTATGCATTCCAATCTGGCCTGATTTATAGACAGGAAGATCTTGTTCCTCTGAAATCTGCTCGATAGCTCAGGTCTGGTTAAACTGATTAATTTCAGCTTGCTTGGCTTTGCTGCAACACAAGCGGACAGCTCCACCTACTGGCTATTTTAATCAATGCACTGCTTCTCAATGATTTTCAATAGTAGTCACATGACTGGAAAAAAAGGTTGTTATTCTGAAACGGTGCAAATTGAACCGTTGTAAACCGAGGGCCACCTGTATATATATATATATATATATATATATATATATATATATATATATATATATAAATAAAGGTATAGATATATGCAGATGTATATATGAATATATATTTATAAACTTTGGAATGTAAAATATTTACCATACAAACACAATTAAAAGCTGACGTTTTTCAGCGAAACATAAGTTGGATGCTTTGGAGGAGTACAAACATTTGTGTCAATATATATAGGGGTGATTAGCCTAACCACTACTTTTGTTGCTTGTTCCCACTTACCGTAACTGGGGTTTGTGACAGTGCTTCAAGCGGTATTCCAGCTGATTATACAACTTGTGACATAGTCTATATACATGTCCTTATATTTTAAATTAAATTGTTTTAACTTTACCCTGGAGATCTTGATTTCCTTGGGAGCCGAGGGGCTTTGTATCTAACAGTCTGTTAATCTGAGCTAAGTGATAGCTCTTGAAAGTGTGAGTACTTTTCCTTTTGGGATACTGCTTTATCCCTTTCTACTCATACAGTATTTGCTCTGTATAAACTATCGCTACAGCTTTGAATTATCCACATATCCTTACCAGTTGGGTTTCTATTACTATTATTTTTCATTGGGGTTGTACACTTATTATTATTTTGTCTGATTGTATATATTCTTTTAAGTGTACACAGTTTAACACTTTATTAAATATGAATATTGTATAAATATGATTTTACATATTTTCATCTACTTGACTGCTAAGGGCTCTAATGCACTTCTATAATATGTCTATATGTGTGTACATATATATTTATGAGTTTAAAGGGGTAACTGTATATACATATATAAATAAATATATCCACATATACAGGGAGTGCAGAATTATTAGGCAAGTTGTATTTTTGAGGATTAATTTTATTATTGAACAACAACCATGTTCTCAATGAACCCAAAAAACTCATTAATATCAAAGCTGAATATTTTTGGAAGTAGTTTTTAGTTTGTTTTTAGTTTTAGCTATTTTAGGGGGATATCTGTGTGTGCAGGTGACTATTACTGTGCATAATTATTAGGCAACTTAACAAAAACAATGTTAAAAAAAATATATACCCATTTCAATTATTTATTTTTACCAGTGAAACCAATATAACATCTCAACATTCACAAATATACATTTCTGACATTCAAAAACAAAACAAAAACAAATCAGTGACCAATATAGCCACCTTTCTTTGCAAGGACACTCAAAAGCCTGCCATCCATGGATTCTGTCAGTGTTTTGATCTGTTCACCATCAACATTGCGTGCAGCAGCAACCACAGCCTCCCAGACACTGTTCAGAGAGGTGTACTGTTTTCCCTCCTTGTAAATCTCACATTTGATGATGGACCACAGGTTCTCAATGGGGTTCAGATCAGGGGAACAAGGAGGCCATGTCATTAGATTTTCTTCTTTTATACCCTTTCTTGCCAGCCACGCTGTGGAGTACTTGGACGCGTGTGATGGAGCATTGTCCTGCATGAAAATCATGTTTTTCTTGAAGGATGCAGACTTCTTCCTGTACCACTGCTTGAAGAAGGTGTCTTCCAGAAACTGGCAGTAGGACTGGGAGTTGAGCTTGACTCCATCCTCAACCCGAAAAGGCCCCACAAGCTCATCTTTGATGATACCAGCCCAAACCAGTACTCCACCTCCACCTTGCTGGCGTCTGAGTCGGACTGGAGCTCTCTGCCCTTTACCAATCCAGCCACGGGCCCATCCATCTGGCCCATCAAGACTCATTCTCATTTCATCAGTCCATAAAACCTTAGAAAAATCAGTCTTGAGATATTTCTTGGCCCAGTCTTGACGTTTCAGCTTGTGTGTCTTGTTCAGTGGTGGTCGTCTTTCAGCCTTTCTTACCTTGGCCATGTCTCTGAGTATTGCACACCTTGTGCTTTTGGGCACTCCAGTGATGTTGCAGCTCTGAAATATGGCCAAACTGGTGGCAAGTGGCATCTTGGCAGCTACACGCTTGACTTTTCTCAGTTCATGGGCAGTTATTTTGCGCCTTGGTTTTTCCACACGCTTCTTGCGACCCTGTTGACTATTATGAATGAAACGCTTGATTGTTCGATGATCACGCTTCAGAAGCTTTGCAATTTTAAGAGTGCTGCATCCCTCTGCAAGATATCTCACTATTTTTGACTTTTCTGAGCCTGTCAAGTCCTTCTTTTGACCCATTTTGCCAAAGGAAAGGAAGTTGCCTAATAATTATGCACACCTGATATAGGGTGTTGATGTCATTAGACCACACCCCTTCTCATTACAGAGATGCACATCACCTAATATGCTTAATTGGTAGTAGGCTTTCGAGCCTATACAGCTTGGAGTAAGACAACATGCATAAAGAGGATGATGTGGTCAAAATACTCATTTGCCTAAAAATTCTGCACTCCCTCTAAATACATAAATACATATGTGCACACATATAGATATATATATATAGATAGATAGATAGATAGATAGATAGATATATTCAGACATGTCTATGTATGTATCTCTATGTTAAAGCCTCTTGCAGACTTTTTTTTCTAACAAAGTGTGGATGGGCGCTAAAAGCGGAGTCAAACCAGTCAAATAATTAAACACTTTCACTCAAAATGTTAACTTACAATTACAATTTAATAAAAATAAAAATAAAGGATTGATCAAATTATTTTATGATATGAATAATAATGATCAGGGGTCATGAAAAGATCACTTTCCTGAATTTAGAGATTATGGTGGAAGGGGGAAGATTTGAAACTAAGAAATTTTTTAAGCCTGTTGATTCTAATAATTATATTCATGGGAGAAGCTGCCACTATAAAAAATGGGTTGATAATATACCTGTAGGACAATTTTTAAGAATCAAGAAAAATTGCTCAAAGACCACTGATTATGAACAACAAATTGCATATTAGAGAAATGGTTTTTTGAAAGGGGATATGCTAAAGAGACTCTAGACCACGCTAAAGATAGGACCAACAATACAGATTGAAATATTTTAATTGGTTATAAAACCAGCTCAGAATAAAACTGATGAGAACATTATAGATGTGCCTTTTATTACCAATTATAGTAGTGATCACCACATAATAAAGAAAATTGTACAGAAGCATTGGCATCTAATTAAATCAGACCTGATTATAGGGGATAATATGTCCCCTTTCCCTAAAATAGTATACATAAAGGCTATAAATATAAAAACTAGTTTGGCCCCAAGTGAGTTTAAAAGAAAAGGAACATCCTTGAGGGATGTAGATTTGAATGGACAAGAAGTAAGAGTTTTTTACCCTTGTTTCACCTGTTGTGCATGTAGATATAGCACAAAGAAGAAGTCTCTCATAGTACCAAATACAGGTCTAGAAATCATAATAAAGGATACCATAAGATGCACACAAAAAGGAGTAATATACATGATCCGATGTACGTGTAATTTTATATACATAGGGGAAACAACTAGGAGCTTGAGGGATAGGATAAGGGAACACCTTTGTTTTATTGAGAAAGGTAATTTAGACACGCATCTATATAAGCACTTTCAAGAGATACACAGCAATAATATACAACATCTGAAGTATTGGGGTATCAGTAAAATACGGCCTGATTGGAGAGGGGGAGATTTCGAAAAAATACTTTTATATAAGGAAGCAGAATTAATATATAATTGGAACACACTGTTTCCACACGGCCTGAATTCTGAGTTAGATCTATCTCCTTTTCTTATAGAATAGCCAATGTATATCCTATTTACACTTTTGATGCCTCAACCACTATTGATGAATCCTGCATATAAGGTTGATATTAATGAATAAGATGAATATCTATAATAGCATCTCTGTATAGGATTTTAATCCTTATATATGTTTTCTAAAAAATAAAAAAATCTCTTTAACTAAACAAAAACTCTTTTGACTAAAGACAAGTACAATGAACTTCTATTTTTAACCCTCTATAGTATGTAGTAAACTAATTTGGATGTAAGCTCCTTGGGGTAGAGATTCTTAATCTGAAGAGAATTTTGGTGACAATTATACTTTGATTATGGAAAGAAATGAAAAGATGTGTTGCTGAATGTGGATACAGTTTGCAAAAAGAATTATCTCTTAACATTCTTAATATTAAACATTTCAATACCACCTTAATAAACCACCATAACCTGCTGGATAAGAAATGTCACAATACCACCTTAGTTAATACCACCTTAATAAACTACGATTACAATACCACCTTAAAATAAGCTGTGATCACCTGCTGATCACCTGCCAAATTGCAACCAATCAAGATGTTGGGAGGTGTATTTAAAGTCTGAATTTACAGCCAAGTACTATCGTACTATTCTGATAAAGCCCCATGAGTGGGCGAAACATGTTGATGGTCGGAGGATGTGTTTGTACACTTTGAGAATCAAATTGTTTGGCCAAACGCAACTAAGAAAAGAGACACTCTTTGTATCTTAACATCAGAGATTGGTGTCAATCTGTCCTGTGTACGTTGTACTAAGAGCAGGATTATATGTAAGAAATCTAATTCCATCTTTGTAGGTGAACTCCTAAACAGGTGGTATTTGGCGTGTGATGTTATCGTGGAAATCGCTACTGAGAAATATCACTGGAGTAAAGAGGCTGCTTTTGCGGCTGCTCCCACCTTTGAGAGATAAAAGATTTGCACAGAATCACGGACTACAGAGGTACTGTCAGGGCCGGCACTTGCATAAAGGCAGGCTTGGCAGTCGCCTTATTTTACCCCAGCAGGGGGGCGCTGGATCTGCCTGGCTGCCGGCATTAGCAAAGCAGCTGAAAAGTGAAAAATGTATGTGCGCACAGTTTACTCACTGTATGTCAGTCACTCAGGACAGGACACTCACTGTCCAGACACTTTACACTCATGGACACTGGGCAGGGGTCAGGAGGGCGTGTGTGGGCACTGGCAGTGGGCAGTTCAGAATGCTAGAGTTGACTCACTCACTTGCGCTGCTGCGCATCCGCAATCAGAGTAACACTGCCTATCTGACTGAGAGACTGTCTGTGCATGCATAATGTGCACCGCACAGAATCAGTAAGTGCTGGAGGCGGCTCAGGTGGACAGCTGCGAGATGGAAATGTGTGAGGATGCTGGCGTGGTGCGCCTCGTGACTGTTGTTGTCACACTCTCACACACTATGATTTTGAAATTGAATTCGAAGATGAGCCATGCGAGGTACACCCACCCAGTGACCCACCCAGATGGCCAGAGAGACCAGTCCAGCACCGCAGTACTGAAAGACAGTGAGAGAGGTAGGTTGGCATTTTGGTGCATGCATTACCTGCTATACAATACCAGGCCCATATTACATTTATTAGGAAAGTCATAATTGTGTCTTGAATGAATCCCTGGAGGCTGGAGCAGTAAAAGCTAATAGACACCACACTTCTGCTGCTATGATATGATCCATATGGAGATGTACGTGTGTTGGGGGGTGTTGGTGTATGCTTGTTGGCAATCCTTTTGGTTTAACTTTCTAGTAAGGTGCCTCCTCCTGCCCGAACAGTATCTCACCCCTTTTTGCCAGTTAATTTTTAAAATAAACCAGCTATTTAAGGTAAGACTGCAATGAAGAGGGAGACACAGGATTGTCAGTATGTTTATAAGAATCTTAGCGGTATTCTCCAAACAATGTGTGAGTATATGGCAGGGAATATATTTAACAATCTTTCTTTAGACTGAACCCACAATCAATACACTTCTACTAAGACAACAAAATTAATATAAATATCTGAATTCTTTTATTTAGTTAATATCCATGAACATTTTTTAAATATATTTGTAATAAAAGGAATATGAAATAAATTTATATGCGTTAAAACCAACTCTTAAGATATGCTATCTTTCTTACAAAACCCAGAAAACTGTATCTTTAAAACCAACCTTATTTATAAATAGCCTTTAACATCCAAGCAATACAATTTTGAACAGTGTTTATAAACAATAGGATAATATATATAGTCTGCTATTTAACTGTAATTTATCCTAATACAACATTAATTTACAGTATCAGAACTTGCACAGATGAGTTACTTAGTCAATCAGATACAGATTTAAACAATATATAGGCTGTGACTACCAATTTGAAAAACAATTTATTTCTCTGAATTATTATTATATATTTGCATAGATAAACAATTTAAGATTGGGATTAGTTTAACAATAAATAGGCTATGAAATGCTAACTTAAAATCCAAACTATTTCTTTAACTCTGCTACATACAGCAATAGTAAATGCTTACTTTAAATGCTTGCATACAAATAGGCAGGCTAAGAGCTTCTAAAACAATGACACCCAATTTAAAAGTACAATCTGCTCTTTAAATCTATTAATTGTAATGGCTATGCATATAACTTATCTTACAAAAAAAAACACCTTGTATACATCACCAAATAAACAGCAATCCAGTTTTCAATGTTTCTCAACAGATCCAATTTCACCTCAGAAATTCAAAATTGGGGATAATGCATATGGAGTCCAATAGTAGGTGTGTGCTTTAATAATAACCACAGTAGTTATTCTTTCAGGAGTAGCCAACAACCTTTTTTTATCAGTCTCTATGCTGGGGTTTAAATCATCTGATTTCACCCCTCCCCTTTTTTTATTATTATCAATCATTGGTGAGTATTGGAAATGCCCACGGCCTTGTCTCGGATTGGTTCTTTGCAACTGAACATGGATTGGTTTATTTGGTAAGTGTGTTGTCAAGGAAATGCATCTTGGCAACAACCAATCATCTCATGGCTGCAATTTCGCATCATAACACTAGGTGGCAGCAGACAGTACAACACAAACAAATACAGCAAGACCATTTCTAAACATTTTTAAACAACTTAATTACTTTTATAAAATGATTATTTAATCAGATCATAACATTCTATAGCAATTATTCATAATATTTGTTTTAGATAGGGTGGGGTTTTATGAATTTTCTGATTATTTCTAGATCAAACTCCATTATATCATATTACCAATTTATAATGCTGACAGTTACAGATTAGTAGCATTTGTACATCTAATATGGTATTCATGAATATACAGCATGTTTCATATTTCTGTGCATTTCTTCCTGGATATCTGAATCTTGTCTGAATAGATCTGAAATAAAAATAAGTGTCATTAATTATTTCTTTCCAGGTCCACAAATATTTATTTATATTCTAAAAACACAGAGGTTAAGATATTTCATGCTTTCAAAATATACATATATATAGCATGAGCCACTCATCAAGCTTTAGAAAGGGATATTTCAGACACACCGTCTATTACTCACCACATGGGGTCATTTTGCACCTAAATGTAACGCTGAAATCCTTACAAGATTTGTCACCTGAGTTAAATTCTTAGGTACATTGGGAAGGGTAAATAGATTTTATCTCACATTCCCAAGCAATCACACGTATGGTTTCTGAAACTGTGGTTACATTTTAATTAAACCAAATGTTCTATGGTTCTCACTTTAGCTAGGAATTTCTCTTTTAAAGTAATTTTTATTAGTTTCCTGTGTAATTGAAGAAGTGGGGGAGAACCAAACCTGTCTGAAGCCAGTTTGTCTGACAGAAATGAGTCCTTTCTGCTGACCAGTTCAGAGCTGAATAAATATAATTGCATTGTATAGCCTTAAAATATATGATTAAAATATATATATATTTATTTACCCCACATATACCTTGACAGGATATATAATACATAAAATATACATATAAAAATACTGCAGCTATATTTTTAAAATCCATCTGAAAGCTTGAGTATTTTTATATACTCAATATTCTGTCTAAATTAGGTCAGTGAGATTTCATTGCAGTTTCATTGCCTGTTTTCACTTGCTCCTCCCTTCTCTTGCCTTTCTTGTAGAGTCAGATTTAAAAGAAATTGGAAATGTCAAAATACCATGTGAGGTTTGTAGAAAAAAATAAAAGCATTGGGGCTGCAATAATTAGCGTGGGCTCAATAGCAAAAGTTATTTTTTATGTTGTCCTCTTTCTGGCATAAATGGGACACATTTGTCATAACTGAATAATATTTGCAAATTTACTGTAGTAATCCTACTGTAGTGATCCTCCTGCAAACTGTGTGATCCTCCTGCAAACAGTCAAGTCCAAAATAAACTTGTATGATTCAGATAGGGAACGTAATTTTAAACAATTTTACAATTTACTTTTATCACCAATTTTGCTTTGTTCTCTTGGTATTCTTAGTTGAAAGCTAAACCTAGGAGGTTCATATGCTAATTTCTAAGCCCTTGATGGCCGCCTCTTCTCTTAGGGCATTTTTACAGTTCATCGCCACTGGAGGGTTTTAGTTCATGTGTGTCATTTAGATAACACTGTGCTTGCACAGTCAGGGGATTTTATGGTGTCAGGTGGGGGATTGGGACGGGGGGGTGTCAAAATGCACCTTCGCCTGTGTAGACAAAAATCCTTGCACCGGCCCTGGGTACTGTAAAGTATATTTTTCACACTAGCCACGGCAAGCTACCACCAAGCAGGAAGGCATTATTACACATATTGAAGATATAAAGTCAAGTACTGACTATACCTATATATGATCCATCTGCTTTATTAGGCCTATCACCAAACTAATAAGGAATATTTTGACTGCAGTACACGGCTAAGAACATATAGGTCAAAAGTGTACCATCTAAGCCTAATTGTTTACATATTGGGAGACGTCCCAGGACTATATTATTCACCTTTACCATTTGGGTAACCTCAAAGAGCTAATTTGATGTGTTTTTATATAAATGCTGGAAGTCTTTTATTGAATTTTTTTTGTTGCTTAACAGCTAATAGATTGAATTCTATACATCTGCAAATAGTTATTGCTGTTCTTATGCTATAGGGAGTTTTACTATATATAGAAATATATTTCTTACAACTGTTTTTAATTTTTTATTTATTTTTATTTTTTATTTTATTTTTATTCAATTGTAATTGTAAGTTAACATTTTGAGTGAAAGTGTTTAATTATTTGACTGGTTTGACTCCACACTTTGTTTGATTGATTGCTTTTATCTTTGGGAAGGAGATATTTGGAAGGGGCAGTGAGTCTGTAGTTTAGAGCCACACTTCTCTTACTTTTCTTTTTTTTCTAACACCTGAGACCTCATATCTTTTGTTTCGCAAAACAAGTAACCAGAGCTCTGAGGTTGCGCTATCCTATGTGCATTAAATTCAATTGTGCTCAAGCGATTGCGTTTACTTTCAACTTGTCATACGCACGCTACTTCTGAGGCATGCAAACAGCCTTGTTAAACCTGAAATTGCTCGCGTGTAACTGTAAACAATATCATGGGTAAGATTAGAACATTTTGATTTCCTATACCACCACCAGTGCACTCTCCATTATTGATATGTATAGAACCACCCAGATGTTAGGATGGAGTTCTTTTTTCTCTAGATGAAAGCAAATGTTATTTTGAAAAAATAAAATAAGAAAATATTGTTGATATTTTTAATGACCAATTAAAGGGACACTCAAGTCCAAATTAAACTTTCATGATTCAGATTGAGCATGCAATTTTAAACAACTTTCCAATTTACTTCCATTAACAAAATGTTCACAGTCATTTTATATTTACACTGAACATGAGCAAGAATTCACAGAATAAACGTATATGCATTTGTGATTGGCTGATGGCTGTCACATGGTACGTGTATGCATTTGTGATTGGATGATGGCTGTCACATGGTACAGGGGGAGTGAAAATTGAGATAAAACTTTTAAAATTGTCAGAAAAAAAATCTACCACTCATTTGAAGTTCAGACTAAGTGCTATTGCATTGTCTTGTTATCTTGCATTTGTTGATTATGCAAATCTATCTGCCTTTCAAAAAACTTCGAATTGCCCCCCCCCCCCCTTCCTCGCTTAGCTCTTAAAGGCATCAAGGCCTACTTATCAAGCCATCAACTTACTTGCATTCGACGATACCTATACGCTAGCCTAAGATCGCCTAACATCGTGTCCGCGGACCTGAATACGCTCTCCATAATTAACAAAAAAGCTGTCAAAAAGCCGCGCACCAAGTACGGGGCGATGAGCAGTGGACTGTTGTTAACTAACAGTCATCGATCTCGCTGCTATTCGGCTTTTTCCCAGCTTTATTTGTATACTGTCACTAAGCACCGCCACTATACTAAACTGTTTAACCCCTATCCCGCCGCTCCCGGACCCTGCCGCAACTAAATAAAGTTATTAACCCCTATCCCGCCGCTCCCAGAGCCCACCGCAACTCTAATAAAGTTATTAACCCCTATCCCGCCACTCCCGGAGCCCACGGCAACTCTAATAAACTTATTAACCCTATTCCGTCGCTCCCGGACCCGGCCGCTAACTAAATGTATTAACCCCTAAACCTCTGGCCTCCCACATCACTAGCACTTACTAAACCTATTAACCCCTAAACTGCCAGCCCCCCACATCGCCATAAACTAAATTAACCTATTAACCCCTAAACCTAACAACCCGCTAACTTTATATTAAATATTAACTCATCCCTATATAATAATACATTTAAACTTACCTTTAGATTTAAATTAAACTATATTAAACTACTAATTAATCTACCCTAACTATTATCCTACAATTACATTCAACTATATTAAACTAATAATTAACCTACCTTAACTGTTATACTAAAATTACATTAAACTACAAATTAAATTAAATATATTACATATTTAAACACCTAACCCTACTCAAATAATTTAAATCTACAATAAAAAATTACAAAGTTACAAAAACCTAACAACTAAGTTACAAAAAATAGCAAACACTATTCCTAATCTAAAAAACCTAAGCTCCCCATTTCCCTGAAAAGGGCATTTATATGGGCATTGCCCTTAAAAGGGCATTTAGCTCTTTTTCAAAAGCCCAAACCCTAATCTAAAATTAAAACCCACCCAATAAACCCTTAAAAAAAACCTAACACTAACCCCCGAAGATCCACTTACAGTTTCTGAAGAGCCAACATCCATCCTCAACGAAGCGGCAGAAGTCCTCATCGAAGCCGGCAGAAGTCTTCATCCAAGCGGGCCGAAGTCCTCCTCGAAGCTGGCAGAAGTGGTCCTCCAGACGGGCAGAAGACTTCATCCAGACGGCATCTTCTATCTTCATCCATCCGGCGCGGAGCATCCTCTTCTGTCGACGTCTTCTTCCGAATGAAGGTTCCTTTAAATGATGTCATCCAAGATGACGTCCCTTAGATTCCGATTGGCTTATAGAATTCTATCAGCCAATAGGAATTAAGGTTGAAAAAATCCTATTGGCTGTTGCAATCAGCCAATAGGATTGAGCTTTCATCCTATTGGCTGATCCAATCAGCCAATAGGATTGAGCTTGCATTCTATTGGCTATTCCAATCAGCCAATAGAATGTGAGTAAAAGATGCCAAAAGAATGAAGAAAATATCATAATAAAAGTAAACTGGAAAATTGTTTGAAATAGCATGCTCTATCTGAATCCTTAAAGTTAAATTGTAACTTTACTGTCCTTTTAAGGCTGAATTTCTATATACTATAGATGTTTCACTTGTCAGTAGATTCCATCCACTAAAATATATCATATGCATTTTTCCCCCAAACTATTTTTACTGCTTCAGATTAGATCAAATATGTTAGATTTTTTTCGTGCTGACATAAATGTTCTGACTATCTGTTGGTAAGATAACGAGGAGTCCCCAAAACAGAAATCTTACTTAGTGTAAAAATGTATGACTTGTTCTGAAATAATTTATCATAACATAGTAAATTATATTACAATAGCTGAAAGAAGGTTTTCCTCCATATCGGCTTCCATTTTTAGATTTGCAGTCTCTAGCTTTACTAAGGGGAATAATTATTTTTTTTACATAAATTTTGCTTCCTAACTGTTCAAAAAAAATGACAGGTTTGAAGCTATGGTACATTATTATATTATTCTTCAGGGCACAGTAACACTCAGTAAAAAGGGATTAAATAGAAACATTTTTCATAGTTTTGGAGAACTTAAAGGGACATGTTAATCAAACGCTGAATCACTTGAAAGTGATGTAGAATTTCTGAGTGGAAAATAAAGTCCCACCGGGATAACAGGATATTTCCCAGTGGGACGGTGGGCCGCCGGGCCACATCCTCCCAGCCAAGACACGGAGCGAGCCTTGTGCACAGCATAGCACATCTATTTAAGGCTTCTCCGTTACTGGAAGTAAAAGGAAATGGGCGGAGGGCTGGACTGGGGGGGGGGGGGGCTTGCAGGACTTGCAAGGAAGCTTACATTTGTTATGCACAGGCACAATCACTTTACTTCCTGAGTTTAAGGAAGTTTACTACGAAATCTAGCAGCATTATGGTAAAATCCCATGAGATCACAATAAAGCAAAGTGTAAATTCAGCATTGATGATGCATTGGCTGTTTTTTTCCATATAGTTGACAGTAAAAAGAGTAGCTAAAGTATAACAGACAACTTGGGTAACTGAAAAAAAGTTTAAAGGGACAGTCTAGTCAAAATTAAACTTTTATGATTCAGATAGGGCGTGCAATTTTAAACAACTTTGTAATTTACTTTTATCATTAAATTTGCTTTGTTCCCTTGGTGGTATTTTTGAAAAGTTAAACCTAGGTAGACTCAAACTAATTTCTAAACCGTTAAAAACCGCCTCTTAGCTCAGAGCATTTTGAAAGTTTTTCACAGTTAGACAGTACTAGTTCATGTGTTTCATATAGATAACATTGTGCTCACTCCCGTGGAGTTATTTAGGAGTCTGCACTGATTGGCTAAACTGCATGTCTGTCAAAAGCACTGTGATAATAGGGTGGTCTGCAGAGGCTTAGATACAAGGTAATCACAGAGGTAAAACATATATAAATATAATTGTGTTGGTTATGAAAAACTGGGGAATGGGTAATAAAGGGATTATCTATCTTTTTAAATAATAAACATTCTGGTGTAGACTGTCCCTTTAAGGTAAAATATTTACTTTTTTTTACACTGAGATGTTTATATGATTTAGCATATGTGTACAGTCTAGACAAAATTAAACTTTCATGATTCAGATAGGGCATGCAATTTTAACAACTTTCCAATTTACTGTTATTATCAAATTTGCTTTGCTCACTTGGTATTCCTTGTTGAAAGCTAAACCTAGTAAGGTTTATATGCTAATTCCTAAGCCCTTGAAGGCAGTTGCTTATCTCAGTGCATTTTGATATTTTTTTCACAGCTAGACAGCGCTAGTTCATGTGTGCCATATAGATAACATTGTGCTCACTCCGTGGAGTTATTTATAAGTCAGCACTGATTGGCTCAAATGCAAGTCTGTCAAAACAACTGAAATAAGGGGGCAGTCTACAGATGCTTAGATTCAAGGTAATCACAAAGGTAAAAAGTGTATTAATATAACTGTGTGGGTTATGCAAAACTGGGGAATGGGTAATAAAGGGATTATTTATCTTTTTAAACAATACAAATTTTGGGGTAGACTGTCCCTTTTAAAGCAACATTAAATACCTCTTGCTTTTGTGTAAAAGGTGTATTTTGTCCTACACTACCTAGAGAAACCTTTTGGCCTTGTTAGGAAGCATAGGACAAAGTACACTTTTTATTAAAAAAAAGTGTCATACGCTCCCTGAAGGAGCCTTATTGCTTATAAATGTTAGTAGATTTGTAGAGTCATATAATATGTTGGCTAGAATGCATCCGGAAAGCCTTTTAAAAAGATAAGCAGGTGCAATCTCTGGCTATTCTACAAGAGCTCGTACTACATTTGTAGCAAGTGACGTATGATAGCTGATGATTTGCTACTTGTAGCTAGTGTTGCTGCAAAACTCTCCCTACAGGTAGCTAACGTTATGTAATCCAGCCCAGAGTTTCCAACATTTAAAAAAAGATATTGATCATGTCAATGCCCACTGATGGTTTCCTCCCCAAAATACTCTATATATATATATTGCACACCAAGGGCCAGATTACAAGTGGAGTCCAAATTAACGCTATATATAGGAAAATCAATTTACAAATAGATAGAACATATTCTGCTATGTGCAGAACATTGGAATGTGAGATATTTACAGTAAATACATTATTAAAAATGAATGTTGCATAAATATGTTTTACATGGAGAGAGAGAGAAAGAGAAAGAGAGAAGGAGAGAGAAAGATAGAGAAAGAGTAGGAGAGAGAAAGAGAGAAGGAGAGAGAAAGAGTAGGAGAGAGAGAGAGAAATAGAGAGATGTACAATGTTAGTCCAATAAAAAAGGTATTATTGTATACTGCAATACAACTACAGGACTAATACGGTTATTACAAATATATATACCTGTATATATATATATATATATATTTATATATATATATATATATATATACAGTATATATATATATATACAGTATATATATATATATATATATATATATATATATATGTGTGTGTGTGTGTGTGTGTGTGCGTGTGTGTGTGTGTGTCTGTGTGCGTGTGTGTGTGTGTGTGTGTGTGTCTGTGTGCGTGTGTGCTTTGTGTTGTTAAACTTTTCAGACTTTTGGTCACTTTTTGACAATAATTCTCTTAACGGTGCATTAAAGTATTTTGCTTGTTTGCATTTTTTTATGTTGTTTTTTTTCCTTCTCTAAAATGTTTTATTTTTTATTTTTGTCTGATGGGTGTGTAACTGTCTACCATAGAGCCATGAGAGTTGTCCTTATGAGCTATAGAGCAATCTGTCCCTATGGAGTTGTGCAAAAACATAATTTCCTATTACTTTCCTATTACTATCATCTTGATAATTTATCATTAACATAAAATTGTACTTTTTAATTTTGATGTCTGTTTTCTGTACATGATAGATTGTTAAATGTCCCTTTTATCAAAGTTACCATCTCAAATAATATTCTGTAAAGAAAAAGATGGTATCAAGCAGTAACATACAATGGCGTAGTAGTTTGTTTTATGGTGAATTAACACCTAGCAGCATCCTCTTTTGACCCAATTTTGCTTTTCCCAGAGAAGAACTTTCAGTCCTTTAGTTTTATTCTGTCTAACCAGGACCGTCCAGTCTCAAAATACCCCACACAATCATTTGGGCCTTTCCAGTGAATTTAACCATATCCCCCTAAGCACAATTGTCAGGGAGTCAAGATCTGGCTTCCTCATCACCCTTAGGGAGACATTTCACAAATTAATATCATATATAAAGAAAGAAAAAGAATCACTCAACTAAGAACAATGAATGACTCAGTAGCTTGTTCTATGACATCACCACCTCTGAGTAGTTTGTTTTAGACCAGATGTTTATTTCCTGGAGTTTAGGCTTATAGACTATTGGATATTTCTCTTCCATAAAAGCCATAATGAGCGGAAAAAGACTTCACCATAAGAGTACTGGCCTGTTGAATAAGCAAATACGTTTTTCCAGCTCTATGTTTGTCAGCTGAGTGCAACTTTCTCTTTCATTTTCATCCCATATTACTTCATCATTTTTAAAAGTGCTAATTAAATATTATTATAACTATTACTATTGTGTTTTTCTAATAACTTAGGGTTAGATTTAGAGAGCAACGCTCTGTGTGCTCGCATTGTGGCAAAAATGCGCCTTTACCGGTGCACCCGTAATTTTACTCCTATTACAAGTGAGTAGTAAATGCGATCACACTATCTTGATTGGGATTTCCGCTTTAATTAAAGGGACAGTCTAGTCAAAATTAAACTTTCATGATTCAGATAGGGCATGCAATTTTAAACAACTTTCCAATTTACTTCTATTATCTAATTTGCTCAATTCTTTAGATATCCTTTGTTGAAGAAATAGCAATGCACATGTGTGAGCCAATCACACAAGGCCTCTATGTGCAGCAACCAATCAGCAGCTACTGAGCATATCTAGATATGCTTTTCAGCAAGTGATATCAAGAGAATTAATTAAATTAGATAATATAAGTAAATTA
Organism: Bombina bombina; assembly: GCF_027579735.1. Taxonomy (NCBI): domain Eukaryota; kingdom Metazoa; phylum Chordata; class Amphibia; order Anura; family Bombinatoridae; genus Bombina; species Bombina bombina. The sequence continues at coordinate 183,393,181 of NC_069507.1, forward strand.
GAAAGTTGTTTAAAATGACATGCTCTTTCTAAAGCATGAAAGAAAAAAAATTGGGTTTCATGTCCCTTTAACAGGTGTTAACCATAGCCTGAACCTAAAAAGTGTCACAAAACACATCAAAAGTACAATGTACAATACAGTAACACTTATATTAACAATGTTTAATAGAAATTATTTGCTAATAATATTTTACAGAGACGTTATAAGGGGTCAAAGTTAGGAGATGTCAGGTGTTAGAAAAAACAGGCTGAAAGTACTTTTACATATGGATCCATTGAAACAACTTTATTAACATATATATCTCTTTTTATATATATATATATATATATATATATATATATATGTATGTATATATATATATATATATATATACTGTATGTATATATATATATATATATATATATAAATGTATACATATATATATATATATGTATTTATATGTGTATCTATGTATAGTCATACATATATACACATATAAGCACATAAATATATATGTATACATTTGTATACATAAATATTGCTGTGTTGTTGCGATTAAGGTTACGTAAGCTGTGGCTGTAAGGCGGTCGGCATGAAAACGAGGTTCCATTCAAGCCAATGGGGGGAAAGTCATTCGCGATCATGCAATCAGTAGCGCACACGGAAATAACAAAACTGAGTGCAGATTATGGGTTTGCAGAAGCGCAAGTATGCGCTCAACTTGTAATTTAGCACTTATATTTTTAAGAAAGTAATCTACATTAATAATTTTAAACATTCTGCCTAGGATATGCTATTGCTTTAAGTAGGTGTGTACTTTTTTAAAGACTTTGGGGCCGAATTATCAAGCTCCGAATGGAGCTTGATGCTCCTGTTTCCGTGCAAGCCTTCAGGCTCGCCGGAAACAGTAGTTATGAAGCAAGAGTTTAAAGATCGCTGCTCCATAACTTGTCCGCTGCCTCTAAGGCTGCGGTCTTCAATCTGCCCGATCCTATATGATCGGGCTGATTGACACCCCCTGCTAGCGGCCGATTGGCCGCGAATCTGCAGGGGGCGGCATTGCACAAGCAGTTCACAAGAACTGCTTGTGCAATGATAAATGCCAAAAGCGTATACTGTCGGCATTTATTAATGTGCGGCAGACATGATACGCTACATTGTATCATGTCTGTCCGCACTTTAGTAAATCGGCCTTTTTATATTTAAATCTCCACATAAATGTTAATTTTATTGAAGTAAAACTATAATTTTACAAATGCTACCACTACATCTAAAGATCGCCTAAGAAATATATATTTAGCAGTGAAAAAATAAATGCATTTTTCCAGGCCATAAATCATTGCAAATGTAGTATTCAGACTGGGAAGGTCAATATGTGGAGGGATCTGGAAAGCTTTATTCTGACAAAATAAAAATTATTTACATTTTTAATCAGTACTAAAGACTCCCTCTGTTATCACATCTAAGTATTTTGTTTCTGTATTTTATATAATTCAACAAGATCTGAAATGGCAGCTCATGAATGCCTAAAGCATCTTTGCTGACTCTGTCAGAACTTGTTGAGTTGGTTTGCGTATGCCAAGTCCTTTGGGTAGGATGAGACAGGAGATTGACCCCAAAACAGAGGGGTTTCCTGCCAAAATGAAGAAAAATTAGCTTGCAGATTACCAATTAATAATTACTAAATGATCTACTTTTACAATGTAGTTAAACACAAATTAAACTGGTTAACTGCACATATTATAATAAAGTGGAATATTTTAAGAATCTTAAAATTATTTTTTAGAAAAATGACAATATAATGTGTATTAAATTGAACAGGCAGAATAGATACTCATATATTCATGTTAGTTTATAGACAATTGGTATATATATATATATATATATATATATATATATATATATATATATATATATATATATATATATATATATATATATATACAGTATATACATACAGGAGAACAATTCTTTTCTTCTACAATTTAGGGCAATATGATTTGTTAGTTGATGTTGACATTATTTAAATTATATTTAGGGCCTAATAATGTGAAGGTCTCTGGGTTGGTGAGATTTTTAAAGATTGATCATTCACTAAAAAATATACAGGAAAAATTTGAATTGCTAAGGTGAATCAAAAATCGTAACAAAATTCTTCTCCGAAAATCGTATTTTATTAAAAACATAAAATTTGTATGTAAATTACACAGGAATAAATCATATTAAATAAGCACAGCGTAAATCGTAATTTAAGTGCACTAGATGTGCAAAAAAAACCTACAGAAATTTGTACTTATAAATACAAAGCGTAATTGTTGTTTTTTTTTGTAAAATAGGCTGAACATGAGCGTTCCATGGGCTTATATGACATTTTCTCTCTAATTCGAGCGTAATTCTGTAAAGATTTTAACACTACATATTTCACAATTTTTTCTCACAAACTAAAAAGTGGTGAACTTTTCTCCAAACATTTATAGCCCCAATAGACAAACACAAGCATTTGAAAATATAGATGATTGTAAGATGCTATACACAGAAAGCAGCATAATGTGATTTATATTGGCCGCTAGATTTATTTTTTAAAGTGTGCCCCCCGCTCACTGCAAACTTCCCTCTACGGAGCAAAGTGTCCCTATCCAGCAAGCGCCATTTCTTTCAGTAGGAGACATCTCACCATTCACAGGGACGGACCCTTTTTTACAATAATTCCACCAGGGTTGCCCCTGCGAGAGTCTGTGTGAAAAGCCACGTCTGATCTGTTGAAGTTTAGATCATTGAAGCCCTTAGGGTTTACTGTAATAAGCTAAATGTAGAATTCCCATTTCTGACCATGAACCATGATGACTCCACAACAAGCGCACAGGTTGCAACTACTCCACCCCTGAGGTCTATAATTTTAAACTGCTGGGATCCTTAGTTAATTAGACTCTCTCCAACATTTTAAATATCATTTGGCCTGTGATGTCACCATGAACTTGTAGGCTCGCTATTGTAAGCCCACGAATATTTTTTCTCAAGAAAAACATACTGCTATATATATATATATATATATATATAACAATCAGGATAGCGTCACATTGACATATATATATATATATATATATATATATATACAGTATATATAAACACAATAGCAGAAAAGTTTGCTAGTAGCACAATACATCCTATATAATAATTGGCCAAGTATGTTTGTCAGATGCAGTCATGCGCAGTAGAGACTGCACGTGACAAACATACCTGGCCTTCAGCTGCAGAGTAGTGCGCACTGCGGAAGCTGCCTGGTGGGGGCGTGACCGGCGTTGGGCGTGCCGTGACGGGGGCGTGACCGGTGGGCGTGGCAGGCATGATGAGGGGGCGTGGCCGGTGGGCGTGACGAGGGGCGTGGCTTCACGGGAGCGCGTGGGAGGGGCGTGGCCGGCGGGAGAGACCAAAACAGAGGAAGGAAGGAAGGAAAGAAAGAAAGCGAGCAGAAGAGGGGGGAAGAGCAAAAGAGGGAGAGGGAGCCCAAAAGAGTGGGAGAGAGAGAGGGGGGAGAGAGAGCTCAAAAGATAGGGGGGAGAGAGAGAGCTCAAAAGAGAGGGGGGAGAGAGAGCTTAAAAGAGAGGTGGGAGAGAGAGCGCAAAAGAGGGAGAGAGAGAGAGCGCAAAAGAGGGAGAGAGAGAGCGCAAAAGAGAGGGGGAGAGAGCACAAGAGAGGGGGAGAGAGCGCAAGAGAGGGGGAGAGAGCAAAAGAGAGGGAGAGAGAGCGCACAAAAGAGGGGGAGAGAGAGAGCTCAAAAGAGAGGGGGGAGAGAGAGCACAAAAGAGAGGGGGGAGAGAGAGCGCAAAAGAGAGGGGGGAGAGTTTAAAAGAGAGCGCAAAAGAGGGGGGGAGAGAGCGCAAAAGAGAAGGGGGAGACAGAGTGCAAAAGAGGGAGAGAGAGAGCAAAAGAGGGAGAGAGAGAGCGCAAAAGAGAGGGGGAGAGAGAGCAAAAAAGAGGGGGAGAGAGCGCAAAAAAGAGGGGGAGAGAGCGCAAGGGGGAGAAAGCACAAAAGAGAGGGAGATAGAGCGCAAAAAAGAGGGGGAGAGAGCGCAAAAAAGAGGGCGGAGAGAGCGCAAAAAAGAGGGGGGAGAGAGCGCAAAAGAGTGGGGGGAGAGAGAGAGCTCAAAAGAGAGGGGGAGAGAGAGCTCAAAAGAGAGGGGGGGAAAGAGAGCTCAAAAGAGAGGAGGGGGAGAGAGAGTTTAAAAGAGAGGGGGGAGAGAGAGTGCACAAAAGAGGGGGAGAGAGAGTGCAAAAGAGAGAGGGAGAAAGCGCAAAAGAGAAGGGGGAGAGAGCGCAAAAGAGGGGAAGAGAGAGTGCAAAAGAGGGGAAGAGAGAGCAAAAGAGAGGGGGAGAGAGAGCAAAAGAGAGGGTAAGAGAGAGCAAAAGAGCGGGGGAGAGAGAGCAAAAGAGAGGGGGAGAGAGAGCAAAAGAGAGGGGGGAGAGAGAGAGCAAAAGAGGGGGGAGAGAGAGAGCAAAAGAGGGGGGGAGAGAGAGAGCAAAAGAGGGGGGAGAGAGCAAAAAGTGTGAGCAGCCTGTGCTCTAACAACCTATGGCTGTTTCCACTTACCGTTCCGTAGTGTGTCTGTGGCCCAAACTCCGAGTTCCCAAACCTCCAATTCCTCAGCTGCAGTCTTCTGCCACACACAGCGGTGTTCCATAAAGCAGGGGGCATGTCCGGTCACTATTTTGGCCGTAGCCAATGGAGTATATACACAAGGGCTTTAAAGCCCAGCTGAACAAGCGAGTGAGAAGTCGAGCTCCCCTTGCCTCTTGGAAACCTGGCCAGTAGTTAGAAGAAAGTGAACAAAAATCCAGGGGCAAGGTAAAAAACAACTTTATTGATCCATTAGGTTAAAAATACCCAGGAGGGTCCAAGGTACATTCAGTGAAACATCACAGGCAAACTGAAGGCTGACATGTTTCGGCTATAGCTCCAAAATCATAGCTAATTCAGTACACTTGTGTTACCTTTTTAAAAGCAAAACTTGTTAATGATTGGTTTACAAATACACCAATGCCTGGATTGTGTCAATGTATTTGAAATATTATTAAATAAGATATAGAAGTATATGGAAGTTTATGATAATATTGTACCAAGTTCAGGGGACCATCAACTGTATAAAGATCAGTTGATGTAAAATTTTATGTTTTACAAGACCAAGAAATGTATGTAAATTCTTCTTTATCTTTTCTGTAATGTTATTCATTGATATAACCCAATAAAGACGAATATATCAAAAAAGATATAGAAGTATATTTATCTTTATTTAATAAATCTGTGGATGTGCACATGGTCTGTAGACAAAGGTTTGTTTCTAAGAGATCTCCCACACTCATTATGTAAAATTATGCTGAACACACATGGGGAGACAATAAAACATTTGGCCTGACAAATTTTAGAACAGTCACTTAGAGGAATGTTGGGGAAGTAATTTTGAAAGAGAACAAAGGTTGTGGCTTGAGACAGGACCAAAACCATTTGCTCTTTAATTAAAAATACAAGAATCATTTAACCCCATATAGTTAATAAAAACATAAATGTCTAAGGCTGTTGATTTAGGAGATAATGAGATGAGAATTAGCAGACTGGAATCAGGATACCATTTATTTTTCAAACTGAAAAGGTGTAATAGAATCTCAGAAGTAACATGTTTTATGAGAGTTTTCAGCATTTGCACTTAAGTGCAGGGGACCCCATGTAGTGAGTATGAGACAAAAAGTCTGGCAACTGAATACTGAAAGGACAATGGGGGGAAGGTGACACAAATGGAGTTAAGTACATTTTGCAAAGGGAACAATGCCAGTTTTCCATGTATGTTTAAAATGATTCATGCTATATATATTGAAATTAAACACATTATATTAAATAGATAATTGCTGCAGGGGATATTTATATAGGAAATAAATTCAGATATACATAGAAATGATATATATGTTTTGAAAACATAAAAGATCTTACTTAACCTCTGTGTTTTTAAGAATATAAATGAATACTTGTGGACCTGGAAAGAAATAATTAATGACACTTATTACTTTATTTCAGATGGAATGCCTGCGTGAGAGGAAATAAGTCATATCATATAAATGTGCAATAAATGTTTATAAAGTTTTAAATACATCTTTTAAAATATAGTGAGATGAAGATATGGAAGTTACTTTGATGTGATATGACTATGAAATATACATTTTTTTTTGTTAGGCTAAATGAAATATAAATTATTTTAATATAATGTTAGATATATTTGAGGTTTCATATCAAAATGATCAGAAAATTCATTAAGATATAACTTGTCCAAAACAAATATTGTGAATAGTTGTTGCAGTAAATTATGATAAAATGAATAACCATTTCATAGAAATACTGATTTAAGTGTAAAATGTTTAGCGATAGTATTGAATGTATTGCTGTGTCTGATTGTAATGATGCCACCTAAGGGCCAATACCGGTAGGACAGTTAAGGGAATTACTGTTCAAAAGATGCGTTACCATAGTAAACATGCTCAACTCCGTTAAGGGCCAATCCAATCAGGTATTCCAAATATCCAATCAGAAGGGACCAGGAGGGCCACCCACAATTTACCCATGATGGAAAACTAAATAAAAAGTGAATGCAATAGAGAGAAGGACAAATTTTCTGCTGAAGCTAAAACTTGTAACTGGTTCCTGCTGGGCGTGAGATACCACTTTACTTGAGCAAAGCTAATCTACCTTTCTCATTGATTGTGATATACACTTATTGGTGATCTGAGGTAAAATAATTCCTACCAAGGAATATTGGATATCGACTGCTTTTTACTCTGGTAACGTATTCAAGGTTTTGTAGGATAAGTTATATGCATAGTCAATTTGTATTTAATAGATTTAAAGAAGCAGTGTGTTTGTTTCAAGTTAGCATTTCACAGCCTATATATATATTGTTTAAATCTGCGTCTGATTGACCAAGTAACTCATCTATGCAAGTTCTGATATTGTCAGTTAATTTTGTATTAGGATAAATTGCAGTTAAATAGCAGAATATATATATTATCCTATTGTTTTATAAACACTGTTTAGAATTGTATTGCTTGGATGTTAAAGGTTTTTAGTCCCATTGTGTTAAATAAATAAAAGGCTGAATTGTGAAGGTATATTTTTATGGGTTTTGTAAGGATAGCATATTTTAATAGCCGGTTTTCAAGCGCATATAAATTTATTTCATATTTCTTTTATTGCAAATATATTTCAAAAATGTTCATGGATATTAACTAAATAAAAGAGTTCAGGTATTTATATTAATTTTATTGTTTCTAGTAGATGCATGTTTATTAAGGGTTTCTATTTTTAAGGAAAAGTATTGGTTGTATTGTGTTGTAACCCTGCCATAAGCTGAGATATATTATTTGGATAGCACTACTAAGATTTTCATAAATATACTGACATAATAATTGGAGGCACTTTTCTGAGATTTATTAATATTCCATCATATTTGATATAATATATTTGTGGTAGATAGAAATTATTATAAAAGAGAGAAAAAGTTTCATATTTCAATATTAATATTTTGAAGATATAATTTTTGAAGAGTTGAAATATTGATTTTCATATTTCGAGATTGATATAAATATCTTGAAATATTATTAAAGATTAATTTTTGAAAGATTAATAAAAATATTAATTTTTCATATTTAAAAATTAATCAAAAATATTAATTTTTCATATTTTCAAAGTTAATCAAAAATATTAATTTTTCATATTTCGAAATATTAATTTTTCATATTTCAAAATTAATAATATTTTTTTTTTTTTTTAAATATAAATTTTTTTTCTTCTCTCTTTTTATTGGCAAAAATTGTATTAGCGTTTTAGTTTAACTAAATACTAAACCAATAAAATAATGTCTGTAGTCAGAAGTGACTCATTTAATTCCATACATAGCGATGAAATTGGCCCCATAACCATACCTATTACTAAAGGTCAGGTCCTTAAGAAAGATATCTTAAGTTACCTTAAAGGGAAGTTTAATATTGCGGGGGAATTAAATGATTTTATGGATATGCTTGAAACTAGGGCTAAAAATATTACCGTTAATAATAATATGTGGAAAGAAGAGAATGAATTCTTCCAGGAATTATTAATGATTAATCAATGCAAAGCTCCCAAAAAGCGAGAAGAACTAATACTAAAATCTTGGCCCCTCTTAATATGCATTATTGACGAAATGTCGTTTTGTGTCACAGACAAACGATTGCAAATACAGGAGCTAGAAAATAGTATTCGTTCCTCGCGCAGACGCGAAGAGGGTTTAAAAATAGCCAAAAATAAAATGGATGAATTTGCCCAAAACCTAGCCGCCTTAGATAAGCATAATATGGACTTAATCGCGCAGATACAAGATTTAAATAAACAGCTTGCGCAAAGCCAGAGAGAGAATTAAGCGATTTAAAAAGGTCATATCGCCATAATGAAAACCCTTATGTAAACAATGAGAATAATACAGATAATGCTAACTCCTTTAGCGAACGCGTCAGGGACGAGGTACAAAAATATATAGAACAACATAGACAAATGACCCCTAACGGGTCAGAAATAGATTTCCCAAATAGACAATCCCCTCAGGATGTAAATCCAGAGGACAGCTGTAGCGCAGCTGGCGCGGGGGAGGGAAACTCTAACAGAGAAGCCCAGAGTAAGTCTGATAAAGTCTATGATTCCCATAAAATAATCACCTTCGTACAACACACAGTACCTATATTCTTCAATAAGGGAACAACATCTGTAATTGATCATTTACAGGCTTTTGAAAATGCGTTAGCTATAATGAATGTTACAAGCGAGAAATTGAAAATTGAATTTCTGCCCTGGGTATTTGACAGTAAGCATCACAAATTCTTTGCTTCACTAAAGGATATGAATATTCATTCCTGGAATGGGGTAAAACGACAATGCAGAAAAGAATTCGGGCAATATCGCACTAAAACTGCTGCGAAAATAGCGGTATATGGTTTAAAGTGTCGTGCGAATCAGAGTCCAATCGAATTCCTTTCTGTATTGAAAAATGCGTACAGTATGGCTGAAGATAATCCCAAATTTGATGGCTCAGAATTTGTAAATTTATTTTTTGAAGCACTGCCTACACCCATCAAAATTAACTTAGCTAGAGATTTTGATGAGGACTGCTCATTGGAATGGCTGATCAAAGAGAGTACAAAATTATACTCTATTCAGCAATCCAGTGAACAGGGGGTGAAAATGGAGTCAAAACCCCAAATTGTGGCAGAAACTAGGGTGTCACCTAGCCCCCTCAAGTTGGAGTCTAAAAAGAGGACTTATGCAGAGGTGGCCAGTCAAAACAGGCCATTTCCACAGAGGTTTAATTCTGCCCCTCCCCCTACACAGGTTGAGGCACAGGGAGAAAATAATTGGTATCCGCGCAAGGGTAGATACAATAGACGGTGAAGATATTCTCAGGGTAACCAGACACCCCAGGTATATAATGCTCCCCAAAGTACTAATGCTGAACAAGCTGAACCCCAGGGGCAACCACCCCAGAATAGAAATAGCGGCCCTGATTCTGAGGGAACCCAATGGTCCAAGAATCATTACAATGGGGCACCAGGAGATAGACCCAGGGGTAGAGGTAACTTGTACAATCAGGTAGATATGCTGTTTACCCAGTTAAATCGGTTGAGTGAACAAATCGCTAATATGAGTAAAAAATCTACGGCTCAGCAACCGAACAATACTTTTTTAGGGGTACAGCCAGTGGTCAGCAGTGGACCACAGGCACAGTCATAAATACTGCAGCATCACCTGAGGGGGAGGGGAGAGATATACAAAATGTAATAATAAATATCAATGATACTAATCATATTCTCTCCCCACAGACCGAAAATGGACAATTTAGCTGTGATGACAGGCAACCTCATCCGGGAAAAATTAACAAAACTCTTCCCTTGCAGCTCTCTCCTAGCCTTATCTCCACAGATGCAGTACAAAAGAATCCAGCCGACCCTGTCATAGAGGAAACAGGTAGGTATGAAGGTTCCTCTGCATCGAATGACACGGCGAATTCAGGTAACACGTGGCGAAGCCCACAAATGTATGCTAACGCCAACTTTATGTGTGAAATGGTAGAAACTGCAGGAAGATATTATGTATTAGTTGAGCTGCAAGATTCAGTCTCCAACCCTATCAGGAGATTAATGAACACTGGGTCACAGGCCACTATCTTATCCCACAGGTACTACACACAGCTAAATGAGCTAACACCCCACAAACCTAAAATAAGAGAATTTGACGGTTCTCTAATAGGTGTTGGGGGTGACTCCCTAAAAGTCTACGGTACTGCCTGGTTAAAATTTAAATTGGGGAACAGGGTCATAAGACACCCTGTCATTATAGTGGATCTGCCAACTGATCGTTTAATTATTGGTAGTGATCTCCTGAAGCGATTAAGCACCATAATTGATTGCATAAATAATGTAATTTGGTCACAAGTTAAACGGCCTATCGATTATGAAAAATCTGGTATATCTCGCAACCAACATAGTTGTCACGTGGTGGAAGAGAAACCAGATGCTGTGGAGATTCATTTCAGGAATAACTCTGTACCTGAAATCACTATTCTACAAATAGATGATCAAACTCCTTTTAGTGGCTCTGATGGTAATACTTTTAAAATTTCGCCTGGAAAGATAGCGAATATTTCCCTAGATGGCGATGTATTAACCATATCACTCCACAAGGGGGATCATAAAATCCCTAAGGGGGGAGGCCACGCTCAATACCTCACAGGGATTGAGAGAGTTAAAGAGGATCTATTTATCCCTATACAAGTACATGACCTTGGTAAAACCAAGTATGCTAAAATAAACTTAAAACAGGAAGCTAGCTATATAAGCGAAGGTTTATTAGCGCAAATAGCTGAACCTAAAGTGATTAAATATCTTTCTCCCCAAGACCACTGTGTCCACAACCTGGATAACATGTCTGAAAGCTATAACATCACAGCTAAGTGCTTATTATCTATCTCTATTGGTAATAAGTCAGTGAAGCACCTGTTTTTAGTTTTAAATACTCCCCATAATCAAATATACATTGGCAATGATATCTTACATAGATATGCCATACAAATAGATTTGATTAATTCTTGCCTCTGGAGCAGGTTAAAGGGGGACCCTGAAGTATTTCAGGATGAAAATGCAGCCCTGAAATCAAACCAGCAATTGCCATATGCTGTGAATATGCAGGTATCTAGCGATGTTATAATTCCTGCTGGGGCTGATAAATTTCTTTTACCCTTACAGGTAAAGAGAGGTCAGAAATTAAAAACTTCTGAAACACTCATTTGCCTCTCCCATAGAATACAAAATCTGGGTGTCACAGTAACATACACTCCTATGGTGAATATTGGAACTATTCCAATACATATTATACAGGGAGTGCAGAATTATTAGGCAAATGAGTATTTTGACCACATCATCCTCTTTATGCATGTTGTCTTACTCCAAGCTGTATAGGCTCGAAAGCCTACTACCAATTAAGCATATTAGGTGATGTGCATCTCTGTAATGAGAAGGGGTGTGGTCTAATGACATCAACACCCTATATCAGGTGTGCATAATTATTAGGCAACTTCCTTTCCTTTGGCAAAATGGGTCAAAAGAAGGACTTGACAGGCTCAGAAAAGTCAAAAATAGTGAGATATCTTGCAGAGGGATGCAGCACTCTTAAAATTGCAAAGCTTCTGAAGCGTGATCATCGAACAATCAAGCGTTTCATTCAAAATAGTCAACATGGTCGCAAGAAGCGTGTGGAAAAACCAAGGCGCAAAATAACTGCCCATGAACTGAGAAAAGTCAAGCGTGCAGCTGCCAAGATGCCACTTGCCACCAGTTTGGCCATATTTCAGAGCTGCAACATCACTGGAGTGCCCAAAAGCACAAGGTGTGCAATACTCAGAGACATGGCCAAGGTAAGAAAGGCTGAAAGACGACCACCACTGAACAAGACAGACAAGCTGAAACGTCAAGACTGGGCCAAGAAATATCTCAAGACTGATTTTTCTAAGGTTTTATGGACTGATGAAATGAGAGTGAGTCTTGATGGGCCAGATGGATGGGCCGTGGCTGGATTGGTAAAGGGCAGAGAGCTCCAGTCCGACTCAGACGCCAGCAAGGTGGAGGTGGAGTACTGGTTTGGGCTGGTATCATCAAAGATGAGCTTGTGGGGCCTTTTCGGGTTGAGGATGGAGTCAAGCTCAACTCCCAGTCCTACTGCCAGTTTCTGGAAGACACCTTCTTCAAGCAGTGGTACAGGAAGAAGTCTGCATCCTTCAAGAAAAACATGATTTTCATGCAGGACAATGCTCCATCACACGCGTCCAAGTACTCCACAGCGTGGCTGGCAAGAAAGGGTATAAAAGAAGAAAATCTAATGAAATGGCCTCCTTGTTCACCTGATCTGAACCCCATTGAGAACCTGTGGTCCATCATCAAATGTGAGATTTACAAGGAGGGAAAACAGTACACCTCTCTGAACAGTGTCTGGGAGGCTGTGGTTGCTGCTGCACGCAATGTTGATGGTGAACAGATCAAAACACTGACAGAATCCATGGATGGCAGGCTTTTGAGTGTCCTTGCAAAGAAAGGTGGCTATATTGGTCACTGATTTGTTTTTGTTTTGTTTTTGAATGTCAGAAATGTATATTTGTGAATGTTGAGATGTTATATTGGTTTCACTGGTAAAAATAAATAATTGAAATGGGTATATATTTGTTTTTTGTTAAGTTGCCTAATAATTATGCACAGTAATAGACACCTGCACACACAGATATCCCCCTAAAATAGCTAAAACTAAAAACAAACTAAAAACTACTTCCAAAAATATTCAGCTTTGATATTAATGAGTTTTTTGGGTTCATTGAGAACATGGTTGTTGTTCAATAATAAAATTAATCCTCAAAAATACAACTTGCCTAATAATTATGCACTCCCTGTAGTGCATAACCTGACCCCACAGGATATAACATTATCCAAGGGAACTACCATAGGATATGCACTGGAATCAAGTTATTACACTTTTGGATTCCAGAATAATGTAATCGGGCTAATACCTGAAGGATACCTAACTGAACAACAATTAATAGAACAATCCTTTGCATCTATGCAAGAGGGTCTATTTAATATTCAGTCTATTTATCCCTTCAGCTCAGAGGAAGGCATCTGTAAAATTGAAGAAGCCTCTCTAGTGTTTGATCAGCCAATCAAACAGCAAGATTACCCCAATACCCAGAGTCATGGGAGCAATGTAAACTATAATCAAGGGGATCTCACCTCTAGGTTGGAAGAAGCCTATGAAATAGGACAGCCTGAAATCTTTCCAGGATTTCAGCAAATAGTCGAAGAGCAAATATCCTTAGCTAATGGAAGTTCCAGCGATGACGAACGCCAACAGCTGCGAGAACTCCTAATGGAATTCAAGGATATTTTCGCTAAGGATTCTTATGACTGTGGTACTACAGACTTGCACATTGCAAGAATACAAACAGATCCCGATGCGCCACCTGTATTTGTCAAACAATACAGACTTCCCATAGCCTCATATGATTCTCTTGCAGAGATCATAAGGAATTTGGAAGAAAGAGGTATTATCAGACAGGTGCACAGCTCTTATAATAATCCTATTCTAGGTGTCCTTAAGCCCAATGGACAATGGCGTTTGTGTGCTGACTTAAGACAGCTAAACAAACGAGTATACATGTCTGGCTGGCCTGTACCATACATTGACCAGTGCCTAGCACAAATGCAGGGATCCAAAATATTCACTGCCATTGATTGTGCACAGGGATATTGGACCATAAAGGTACATGAAGAGGACCAATATAAGCTAGCGTTCTCTTTCCAAAAGGTCCAATATGCATTCCAGAGACTTCCATTTGGATACATAAATTCTGGACATGAATTTGCTGTATTCATGCATAAGGCTATGCCTGACGCACTGGAAAGGGGGACCTTATCTTATGTTGATGATGTTTTAATCAAAAGCACAGACTTTGAAAAACACATCGCAGAGCTTAAACACGTCCTCAGCCAACTTAAAAGGGCAGGTGTCAAATTATCCCTACAAAAAGCTCAATGGTGCCGCACTTGTGTAAACTTCTTGGGACATGAAGTTACCTCTGAGGGATTAAATCCCCAGAAGAAAAAGGTGGAAGCTATAGTGAATTCTAAAAACCCAACTAACTTAAAGGAATTGAGATCATTCCTGGGTATGACAAATTATTCTCGCAAATACATTGATAATTATGCAGAATTAGCTAAACCACTACTACTTCTTCTAAAGAAAGATGTGAAATGGCACTGGAGTGAGTCTCAAGAGACAGCCATCAGAGAGCTGAAGAGAAAACGCACTCAAGCACCTTGCTTAGCGTACCCTGAAGGTGGTAAACCTTTCTTCTTAGAGACAGGTTACACAGATATAAGCATGAGCGCTGTTTTATACCAAAAGCATGATAATTTGAACAAAGCCATTGCTTATGCAAGCAAAAATCTATCCCCAGGAGAAATAAAATTTAGCGATTGCGAAAAAGCCCTCTTATCTACTGTATGGGCTCTACAAAATTTCCGCAGCTATATACAGGGCGAGAAAATTATTGTAGAAACGGCCCACCAGCCTTTGCTATATTTGCAAAGTGAGAGAATAAGAGATGGAAATTTGTCAAATAGCCGCAGAACAGCGTGGACCCTTTCCTTACAAGGCTGGCCATTAGAAATTCGCTACAAGCAGAATAAAAAGAATCCAGTTGCACAGGGACTTGCTGAGCTCCACGACTGTACTGCTAGAGATCCTGGGGAAGAATTATCAGAAGATGATTTTCTGGAGGAACAATTGCTTTCCCCATATAAAATGTACAATGAGGACCATTGTCAAACACTACCTTGGGTATATGTTGATGGTTGTTCTTACCATGCCACTATTGATAATGAGCGCAGATTAGTCGCTGGCATTGGTATAACTTGGACAAATGGAGTCTCAAATATATCTGTAGGTTTCAACATTGGACCAAGATCCAGTCAAGTTGCAGAACTAACTGCTGTTTTCAAAACCATTGAAATGGCTATTGAACATGGTATTCATGAATTTGTGATCATAACTGACTCAAATTATGTGCGTGACAGTTTTGTTGAATACCTGCCAACTTGGAAAAGAAATGGCATGCAGAAAAGCAATAACAAACCAGTCAAGCATGGCAAGTTGTTCTGCAAGATTGATAATCTGGTAGTATCCAATGATTTAACCATACACTGGAAAAAGACCAAGGGTCATTCCAGAGTTCTAGGTCCTGATAAGGAGGGCAATGACCTTGCAGACTCATTAGCCAAACAAGGAGCCATAACTGGAGAACTCCTTAATATTGACCACTTAATGGGTGCAATTCATTTTTTTTTTTTTTTTAATTTATTAGCACAGAAAAAAAAGAAATTGACAATGTACAAGTCAAAGACAGAAAAAAAAGTACATCTCATTGAATTCCAGATTTTAAACACATAATTAAACATTCTTTGAATCGAAAAAAGAAAAATTAAACGAAAGATTTGCTAACCTTCCTCTTAATATTCATCTCACTAGATTTGTCTTAGACTGTAAACGTGGGGAGATACACAAACAATACATTTTTATCCTTACTGAAATATGACCCCTTATTGTAGATTCCCCTCTCCTTTGGCCAAAGGAGTGGGGCATTAGCAAGTGGCCTGGTGGGCATTGAACCAGAATAACAGAAACCAACGACAACAAAAACAATCAAAGAAGAGAGGAAAAAGAAAAGAAAGAAAGAGAGAAAAAAAAGGGGGGGGAAGAGAAAAAAGAAAAGAAAAAAGGGGAAAGGGTTGTCCCCACTGTGTCTATTCAATCACCCTACTCTACAGGGAAAATGTTAGATAATATTAAGGATTCAAAATATTCGGTCCTATGAAACGTTTAAGTCAGAGAGAATTGTATATTTAATGGATAGTTTAAGATGACCTTCAGCCATTTTAAGAAGAAAGCTTTTGTTTTTCTCTTATTTAGTGGGGATATGGTTATTTTCTCAAAAACTATCTGGGAATATATATGATTTATAAAGGCTGAAATTGAAGGTGCATGCTTACTTTTCCATTCTTTTAATATCAGATTACGACCAAGTGCGATAGCAGTGTTTATAAAATTAGAGTTTATGTGCTTATTATCTACTGTCCGGAGGAAAAAAACATCTCTAGCAATCAATTTAATTTTATTCTCTACATTTTTATTTATCCAGAATTCTACCTTTCCCCAGAACTGTAGAATTTTTGGACATAGCCAGAAACAGTGAATTAGATCTGCTTTTTTATTATTACATTTTGGGCAGTTATTATTGGATTGGGAGTTCCATTTGGAGATTCTCCAAGGGGTCAAGTAAGTGTTGTTGAGCAACTTTAAATGTGTCTCCTTCCAAGATGTAGGAGTGATGGCATTTTTAATCCATTTAAAGGATAGAGTGAGTGTTTCTGAGGAAATATCTCCATAGTGAATATGCCATTTCTCTAACAGATTATTAATTAGTAATTGGCCCTGTTTAGCCAACATAATTTTGTATAATAGTGCTATACTATGATTACCGGCTTTATATCCTACTATATATGATTTAATTTGCTCCCATCTGCACGAGTCTGTGTCAGATTTCTTAATTCCCGCCACAAAATGTCTTAACTGGAGATATGCATAAAAATTCTTATTAGATAAGTTGAATTCCCTAGCAATGTCTGAGAAAGGTCTCATTTGGAGTGAAGAATTTAAGCATTGATAGACATGAGTCAAGCCTTGTTTTGTCCATCTGTCATAGACCTCATAGGTTAAACCTGGTGAAAATTGAGGGTTGCCTTGGATTAAGAGGTATGGAGTTAATTCAAAGTTAACATCTAGCATTACATTAATTTTTTGCCATGCTTCGATTGAATTACAGATCAGCTTCATCATTTTAATCTTATTAGGTAAGTGTCTTATTGGGCAGTGGAGTAGAGCGGATAGTGCATAGGGGGCACACAGATCCTTCTCAAGGAGAAGGGGTGAGAAATAATTAGCTTCAGTTATCCAATCAGCAGCAAAACGAGCTAAGTTTGCAATGTTATATTTTTGGATATCTGGGAAGGATAGACCCCCATCTTCGGGTCTGGGGGTTAATTTAGAGATAGATAATAAGTGTCTCTTATTATTCCAAAGAAAATTAGCACAATCTTTATTAAATCCCTTAATATCTTTACTCCTGATGGGCAAGGCAATGTTTTGCATGATATACATTAGCTGTGGAAATAAGATAGTTTTAATAGTCATTACTTTAGCAGAAAGTGAAATGGGGAATACCTTCCACTGTTTCAGTTTTTCTGTGGCTTTTCTAAAGAAAGAAAGATAGTTTAGCCTATACCATTGATTAGGGTCGGCGTGTATATTAATCCCCAAGTATTGAATGCTGGGAGATTCCTGAAAAAGATGTTTCTGTAAACTGTTTTTGCTTTTATGTATCCAGAGTATTTCGGATTTACTGACGTTAATTTTATAACCCGAAAAAGTGCTAAATATTCCAATACCATTCAAGACCTTAGGTATACTTTCCTTAGAATTTTTTATAAACAAGAGGAGATCATCTGCATAAAGAAATAAAACTAGTTTTTGTTCTCCTAGTTTAATACCCTGAATTTCTTCGCGTAAGTAAATTGCCAAAGGTTCTATTGATAGATTAAATAATAACGGAGAAAGAGGACATCCCTGTCGGGTCCCTCTATATAAAGTAAAGTAAGGCGTCTGGCTACCATTTATTAGTAGAGAAGATCTTGGCTGGTTATACAAATTTTTGATAAAATGTAAAAAGTAGCCGGAAAACCCAAATTTGGTCAAGACGGAAAATAAATGTTCCCAGATTACAGCATCAAACGCCTTTTCAGCGTCAATAGTTATTAATGCAAAGTCTGAATTTGTTATCTTTTTTGTATTTAATTTGTTCCAAAGATGTTCTAATAACAACAGGACCTTCCGGGTATTTTTAGTCGCTGATCTACCTGTCATAAAGCCAGTTTGGTCTGGGTGGATAATAGAGTCGAGGCATATCTTAAGGCGATTAGAAACTATATACGTCAATAGCTTAAAATCTGTATTAAGAAGTGAAATAGGTCTGTAAGACTTGGGGTCTAAGGGATCTTTGCCTTTTTTTAGGATCAAGGATACTATAGAGTCAGAAAAATATTTAGACATAGGATGCACGGAAATAAAATAACTATTAAATAATTGAAGTAAGACGTCTACCAAATCTGATTTTAATATTTTGTACATCTCGGATGGAATCTGATCAGGGCCCGGGGCCTTATTGCATTGAGTATGGTTTATAGCTTCAATTAGTTCCTCTTTAGTAATGGCTTTATTTAAGGTGGTAAGTAACTCTACAGGTAGTTGAGGTAATACTATCTTTTGCTAAAAAGCATCTTTGTTTACCAAATTAACTTCTTGAGGGGAGTAGAGTTCTTTATAATATTCTACAAATACTTTTTGAATATTATCTTGATCTGTAATCATACCATCACTAATGGCTTCTATTGTATTCCCTTTTTTCCTTGCTTTATCTAATCTTGAGAGAAATTTAGCTGATTTCCCATACTGACCTTTGTATTTGGCACTTAGCTTAACCTCTTCTGATAACGTTTTCTCCCGAAAAAAGATGTCCCTTTCTATTTTAGCTTTTCTATAATTTTCTTTAGTAATTTTAGAGGGAGCATTAATGTATTTGGGATAGGAGTTCTGTACTTGCCTGGATAACTGGATTTCTTTATGAAATATTTTTTTTTCCTAGTAACCATATATGCTTTGATCTCGCCCCTCAAGAAGGCTTTCGCGGTTTCCCAAAAAAATTCTATTTTTTCTTTGTAGGACCTATTTAAATATGCAAATTCACGCCATTTATTTTTCAACCAATTTCCGAATTCCACATTATTGACTAAATATTTAGGGAAGAAAAAATTATTAGCCGTATTCCTTTGATAAGAATTTGGGCATATGTCCAGTGAGATAATAACGTGATCCGAAATTATAATATCGTGTATCTGCGCCTTCATTTCTTTTTTCATCAGGGGGCAAGATATAAGAAAAAAATCGATTCTGGAGAAAGCACCATGCGAACTGGAATCACAGGTGAATACCTTTGAATCTGGATATTGTAATCTCCAAATGTCATGTTATTTCAAATTTTTGAGAATTAGTTTAAATATTTCTGCCTTCTGTCTACAAAATGAGGATTTTTTTGAGGCATATTTATCTAATACTGCTGATGGGATCAAATTAAAATCTCCAGCCAGGATTAAATTTTGACCAATATACTTTGTTAACAGAAAAGTAAGTTTATTCCAGTAGTCAAAATCATATGAATTTGGACCATATGTATTGCATATAATCAACTTTTCTCCGTTTAATTGTATTTCTAAGACTATCCATCTTTCTTGGGGATCGAGTATCGTATTAGTAATATTATAAACTAAGTTTTTATTGATTAGAAACGCGACCCCTCTTTTCCTTTTTGCGCATGGGGTGGCTATCACCTCCCCAACCCATCTAGTACGAAGTTTGGCAGCTTCCACTGCTTTTAAATGTGTTTCTTGTAATAGTACAATATCAGGTTTATATTTAGCCAGTTGATTTATTATAGTTTTCCTTTTGATTGGGGAGGTGATGCCACCCACATTCCAAGATAGACATTTAATCTTTCCTTTCATAAAGAGAGAATGGTATTATCAATAGAAGGTGACGAGGGGAAGAGAGACACAGGGGGGGGGGAGAAAAGGAGGAGAAGAAAGGGAAAAAAAAATTCCTTCTGTATCGCATAAAATAGTCCCACCAACTGCCACACAAACATATAACATAAAAGTAAAAATACTCTGCCATAATATTAAACATCAGAAAAAAAACAGTTATTTGTTTCATTTGTCTTGCATAAAATAGTCCCACCCAATGCCACACAAACATATAACATAAAAGAAAAAATACTCTGCCATAATATTAAACATCAGGAGAAAAACAGTTATTTGTTTCATTTGTCTTTCTGACAATTATCTCGCTTAGGGCAATCTAGTCTTTCTTATAATTTGTCAGGTGAAATAGCATGTATCCTTTCTCCTTCTCTATTACCTTTTCATATGAATGATAGATTTTTATCTTTAAAATAGACTTTAGCTTCTTGTACACTTTCTAATTTGGTTACGCCTTCTGTCTCATTTACAATTATTTTTGCAGGGTACAGTAATTTAGCGGAATAACCAGATTGTATCAATTTAGTGCAGAAGGGTGCCATTTCTTTCCTCCTAGAGGTAGTATCGGCGGAATAATCCTGAAATAACAGTATTTTATTGTTTTCAACATAACAGGTCTCCATTTTCCTATATGCTCTTAAGATGTTTATTTTGTCCTGGAAATTTAGAAATTTGACAAGAATTGGTCTGTAACTATTTTTCCCATCGGCTCCAACTCTAGGGGGCCCCAATCGGTGGGCTCTTTCCACTGCTAGTGGGAGATTACTGGATTCTATACCGAACACTTTAGGGAGAGTATTTGTGGTGAGCTCAAGAAGATCTCTAAAAATTTCAGTCTCAGGGATACCTATTATTTTCAGGTTTTTCCGCCTGGAGCGGTCTTCAAGATCTTCTAGTTTGGCGGACATAGCTGCTATTTTTTTTTCCTGCTCTGCAATTTTAAATAGATGATTATTAGAGATGTCTTCTACAGCTGAGATTCTATCCTCTGCCTCTGTAAGTCTGTTGGCAAATTGTCTTAATTCTAACGATATACTAGACATCTGGTTTTTAAGAAGTTCAAACTGGGGTAAAAAAATATCAGATAGCTGAGTAACTAGTGGTTGAAGATCTGGTTTTAGATTTACTCCCTCATTTAGATTCTCATTAGTTACATCAGATGTGCATGATTTTCTAATTTTAGGTGGCATGATATGTGAAATGGTGTTTTGAGGGGAAAGAAATCTTTCCATATGACTCCGTGTAAGTGAATCTAAGAGAGAAAATCAGGGAAAATCTGGAATGTGATAAAACCGACGTGTGGAGAAAAAGATGTGCTACAATAAGTGTAAGTGACTGAATTGAATAAGGAAAAAGGAGGGAGAAAAAAGAAAAAAAAAGAAAAAAAAAGGGGGAGTGCTAAGTGAAGGTAATGTGAAACAATTAATGGAAGTACCTAAATGTGACAAAATGTGACAAAATGAGTGAAGATGTGACGCACAATTATTAACTGAAGAGAGGGAGGTGACTGTCTGATTTAATAATAAAGAGGACCTTTACCTAATCTAGTATATACTTTTATCTCTAAATATTATACCTGTCCCCTACTATATATGATGGTGTTTAAATAGTATTATCAGACCTTTAAGCGTGGAACCACTAAGCAAGGTCTATATAAATCTTTTAACACAGGACAAAAAAAAGATCCTTGTACCCAGAGAGATAATAATATCAAAGCTCTAAAAGTATCTAGCAGTTAGGTGAATCAGCTGGTTTATATAAAACCAAAAGCAGAGAACATAGTCTAGACACAGTATTTTTAAAATGCCTATTAGCTACAGGAAAAAAAAACCAGATTACTTAATTTTCTGGTAAGCAATGTGTGTTCTTTTTTTTTTTTTTTTTTTTTTTTTTAATTTTAAAAACATTACATACACAAAGATTCCATAACAGACCTTAAGTGTTCTTACTATATCGATAAATCCTTTTAACAACGAACACTAGACAACAACAACCCCTACATACTCCTGGCAAAAAAAAAAAAAAGAAATTCCCTGCCTCCGCCACCCTGTCCTCTCCCAACCCTAGTACCTTTAAGTACCCGGTTAAGTTGGAAGGGTCCTATATTTAAATTCTTCCCAATAGAAGCGGATCTTCTGGAAGACCTCTTCTCTATTAGTTTTTAGATAAGTATATTCTTCCAACATTAATAATTCATTAATTCTAGTAAGTAAGATTTCCTTATCCGGGATATTTGGTTTTTTCCAATTTCTGGCCAATAAGGATTTCGTTCCATTTAATACAAATGTTATAAGTTTAGCTCTTACTTTACAAATATCTTTAATGGGTTTATTTAATAGGACTGTGAAGATATCCAGTTGAAAATCTTCTTTCCCCATAATCTGCTGGATGCATTTGGAAATTATTCCCCATACAATTTTCACCCTAGGGCACTCCCACCATATATGTTGCATATTCCCAATCCCCCCACACCCGCTCCAGCAAAAGTTGGAAGCATTTGGGTATATACTATGTAGTCTAGCCGGTGTAAGGTACCATCTAGTAAGTATCTTATAATTTAGCTCCTGGATGTTAGACGAGGATGACGATCTAGCTACCTTATCACAGATGGACCGCCAATCTGACTCCTCCAGCTGTATCCCTGTCTCTACTTCCCATTTTTGCATATAGCTATGTTTTATAAACTCTGCTGGAGTGTTAAGGAGTTTATAACTAAATGAAATTGTACTTCTAATTGGAATTTCGTTATGACAGGTTTTTTCAAATAATGTTAATTGCCTAGTCAAATTTGCTTTGTCTGGATGTCGTGTCACAAAATTCTGTAATTGTAGATATTTTAACCAATTTCCATAAGTACCGTCGGCCAGTCTCCCCAGTTCTTGTTTGGATTTAAGCTTCCCATTGTCTATAAATTGGCATAGCGGTAAAGATTGGTATAAGTTTTGTTGGCTATAGAGGCTAGGTGTGAGCCCTCCCTGAAATTCCGAGTTGTTTGTAATCGGAAGTAAAGGTGAGAGGGTTGTTGAAATAGAGGGACATTCTTTTATGATTTTACTCCAATTCATAAAGATATGCTTAATCATTGGGAACTGCATAATTTTTAGAGGTCTTCCTTCTGGTGGCATCCATATTAATTTTTTCATTGGAAGGGATGGTATTAAATTATTCTCTAATTGTACCCACGCTTTGTTCTTACAATTTATATGCCAATCTAGTATCCTTTGTAATATAACTGCTCTATGGTAATTCCTAATATTTGGTACCCCTAGCCCCCCCCTCTTTCCTTGCTCTGTAAAGAATAGAAGTCTTGATTCTTGGTTTAATTTGGTTCCAGATGAAAGAATTAATGATTTTCTGAAGGTTAGCGCAAAAAGTATGGGGGATATTAATGGGAATAGTCTGAAAAATATATAGAATACGTGGGAGCACATTCATTTTTACTAAGTGTATTCGCCCCAACCAAGAAATTATTTTCTGCCTCCAAGATCCAAGCTCCGTTTGGAGTTTAGACATTAGATTCACATAATTATCCACATAAAGCTGTACATCATCTGTTGATAATTGGACCCCCAGGTACTTTAAGGAAGATTCTTTCCATACAAATGAATTACCTATTTTGCATTCATGGTACTCTCTTACTGGAATTGCATGCTTAAGAGCTTCTGATTTATTCTTATTAATGAGAAAATTTGAATAATTCCCGAATTCCTGTAGTATCTCTTCCAAGTTTTTAATGGACCTTGCCGGGTCCGTTAATGTTAATAGTACGTCGTCGGCGTACAACGAGATCTTGTATTCTTGCTCCCCTATTTTAATACCCTTAATGCTTGTCTCTGCCCGGATTCTAGTTGCTAAGATTTCCATGGAAAGAACAAACAGCAAGGGAGACAGGGGGCAACCTTGTCTTGTGCCATTTGTAATCATAAGAGGGTCTGAGAGCACACCATTAATTTTTACTTTAGCCGATGGTAGGGTATATAAATGAAAAATACGTTGTACAATTTTCTCCCCAAAGCCAAATTTGTTAAGTGTTATTCGCAGAAAGGACCAGTCTAGCCGGTCAAAAGCCTTCTCTGCGTCCAGCGATAATGTGACCAGGGGTATCTTATGTATTTTTGCGTATTTTATTAAATATAATGCTTTAATGGTGTTATCTCTCGCCTCTCTACATGGTACAAAACCGACCTGATCTATATTAATGATATCTGGTAAGATTTTGTTTATTCTATTTGCTATGAGTTTAGCATAGATTTTAACGTTGTTGTTCAATAATGATATAGGCCTGTAGCTGGCTGGTAATTTAGGGTCTTTTCCTGGTTTATGCAGTACCACTATCTTAGCTTCAAGCATCTCCTTTGCTAAAAGGGGTTCTGTGCTTATCGAGTTAAAATAGAGTAGAAGTTTTGGTGCCAGGGTCTCATTATATGTTTTATAATAGTTTGAGCTAAATCCATCTATTCCTGGACTTTTCCCTAAGGCAAATTTTTTAATAGTCTGCATTATCTCTTGCAGGCTAAATGGTTCATCTAACATCTTTTTTTGAGACTCTGATATAGTGGGCACCTGTATTCCATTGATATAATTATCTTTGTCTATTTGAGAGTATCTGGATTTATTTTGTGGGCCCAAATTATATAATTGCTGGTAATAATCCTGAAAAACCTTGGCAATATCCTGGCTCCCTGTCTTACTGTTACCTGATCCATCTGTAATATTAGAAACATAAGTTTGAAGGACTTTTTTTTTAACGGCTCGTGCTAACAGTCTCCCGGCTTTGTTACCCCCGTTAAAGAACACCTTTTTAAGTTGTAAGGCTCTACGTTGTACGCCTTTATTCAAGAAAATATTCAAATTTTCTCGCTCCGCTTTAAGGGATTCTGATAACTGTTTATTATATGGATCCTTCTTATGTTTATCTTCTGCCCTGGAGAGAGAGTCTAGTAGGTGTGTATATTGTTCTCTAGCTTGTCTATTAATTCTGGATTTATGTTTTATAAATTCTCCCCTAATTACCGCCTTATGTGTAACCCACCATGTACTTGGTGCAGTATCCTCTATAGAATTAGTCTCAAAATAGGTTTCAATAGATTTCAGTATGGATTGTCTTATCTGAACATCCTTCAGGAGATTATCGTCCAAACGCCATTGATATGGGATTATTGGTTTTGAAGGCCAGTTTAACTTCAGGGAAATAAGAGAATGATCCGACCAGGTGATGTTATGTATTTTGGCCTCTTGAACTAAAATATAGCTGTTTTGATCTATCCAGAAATAGTCAATGCGTGAGTAAGATTTTTGTGGGGATGAATAAAATGTATAATCTCTAATAGCTGGATGGAGCGTCCTCCATACATCCAACAGAGATAGGGAAAGAAGACTTGTCTTGACTGCTTTGATAATATGTTTAGATATATTACTTTTCTTTTTAGAACAATCTTCTACGGGCTCCATTGGTACATTAAAATCCCCCCCCTATGATTAAAGTACCCTTTTGAACATCCAGAATCTTATTACATACTCTCTTAAAGAATAATTTCTGTCCTCTATTTGGTGCGTATATATTCACCAGTGTAACTGGTCTATTATATAATATACCCACCAAGCAAATATACCTTCCCTCTTCATCCCTATCCATTTGAATAAGTTGAAATGGTGAGTCTTTGTGAAACAAAATACAGACCCCATTTTTCTTTACCCTATTAGAGCTCTGAAAAATAGTTGGGTAATAATTGTTTGTGAAATTAGGTTCTTTATTTTTATTAAAATGAGATTCTTGAACAAAGATGATATCTCCCTTTTCTTTATGAAAACTATGTAGGGCCTTATTTCGTTTCTGTGCATTATTAAGGCCCTTAGCATTTTGTGATAATAAGCAAATCTTTTTTTTATCTATTTTCATACTTTATTGAATAAAAGTTTCTAAGTAATATATGGCACAGAAAATGAAGGGTTGGGGCCAGGCAGCGGAAACCAGGGAAGGGGAGAGGAGGAGAGAAAAAAAAAAAAAGGGAAAAAAAAAAAAAAAACACACAAACCCCCGCATCTCCACACAATACCCCCATACATACCCTACAAAAAACACACATTCAGGGAAAATTAAACCGACAGATGGTTTCCCCTTAAATGGCAATTATATCTTAGTTTACCATAATTAAAAATATTATTATACTCCCAAAAAAAAAAAAAAAAAAAAAAACCTTGCTAGGTAGGGCCTTCATGCTCCTTTCCTTCCCTATTGAATTTAACGAGTTTTTCTATACCAAACTAACTTCCTTAATATATAACTAATTCATAAGCATACACACCTTCTCAACTAATTGTTAATTTCTCCTTAGAAATACTAAAAAAAAAAAAAACTTCTTTTCCCCTTTTTTCCTTTTTCTTCCCTTAACTCCCGTGTTCTTGTGAAAAAAACCAAAAATTCCCCGCCCTACCCCCTTTCCCATAATAGAAAAGGTGGAGGGGGGTTATACTTAATTACTAGCTTAAAATTCTCAAATCTCCATCTTTTCTCAGAAACTTAATGTGACCTTTAAGTGTTTAGGTATATAAAATAAAATAATAAAAAAAAAAACAACTTCTTTCTTTCCCTTTTTTTTTCTCTTTCTCCCGTGTTCTTGTGAAAAAAAAAAAAAAAAAAATTCCCCGCCCTACCCCCTTTCCCATAATAGAAAAGGTGAAGGGGGGTTATACTTAATTACTAGCTTAAAGTTCTCAAATCTCCATCTTATCTCAAAAACTTAATGTGACTTTTAAGTGTTTAAGTGTAAAAAAAAAAAAAAAACCTTACCTCACACTATCTTAATTATACATCCATAGTGCATTTATGCTAAAAGTGAAAAAAAAAAAAATCCCCCACCCCTCGGTTCCTGTGAAAAAAAACCCCCACAAATTCCCCACCCTGTCCCTTCCCATAATAGAAAAGGTGGAGAGGGGTTATATTTAATTACTGACTTAAAATTCTCCAATCTCCATCTTTTCTCAAAAACTTAATGTGACCTTTAAGTGTTTAAGTGAAAAAAAAAAAAAAAAAGCCTTTACCCCATACTTTCTTAATTATACAGCCATAGTGCATTTATACTAAAAGTGACTCTTAAATATTAACCATCTCTAAGAGAGAGAAATAATAATATAAAAAGCAGTTAGGAGTAATCCATGGTCTTAACATACTAACTATATATATGATTTTTTAACTCCTTAAGCCAGTGTCAAGATCATAGTCTCTCATCCTAAGCCAACAGCCTTTATATATCAGAGTTTGGTATTGTCTCTATGCAAGTATTAGAAATTGACTCTACATCATTGTTAGTCCTTTCCTGTTGCTTTCTCCTAATCAGGACTCTTATCCATTGATGTCCCCTTCCTTCCTAAACAGTTCTAGGATTAGGCAAATAGACCTCCTTCCTTTTCTCTTGGTTATTTGATGTTTCCAATGCTGGTATACTAATACCTAGAGTGGTGCAGAAAGAATTGAGGTCCTGCAACGAATGTAAAGATGCATGTTTTCCATCCACTGTGGCCCTTAAACCAAAGGGGAATCCCCACCTATATGGGATTTTCAGATTACTGAGATGTAGAGTGAGGAATTTTAACTCTTTTCTTTTTTGTAATGTCCTAGGACTAATATCAGAAAAGATTTGAATTTGCTGACCTTCAAACATGATATTTGGATGTAGTCTGGCTGCCTGTGTAACAGCCTCTTTATCTTTGAAGTGTGCGAATTTGATTATCGTGTCTCTAGGTGGATCTCCTTTCCTCAACCTAGGTTTTAAGGCTCTGTGACACCGTTCCAATGTCTTATCTGTGTATGCCTCGTCCCCTGTCAGGGTATTAAAAAAACGTAGGAGGTATTTTTCAAGGTCAGCTGGTATTATGTCCTCTGAGATCCCCCTTATCCTTAAGTTTGATCTCCTCTGCCTATTCTCCATATCTTATAACTGATTTTGTAAGGATATTATATCCTCTCCCTGTTGGTGGATCTGTTGTGCCATGCTATCTGTGTGAATCACCCATGATTCTTTATCCTCTTCCAATTGAGCCACTCTATTCCCAATCTCCCCAATGTCCTTTTTAATAGCAGAAAATTCATTTTTAATGCAAAGTTTCACCTGACTTATTTCTTCCAGAAGATTTTGAATATCTGCTTTCGATGGTAACCCCTGTAAGTCTGCTTTAGTCAGCGGGGATATGTTGGGTTCAGGAGTGTTAATGAATTTATTAGGTGACATATGCTCTGAAGAGTGATTCAGTAGAGAAGTATCTGTAGTTTTAAAAAAGGAGTCTACTTTTGGAGCATGCAATGTATGGGATTTACCCCCTTTATCCTGCTTAGCTGCTTTCTTAGTAGTCATTGTAAACCCTTTTTATTTTCACACTCCTAGGGCTTGATGTATAACAACAGACTCTCTTTACCTTATTCTAAAGTACTTCCCAGCCTGTTGTGATAGCTCAGCTATGTTTAGGTTGTTAGGCTAATACACTGGGTTATGTCTAGGGCCTATAGTTCATGCATATGCTTGTTCAGAAACAAAAAAAACCCTTTGTCTCACAAGTTGTCCTTATATTAACAACCCTTCAATACCACAGTGCTACAGTGCTCCAAAAAGGAAAAAACAGCCAAACGTTTACCTTTCCTTCCCCTTCAGCTCCCGTTCTGCTTAGGAGACTGGGCCTCTGATCCTTTATTACTCCAGTAATAGCCGTCCCGTACACAGTGCACCACCAGAATCTCTTACACCGGCTCACCTTTGATGGTCTTTGATATTCTGCCAAAAGCTAAGGTAAGCGACCAGCTTTTCCTAGGGCACCAGGACCCGAGGAAGGCTTTCAAGTTGTTCTATGGCTGGCCGTCTATACGCTTAGCTGGCTATTAGGTATAAGCGCCATAAAACGCTAGTTCCAATGTTCTGCCTCTGCTCCGGGCTATGTTCCTGTGCTCCACCCTCGGCGATCTCTTCTGCTGAAGTCCCGGTTTCGGAATCTACAGTCTTTGCTCCCCTCCGGGCTATGCCGGTTGTGATCTTTAAGGCGCGGCAGATAGACGCCCACACCTGTCCAAGTCCGACCCGGGGATTCGCTCCGTCAGTGGCTAGAAGTAGTCCGGAGCCTTAACCTCCACCTGTGGAATATACCTTCAGGGCTTGCTTTTTCATACACCCGCTCTCTTTCCACACTTTCCACAGGAGCTAAGATACCGCTCGAGGCTTCCTCTGTGATATGTGCACACAGCACACCTCCGCTTTCCTTTTCGGCATCTCTCCCGGTATGGCGTGCAGGGGGATCTCACACAGGTAACATAGAGTCTTGTGTACAGGTATCTTTTGGCTGTGCCTTCCACCTATCTTTAATTCTCCTTCAATCCGCTTACATTGTTTAGCAGTTTTGGGGTATAAAAAGCTTCTTTATTGCCATTTAAGAGGACGGTTAAGCAGGAGCTCTAAAGGTGTGCGGCCATTCTCTACCTTGGCCGGCTCTGCCCCCCTCGCAATGTGTGTTCTACTATAGTAAATGGAATTAGATCTGGATATTATATCTATACCCTGAACCTATTATGTATATTTAACCAACAGTATCAATTCTTTAACCACAATATTGCTTGATTTCAGTAGACCTCTGTTATATAAATCTGATATACAATATGTAGTGAAGATGTAAATTAGTAGAAAAGAGAAAAAAAAGAACACAAGAAAACATAATTAGCTCAACCTGTTTGTGGAAAGCAAAAAGCAGGAATATATATCACAAACACTGACTCATTCTAAAGCATCTTTTAGTATCAACTGTTCTTTATCTGTAGCTGGGGGTTTCAAATGTTAGATATTACCCCAGTGGATAACAACCATAATTGAATATAGAGGCTTCTCCTTGAGTTATTTTAAATCAGCGTGGAAGTCAAATTTTTAAAGAAGGGGTAGAAAAAAGAAAAAGCAAAGAAAGTACTTGCACTTTGAATTTCTTCAGATGGAACCTGAATGTATATAATTTGGATTATTCTCTTTTCTCTTCTCTCCCTCTTTTCACCTTCTTACTTCTTTTCCTTATGCCAACTCAGGAGACAAACTGCAAGGGAAAAAAAAAAGAAAGAAAAAAAAAGTTCTGCAGAACTTCACACTGTCACCAAATATATCCGGGTGGCTTCAGTTCTGCCTTCTTGTTGGCCTTGGGGTTTTATTTCCCTTTTGGTTTACTGTGCCTTTTCCACTTTCTTTCACCTTTTTGCGGTATACCGGGCTCTTTCGAATTGAAGACGGCTGTGACCCTGAGGCAGCTGCAGAGAAATGCTGATCCAAAGGCTCCGGTAATGAATAATGCAGCCTAACCTGCTTCCGGATACCTCACCAAATGGGCGAATTTTCGAACCTCCGCTCAGCCCCTCCGTCCAGCGGGACTCCTGGATCCTCTCTCTGCCAGTAGTGTATAGCATAGGTGTATGGGGTGTTCCAATTTCCAGCCCCAGCAATAAACTCCGCCTGATCTTTTGTATGGAAAAGGTGCTCTGTAGAAGACCCTGGAGAGAGGGGGTGAGATATCACTGGCCGCCGTGCAGCTTATTCCCAACTCCTAATTTTAGGATAACCTCAGGGTATTCCTTGCGGTGCAGTCTGAGGAAGAGTTTTTGCAGGTACCCTGCGCATACAGGGGAGAATAGCTCGACCCATCTGAAGGGAGTTCTTCCTGTTTACAGGACACACAAAAAGTCAGTTTTGGGTAAAAGTTTATAGCAGATGCTCCGGCTAAGGAGCCGCCGTGAGCAAAGGTAGACTTCGCCGCAGTATTCCACCCCTGAAGGGGTACTAACTGGGGTCCTAGGGAGTAAACCGGGTACTCCAAAACAACGGACCTAAGCGGCAGGCTTGATCTCCAGGAGCTCCTTCGGTTAGCACGCCAGTTCCTCGTGCACCGTCTAGCTCCGCCCACAGGAAGTCTAATGGGTGCAATTCAGGTAGAAGCCATTACCAGAAACCAGGCAAAACAACAGAGTGAGCCTAACTTGGTACAATGGAATCAGGATTCTCCTAGTGAGGACCTGATCACTAGTCAAAAAGAAGACCCCATTGTAGGCATCTTCTATAAACACATAGAAGATCCTGAAAGCAACCCCATCTCAAAAGATGATTGTATTGGCAAAGAAGATCTGAGAATCTTAATAAAATCTAAATCACAATTCAAGTTACAGGATGCGTTGTTAATTAGAACCTCCAAAACTGGCATTCAGCAATGGGTAGTCCCACCAAGTTCAGAGGTCTAATGCTTCAACATGCCCATGATGCTCCCACATCTGGACATCGTGGTGCCAAACTCACGTACAAAATATTGCGTGATTATGCTTTTTGGCCACACATGTTGAAAGATGTTCAAACCTACTGTCAAGGGTGTTTAATCTGTCCACAGTTCCAACCCACTGCACCAACGCATAGAGCGCCATTGCAGAAAAGGGGGATGGTAATGCCATGGTCATATATACAAATCGATTTTATTGACCCGGTAACAAGATCATCAAGAGGTAACAAATACATGTTAACCGTAACATGCCTGTTCACTAAATGGGTAGAGTGCATTAGTGCACCTAACAATAGTGCTGAAACATGTGCAGCATTGCTCATCAACCATGTATTTTCCAGATTTGGTTTGCCCCAAAGAATCGAATCAGATCGGGGGACCCACTTCACTAGTGAAGTGATGACCAAAATGTGGAAAATACTAGGGGTTAAAAGAAAGCTCCATATTGCTTATAGAGCTGCCTCAAGTGGTGGTGTAGAGCGGTACAACCAGTCCATTATTAAAATCCTCAAAAAGTTTGTGAGTGAAACAGGTAAAGACTGGGATGTAAAACTACCTCTAGTCTTAATGGCATTAAGAGCAACTCCAAGTAGTGCTACCAAAATGTCACCTTTTGAGCTGATGACTGGTAGAAGAATGGTTCTACCTCAACATCTGCTGTACCGTACATCAGACCAAAACTTGATAAATGCTGCCAATACACATCAATATGTGGAGAACTTAAGAAAACACCTGCAATATGCATTTGCATTTGCTCAAAGGAATTTAGAAAGAGCCGCAACTGCCACTAAAACCTATTATGATCTCAAAACGTCCAAAAAGGAATATGAAATAAATAATAAAGTTTATCTTTATAACTTTGGAAGAGATCAGGTTAGGGAGAAGAAATTTCTTCCCTCATGGAAAGGTCCTTTTGTCATTACTGACAAAATATCTCCAGTGGCCTATAAAATAAGGATCCCCAAAAACTAAATTTCATAGATAAATGGGTCCATATCAATCAATTGCGGGCATGTCATCCCAGATCCCAACTACAAGTCATAGAGGGAGAATGAAGTGTCATATCCCCAAATGAACTAAAGACATACTGTAGTTTAAAGATGACCAGCCATGAACTGTCCATGATGTGTACGGTCAACATCCTCACCAAATACCACTAACTTTGATCCAATTCAAATACATGTGTCCTACATATTTTTGAATTTGAAAGGGGGATTTATGTCAAGGTATTTGAAATATTATTAAATAAGATATAGAAGTATATTTATCTTTATTTAATAAATCTGTGGATGTGCACATGGTCTGTAGACAAAGGTTTGTTTCTAAGAGATCTCCCACACTCATTATGTAAAATTATGCTGAACACACAGGGGGAGACAATGGAACATTTGGCCTGCCAAATTTTAGAACAGTCACTTAGAGGAATGTTGGGGAAGTAATTTTGAAAGAGAACAAAGGTTGTGGCTTGAGACAGGACCAAAACCATTTGCTCTTTAATTAAAAATACAAGCATCCTTTAACCCCATACAGTTAATAAAATAATAGAGAGATAATGAGATGAGAATTAGCAGACTGGAATCAGGATACCATTTATTTTTCAAACTGAAAAGGTGTAATAGAATCTCAGAAGTAACATGTTTTATGAGAGTTTTCAGCATTTGCACTTAAGTGCAGGGGACCCCATGTAGTGAGTATGAGACAAAAAGTCTGGCAACTGAATACTGAAAGGACAATGGGGGGAAGGTGACACAAATGGAGTTAAGTACATTTTGCAAAGGGAACAATGCCAGTTTTCCATGTATGTTTAAAATGATTCATGCTATATATATTGAAATTAAACACATTATATTAAATAGATAATTGCTGCAGGGGATATTTATATAGGAAATAAATTCAGATATACATAGAAATGATATATATGTTTTGAAAACATAAAAGATCTTACTTAACCTCTGTGTTTTTAAGAATATAAATAAATACTTGTGGACCTGGAAAGAAATAATTAATGACACTTATTACTTTATTTCAGATGGAATGCCTGTGTGAGAGGAAATAAGTCATATCATATAAATGTGCAATAAATGTTTATAAAGTTTTAAATACATCTTTTAAAATATAGTGAGATGAATATATGGAAGTTACTTTGATGTGATATGACTATGAAATATACATTTTTTTTTTGTTAGGCTAAATGAAATATAAATTATTTTAATATAATGTTAGATATATTTGAGGTTTCATATCAAAATGATCAGAAAATTCATTAAGATATAACTTGTCCAAAACAAATATTGTGAATAGTTGTTGCAGTAAATTATGATAAAATGAATAACCATTTCATAGAAATACTGATTTAAGTGTAAAATGTTTAGAGATAGTATTGAATGTATTGCTGTGTCTGATTGTAATGATGCCACCTAAGGGCCAATACCGGTAGGACAGTTAAGGGAATTACTGTTCAAAAGATGCGTTACCATAGTAAACATGCTCAACTCCGTTAAGGGCCAATCCAATCAGGTATTCCAAATATCCAATCAGAAGGGACCAGGAGGGCCACCCACAATTTACCCATGATGGAAAACTAAATAAAAAGTGAATGCAATAGAGAGAAGGACAGATTTTCTGCTGAAGCTAAAACTTGTAACTGGTTCCTGCTGGGCGTGAGATACCACTTTACTTGAGCAAAGCTAATCTACCTTTCTCATTGATTGCGATATACACTTATTGGTGATCTGAGGTAAAATAATTCCTACCAAGGAATATTGGATATCGACTGCTTTTTACTCTGGTAACGTATTCAAGGTTTTGTAGGATAAGTTATATGTATAGACAATTTGTATTTAATAGATTTAAAGAAGCAGTGTGTTTTTTTCAAGTTAGCATTTCACAGCCTATACATATATTGTTTAAATCTGCGTCTGATTGACCAAGTAACTCATCTATGCAAGTTCTGATATTGTCAGTTAATTTTGTATTAGGATAAATTGCAGTTAAATAGCAGAATATATATATTATCCTACACTGTGTGCAGAATTATTAGGCAAATGAGTATTTTGACCACATCATCCTCTTTATGCATGTTGTCTTACTCCAAGCTGTATAGGCTCGAAAGCCTACTACCAATTAAGCATATTAGGTGATGTGCATCTCTGTAATGAGAAGGGGTGTGGTCTAATGACATCAACACCCTATATCAGGTGTGCATAATTATTAGGCAACTTCCTTTCCTTTGGCAAAATGGGTCAAAAGAAGGACTTGACAGGCTCAGAAAAGTCAAAAATAGTGAGATATCTTGCAGAGGGATGCATCACTCTTAAAATTGCAAAGCTTCTGAAGCGTGATCATCGAACAATCAAGCGTTTCATTCAAAATAGTCAACAGGGTCGCAAGAAGCGTGTGGAAAAACCAAGGCGCAAAATAACTGCCCATGAACTGAGAAAAGTCAAGTGTGTAGCTGCCAAGATGCCACTTGCCACCAGTTTGGCCATATTTCAGAGCTGCAACATCACTGGAGTGCCCAAAAGCACAAGGTGTGCAATACTCAGAGACATGGCCAAGGTAAGAAAGGCTGAAAGACGACCACCACTGAACAAGACACACAAGCTGAAACGTCAAGACTGGGCCAAGAAATATCTCAAGACTGATTTTTCTAAGGTTTTATGGACTGATGAAATGAGAGTGAGTCTTGATGGGCCAGATGGATGGGCCCGTGGCTGGATTGGTAAAGGGCAGAGAGCACCAGTCCGACTCAGACGCCAGCAAGGTGGAGGTGGAGTACTGGTTTGGGCTGGTATCATCAAAGATGAGCTTGTGGGGCCTTTTCGGGTTGAGGATGGAGTCAAGCTCAACTCCCAGTCCTACTGCCAGTTTCTGGAAGACACCTTCTTCAAGCAGTGGTACAGGAAGAAGTCTGCATCCTTCAAGAAAAACATGATTTTCATGCAGGACAATGCTCCATCACACGCGTCCAAGTACTCCACAGCGTGGCTGGCAAGAAAGGGTATAAAAGAAGAAAATCTAATGACATGGCCTCCTTGTTCACCTGATCTGAACCCCATTGAGAACCTGTGGTCCATCATCAAATGTGAGATTTACAAGGAGGGAAAACAGTACACCTCTCTGAACAGTGTCTGGGAGGCTGTGGTTGCTACTGCACGCAATGTTGATGGTGAACAGATCAAAACACTGACAGAATCCATGGATGGCAGGCTTTTGAGTGTCCTTGCAAAGAAAGGTGGCTATATTGGTCAGTGATTTGTTTTTGTTTTGTTTTTGAATGTCAGAAATGTATATTTGTGAATGTTGAGATGTTATATTGGTTTCACTGGTAAAAATAAATAATTGAAATGGGTATATATTTGTTTTTTGTTAAGTTGCCTAATAATTATGCACAGTAATAGTCACCTGCACACACAGATATCCCCCTAAAATAGCTATAACTAAAAACAAACTAAAAACTACTTCCAAAACTATTCAGCTTTGATATTAATGAGTTTTTTTTGGGTTCATTGAGAACATGGTTGTTGTTCAATAATAAAATTAATCCTCAAAAATACAACTTGCCTAATAATTCTGCACTCCCTGTATTGTTTTATAAACACTGTTTAGAATTATATTGCTTGGATATTAAAGGTTTTTAGTCCC
The DNA here is from genome assembly GCF_027579735.1 of Bombina bombina. Classification (NCBI taxonomy): domain Eukaryota; kingdom Metazoa; phylum Chordata; class Amphibia; order Anura; family Bombinatoridae; genus Bombina; species Bombina bombina. The sequence goes on from NC_069507.1 coordinate 183,428,893, forward strand.
ATTGTGTTAAATAAATAAAAGGCTGAATTGTGAAGGTATATTTTTCTGGGTTTTGTAAGAAGGATAGCATATTTTAATAGTCGGTTTTCAAGCGCATATAAATTTATTTCATATTTCTTTTATTGCAAATATATTTCAAAAATGTTCATGGATATTAACTAAATAAAAGAGTTCAGGTATTTATATTAATTTTATTGTTCTAGTAGATGCATGTTTATTAAGGGTTTCTATTTTTAAGGAAAAGTATTGGTTGTATTGTGTTGTAACCCTGCCATAAGCTGAGATATATTATTTGGATAGCACTACTAAGATTTTCATAAATATACTGACAATTGCTATACATGAATGTGTGAAATTAACCCTTACTTCAACCTCATATTATTACCTGTACCAAAAAGAAAGGTGGAACGTGCATTACAGAGTGATGCATGCAATAAAACCTAATATAAAACCTAATATAATATAAAGGTATAGGTGCCCAATAGTAAATACATATAAAATTATATAATTGGGATACTGAGGTATGCTTGCATATAAATTGCACAATCCAAATTTCTATATAACTGACACAAAGTTAGTAACATCTACTCAGAAATGTATAAAATGCACATATGTATAGAAAGTGATCATGGTCTCCCTTATACATTGACAAAGGCATAATTGTAAAAAATAAACAAATATGAATGCATATAAAATCCTTTGCATAAATAATAGTAAATAGGAGGACCATAAAAATGACCTTACAAACTCTGACATATTCAGTTAAAGAATGAATGAGGCTCAATATGGCAGGAGTGGAAGGATCGTAGATAAAACTATAGTGTAGTATAGTATAGAAGGTTGGCCAAAACTATAATATTACATATTTAAGGGGGTGTATGCGTGCATGAACAAACTTACTAACTTACAGGACCCACTCAGGGAATACGTGCATGAATGTACATATACACAAACATAAAGAGAAACCATGGATAACAATCAAAGAATGGAGGACTTATTCAATCTAAGAAAGGATTATTAAATGTACCACCTAATATAAAAACTGTTACGCTAGTTTAGTGCACACACATATATAAAATATATATATAGAGAAATTTGGATTGTGCAATTTATATGAAAGTATACCTCAGTATCCCAATTATATATACCTTCCACCTTTCTTTTTGGTACAGGTAATAATATGAGGTTGAAGTAAGGGTTAATTTCACACATTCATGTACAGCAGTCCAGGCATTGGTGTATTTGTAAATCAATCATTAACTAGTTTTGCTTTTAAAAAGGTAACCCAGGTGTACTGAATTAGCTATGATTTTGGCACTATAGCCGAAACATGTCAGCCTTCAGTTAGTCTGTGATGCTTCACTGAATGTACCTTGGACCCTCCTGGGTATTTTTAACCTAATGGATCAATAAAGTTGTTTTTACCTTGCCCCTAGAATTTGTTTTCGCTTTCTTATATATATATATATATATATATGTGTGTGTGTGTGATATGTGCGTGTATCGAGATATATATATATATATATATATATATATATATATATATATACAGAGAGAAGTGCACTCACAGGAACGAACAACTGGCTCAATACCATTGTTAGCCTTTTCTATGGTGATTTACCACCTGGGTGCAACTTTTTAGCCCAGTAATGCTTTTCACAGAGTGGAACTTTCCTGTAGTATATCAGTCTGATCCTGCCTATTACGGTTAGTCCAGCGGCGAAATACCAGGCAATTCTTCTCTGAACAAGGAACACAGCAACCCCAGACGATCGTTTCGGCCTTCATTGGGCCTCGTTAGTGAGGTGTAGCCATATTCCTCTAAGCATACTGAGCAAGGAGTCCACGTCTGGTTGCCCCTTTTTCCCAAAGGGAGACTAAATACATACAGAGAGATGTGCACTCACAGGAACGAACAACTGGCTCAATACCATTGTTAGCCTGTTCTATGGCGATTTACCACCTGGGTGCAACTTTTAGTCCAGTAATGCTTTTCACAGAGTGGAACTTTCCTGTAGTATATCAGTCTAATCCCACCTATTACGGTCAGTCCAGCGCCAAAATAGTTGGGTGGTAACTAGCCATAGAACAAGTCTCCCTAAGTGTGATGCGGGAATCCAGATGTGGACCCGTTGCTCAGTGTGCCTAGAGGGATATTGCTGCACCTCACTGATGAGGCCCACAATAGGCCGAAACGTATGTCTGGGGTTTTGCTGTTTCTCTCGTTCAGAGATGGATTGCCTTGTATTTCGGGGCTGGACTGTACTGTGAAGTCAGGATCAGACTGATATGCTTCAGGAAAGTTATTCTCTGTGAAAGGCACATGTTGAGCAAAAAGAGGCTGGTAACTAGCCATAGAACAAGCTATTATGCTATTGTTCGTTATCAGGTTGAGCGCTTCTCTCTTTTTATTTATGCAAATTATCACACTTAGGGAAGTCTCCCTAAGTGTGATGCGGGAATCCAGACGTGGACCCGTTGCTCAGTGTGCCTAGAAGGATATGGCTGCACCTCACTGACGAGGCCCACAATAGGCTGAAACGTACGTCTGGGGTTTTGCTGTTTCTCTCATTCAGAGAGGGATTGCCTGGTATTTCGGGGCTGGACTGTACTGTGAAGTCAGGATCAGACTGACATGCTTCAGGAAAGTTTTTCTCTGTGAAAGGCACATGTTGAGCGAAAAGAGGCTGCTTCTTGGGTGGTAACTAGCCATAGAACAAGCTATTATGCTATTGTTTGTTCTCAGGTTGAGCGCTTCTCTCTTTTTATTTATGCTAATTATGACACTTAGGAAAGTCTCCCTAAGTGTGATGCAGGAATCCAGACGTGGACCTTTTGCTCAGTGTGCCTAGAGGGATATTGCTGCACCTCACTGATGAGGCCCACAATAGGCCGAAACGTACGTCAGGGGTTTTGCTGTTTCTCTCGTTCAGAGAGGGATTGCCTGGTATTTCGGGGCTGGACTGTACTGGGAAGACAGGATCAGACTGATATGCTTCAGGAAAGTTCTTCTATGTGAAAGGCACATGTTGAGCAAAAAGAGGCTGCTTCTTGGGTGGTAACTAGCCATAGAACAAGCTATTATGCTATTGTTCGTTCTCAGGTTGAGCACTTCTCTCTTTTTATTTATATATATATATATATATATATATATATATATATATATATATACAGGTGAAACTCGAAAAATTAGAATATCATGCAAAAGTTAATTTATTTCACTAATGCAACTTAAAAGGTGAAACTAATATATGAGATAGACTCATTACATGCAAAGCAAGATAGTTCAAGCCGTGATTTGTCATAATTGTAATGATTATGGCTTACAGCTCATGAAAACCCCAAATCCACAATCTCAGAAGATTAGAATATTGTGAAAAGGTGCAATATTCTAGGCTCAAAGTGTCCCACTCTAATCAGCTAATTAAGCCATAACACCTGCAAAGGGTTCCTGAGCCTTTAAATGGTCTCTCAGTCTTGTTCAGTAGGAATCACAATCATGGGAAAGACTGCTGACCTGACAGTTGTGCCGAAAACCATCATTGACACCCTCCATAAGGAGGGAAAGCCTCAAAAGGTAATTGCAAAAGAAGTTGGATGTTCCCAAAGTGCTGTATCAAAGCAGATTAATAGAAAGTTATGTGGAAGGGAAAAGTGTGGAAGAAAAAGGTGCACAAGCAGCAGGGATGATCGCAGCCTGGAGAGGATTGTCAGGAAAAGGCCATTCAAAAGTGTTGTGGGCTTTCACAAGGAGTGGACTGAGGCTGGAGTCAGTGCATCAAGAGCCACCACACACAGACGGATCCTGGACATGGGCTTCAAATGTCATATTCCTCTTGTCAAGCCACTCCTGAACAACAAACCAACGTCAGAAGCGTCTTACCTGGGCTAAAGAAAAACAGACCTGGTCTGTTGATTAGTGGTCCAAAGCCCTCTTTTCTGATGAGAGCAAATTTTGCATCTCATTTGGAAACCAAGGACCCAGAGTATGGAGAACGAATGGAGAGGCACACACTGCAAGATGCAAGAAGTCCAGTGTGAAGTTTCCACAGTCTGTGTTGATTTGGGGAGCCATGTCATCTGCTGGTGTTGGTCCACTGTGCTTCATTAAGTCCAGGGTCAATGCAGCCGTCTACCAGGAGATTTTGGAGCACTTCATGCTTCCTTCCGCAGACAAGCTCTATGGGGATGCTGACTTCATTTTCCAGCAGGACTTGGCACCTGCCCACACTGCCAAAAGCACCAAAACCTGGTTCAATGACGGTGGGATTACTGTGCTTGATTGACCAGCAAACTCACCTGACCTGAACCCCATAGAGAATCTATGGGGCATTGGCAAGAGAAAGATGAGAGACATGAGACCGAACAATGCAGAAGAGCTGAAGGCACCTATTGAAGCATCCTGGTCTTCCATAACACCTCAGCAGTGCCACAGGCTGATAGCTTCCATGCCATGCCACATTGAGGCAGTAATTGCTGCAAAAGGGGCCCAAACCAAGTACTGAGTACATACATTATGCATGCTTATACTTTTTAGAGGTCCGATATTGTTCTATGTACAATCCTTGTTTTATTGAATGCATGTAATATTCTAATTTTCTGAGATTGTGGATTTGGGGTTTTCATGAGCTGTAAGCCATAATCATCACAATTATGACAAATCACGGCTTAAACTATATTGCTTTGCATGTAATGAGTCTATCTCATATATTAGTTTCACGTTTTAAGTTGAATTAGTGAAATAAATTAACTTTTACACGATATTCAAATTTTTCGAGTTTCACCTGTATATACATGTGTTTGATATGTGCATATATATATATATATATATATATATATATATATAATATGCATTTAATAATCTGTTTATGATTGTAGAAAGCAAGAAGTGCTAATATTTTAAATTTATTAATTTATTTTAGTGCTGCAGTTTTTTCCCCATTTTGCTGTTTCTTATGGGGTTAAATATCTTCATAATTTGGATTATAGAAAATGTTATCTCTGTTTATTATTTTTCAATCATTTGAGCAGTGGAACTTAAATGGCACAACGGATATTAAATATCTATTTCATGATAATAAAATTAGTTCATTTTAGGCAATTCAGAATAAATTCCAATAATCAAACATCCTGAAGTAAATGCAAATCAGTGTGTTTCTTCATTATAGAAGCGGGGGGTATAGCTCAAAATCTGAGTTCTTTGTCTTGAGGGACACAAACCCTGGTTATATGCTTTAAGCTTATTTCTGGCTGCAAAGGCTTGTGTTAAAATGCGTAGGACATGTAAATAGAAAATGACATTAAATGAACAAAATGTAGTCCCTTTTTTTCTTTTTTTTAAAAAAACTTAAAGGAAAGCTTTCAACTCTCAATGATTATGTGGCATTTTGTGAAGAAATTTAAATAACATTTTTATGCCTCACGACTAAGGTTGAGTATTATACCATATGACTACCCCTTGCATTTATAAAATATTTATATAGTCATAGATTCCAACATTTGAAAAACATGTTTCTGGGAACAGTTTGCCGCAGAACAATAAAGTAAACAGGTTACAAAAGTATTGACCACACCTACTGATGGTTTCCACAGCGCCAACCAATTTTGACCTACCCCTAAATACCTAATATATGAGCATCTGTGCGCTTGTCTTAGAAGTTGAAAGTAAAGTTTTGCCACTAATTCAGTAGTACTGTTTGAGCGCAACTCCCCTAGACAAAAAGGATGATCTTCCTGGAGTCATTCTGAAGTAATCAATGATTCCAGACTAGTCATCAGAAGCCATCCTAAAGTATGCCCACAGGCCAAAATATTTAAATGAGATTAATCTAGTCATTCACTGGCTGTTAATGCTTGCAAAGTAATCAGAAAGGTAATCTGCTAATCATTCTGAAGTCATCACCCAGAAATGTATACCTTAGCTGGTGACTTTACAAGCCACATTGGAATGTGAAATATTTACAGTAAATATGCAGTATAACACTTTATTAAACATGAATATTGCATAAATATGATTTTACATGTTTTCATCTACTTAAAGGGACATGAAAACCAATTTTTTTCTTTCATGATTTAGAAAGAGCATACAATTATAAACCACTTTCTAATTTACTTCTATTATCTAATTTGCTTCATTCTCTTGATATTCTTTGCTGAAAAGCATATCTAGATAGGCTTAGTAGCTCCTGATTGGTAGCTGCACAAAGATGTCTCCTGTGATTGGTTCACCGTGTGCATTGCTATTCCTTCATTAAAGTATGCCTAAAGAATGAAGCAAATTAGGTAATAGAAGTAAATTGGAATGTTGTTTAAAATTGTATTCTCTACCTTAATCATGAAAGAAAATGTTTGGGTATAGTGTCCCTTTAACTGCAAAGGGCTCCAATGTTCTTCTATATATATCTATATATGTATGTTTTCATATGTGTCTATATGTCTGTAAATACATAAATACACATATAAATACATAAATACATATGTATATATACTTATATGGACATATATATATATATATATATATATATATATATATATATATATATATATATATATATATATATATATATATATACATATACATAGTTAGACATGTATATGTATGTATGTCTATGTTAAAGCCCTATGCCTGCCTTTTTTTCCCCCCAACACATGAGACCTCATATCTTTGAGCCCTTATAACTTTTGTGTGCAATATTTTTTTAATAATTTTATTAGATAGTGCAATTTTGAGTTTAACTATACTTTGTAATACAGTATATTGTTGATATGTTTTGTACAACTTTTTATTTTTGTGAAAACCGAAAAAATAAACCAGTGCTCTGAAGTTGCGGTAAAAATTCTAGCGTAATTACCAGCGGTAAGCCCGATAAGTGCAAACACCCGTGATAAACCCCTTATCACTTGCGTGCAAACAGTTGCGTCCCTCTCGTAATGTTGCCCTTAATGTTGTAAGCTTACCTGATAACCTTTAAACTAATTTATAGAAGTGGTTAATACATCAATACATTTACAGTTTCATTATAAGAATCAGGCCACTATCACTATACACACTGATTAATTGGTGTCTTACAATTTTTGAGAAAATTCAACAAACACATATGTTTTTTTTAATATGGTGTGAAATTAAAATAGTGTTATTTTTAGAAGTGAAGGGAATAATAATGTTATATTAACAGGGCCTATTGAAGCAGAAGACTCCTAGACAGGGATAAAATCCCTCATAATTACCTCATAATTGATTGAGGCCTGGTAAAGTTAGCAAATTTTGTCCCTCAGTATTAAAAGGGA